>NC_135883.1:130720555-131320555 GCF_964194155.1 Cetorhinus maximus
TCAATGAGGTATCTTTTGAATGTAGTTACTGTTGTAGTGTAGGGAGTATTACCTAGTAAATATTAGCAAAATTAAGCAAATATTCTTACAAAGTTTTACAGAGAACTAGCAGATAGTGATGAACAAAATTTCAACCATCATCTCCTAAGGTAAATGAAGCTAGGGTAAAGTGAAGATATAAACTTTGGGTATGATTTTGCACAAAATATTTTACCCAGATTTTGAAAGACTACTATGCAAATCACAAAAAAAACTATCACACTGAAAAAAAGTGCAGCACTCTTTTTGAAATATGTACAACTTATCATCATACTTAATTGAATGGTTACAGCAGAGCAGGAGGCCATTTGGCCCATTGGGTCTCTGTCAGCTCTCTGCAAGAGCAACTCAGCTACTCCTACTCTCATGCCTTTTCCCCATTTCCCTGCAGAATTTTATCTCCAGGTAATTATCCAACCCCTTTTGAAAGAATTGCATTCCAGATCCTAACCCATTCGCTGCATAAAAAAAATCCACATGTTGCCTTGGTTCTTTTGCCATTCCCCTTAAATTGGTGAAATAAATCAGTCCATTGGTTTGCAGTTTCTGCAATCTGAAACTGGTTACAGACATTGCAAAAGTTTCCTTTTTTTTTACAGAAAATGGGATGCCTGTCAGATTCCTTAGTATGAGGATCTCAGTAACTTCTTTGGATTGGCAAATATAGGAATGTGTCAACCGTAATTAGCTTTACAAATAGAGTCAAATTCTCATTTTTGAAAACAGCACTGCAAATGAACAGATTTCTTCTTCTCTATGAAACACTTTTTTCCCCACTCAACAATTCGTGACTCCAAGACTTGAAAACTAATTTCCATTTCTGATGAGACTCAAAAGCCTTCCTTACTAACCTGTTGCAACCATTGTTGCCATTTAAAAAATTATACTATGTGTTTCAAAGAACTTTGCCTCTTATTCCTTTGAAGTTCCAAATGTTGTTCTTCCTTCCTGCATCACCAGCCATGTTGAAATCTAGATTATCTCCTATTCTAACGTCTTTTCCCAGGTCCTCTTGTCTGGGTGGAAGTCCTCACCACCCACATTCTATTCCCACTACGATATTCAGGCTTTTAAAATTTAAGTTCAACATTCACTAATCATTAGTTCTTGTCTTATGGTACCTTTTCTCTTATTCTTTTCTACATTGGTAGTATCTTGCAAGATGGATCTTAGCCCTTCATCTGAATTTTTCGAAAATAAAGTGGACATTACCAATAACCTGACTATAAGTAATCATAAAAAGTGTCTGCATCATGATAAATGTTGAAAGTTAAGACCCACCAACTTCCAAGAGGGAAATTTATGTTATACTGTGTGCGTATTTTGTTTAGCTTCCTAAAAAGAAAAATGCACACACAGAACTTGACATTCAAAACTGTTTCAACTTCGCGGTATTTTATAAATGCAGCTACTGGGCACAAGACTGCACCCAATTGATATCGTAACTGATTTATGATAGAATTGCTAATTGAAATACGCCAGAGAAACAAGTTGTTTTCGCTGCTGTCTGTATTGGCATAACCTGTTATTTTATAACCTAATTTAAATGTAGGCAGCAATGTACTTCAAATTCATCATCCTTCCTATATTTGCACCTCACTTTGAGCCTTATCAGGCTGAGTGGCTGAAAGATTATTACTCATTGTGTTCTTTTCCTGTTAATGAAATCAGATGTAGCTTCTGTTTCTTCAGATAAGTCGCTGTTTTCAGCTTTCTGCCAGGGATAACTAATTTTGATGAAGATAGCTCAATGTTTCTGCACAGATGTAAATAAATTGATTTTCTATATGCAGCTTTTGGTGGAAAACAGCTAGCACATGACTCAAAAATGCGAGTCTGTTTCAAAAGCTGGACTTTGAACATTCAAAGATATATCTGTCTGTTTGAGGGTGGTGATGGATAGAGGAGGGGAAGCAACGAATTTATACATTTCTTCTGAGTAAGGCTAGTAATATATGTTTCTCCATTTTTGTATCAATAATTATTTTCTTGTAGGTGTTGCAAAATTTATATTTGCCGATGGTTTACACATTTTTATGTAGTACTCTGAAATTTCAAAATCCTGAGGACAGCTCTGAAAATGAAATGATAATTCACGTGGGTTGCTCATTTTTACTTTTTTTCTCTGGTGCGAACCATCCTTTCAATTTGCGTAACTTAGCAATAGAGGATTAGACTCGAGAAAATTTAATTAAACTATACAATAAAGTATATGAGTTAACTGTCAAGAAATCATGTCCAATTTTCCAGAATTTAAAAGGAACTCTATCTCAAATTCTTTTAAAAATGTGAGCACTACTCCTACAATCAAAAAAAAAATGCAAATATCATTGCAGAGTTAAGGAGCACGAGTTTTGAAGACATTCATGCTGGGATTAGTATCAAGTCAATACCATTATGAGCATGCTACTTTGTCCGCAGTTTCCTCTTTCCCTTCTTGTAAGCTGAAAGTCATGCTGGAGTATGTTTCAATGGCTGTTGACAGCCCTAAAAATACTTTATCTGAGCGCCCATTCTTCATGTGTGATCGCAGGCACTGGCCAGAATTTTGCTCCCAAGTTGCGCAGCGCGAGTGGGAAAATCCCCCGGTTTGTGCTACCTGCCTCCAGAGAAAATCATTTAAATGGCGGGATCTTCACTCTGGGGACAGTCAGGTGCAGGGTGAAGTCGGGTCCGCCACCCTGGAGGCAGATCAGAGGTGACCACAAGGGCTGCCAAGTGCCAAGGTAGGCAGTTTAGAAGTCCCACCTCGGTTCTCTGGGGCTTCGTTAAGTTGTTTTATTAAATATTAGGCCCTCTAACACTCACTCCACACACCACCCACCCACTCCCCATGCCACATCCATGTCAACTTATGTCAACCAATGTCCCCCACCCACCCTCCATGCCAACCCATGCCTCCCACAGACCCTCATACACTCCATGCCAGCCATGGCCCCTTGTAGCACCCTGTCACAGATCCAGAAACTCAAGACTGGACATCCATGAGGCGCTGTGGGCCATCAGCAGCAGCAGGATTGTACTTGAACACAATCTGTAACCTCATGGCCCGGCACATGCCCCACTTTACCATTACTATCAAGCTGGGAAGTCAACGCTGGTCCAATGAAGAGTGCAGGAGGGCATGCCAGGAGAAGCACCAGGCATAGCTAAAAATGAGGTGCCAACCTGATGAAGCTACAACACAGGACTGCTTGTGTGCCAAACAGCATAAGTAGCAAATGATAGACAAAGCTAAGCGATCCCACAACCAAAAGATCAGAGCTAAGCTCTGCAGTCCTGCCACATCCAGTCGTGAATGGTGATAGACAATTAAACAACTCACTGGAGGAGGAGGCTCTACAAATACCCCATCCTCAATGATGGGGGAGCCCAGCACATCAGTGCAAAAGATAGGGCTGAAGAAGTTGCTACAATCTGCAGCCAGAAGTACCGAGTGGATGATCCATCTCTGCCTCCTCCGGAGGTCCCCAGCATCACACATGCCAGGCTTCAGCCAATTCGATTCACTCCATGTGATATCAAGAAACGGCTGAAGGCACTGGATACTGCAACGACAATGGACCCTGACAATATTCCAGCAATAGTACTGAAGACTTGTGCTCCAGAACTTGCCACGCCACTAGCCAAGCTGTTCCAGAACAGCTACAACACTGGCATCTACCCGGCTATGTGGAAAATTGCCGAGGTATGTCCTGTACTTAAAAAGCAGGACAAATCCAACCTGGCTAATTACCGCCCCATCAGTCTACTCTCGATCATCAGTAAAGTAATGGAAGGGGTCAATAATAGTTCTATCAAGTGGCACTTGCTTAGCAATAAGCTGCTCACTGACTCCCAGTTTGGGCTCTGCATACATGACTTCCCAGCTTTTATACTCAATACCCCTGCCAATGAAGGCAAGCATGCCATATGCCTTCCTGACTACCTTATCCACCTGTGTTGTCACTTTCAGTGACCTGTAAACCCAGATCCCTCTGCCCGTCGATGCACTTAAGGATTTTGCCATTTACTGTATAATTCCTGCCTGTATTAGACCTTCCAAAATGCATTACCTCGCATTTGTCCGGATTAAACTCCATCTGCCATTTCTCCACCCAAGTGTCAAACCGATCTATATCCCATTGTATCCTTTGACAATCCTCCTCGCTATCTGCAACTCCTCCAACCTGCGGAACTCCACTAGTCACAGCTCTCCATTCAGAAAAGCACCCTTTCTATGACCAAGCCAATTCTGTATCCATCTTGCCAGCTCACCTCTGATCCCGTGCAACTTTACCTTCTGTATCAGTCCGTCATGAGGAACCTTGTCAAAGGCCTTACTGAAATCCATGTATATAACATCCACTGCCCTTCCATCGTCAATCATCTTTGTCACTTCCTCGAAAAACTCGATCAAGTTAGTGAGACACGACCTCCCCTTCACAAAACCATGCTGCCTCACACTAATACGCCCATTTGCTTCCAAATGGTAGTAAATCCTGTCACGAAGAATCTTTTCCAATAATTTCCCTACCACTGACGTAAAGCTCACCGGCCTCTAATTTCCTGGATTATCCCTGCTACCCTTCTTAAACAATGGAACAACATTGGCCATTCTCCAGTCCTCTGGGACCTCACCCGTAGCCAGTGAGGATACAAAGATTTCTGTCAAGGCCCCAGCAATCTCCTCCCTTGCCTCCGTCAGTACTCTGGGGTAGATCCCATCTGGCCCTGGGGACTTATCCACCTTAATATTCTTCAAGACGCCTAACACTTCCTCTTTTTTGATCTCAACATGATCCAGGCTATCTATACACTCTTCCCTAGACAAATCGACTGCTAAGTCCTTCTCTTTGGTGAATACTGATGACAAGTATTCATTTAGTATCTCTCCCATTTCTTCTGGATCCACACACAGATTCCCACCTCTGTCCCTGAGTGGGCCTATCCTTTCCCTGGCTACCCTCTTGCTTTTTACATATGTATAAAAGGCCTTGGGATTTTCCTTAATCCTGGTTGCCAGTGACTTTTCATGACCCCTTTTAGCCCTCCTGACTCCTTGCTTATGTTTCTTCCTACTTTCTTTATATTCTCCATGGGCTTCATCTGTTGCCAGCCTTCTAGCCCTCACGAATGCTTCCCTTTTCTTTTTGACTAATCTCACAATATCCTTCATTATCCAAGGTTCCTGAAAGTTGCCATGCTTATCCTTCATCCTAGCAGGAACATGCTGGTCCTGAATTCTTATCAACTGACGTTTGGAGGCAGATGTTTGAGGGCAAATCAACAAACTGACATATGGGAGGCTTTCAGTCTAGATTCCTCAGTTCCTGCCTAATATTGTTATAATTAGCCTTCCCCCAATTATGCACCTTAACCTGAGGACTCCTGTTATCCTTATCCACCAGTACTTTGACACTTACTGAATTATGGTCACTTTTCCCGAAATGCTCCCCTACTGAAACTTCGACCACCTGGCCGGGTTTATTCCCTAATACCAGGTTCAGTATTGCCCCTTCCCTAGTTGGACTATCTACATATTGTCTCAGGAAGCCCTCCTGGATGTACCTTACAAATTCTGCACCATCCAAATCCCTAGCACTAAGTGATTCCCAGTCAACATAGGGAAAGTTAAAATCACCCACCACAACAACCCTTTTGCTTTTACATCTTTCCAAAATCTACCTACATAACTGTTCCTTAATCTCCCGCCGGCAATTGGGAGGCCTGTAGTAAACCCCCAACATGGTGACTGCACCCTTTCTATTCTGGAGCTCTACCCATATTGTCTCGCTGCATGAGCCCACCGAGGTGTCCTCCTGTCATACAGCTGTGATATTCCCCTTAACCAGCAGTGCAACTCCCCCACCTCTTCTACATCCCTCTCTATCCTGTCTGAAACATCTAAATCCTGGAACGTTTATCTGCCAATCCTGTCCGTCCTTCAACCAATTCTCTGTAATAGCAATAACATTATAGTCCCAAGTACTAATCCAAGCTCTAAGCTCATCTGTCTTGCCTGTTATACTTCTTGCATTGAAACTAATGCATTTCAGACCCCCAGTCCCACTGTGTTCAGTAATTTCTCCCTGTCTGCCCTTCCTCTTAGTCCTATTGGCCATATTCACTGGTTCCCAGTCATTTATTTCATCTGCTGACCTATTGCTCTGGTTCCCACCCCCCTGCCATACTAGTTTAAAGACTTGCATTCATGAGCAGAAGTTTACATTTGGCATGCAGGCGGTGCCTGACACGCTGGAACGTAAAATGATGCGCGATGAAATTGGCCGTGCGTCATTGCGAAGTTGTGCAATATTTTGTTCGGCAGGTGCACGCCGGAGTTGGCTGTGCGCCTGCCGATAATTGATAGGCCTATTAAGGCCATTAACCAGGTAATTGACATGAATTTTATGCTGCCTGTCCAGCCTAACGGTTGGCGGGCAGGCGAAAAGGCCAAGCGGCCTTTACGTTTTTTTAGGAAACCTCATCCATGAGCTGGATAAGGTTTCCTAAACTATTACAAATTAAATAAAAACTTTCTTTGGAAAATAAAAACATGTCCCATCTCATGTGACATAGTCACATGAGGAGACATGTTTCATTAAATTTTTCACGTCTTTATTTATTTTGTTATAAGGCGCTTCAATCTCCCCGAGGCAGCTCTGTGCCTCAGGGAGACTGAAGCGCTCTTTCGCGCATATGAGCGAAAGAGCACTGGACCCGACTCTCCCTCCTCCCCCCACTTGCACAGGTAGCACTCAAGCGCTACCGCTCGCAATCCACGGAGGGCGGGCCTCGATTGGCCTGCCCATGTGAAATCGCTGTGCGGAGCCAATCGCTGGCAGCGGTCGGCTCCGCGACCGCCCTTGCCGAGCCAGCCCAACGAATGGGAAATGCTAGCCCATAACCCCACATCAAAGACGCCTAATCCTTGGATAACCTATATCAGCTGTAAATCAAACTGTGAAGTTAGGATCCCCTGCTGAATAATAGTTTGAGGAAAGCAGTCAAGCGTGAATAATGACATAATTATAGCTCTTGGGACAACGTTGCAAACAGCTATTCTAACTGCTAGAAGAGATTTATTTTAACTCTCTCTGCCCAAGGCAGCCTATTTAAAAAAATAAAGAGCTGGGGATTTAAATAACTTAATTTCTTGAGTTTTTTTATTATCTCTCATTGACACAGGCAGGCTGTATCTTTTATTTTTAAAGGGCTGTGGATTGAACTAACTTCACATCATGACAGTTCTAGAGACGCTATTTGTCCATCAAAAATATTTACAATTAGTCCAAGGCCAGGGTTTTACAGTCCCTCCCGCTCAGTGGGATTTTTACCGTACCGCCAAATTGAATGGAGATTTACATGGCTCACTGCATCTGCCGGGGGGGAGACAAGCTGCGGCAGGATTGTAAAATCCTGGCCTAAAAATTTATAGTTCCCACCTTAGAGGTCTGGACAGAGTAGATAGAGAGAAACTCTTCTCACTCGTGAAATAATCGAGAATGTGAGAGCACATATTTAAAGTCATTGACAAGTGAAGGAAAAGCTTTTACACGTGGAAAAACTTTTTCACGCAGCGAGTGGTTAAGATTTGAAATGCATTGCCTGAGAGCGTGGTGGAGGCAGACTCAAATGAAGCATGGAAAAGGGAATTAGACTGTTATCTAAAAAGGAATGTGCAGGATTACTGGAAGAATGTGGGAGAATGGCACAAAGTGAATTGCCCATTCAGAGAGCCAGTGCAGACATGATGGGCAGAATGGCCTCTTTCTGCACCATAACAATTCTGTGATATCGCTATGCCTATTACTATTTGATAGAACCAACAAATTAAAAACTGGCAGAACAAATAAAATTCGACAAAGTGCCTTCATCTGTGAGGTCACAAGTCCGTAGGTGTGAACACATACACATATGTAAATATGAATTCCAATTTTTCAAATATCGCAAGTCACCAAGGATGGAATTAAATGTTGGTGATGGGAGGCCTGCCCACCAGCTAAAAAACCAATGGGAACCCTGCGTCGCTCATCTTTGACAGGCTGGATGTTATTTCAAAGCAATCAGGCACCTGCCTGGGCAGCATTGGACCTTCCATTGGATTAAACCCTGAGCAGGGAGGGGACCCCACCCCTGAGAGCTGCTGGCCAATCAAAGGCTGCCCCCAAGAGTCTGAGCAGTGGAAACCTGGTGAAATAGTGCACAAATGGAATATTAAAACCTGGCCAAATACTTTTGGGTTGTTCAGTTCAAGAAATGAAGAACAACAGAACCTTGAATCATGAAGTATATGCAGGGATCACTGATGTAAGTTTTTTTTATTATTGTTATTTAGATTCAACATTGTACTATCTTTAAAAGGGATAGCATCATGAATGAGTCAACACATTTGTACAGCCGGTGCTATTAGGAGGGTGCTGGTTACACATCAGTATATCTTAAAAGAAGTCTCCATAGTCTTCTGTAGGTTAACTGTAGGTCTTTATTAACTACTAGAACTATTTACACCTGTACAATTAAGGGTATAAGCTAGGAGCTGTCACCATGCTTAGGTCTATACCCATCCCTGCTCAACACCACACTGACCCCCCTGGGTCTGGGTCATGTGCCTTCTAACATCACTGTCTGGGCGGTACTGTACTCAGTCCCACACTAGCCCTATATGTGCCAGATCCTTATACTACAAGTACCATCAACTCATCAGATTGTTTTTTCTCTAGGAGCTTCTTTCAATCGTCAATTTTTTTCTTTCAGGGAGTTGTGAGTCTTTGGAACTCTCTTCCTCAAAAGGTGGTGGAAGGCAAAGCTAGATAGGTTCTTAATTAACAAGGGGATGAAAGGTTATCAGGGGTAGGTAGGAATGTGGGGTTGAGGTTACATTCAGATCAGCCATGATCTTATCGAATGACGGAGCAGGCTCAAGGAACTCAGTGGCCTAGTCGAGCTCCTATTTCGTGTGTAAATCTGTAACCCAGAAGAGCAAAACATGCATTCACAGAATGATACAAGAGCACTTTCTGCCCTCATCTGCTCAATGTCTCTGAATAGACTGTTCCATTAAAACTTGCAAACTTCTGATGCCTTACCCAAACAGTCAAGGTGTTTGACCAAGGCATGTAGAAAAGTTGCTACCAAATCTATTATCTTTCCCTATCACTAGAAAGACGCAATGCTCAGGAGTCTTGGTTGAATCTTTCCTTCTATATCTTGAAGAAACAGGCAAATTGTATTCTCCAGGAACTGAACTTCATATTTGAATGGCCTACCAATGTTCACTTTCTTCTCATTTGCACGAACAAAGACCACTTAAGTGAAGATAGCTGCCAGCATCAGCCACTAATTTTAAGATAGGGAAGAAAATTTGGATGGGTTACAAGGAAAATAATATTTTTAAATCAAAAATATGTGCTTAACAAAAGTGATCAACACTCAGAACCATCACTGTTAAAGTAGCTTCTTCAATGATCACAGGGTGCTTGGTGTTACGCACTCCCCACTAAATGGAAGGGTGGAGGTAGAATCACAGATTTTTAAGAACCATCAGTGCTGCCTCATCTACAAGCAGGAAGCATGGTTGAGTGAGCAAAATCAGAAAATATAACTTTCCTGTTGTGTCAAATAACAAACCGTTCGAAGAAAAATATAAACATCTCTCAGGTAGTAGCAATGTAGGCTTTAGAAATGAAATGACATAAAGGCTTATCAAATGGAGTAGTGTGAAGGAAAATTAACAATCTGAGCTCCACATTGTACCAGTGAGTGTGTATTGTGTAATCTCCATTAGGGTATCAATTTTTTTTTTTAAAAAAGGGAAGTAGGTCTTGAATTTAGAAAATGACAATGAAAAAGAATAATTTATTAACTATTTTAAAAATAGCCTCAGAGTCATTTTGCTAATATTTATATTGCTTGAAATGAAAAACTTCAGTATATCATATTTTGGAAGAGTTACTGCATCCCAGATAACATTTAATAAACCATTTATTAAAGTGCATGTCATATTTTAACAGCATCTGCTTACCATAGTTTTTCTAAATATGCCTTCCAGCATGGTTAAGACACTGGATTTATTTTGCTACTTAGGCTTGCAGCCTGTGGAATTTTCCTAAATGCAAAATGGCACTTGGAACACTTGCTGAAAACAGATAAAAAGCAGATGCACATTTTGAGCCTAGTCTAGAAAGAAAAGCTCGATCACTTCACACAATGCATAAACGCTGATCAAATTTGTCTAATGATCACACATAACAATGTCCAGAGGCAGAAATCGCAATGATGCATTAAAGAGAAGACATCAGTTCTGCATCATTATCTAAACGAACAAATAAAACAATGCCTTAAATATTGATAGGGCAGCTACCAGCAATATTGAAATGCTCATCAAAGCCATTTTTGGCAGATTGAATTCTGGACCTCAGTTCTGATAGCACCATCCTCCAAAAATGCATGAGTCATCAGAGGCTTATAGTCTCTGTTTTAAAATAGATTCTATAAGCCTATAGCATGTTTTCAGTCTATATAAATGGTTAAAGCTTTCTGTTTACTCTAACTTGTATACAATAAAAATTTTACTTGCATTCTTTTAACCCTATAAGAATGCCTAAACAACTGTATAGGCATCAGCATATCAGTTCCTTCACCGGCACTGGGTCAACATCCTGGAACTCCCTTCCTAACAGGTAAACCAGTGGTTCAGGAAGGTGGCTCACCACCACTTTTAAAAGGGCAATTAGCAATGGGCAACAAATGCTGGCCTTGCCAGCGAGGCCAACAAGAAAGAATTTAAAAATTCTTCCAACGCTCCGGTCCCTCTCAACTCCAGCTTAAAGCATCACGCAAGTATTTTTTCTGTATTTCCATGGTACTATTTGGATATGTAACAATTGTTGAAGGATTGTCAAAGAGAATTTCCCAACAACATAACTATAACTCCAAACTTAAAAATGAACTTATTTTATGCTTTTATTTTCTCACACTCGCACCTCAGCAAGCAAGGGAAGTGCAGCTGATCAACTGATACGAGGTATTGTACTCCAATTTAGCCTGGCTGACCTGACTCCTAGTTTCCCATATGCTTGTGTTTGGGAAGGTACCTCTATTTGCTAGATCCAAGTAATGGCCTGGTTGAGTTTGGGAAGTAGGTGGACTGGTAGGAACAAAAGCTATTTTCAATATAATAAAATGCAGGAGGTAGCTTTTAATTTTAAGTATATAACTCAATTTTAGGAAGCTGCAACTGTGAGCTGTCGGTAATCTTTCACAAAGTCATAAATCACTGTATAAATAGGAAATATATATATTCAAGAGGGGAAGCTCAAATGATAATGTACCCAGGACTCTATCATGTTGGTTATTTAGTCAGATTCACTCCCGAGACAAACAGATCTCATTTTCACAGTGATCAACAACCTCTAACTTAGAAGAAAAAATATGTTTGTGAAAGGAAATAGAAACCTTAATATGCGATTCCACATTATCACCTTATATGTACCAATTAGTTCTAACCTTACACTCTTCATATTGTCTACAATGCTGTAATAAGTTGGTTAATTAACAGTGCATTTAATATCTAATTTGACAACAGAAAATAATTCTCCACTTCAAGGGTATTTATGTGCATATGTCAATAGGAATAGAATCCTTTAAAATCTGTTGGAATTAATACTTAAATTACTATAATTCTCTGCAACTGCTAAATTGAGATGGTCATTCACCCAGTCTACATGTATCAAAATTGTCATGATGTCTGGTAGAATTAAATTTTCCCTCACCTTTAACTGAGAAACAAAGTAGCTTAAGGCTAGGTTCATTTTTTTCAGTTGCGTTTTAAGTATCATTTACGTTTTAAAAGAGATCTATTGATCCAGTACTGAGCAGTATGGTGCAACATATTGTCCCAAAAGATATGAGGCATGAATTTACACCCACAACTTTTAATAGGATGAGCTCATAATCTATTTGATCTGCTTTTAGGGAAAAATGAGTGGAAGCTCATGCTACTAACTGGGTGTGACAGAAACTGACAAAAAGCCACTCAGGACTGCTACTGCACACATATAACTGGTTTCAAAGCTGCATAATGCAAAGGAATTGGGGAGCAAATGTTCAGCTTTCCCCCCTCACTTATAGTTTGGAGCAATTTTATTTTTAAAACTTAAAGAAGGGAGAAGCTTTCAAAATAACATGAGTTGGATTTTGATGAAGGTTCACTTAAAGTTTATTTGATCTCTGAGTAGTAGGTCTCCTGATCTTCGAAAAACTGGCAAAATCGCCTCCCCTCCCAAAACATCTTTAATAAACCCATTCTCAGAGCGAGTATAACCTAACTCAGTGATCCTCATTATTTGTCAAGCAAGGGCCACTTTAGCAAAAAACCTGCAATGTGAGAGCCACGTTGACTACTTCACTAATTTATCATTGCTTACTACTCCTTCATGATGTAATGTAACAGCGACACATGTAACTAAAACAAAATCACACATATTATACTTAAAAATAAATACATGTATAGTTTAAAAAATACAGCATTTATAAAACAATGACCAGGGAAATATAAGGAATTAAAAATGCACCTAAGCAAGTAAACTTTTTAAAAGCTGAATAATGCAAACCTTACTTTTAAAACTGCATGAGCTAAATTCCTACATTGGTAAATTAAGTAACTTTTATATTTTGAAACTTATTTTATTTTAAAAGAAAATTGTAACTTTCTACTTACAGTACCTCCTGCCTGCCACAAATCCTGCTTCCTGAATCTCCTGCTCCCTTACCCTCCTGGTCACTGCAGATTATCCTCCTCCCCAACCCTCAGCATTGTGGTCTCTCCCCCTCTCAAACCTTCAAGTTGTGGCCTCTTCCCCCTGCTTTGACTCACCCTCTCGCAGAACCTCCCACTCCTTGATTCACCCTCGCACCGCTTCCCTCTCCTGGACTTGCGTTTCCATTCAAGATCCAGATCCGATCCAAAGCTCCAATGTTGTGGAAATGCGAGCTCTGATGGTACAGAGGTACCGAGCTGGGGCTGCTACAATCCATGTTTTTTTTAAAAATGCTCCTAATTGCTACTTCCCTCTCCTGAAGCCTCGTTATGAGCAAGGCAGGAGCAGCATTGACAGTCATTTTAAAAAAAGAAATGGATGGTGGCAGCCCCAGGTCAGTACTTCTGAACCATTGGGAAACGTGCTTCCACAACATCGGAGTTCTGGCTTCAGATCGGATCTGAATTTTGAATGGCAACATAAACATAGGAAAGAGAAGTGGCGACAGGGTTTCTCAGGGAGTGGAAGGTTTGGCGAGAGCATGGGTCGGGGACAGGAAGAAGCCACAACTCAGAGATCAGGAAGGGGAGTAGGCCGCAACTCGGAGGTTGGGGAGTGGGGTAGGCTGCCACTCGGAGATTGGGGAGGGGGGGGGGTGGTAGGCTGCAACTCGGAGGTTGGAAAGCGGCAAGAGGCTGCTCCAAAGTGGTGGCAATTACATGGGAAATGCCATTAAAACAAACCTTGTGACACTCAATGAGATTACACGTCCCATTATCTTACCAACCTGGAGTCGGGGACCGCACTTAGTGCTGATGGGAGCTGCCACTGGCTCACAGGCCTTGCAATGAAGAACACTGATCTAACTAGTATATTGGCTCTGACTTCAAATTAAATTAATCAATAAATGTTGAAAACAAAATATCCAGGAGACTTATTTAACATAGTAAATGTAACCTGTACAACATGAAAAATTGTTGCTGCTGTAAGTCATAAGATTTCAGAAGTAAACAAGCCTTCGTACTTAGCTTCTTGTGCCATTGATCTGATGGTAGGGGACCATTTTTTACAAGAAGAAATGATGAAAGTAAAAGGATGGTGATACAATGGTACTTAAGGGAGAGCTAAGGTGAAGAATTACAGATAGCCTTCAGCCATAAACTGAAAGCAACTATAGAATATATGCCAAGTAGCAAGAGATTGGAGAAGTACATATTCCATCTTCAAGAGCAATTATGACACTTAGTTCACAACGAGTTAAAAATACTGTTAAACATGTTTCCAGCACAAGAAACAAGACTTTACAATATTGTTGCAGAATCCCCATCATTAACTCCAGTCATCCCCTTTTGCATAAAATCTTGAGTAACTCAAGAAACCTATCAAAATGAATTTCATATTGATTGTGCAAGTACCATGATGTGATTCCTCTTTAGAAAGTTGTGTTCAATCTATAATTGACAATTACACTGAGTGGCAGTGCAATCACTCTTCTTTGTATAATTAAAGTAGAACTACTTTTACAGGGGGAAAGTCTCTCTGTTACTTTTAAGGTACAAAAGGTTCCCACTCAAAACATTGGGCCTGAACTTCTGCGGAGTGGCAATCAGATTCCTACATTGTTACATGAAGTTTTTTTTGATCCCATCTTGCCCGACCTTCCGACTCGGGCTGGGCGAGAGCTGGGCAGTCAATGTGTCCCCGGGGCCTAGTGTCAAGGGCTGTAGAGTTGGATGTAAGGAGGCCAAGAACCCCCCCTTTTTTTTTACGGCACTCGCTGTTATAAACCAGGTAAGTAAAAGGCCCAGCAAAGCTTAAAGGTATTTGACAGGCCAGGGAAAAAGTAAGGGTCTAAGGTAGGGTAGGAATGGGGGGGGGGCGGGGGGAGACATTGGGCTGGGCTTCAGGGGGCGGGGGGAGAAGGCGAGTCGGGTTGGGCCTTCAGGAGTGGATCGGGCCTCCGGGGCAGGGCAGGGGGTGAAGTTGGGTTGGGTCGAGCCTCAGCAGGGGTCTTTCGACTTTGGCCTCGGTGGGACGGGGGGGTGATTGAGTCAAGCCTCCTGGGGCAAGGGAGTGGTGGACAATAACTGGGAGTCGGGTCTTTGGTTTTGGGGGGGGGGGGTGGCAGAGAGTGGGAAGTCCCTTTGGTTCGGGGTTGGTGTGATGGAGTCCAGTGGGGGAGTGGAGGGAGTCCCCTGGGGGGTTGAGGGGGCAGTGTGAGTCCTGTGGGTGATCAGAGCGGGTCTATACAATAGTTACCCATGAGTTAGAAGTGGTTTTAATTCTTCTTTCCTGGGTAACTATTGAAGTATGACAGTCACAACCATCCGAAGTTTGTGGTTTAAATCATCTTTTTAGTTGATTCCCAGTGCCGGGCAATTGCCCATGGGATGTTTGCGCTTCTCGGCCAATTGCCATGCAAACCTTACCTGGGATCCTCCGGGGCAGGGGGCTGGGGGGATTCCCAGTGCATCTTTGGGGTACCCCCCCAAATACACTGTCCTGGAGCTCAGAAGTTACAACACGTTAACTTATTTGTTCGCTTCACAGATGCTGAATGACCTACTGAGTTTTCCCACTTTTTCTACATGTTTCGGGTTTCCAATACCATTATTTCGTTTGCATTTTTTTGCAATGATCAAAGTCTTTGTTTTTCTTAAGCAAAACAAAATAAGAAGTGATGTCTTGAAGCTACTGTTTTTTTAATTTTAAAAGAAAGTTACATTCCTGTAGCGCCTTTCATGACTTCAGGATGGTCACAAAGTGATTCCCAACCATTTAGGTACTTCTGAACTGTAGTCACTGTTGTGATTTAGGAATGTGCAAGCAACTTGCGCACAGCAAACTTCCCCAAAACAGTAATGTGATAATGGTCAGGTCATTTTTTTTCAGCGATGTTAGTTCAATAATAAATATTGGGGACAACATCGAAAGAACTTGCTTACTTTTCTTCAAACGATGTCATGGGATCCTTTACGTTCATCTGAGAGGGCAGGTAGGGCTTTGGTTTAACATCTCATCTAAAAGAATGCAGTTCTGACAGTGCAGCAGTCCCTCAGTACTGTACTGCAGTGTCAGCTTAGAATTTGTGCTCAAGTCTCAAGTGACAACATCTGATTGTGTTTAAGCTTTTCCAATCTTAAATCTCCTTTTTACCTTTTAAACCATCCATAATCGTTTCTCTATTATGCTAGTATTTATTCCACAAATGCAGGACACAAGCAATGTCTTAAAATTACCATTACTACCTCTAGCTTACAACAAGTTATTTTTAAAAATTTATGATATTTGCAACCACAGGAGCAACACTTTGAAATACTTAGCAGTAATTTAGTGTGCAAATGCCAATTACATCAGGAAGAACCAGCAGGGTCTGCATCTTGTTCCATGTGTCAGAAAGCGCAGCAAATTATAAAACAGCTTTTCCAGGTAATTTTGTTTTTGTTTTGGATTTCCAGCATCCGCAGTCTTTTGCTTTTAAATTATAAAACAGATTATGCCATGCAATACTGACTGACCTTTCAACAGACATATAAACCACTACTGCACTGAAACATCTGACCTTCAATTACAAAATAGCAGCTACAAAACATTTACGATTTTGAAATCCTGTCACACAACCACACCAAACTCAATGCCCAAAACCTTTAATTGTTATCTCTCGACGATCTCTACAGGATCAAATGGACTTCATAACAAAGATGTTTGATTTTCTTGCTACAGTTAATTCTTCAGAATTAGACAATATTTATGTAGTCATTCTTGAACCCCATAACAAAAGCGTTTACATGACATGACCATTTTACCATTTGGTACATACTTTCAAATTCAATGTTACATAGTACATACAGGTTTCATTTTCAAGAGGTTAAGTATAAAATTTGGTTGATGTGGTGCTGCGTGCATGGATGGTTCATGTACACAACGTGATAGGATGGGGTTCAGTGATATGGGTTGGACTAAGGTTAACTTTTGGATTAGAGAGAGATTTGAAGATTGATCATTTCTCATATGTAGCCTGGCTTAGGTTATAGAATCTGAGAATTTTATGGAACAGAAGTTACACTATTTGACTCATCATGCCTGGGTTGCCCGCTGAAGGCTATCTAGTTAGTCCCATTCATTCCCTCTTTCCCTATATCTATTTTTTTAAAAATTTCAAATATTTAGCCACCCTCGTCTTTGAACTATGGTGGATTCTACTATCACTCTTACTGGTAGGGCATTCAATTTCCATAACCCTTTGTTAAAATCAAATGTCCAAGCCAAAGAAAGAGATATTAGGATAAGCTCCTATTCCCTCTTATATATCCATCAGCCTTTTAGGATACACTATTGAGTTCCACCAATGCTTTCAGGAATGCTTTCAGTATTACTCCCTTATCTATAATTATCATATCTAATTACTCTACTTTCTTTTGTAACCTTTAATTCCCAAACTGTAAAACAAAAAAATGAAGTGATCTTATTCAATATCCCTCATATTTCTTCGTCCTCTGTAATTCTTGATCCTTTCTCATCTCTTATTAGCCATAGCCTTTCTATAACGCCAACAGCCTTTTATATTTACATAGCACCTTCAACAGAGTAAAATGTCCCAAGGCACTTCACAGGAGCATCAAAGAAAATCTAACACTGAGGAGATATTAGGGCAGATGACCAAAAGCTTGGTCAAAGTGGTAGATTTTAATAAGTGTGTAAAAGGAGTAAAAAAAGTAGAGAGGCAGAGGGGTTTAGGAACTTAGGGCTTCAGCAGCTGAAGGCACCACTGCCAATGGTGAAACAATTGAGATTGGAGACGTTCAAGAGGCCAGAAATGGAGCAGCGCAGGTATTTCAGAGGGTTGTAGCATTAGAGCGAGTACAAAGATAGGGAGGGACAATTTGTATACAAGGATGTGAATTTTAAAAATTGAGACATTGCAGGACCAGGAGCCAATGAAGGTCAGCAAGCACAGAGGTGATGGGCGAACAGGACTTGGTGGGGCAGCAGATTTTTGGTTAAGCTCTTAGAGGGTAGCAGATGGGAAACCAGCCAGTGTTATGTTGGAACAGTCAAGTCTAAAGGTAAAAAAAACGGCATGAATAAGGAGATAAGCTTTGGCAGGGGTGAAATCAGGCAATGTTACAGAGGTGGAAGAAGGCATCCTTAGTGACCAAAGTGAAGGATATCTGGTTGGAAGCTCATCATGTGATCCAATATAACACCATGGCTGTGAATGATCATATTCAGCCTCAAATGTTTACAGGGAGAGGGAATTAGTAGCTGGGAAATGGAGTTTGTAATGGTGACTGAAAACCACAGTTTTGGTCTTAACAAGTTTTACTTGAGGGAATTGCTTGTCTGACATCCAGTACTGGATGAAGAGGAATCTGACAATTTAGAGACAGTGGAAGACTATTCTTTCACTTCTGTTTATAACACCCTTTACTATTCTCCTTAATGCTACCTGCCAATCTTTCTTAACTTTGTTTAGGGTTTTGCTTCCCTTTTTTATATTCTTCTTGTGTTTCTCTGTATTTGAGATTTGTCATACTTGCTTTAAAAGCTGGTAGATTACAAGAAAGGAAGGGGATAAGGAGTATTATAGTTTGGAGATCTGGAGAAGAACGAGTTAAAAGTTAGAAATCATGCATATTATTTACGTATCACTAAGAAAATCTGCAAAATACCATTGCAATAGTATATTCTTCACATAGAGTACAGATTACTTTTTAAAGGCATTTAAATCTTGCGAAGCTATGGGTCTTTCATGCTTGTGATGTGTTTTTGCACATCACGGAGCTCACTGTGTAATATTTCAAAGTTTGTTTCCTTTACTCAGGCGGAAAGCTGACAATGTAAAGTAGTGAACTTCCAGCTTACCCTTTTCAGTGCATTTCATGTTTCAATATTCCAATTGTCATGTGCTACTGCTATGTGATTCATACGTTGATTTCTTCTGCTGCTTGAGTGCATCAGTGCCAGATGCTGACTTCAGCACCAACTTCCAATGACATTTTATGTTTTCGTGGGAAGAATTTTCCCCCAATTGGGGGGGCGGAGGTGTAAGTGCAGGAGTGGGCGCACCTCTAATCGGGGGCACGCCGCCATTTTACGTGGGCGGGCCAATTAAGGCCCGTCCAGCGTGACGTCCTCCAGGAAGTGCTATGCGCTCCCTGCTCCCTGTGTGGGCGGGGCAGGGGGGGAAATCCCTCAGCCGAGAGTGCGCTCATTTGCGCATGTGCACGAAGGAGCACACTCATCTCCCTGAGGCTAAGGTGTTGCCTCATGGAGATTGGTGCCAAATTTGGCGCCAAAAATGGTGCAGGTGCAAAAATAAAACTTCCCTGACATGTCCCCTCACGTGACACTGTTACATGAGTTGGGACATGTCCATCACTTTAAAGCAAACATTTATTAAAATTTTAAAAACCCTCATGAAACCTCATCCAGCCCATGGATGAGGTTTCATGTTTTTTTTGAAGCCCGCCAGGGCTCCCGGCCTGCCAGCCTTAAGTTGGACGGCCTGGTCCATTAATTATCTCAATTATTCTTTAAACGGCCTCAATTGGCTGTTGACAGGTTGGCGGGCGCACAGCTGATTCAGCTGCGCCCCCGCCAACCTGAAAACTGAAACGACGCGGGGTGACATCGGGAGTTCCGCCCAACATCATCCTGGGTCATTTTACGCGTCGGCGAGTGGGCCCCGCTCACCGACCTAAAAATCCTGGCCTATGTTTAGTGGCCTCCCAGCAGGCTGTGCTTTTCGACTTTTCGCAGAATGTTGGGTCTCGAAAATTAATTTACAAGATTAAAAGTCAAATAGGATTGTGTGCTGAGACCACAAAACTGTTGAAATGAAACTTTTTGCTGCCAGTTAGCACTGAAGTCAGAGAAGCCAGCAAAGATACATCAGCACAAAACAGCAAAGAAATCATAGTAACTAAGATCCTAATGATTGATACAGTTGCAGGAATGTTAGTAATTGAAATATCTTACACCAGACAAGTAGAAATTAAATTTTACACATTTGAAGCAGCTAATACTGGAAAATGTTCAATTATTATTTTCAACTACTTTCCTGGAATACTCCTTTAAACAGATATCCCACCTTGTTTGTTTCAATTACTATGCTTAAACAGATATGCATGACTATCATCTAATTGAATTACAGTAACATAACTAATTTAGTCAATTTAATATTATTTCGTTTGTGTACGTCAGTATTTTTGTACATTTGCAACTAATTTTGCACAACTAATTAATCATAATTGAGAAGTAATACATGACAAAATTTGAAAAACAATACAACTGAAGAGAAATTGAACTTGTGCCAATTTCTGGTGTGAAATGTTCAGCTTAATGCAAAACGAATGCGCGCTCGAAGGCATCAGCCCGCGGCCTGTTTAAATTCGGGCCATAGGCCTCATCTTACACGAAACCAGTGAGCCACAGTTGCCATCTGGTTGAAGCGGGGTGGGGGGGGGGGGGGGGGGGGGGGGGGGGCTGCTGCTGCTAACTGCTGCTTCTAATCAGAAGCCTAAACAGAACTATCTTAAAGTTGCTTACATTTTTATGGACAGCATGCACAACCTGAACTTCGTTGGTAGACTCAGCATTGAAATATACGCAACCATGTGAAGCTCATAGGAACATAGAACAGGATTGTCCACACCCGCCACTGCTAGGATCTTCCGCAGGTCAATGGACATCTGGCTGGGGCACCACCTCGTCCGCGGTGGGTCCCGTTCATGACGGGGCCAGAAAATCCCGGCCATAGAATAGAATCATCACATTCTGCCTCTGCCAGTTCTACTTTTTTATCTTATCTTTTAAGAGCTAGTATTGATTCTTCTTCTATCCATCGTTTCTGTTAGGACATTTTATATTTTACTGTATTAAAAAATGTTCTAATCTCTCCCTTTGTCCTTTTTGTTGATAGGGGGGTTGGTGGCATAGTGGTATTGTCATTGGACTAGTCATTCAGAGACCCAGAGTAATGCTCTGGGTTCGAAACCCACCAGGGCAGATGGTGAAATTTGAATCCAATAAAAAAAATTCTGAAATTAAAATCTGATGATGACCATGAAACCATTGCCGATTGTTGTAAAAACCCATCTGGTTCAGGAAGGAAATCTACCGTCCCTACATGTGACTCCAGACCCACATCAATGTGGTTGACTCATAAATGCCCTCTGAACAAGGGCAACTAGGGATGGGCAATAAATGCTGGCCTAGGCAGTGATGCCCACATCCCATGAATGAATAAAAAAAAATAAATGAATGTCTACTAGAAGTTTTTCTTGCTTGACTCTATCAAAATCTCTTATAATCTTGAGCAGACCTAAGAAATTTCTTAATTTCCCCTCATAACTGAAGTCTCCCATTTCTGGTATCATCTTAGTGCAGAAAAGATTCGCTGCACTTTCTTGACGACTTTGATACTCTTGCTCAATTAAGTTACTCAAAATGTGTATTAAACTTATAAATATGGACTAACTACTGATGTGTTTGTGTTTAGCATTACTTCCCTGTTTTGTTACTTTCTGCCCCTATATATAAAACCTAGGTCCCCTGTGTTTTTTTTCACAGCTTTATCAACCTGCTTTCCCACTTTTAATGATATGTGTATCTGAATCTGAGTCACACTGTTCCTCTGCTCCTTTTAAAGTTTTACAATTTATTCCATGTTAACATTTCTATAGATGTGGGGCTATTAACGCAAAAATCAGTATTCATGGAGTTGTCCTTAGGAACTTGAATTGCTGTGGGGAGAAGGAGATGGCACAGAGACGTGGAGGAGAACAAGGGTACAAGGCCCAGATGGACTTCATATGAGGCTAGCAAAATCAGCCACCTTTTTAGGGAATTATCAGAAGCAAGAGTACTGCCTGAGGGCTGGAAAATGACCAACCTAAAACAAATTAATAAATAGGGCCAGAGGAATAACTCAGGAATCTAAAGGTCAGTGAACCTGACATCCACATCTATTGCAAAGTAAGGTATTAGAAACCCTGAAAAAGGCACAAAGGAATAGCTAGATACATGTAGCATAAAGAGTCAGCATGGATTTACGGAAGGGAGATCTTGCATAGTAAATTTATTGAAGTCCTCCAAAACTATGGAGCGCGCTGATAACTGAAAAGGGGTTGGGGGAGAAATACAAAAGTCAGCCAAGAGGTGGCTACCTTCACTATTTTACTAACCTGCTGCAGCCTTCAATCTAATTTAGGATGTAGCTTAACAAGGCAACTCACGAATACGTGGTCTTTATTCTGAGGAAGCTAAGTTCACTTAATGCAGTCAGGATTTCCAAGCTGATCTTGCTTAGCTGAGGACCAACTCCTAAACACAAATCCCCTCACTACAAATTACTGACGCTCTGCAGTTCAGGCACTGTATGAAACAGCATCATAAAAATTAAAATTTATAATGCAATACAGAACAACCAAACTCCAATTGCTTGTTGAATCATTTAGTGGTTCTTGTGGGGTGAAATGAAATATACTGATGAGGTGGTATGGGACAAAGGCTCCAATAACTTGCATTTATATAGCACCCTTAATGTGGAAAAAGGTCCTAAGGCACACCACAGAAGTGTAATCAGAGAAAAATGGGCTTGAGTCAAAAAAAGCGATATTACCAAAAGCTTGGTCAGAGGTAACCTTAAGGGAGGAAGAAAAAGCAGAGAAGTGGAGAGGTAGAGAGGTATTCCTGAGCTTACAGCCTTGATAGCCGAAGGCATGCCATCAATAATGGGACAAAGGTGGAAAAGATACTGAAGAGGAGGTCAGAGTAGGAGGAACCAAAAGTCCTCTGAGGGATGTATATCTGGGGGAGGTTATAGAAAAAGGGAGTTTTCAATGAGCTAAACATTTATGAAGGTGGAAAATGCGAGGCCTACCAGTAGAGCATTGGAATAGTTGAATAGAACCAGAAAATACTGGAACTACTCAGCAACATCTGCCAAGAGATAAACAAAGCTAACGCCACAGGGCAATGACCTTTCATCAACCTGAAATGTCATCTCTATTTCTCTCTCTGCAGATGCTGCCTGACCTACTGACTATTTCCAGCAATTTCTGCTTATATTTCAGATTTCCTGCATCCACAGTATTTTGCTTTTGTATTGGAAGGGTTGACTCTGGATGTGACAAAGGTATAATTGAGAACTTAGGCAGCAGAATGGCTGTACCAAAAACATTCTGGAATGATTCAATTTATTTGCAGCACGCTGGGTGAAGTTAATGCTGGTCACGTATGAAAGACTTAGGCAACAGTAACTTTTCCAGCTTGGACATTTATTGATCTCAATTTCAGAGGCAACCTCTGAAGACGAATGTAGAATATTTCATAAGGGATTTTGTGATTTGAAAATCTTGCATTGGAACATCTAAAATCACTGGGAACCATGTTGCTTTAAAACATTAATAAGGTTACCTTCACTTATTGCATTTTTTTGGATTACTTAAAGAATATGTTCATATTCCTATCAAAACTGCAGCTTGCAAAAATGCTAACAGCAGAATTTAATATGCTTTATTTTAAAATGAAAATAAGTTAATTAAGTGTTGTATCTTTGAAACTCCTTAAAGGAAAATCATTTTCACCAGTGCAGTGCTATAAAAATAATAAAGAATCCTTTGATTTGAAATTCCCATGCAATCAAAAAAAAAATTGTTTCTATTAGTAGCAGTTATTAAAGCGCAAGTTCTTTACACCCAACAACTGCTTCTTTTGGATTTCAAATGATGAAAAAGGCCATGTCCAATCTTATGAACTGAACTGATGTGGTGTCATTTGTTCATAGTTCTGTAACCTTCAATTTTTTAACCTTTTATATAACAAATCAATTGGAAATGCAGAAATTATACCACCCTATTTTTGGAATTGACTTTTGTGAAAATACTTGTAATGTAACAACCAAAAAACAATGCTTTCTAAATGAAAATGTTTAGGTTATTTTAAATTACTGTAGTGCCATGAAGCAAATAAAATAACTTCCTCTTCTTTCATTTCAACAGTGGTTGCTGCGATTGGATAGTCACATGTACTGGAACAACATACCTACTCACCTAATTCTTCTACTAAACCTTTTACTGGCATCATATGTTTCTTTAAAAATCAATCCTTTGTGCAATAAATATATTTTCCCTCCTTCCTAACCTCAATAACACTATGGCATACACAATCCCCCAAATCTGATAAGCAACATGTTCTCACTTATGGAAACCCGACCTGAGGTGCACAAGAGCACTCCTCAATGACTCACTCTTTGCTCCCAGTTTGCAGTTCATCTTTGTGCAGGGTGTGTGACCTCTCCATAGCTGCATATCTCAACTCAGATTAGCAATTCACCTAAAGGGGAGATTGGGTGTGACACAGTATACTGAGGCACTCTCAGTGTGCCATCTTGTCAGCTATCAAAAGCATGTCTGCAATATTTAAGATAAATACGTTCTACAGCCACACTTCCCCATGGTTCTTTAACAGTACTCTGTGATTTAAAATGCAAGTGAGAATCTATACAATTGTATGTGAATACTTTTTGTGGAAATATTTGAATGTATCACTTTATGGAGAATGGCACGTTGTGAAACTGATGAGGGTATCGTTGTTAAAAGACGTTAATGGCAAAATCGATAATCAGAGTTCTAGCTCTGATATGCTGCACCTCTGCCATATCCACTGAGCCAGATAATTATAAATGGAGGCCATTTGTCCCATCATGCCTGTACCAGCTGTTAACTATAGAAATCTAAAAGTAACAGTATCACCATGTACTGTCCACAGATACCCTCACTTGTTCATTCTTTGAGGTGAAGATAACTTTGCTCATCATCTGAGATTTTGTTAGGGTTCTGACAGGTACATAGGTGACTGCTAAGGCCGATCTACACCCAGAGGTTCTGCTGCAAATAGAACAGGATTCCGCAGATGACTGAGTTTTGGATGAATCACTGGCTCACGATTTCCCGTCCTTGTATTTTCTCTCTGTCTCTGATATTCAACTGCTTTCGAAGGAGGCTGCACCATTTTTTTATTTAGTTGCATGAGGTGCAATGATCCTGGGCGAACTTCTCCCAGGACTAAGTCAACATCAAAACTTCTAAGTGAAGCCTTCAGAATGTCCTTGTGGCTCTTCCTTTCACTGCCATGACAGCGCAACCTAGACTAAAGCTCTCCATAGAAGATTTACTTTGGCAAGTGAGTGTCAGGCACTCTGGCTACATGACCAGCCCAACTCGGTTGTGATTGTCTCAATATGGTGTGGATGCTTTGCCTACCAGTTCCACTGAGCACCTCAGTGTCTTGTATTTTGTCCTGACATTTACTTATCTACCCTTTTCTTCAATGATACAATAGCTTCTTCCTCAACTCCACCTTACAACAAAATATTTCATACCATAATTATTCCTTCTGTAAAAAAGTTCTAACTTCTTTATTTGCTCTTTGTGATCATTTTAAATGGATGATGGTGTCACTGACTCCTTACCAGAGGAAGCAGGTTTTCTCTATACAACTCATCACACACTAAGGCTGTAAACACTTGCCTGTTTTACAGCCCTCTCTACTATTTGGCAAATTCCTTATTGTTCACTATCTTAAAGTTTCAATATGTATTAAGCAGAAATCTTATTTCTCTTGAGAACAAAGTAAATCCATCATTGTCCCTGGGCTCTACCATATCCAACTCTTAGCCAATCTAAGCAATACCCATAAACTTGAACCTTTTGCTTTGTATATGTCAACCAACCCTTTATGCATGCTGTTACATAACTTATAAATTTTGTAGCAAACATCTTATGAAACACCTTATTGTTTGTCCATAGTGAAAAAGTCTGATGTTTTCACCTGTGTTACACACCATTTTAGCAGTACCCGAGGAAGTAAAACACATTTGGTGATCAAAAAATACATTTACTCAATCTGCTTTTTGTCTTATCACTTTACCAACAATTACACAAAAAGTTACACACATGCATGTATAATGTATACATTGAGATCACTTGCCCAATGGTGTCTATTATTAATTCTTTACTTATTAATCCAGAATTGTAATTAGCCTTATGTCTAGTGGCTGACTTTTGGACAACATTGGTCCAAACAAATACTGGGACACTAACTTTTAGCACAGTTAGGTTAATTTGAGAGATTTCATCTGCAATGTCTGCAGTTTCCTCACACCAAACATTTCTTAAGGCACTGAGACAGTATTAAATCTTGCATTGTTGTGCAAAACCAGATAAACAGAAAACCAGATGAACAGAAAAAGAGTCCTCAATTCAATAAAATGTTTCTGCACAGTGAACTGGCACTACTATGTGTTCAAGTGACCAAAAGGTTCCTCTCTCATTGATGGTACATTTTTAGACAATTTTGAGGAAGAAGTTTCTCCCCTGTATCTCTGAAAAACACATTTTTACAAACTATTGAACTATCAGTTTGAATTTCCACCACTTCTGACAACTATCATTTAAATGTTGAATTCTGGTAACTGATTAAAAATTAGAAAAAAATCTCCCACTAGTATACAAAACAATGAAGATATGGAGTGAAATTTTCTGCTTCTGCCATTGCTAGCACGCAATTTTCATTTATGAAAATGTACACATGGAAAATCAGGTGTTAATGAGCAGAACAAAAAATTCTGGGAGTGGTACAGATTCCCAGCAAAACCAGTTCACAAAATGTCACAGAAAGAACGGAATAAATATTTCAGAATAGGATTGAAGGTTTAGGTACAGGCCCACAGAACTTCAGGATGGTTGTGTTACTAAAACCTTAGATGCATGTTTGTTGAATACGATTGATGAAACTTGCGGGGCTCAAGGTTGAACAGATACACTGTTCTTTTGCTCATTTATTGTCAGGGACCAAGAAGGAATTTCATAAAGCTTTATCGCCAAGGTTTTAACAGTAATTAGATGCCTCCATTAAGGAGCTGCATGCTCAAAGAGACAAAGGTATATATGTGGTGCTACTCACTTCGCCTTTTTTCATTCTATGGGCAGATTTTTACCTTGGCGAGTGGGCACGCGCCTGACCCACTCAAGCGCAAAATGACACGCGTTGACGTCGGGCGAGTGTTCCGAACTCAACGGGCGGTCACGCGATATTTCGGTCAGTGGGCATGCGCGGGAATTGGCAGCGCGCCTGCCAACAATTAAAAGGCCTGTTAAGGCCATTAACAAGGTAATTGAAACAAATTTTTCGCTGCCCGTCCAACCTTACGGTTGGCAGGCTGGGGAAAAGGCCAAGCTGGATGAGGTTTCCAATATCAGATAAAAGTGAAATAAAATTTCATTTACAACATGTGATGGAGTCACATTAATTACTCGTGACAGAGTCACATGAGGGGACATGTTTTATAACAATTTCAAATCCTTATATTTTTTTTGAAAACTCTTCATCTCCCTGAGGAAAGAGCTGCCTCAGGGAGATTTTAAAGTGCGCACTCAGACGCATGTGCGAAGTTCGCACTCGCTCCCCTCCTCTTTGCACTCGCCATCCACCTCCCTCCCACCCCCTGAACAGGCAGCGCTAAGCGCTGCTGCTCGCATTTCACACTGGGTGGGCCTTAATTAACCCGCCAACGTGAAATCGTGGTCTGGCCCCAATCGCGGGTGGCGGTCAGCTTCCCGACCGGCCCCGCCCACCCCCGCCCAACAAGGGCAAAATTCTGCCCTATGTCTTCTAATATCCTTTGATTGGGATTGAAGAACTTACCAGTTTTAATAATATACAATGGAAGTTAATTAACGGATGACTCCACCACTAATCACTCTTCTGCTGTCCTCACTGCTCTATGTTCCGTTTCCAAGCTAAAAAAGTGATGTGCAGCCACTTGCTCTCAGGTCTGTGCCCATCTTTCTTTTCCAGTTGATCTTTATTGGGAGAACTATAGGAGCACAATGACTGGCACTCTAATCATTTACCTCCCGATGAAAGTGATTATCCTGCAGTTTACACTTAATGCTGTACTATGCATTGCAAGAGTATACCCAAGTACTGTGGCACTTGGACTCATTCTCAACTTAAGAATTTAGTATTACTACTGTCGCCAGTCCCAATTAACCTGAAAATTCAAATTAGAGTTAATTTCTCTAGAAACCGCGCTTGTGGAATGATTATTCTTAGGTGTCACTAGGCTGAAAAGGGGCCATGGTCAGGCGAGACCTCTGCAATAGTGGAAGATCAATTGGTTACATAGTTAAAACAATTAACCATACTTCAAACATATATTAGGATTTTCAGTTAACCTTGTCTAACTGATATGCTTGCTGAAGTAATTAGTGTGTGGCAGTAAAATGGAAGTTACTTTAATGAATAATTTCACGGTCAGTCCTGAGCATGCTGTACATGTGCCGGCTGTAGACCCTTTGTTACGGATCCCAGAAATGAAAAAGGAAAAACTTACCTTCCAAAAAGCGAAGGCTGGGCCCTTGAGGTTGGGGACTACAGATCCCGATAGGCCTCAGCGATTTTTGCGCATGCGCCGGCCCTTAAATGGCTGCACATGTGCAGATTGTTCCTTTTTGCAATCTTCGGCCTCTGCGCATGTGCCAGCTGGAGAATGGCCATGCATGCGCAGCTGGTGCATTTTCTTGGTGTTAGGCCGATAAAGAGCCCTGCACACATGTGCAGTTCATTTTTTAAAAGATTTAAAGCCAGCTTTGCGCTTGCGCAGAAGAAGAAAAGGAAATGAAAGGAAACAGTGCGAAAAGAGGGTCAGATGACCCAGAATAGAACACATTTCAGAAGACAGTGCCAGCAGAAGCTGGACACAGAATCAGAGAGCAAGTTCCAAACCAAAGAAGAAAGTCCCAAAACCAGGGAGTGGGAAATGAAAAGGTCCCAAGACTTTTAGGTCAAAGACATTAAGTCAAAAAACGAGGACAGGAATCTAGAACTGACCTTGTTTAGTGAAGTCAAAGCAAGAAGCAGAGGAAAAGTCTCTGCATTAAAGAGAGAAAGCTGTGGGGAGCAGAATTAAGGCAAAGTGGGCTTGCGAGAAGCCAAAGATCTGAGGAGACAGCCAAAGGATGGTGATTCCTTACTACAGGCCTTTGAAGCAGCGGTGTTGTTGGCATGGCTGACTATCTGAGAGACTGTGTGGAAGGCGAAGCTTGAATGAACATGGCGATCCAGGGGAGAGGAACATTAGGAGTGATTGAAACCTGGAGGTGGATCCTTGTTAAGGACGTTCGAGAGAAAGCGTCGTTTGGGAGAAGATTCCAAGGCGAGTTCTTTGTGAATGGAGATTGGAAACCTTCGTGTAAAAGACAGAGTTTCTGTGAGACCAGTTGGCTCACAGTGTGACGAGTGTCTAGGGGAGTTGATGAGAGATCTGTACCATCTGCTTTGGGTGGCATCTGTCACTTGATCTTGGAGTTTGGTGCATCCAACCACAGGTCCCATATTGGTTTAATCGACTGTATACTTACCATGAACATTAGCGTATGAGATATATTTTGTAACTTGTGTCATCCTTATGAACCTGTACACATCTGTAAAGGTATGGTTGTGGGTGAAGGAGTAGTGTAATATAGTTCAACTTTTTTCTTGATTAATAAATGTTTTCTTTTGTTAAACGTTCATCAGCAGATTCCTGTGACTCTGTTCAGTAGCCACCCTCTACATTTCTAAACAAAAAATAAAAGTTAGGATCTACCAAGCTAGGTTCCACCCAGGGGTCTCACTTGTTCAGCAGGAACACCAGCTGGGACATAACCGCCTGGAAGGTGAAAAATAACATAAGGGTAGGCTTTTACTCCATGGTTTAAACAAGCTTTACACATCATTCCACACTTCATATTAAGACGACCTTTACAGGATAATTAATATAACATCTGTGTTTATCTCCGAAAAAGGATATAAAGGATAAGTTTTTGAAGGAAGCCATTGCTGTAGATGTTTGAGAGAAAAGGTAGATCAATGCTGACTTCAGCATTGAAGAGTCGTTGAGGCAATGGAAAGAAGAGAAGAAAAAGAAGAAAAAGAGCTTTTTGCACATGTCAGCCGTCCTGCCCAACCTAAACTGGTACTTGCTGCTTGTCATGGTTATATATTTTTGCTGTATTACGAGCTATAAACGTCTTAAACTCTGATTAATCTCAACATGCCCACCATATTGATTGCGGTTGATTCTTACTGATTGAGCCGATTGATTAAAAACACCAAATTGTGCTTAAATTAAAATATCAACATCATTAGGAAACATAAACATTACAGTGTAAAAACAAAGTGTTGGAAACACTCAACAGGTCTGGCAGCATCTGTGCAGAGAGAAACAGAATTAACATTTCAAGTTGAATATGACTTCTTCAGAACTAAAAGAGGTAGAGATGTGATGGACATTGTGCCGTTGAAAGGGGGGAAGGGGGAGGAAGAACAAAAAGGAATAAGGTGGAGGGCGAGAGAGATTAATATGTCACGGAACAAAAAGTGTCGTAATGGTTGTAGTAAAGGAACAAAACATTTGTTCAGAGTGAGTGTGAATGACAGAGTAATGAACAGTTCTGCCTGAAAGCAAAAACATGAAAAATAAGATTACGGCAGGCACACGGCAAAAAAAAAAAAGGGAATTGAAATAGGAGACAGAGCTCATGGTCTGAAATTGCTGAACACAATGTTGAGTCCAGAGAAGATGAGGTGCTGTTCCTCAAGCTGCCTTGAGCTTCACTGGAACACTGCAGCAGGCCGTGAACAGAATGTGAGCATGAGAGCAAGATGGTGAATTAAAATGGCAAGCAACTGCAAGCTGGTGAGGTCATGCTTGCAGACTGTGCAGGGTGCTCCACAAAACGGAACTGCGGTACTTTTGCTTTTATTATAAACATTCCCATAGGCAATCTGCCATATTCAGTGGAGTATTTAACAGTTGAACAAACATGGAAATGTTAATTGCTCCAAATTTAATCTTGCAATTTGCTAGGTGATGTGGAATAGGTTAGCAGGTTCCTAACCATCTTTTTACAGGCTACACAAGATTTTTACTTATGGTCATGTTCTGAAAGCCTGTTGTCAAAACATAGTGATGTGATGCTGGAGCTCATCTCTCATTGGCACTTTAAAGATAAATACTTTTTGCTTGCCAAATTGAAAGTTGCCATCCCTTTCAGGTTTCCATTTTTCCCCACTCAATGTCAGCACTAAACCACTCCAAGAACAGCATTGTTAGGTTAAATGCAGAAGAAATCACCTGTGTTCCAATAATGTGTCTTACTCCTGAATGTGAGCAGCAATTCCTACCACACTGTTGAGATATATTTTACACCAATCATTCCTTTGCGTATGACCCACTATGATCTGAATTGGTACCATCGAAAACTTTCAAGCAAATTCCGCTTGATTTACCAGTGAAAGTTGCTAATCTAACGCATCAATGACCGCCTAGACGCCAGTTTCAATATAAATTTGCATGTCTGCTGGCGAGAACTGAATTCTAAGCATGGACTTATATATACAGATTTAACAACATTGTGGGTATAAATTAGGTAGTGACACCAAACATTTTGATGACCTGATCTATAATTATCATACACAGTGATGGAACATTTTTACAGATCACAACAGCACTCAAAAACTCTAAACCTTTTATCTAACCATCATCTTGAGGATGTAAATATGAATCTTGTTATCAAACCTATTTTCCACACATATATACATATGACTTCGATTTTATTCAAATGTCACTCAACCATTAGCAGCACAAAAGCTGAATCTTTCTAAATTATTTTATGCAGAACAAAGTTATCCTACTGTAATGCCAAATTCAGACTGCATCGTCTGAATATCCACATGTGCACAATTTCCAGCAGACATCAATGGGAAGCATTCAGGTCCAAGAAAACTGGATGATTTTCCCTCTCTTTATACAGAGGCATAAAGAATAACAATAGTCCCACCAGCACTGAGACAGAGACCAATTAATCTCACCTGTACCATACCATGTCACTCATTTATCCACTGAGCCACCAAGGAAACTTCAAATGGGAAAACAATGCACAGATCATTTCTGTAACATAACAGCACATAATATTTCTAGTTTACTTTCAAATGCAAGAACCTGGAGAATGTAGATTGTCAGTTAAATTCAACTATAAACATATAAGAGAGGAAAATAGAAAGTTAAAATGTTCTATGTTTGATACATTTCTCATAGACAGTTCCAAGGTTATTCCACTTGCAATTCTTTTCAGGTGAGAAATTTCCTTTGAGTGAGAACTATTCCATTTCCCATGTTCTAACAAGGTTAATGTGATAATGATGGACAATGATACTGAGCTATAAATAAAGTAAAGGGATTTCACGAAATTAGTAAGGCCCAAACTTAATGCAGAGGATTTTGATGAAAAAAATCAAATGCGCTTCCAAAACAGTGTAAAGTCGAAATAGGTTAAAATCTTTTGCGCATATTTGAAGGTGGTCAGACTTGGCTTATGTGCTATCATTGATGTCTTTTGTTTGTGCTTTAATTATTGGTAACCAAAATTTTATAGAAAATTAAATGCATGACATCACCATATGACTTTCTTATGCTTAGTGAAACATACATGTTTAAAGCCTTTATGAAGTGGTCCCAGGATTTATTTTAAGTTCATTCATATCATGTCTGAATGAATAACAAATATTGGAATGATTATCACTTTAAAATCGTTAATTGTAGTTTTGAGATTTATAATTGCATCATTAGGTTTTAACATGGGACATATTCCATAAAACTGTCCAGTTACACTAGTTCAAGCATTTGAACCTGACTCCAAAGTTGCCAACTGCATTCGGGGGTTGTAAATAATGAATTTATCAAAGCACATGAGGTGACAAACGTCGTCCAGACTATTTTTTTCTTAGCAGTAAGCAGCTACTCATGGTGCTGCTTTAAGTGCAGTCTATCACAGAAAAATCTATCAAATCACTGCAGAAATAATGCTCAAAAACATTTCTCGCCAATGTTCTATTTAAATGTGTGGTTTTTCAACCAGATTCAAAATTAAATCATATGAGCAAACTATTGTAATTGGGCAGTTTGATGGAAGATGTCCCATGTTAAAACCTAATAATGCAATTATAAACTTCAAAGTGATAGTAATTGTTAGTTACAATAAACTATTTTTTAAAGCGATGATCATTTGTAATGTTTTTCGTTCATTCAGACATGCTGTGAATGACCTTAAAATTAATCCTGGCACCACTTCATAAAGGCTTTAAACATGAACATTTCACAGAGCAAATTTCACCCAGATTTTAAATAAGCAAAACAGGTGTACTTTTGTGAAATGTCTTTTTTATGTGCATATAAAATCAATATCAATCATATTTATCCAGAGACTCTTGAATTAGAGCTGTACAGTAATAATCCACTGGGTGGTGCAAGTTATTCACAATTCTAAACTGTCTAGTTCAGACTGAAGCAATTAACTGATTAATAAAGACGACAATGATATTGTCCTTAAATCTCAGGATCCTCATGTGAAAGATACATTATTGTCAATAATTAATAACTCACAGGAAAGCTTTGTTGTTGTAAATGAAGCCAAAACATTGCTTTCACTTAACAATGCAGTATGCTAACAGCAAGATAACTATTCTTAGTTCAGTGCACTTTCATTTGTTGATCTGTATGTATTGTAATGTTATGTACAATTAATCCATTTGCTTCTGTCACATGCTTGAGCAACGATGCATGACTATATACTTTGTTGCAAAACAAAGCAATGTGAGTACAGCACAGCACATAGAAAACTTAAACTGTTGGATAGTCTATTGCTTTTCATAAATCTCTACTCCCAAAACAGAAGATTTGAGGACATTTTAAGCCACCATAGTTAAGTGCTTTCTTCAGTGTGAAAGCACAGATGACCACTCCCATGGCCTTTTTAACGATGAGCAATCAGGTATATCAGTCGTTAGGCAGGAGGAAATACAGACTCTCCATTCATTATCACCCACAGAAAACCATCACCAAATCAGCTTCCAAAGGCCAAAGGCAATCACTTTCATTTTATCTCTAAAAGCCCCAGTATCAGTGTTCTCATGAAATTCTATTCTTGTGAAATGGAAATTCTGCAACAGCATGAGATCTCACTCTAGTAGTGCAAGTTCCATTATGTCTTCGAAATGTATATTCACAGGAATTATCTAAAACACAAAATTCCAGTGGCTGTTCAAACACAGAAAACCTGCAAGGCAAAACAACAGAGCATTTTCATTCCTGTTTTACATTAAAATAATCTAACGAAAAAAAAAATGATTTTAACATTCTATTGGTATTGTCCTTCTGCAGTTAATTTGATTGTTTTAGTGGAAGTGATGGCATCGTCAAATGAACTGGTCAGCAACAGCTACTGAGCTCCATAGCACAAGGGAACTGAATTAACCTGCAGTGTCAAGATGACAAAACTATTAATGGTTGTATCTATTGATGTTAATTTATTTCCCTCATGCTGTCAGGTTGAGTAACTATTCTACACTAGTTCTCTGTGCGAGGTGTGCAGTAAATCAATGGAGAAATAAAAACGGATAAAAATAAGTCAATGCGTAGACATTTCAGGTCTACGACCCTTCCTCAAAACAGATAGTCCTGAGGAAGGGTCTCAGATCTGAAACATCTGAAATAATTTTAACCCCCAAAGATTGGTGGGTGTGGTTTTGGATGGGAAGTTAAATTGAAAAAAATTTCTAAGCCAAACCCAAGATCACCTCAAAGCAGCAGATCGGTCATTGAAACTTTTTAAGGTGGCTGAGTGCTTCCACTCTAGCAGTTACTCTTGTCGGCTGTATTTCCCTAATACCGGGACTGCTTTAGACTGGCTGAGGGTGATTCAATAACAATAATTTGCACTTATATAATGTCTTTAAGTAGAAAAAATATTTCAACATGCTTCACAGAACTGTAAACAATGAGTTAGAATAGACATTGAGTCGAAGAAAGCAATATTAGGGTGACCAAAAGTTTGGTTAAAGGCATGTGTTCTAAGGAAAAGGAGATAACGGAGATGGAGACAGAATGGGATCCCAGACTGTGGGGCCTATCCAATTGAAGGTACAGCAACCATGATGGGGCGAAGGGGATTGGGGGTGAGGGGATTGAAGAATAATGTAATGGAGTCAGAAGAACAGAAAGTTTGGAAGTTGGGGGGTGGGTGTTGTAGGACTGAAGGAGTTTGCTTCTCTGATTAGAAAAAAATCTATTCATCTGCATGCCTAGCCAACAATTGTTCTGTCATTTGGAGGACTATGCGTAGACATTACTATTCAGTAGCAAAGAACTTTGGATCAAAAAGAACTAACAGTTTGTACTCTGACCCTATGCAAAGCACCAATAACAAGGAAAACAAAATAATTAGGATACTATCCAGAATTCACCACATTGCATCATATGATTAATTACGCACATAGGGAACACTACTTATGTAACATGGAAACAGATCTCATCAAAATAAAACAAAGGCCATGATGCACTGAGAATAGCAGTCAATAGAGATAGGTTAAAAATTTGTCATATCAACAGGCTTTGGATTGAAACAAAACCAACAAAAAACATCAAAAGTTTATAACAGCAGCACAAAGTCTTCTTCTACCTTCCTGATACTTATATAATGCACAACCTCATTCATTTCATTCAAAGGAAGTCGTAGCAGGACTTTGTAATGCAAAGGGATTCCCACTTAAAATGGGATCTCAATATTACCTAGATTGAAAAACAGTGACAATGCAGAAACATATCCACCTTGGAGACTGACATTTTGCAATGTTTTAATCAAATTGGTCCCAATAATAGTAGAATGGTTACAGCACAGGAGACCATTCAGCCCATCATGGCAATGCCAGATATCTTCAACTGCAACTCAGCTAGTCCAACTCCCCTACCTTTTCCCTGTAGCTCTGCAAGTTTTTTCTCTTCGGATAATTCTCCAATTCCCTTTCAAAACCCTCAATTGAATTTGTCCCCACCGAACTCTCAGGCAGTGCATTCCAGATCCTAATCACTCACTGTGTAGAAATAATTTTTCCTCATGTCGGCATTGGTTCTTTTGCCATTCACCGTATATCAGTATCCTCTGGTTCTTGACCTTTGCGCCAACGGCAATAGTTTATTCCTATCGACACAGTCTAGGCCACTCATGATTTAGAACACTTTTATCAAACCTCCTCTTAATCTTCTCTTCCCCACAGGCAACAGCTCCAGTTTCTCCAATCTATCCACATAACTGAAGTTCCTCATCGATGGAATCATTCTCATGAATCTTTTCTGCACCCTCTCTAATGCCTTTACGCCCTTCCTAAAGCGTGAGGCCCAATATTGGACACAATACTCCAGTTGAGGCTGAACTGGTGTTTATATAGGTTCACCATTACTTCTTTGCTTTTGTAAGCCCAAGGTCTGTTATGCCTTATTAACTGCTTTCTTAATCTGTCATGCTACCTTCAACGATTTGTGCACCTATACCAAGTCCCTCTCCTCCTCAAGTCCCTTTAGAATTGGACCCTTTACTTTACATTAATTCTTCTCATATTTCCTACAAAAATATATTACTTCATACTTCTCTGCCTTAAATTTCATCTGCTATGTGTCCATCCATTCCACCAGCTGATGTTCTTTGGAGTCCATCACTATTCTCCTGCTCCGTCACTCATCATGATCATGGATGATCACCCAACTCAATAGCCTGCTCCCGCTTTCTCTCCATACCCTTTGATCCCTTTCGCCCCAAGAGCTATATCTAACTCCTTCTTGAAAACATATGATGTTTTGGTCTCAACTACTTTCTGTGGTAACGAATTCCACAGGCTCACCATTCTCTGGGTGAAGAAATTTCTCCTTATCTCAGTCCTAAATGGTCTACCCCATATCCTCAGACTGCGACCCCTGGTTCTGGACTCCCCCACCATCGGGGACATCCTTCCTGCATCTACCCTGTCTAGTCCTGTTAGAATTTTATAGGTTTTTATGAGATCCCCCTCATTCTTCTGAACTCCAGCGAATATAATCCTAATCGACTCAATCTCTCCTCATATGTCAATCCAGCCATCCCAGGAATCAGTCGGGTAAACCTTCGCTGCACTCCCTCTATAGCAAGTACATCCTTCCTCAGATAAGGAGACCAAAACTACACACAATATTCCAGATGTGGACTCACCAAGGCCCTGTACAATTGCAGCAAGACATCCCTGTTCCTGTACTCGAATCCTCTGGCTATAAGGCCAACATACCATTTGCCTTCTTTACTGCCTACTGCACCTGCATGCTTACCTTCAGCATATCTTTCCTGAACACCTGTATTTGTTGTGCCGACAATTGTCTGATTGTCTGCATTACATGAATAGCTAAATACTGTGGTACGCACACAACAGTATTCCATCTTTCTCTTGGATATATTTGACACTTGTGACAGTGCATCAAAATGTTTCAAAATTTATCACTATTATAAGCTGCTTGGATTTGGTTACTCATTCTACTGTCTTATGAAGCTTAGCACTCATTTGTAAAATAAAAGCTCTTAAGGGACAGTTATTCCAAAAGCGGAGTACACGTGCATTCCTCAGTATTGCAAATTACGAGGGCTTCATTTCTTATTTTCTTCCATCTAAAGATGTTTTGCTTTACATATTTGGTCTGTCTTTATTGGTAACTTTTGACATTTGGACTAATATAATACAAGATAAAGTGCTGAGGTGAGTACACTGTTAATGAGCATTGTGGCTAGAGATAACGGGCAGGATTTTCCGCACCCACCCGCTGCTGCGATCTTCCGGTCCCGCCGCGTGTCAGTGGACTTCTGGCTGGGGCGTCGCCTCGCCCCGCCCGTGGCTGGTCCTGCCTGCGACGGGGCTGGAAAATCCCGGCCAATATTGCACTGCATTACTGACATGTAAGGGGTTATCATATCAATACATATTAGACTCGTGTTATCTATATTAAAATCAAATGGGGTTTTTAAATATCTTTGACTTATAATGCAAATCCAATTAATTTCACTCAAATGTGGTAACAAGGCCTTGATCCTTTTAAGCTGCTTGTTACAATGAATTCCTACCAAGGTAGTGAGCTCATGGGGAAGTCAGCTTTCACAATTCAAATGTACGAGAAGGGTTTAGGGTTGGATTAATGGGTTTAGGGTTGGATTAATGTTCAAAAATGTACTGAGAAGCATTTAATCAATGAAGGCTAGAGAAAAGTAATGATACACTAAAATGCTACTTTTGTAAAATAGCAAACCACGATTGTTTGAACAGTTTAAAATAAAAAAGGCAGCTCAACTAATGAGATGATGGCACTTTTACATAAGTCAATTTTTGATTCAGTTTCAAGAGTCAACTCTGTGTGTAATAGAATAGAATAAACAAATAATTTTTAGAAAGAAAGCACAGCATTTCTACACCCTACATGAATAAAAGCTCCAGCAACCAAATGGACAAAACAAAATCAATATCAAAAGAGGCATGACAGTTGCACAGAAAGCCTATTCAATCTTAAATCTTTTCTGCCACAAGGTTTTATCCAGTCACAAGGGATGTACTTTACAGTGACAGCTGTATGGTGCTTTTGGTGCTTAGCAGCTCTTTTCCAGTTATAACATTAGTCAGGCTTAATGAAATTGCTCACAAGTAAAAGTCCTATTTACTTATAAATTAATTCTCAGGATGTGAGAGACTAGCAAGGCCAGCATTATTTCCCATCCTAACAACTGAGTGGCTCACTGGGGCATGCCAGAGGGAAATTAAGAGTCAACTGCATTGACTTGGGACTAGTCACATAGGCCAGTACAGGTAAGGACAGCAGGTTTCCTTTTTCAAAGGACATCAGTCGAACAATTGTGGTACTTATACTAATATCAGCCTTTTCTTCCAGTTAAAAAAAAATCAAATCCAAATTCGCAAGCAGTCATGATAGGATCCAAACTCTCAATGTCATCATACTACCACCTTTACATTGATACAAAGTGTCTATGGCCCTACGTTGATGCATAATTGAAAGGGTAACTCGGGGTAGATCAATCTCCTAACTGTACTACTGCAGCCTAGCGATGTTAGGACATTCTAACAGTGGTCTTGAGCTTCACATGGTTGAAGTACACCGGCCATTGAATTTGTTGTCTGCCAAAGCAAATTTGCTGCTGTGCACCTTGAGGATGGTACATATGGCAACCACGGTGCATAGTTGATAAAAAGAGTGAATATTTAGGATGGCAGATGGATACCAATCAAGCAGGTTGCTTTATTCTGGATAGTGTCGAGATTCTTGAGAATCGTTGGAGCTGTACTCATTGAGGAAAATGAGGAACATTCCATCACCTGACTTGTACATTGGAGGTGGTGGTAAGACTTTCAGGGGTCAGGAGATGAATCATTTACCAAAAAAACGCACAGCCTCTGACCTGCATTTTATATGGTTGGTCCAGTTAGGTTTCTGGTCAAAGGTCCAAGATGCTGATGGTGGGATTTATTTATTCATATTTTATTTAGCATGTACATAGCCCCAGGGCCAAGCAATAGCCTTGTAACTGGCAAGATGGGGTTCTTTAAGCCTGCCTTCAAGTTTAGTCAGTGGACACTCCTCAACAATGTGAGTCATTGTTTGGACTGCACCACATCTGCAACCTGGATGGTCTCAGCAACCCCACTGATGTTGCATGGCGTGGTGGATTTCACCATATGGGGTGGCATGAGAGAAGGCGTACTGTGGGTTGAGGAAGTCATTGAAAAAGGGCAAGCTTGAGTTGGAGTAGACCTTCTCCAGTAGCTTGTATATTGCAATTACCCTCCTGATGTGGTGGTGGGAAGGAGGGTTGTGGGGGGCAAAGTTGCTCAGGCGTGACAAGAATGCTGATTCAAGGCCAGCTGATGGGGGTTTCAACAGTAGTAACACTGTTTAATCTCATGGGGAGATGGTTAGACTTCTTACTGGGGATGGTCGTTGTCTGGCACTTGTGTGGTGCAAACGTTACTTGCCACTTGTCAGCCCAAGCCTGAATGTTGTCCAGATTTTGCTGCCTGTGGGTACTGACTGCTTTATGATCTGATGAGTTGTGACTGGAACTGAACACTGTGCAATCATCAGCAGACATTCCCACTTCTGACCTTATATTGGTGGGAAGGTCATTCATGAAGCATCCAAAGATAGTTGGGTTTTGAACACTATCCTGAGGAATACCTGCAGTGATATTCTGGGCTGAAATGATTGGCCTCCAACAACCAAAACCATCTTCCTTTGTGCTAGTTATGGCTCTAGCCAGTGGAGATTATTCCCCCGATTCTCATTGCCTTCAACTTTCTAGGCTTACTTGATGTTACACTCAGTCAAGTTCTGCCTTCATGTAAGGGGAAGTCAGTCTCACCTCACCTCTTGAATTCAACTTTTTAATCCAGGCTTGACCAAAGCTGTAACAAAATCTGCAGCTGAGTAGTTCTGACACAATCTAAACTAAGCATCGGTGGGGCTTATTTGTAAGTGCCACTTGATGGCACTGTCGTCAAGACCCCCCATCACTCCATTGGTGACTCAGAATAGGCTGATGGGGCAGTAATGGGTCAGTTTGTATTTGTCCTGCTTTTTGTGGATGGAGCATACCCAGGAAATTTTCCACTCTGCTCATTAGAAACAACAACTTGATTAGAGGTGCTGTCTCCATTTCCTGACAAATTTGAATGATCTTATTTTTGATCAAATTTTTTGCCACCTAGCTTCATTGAGCCTGACTGAATCTCCCAAGCAATTCCTTGATATGAATGTTTGTTGGCATTCAAACTACAATAAATCCAAGTTAACCTAGTGAAAATGTGAATATAAGGTACACCATTCCTGGGTACCACAACAGAGGCTGACATAAGAACTTAAGAAACAGGGGCAGGAATAGACTATAAGGATTCTCGAACCAGCTCTGCCATTCAATATGACCATGCCTGATTTTCTACCTCAACTCTATTTTCTTGCCTGCTCCCCATGTCCCTCAATTCCCTAAGTGACCAGAAATCTGATTATCTCAACCTTAACAAGTGAAGAGGGCACTCAGGTGAGCACATATCTCCGCTGTGCTTTGTTAATTCAATGTTTTACAATTACGCAGCTCTTCTTTGAGGTTTTTCCCTGCCTGTTTGATGCCCTGGTAACTACAAAACTGAAAAAATTAAATCCGTTTATTAAGAACTTCCATTTCACAGAGGAGGCTTCAGGCTAATCTACATCCAACAACCTGCTCTGCAAGTTCTGCTCACATTTAGATGGCTGTGAAAAATTCCACCACAAAAGTTGCGTCAATCCATAACACTCAAACAGTTATTAACATTTTAAGTAAAATGACCCACAGCACTCTAAAAAGTTAATTCACCCTATCCAATGATAATGGACCCTTTAAAATATTTCAGGATCCACATCTTCGCCAAAAACTAAATAGCTCTTCCTTGGGCCAGATCCTATCTGTGTACCAAGTTTCGTTGAAGTCTGTCCATTAGTTTTTAAGATACATTGTTTACAGACTAACAAACGGGTGAAAACATTGCCTCTATCTATAGGGTAGCTTAATCTATTGGATATTTTATGTCACTGAAAAATAAATGCCTTGTAACAACAAAGATAAACTTCTTTGTACAGTTATAATTAAGGGCGTGAATCTCCTTGTACAGAGGAAGATTGGACATCTAAATGCCACTACGATTTAAAACAATGTTTTTTCAAATGCAACCCAGACAGGTAGCTTGGTATTCATTTCCTTTTGCCACTTGTAAAAATCCCATGGAAGAGTCATATGGAGTTTCAATCCAGTAACATGGATTGACATCACAAAACTATTCAAACATACACTGGAGCAGGAGTAGTCATTCAGCCCCTCAATTCTGCCAATTAATGAGATCCAACATTTTGTCTTTGCTAAATATCTCTTGATAGCCTTTACTTAACATAAATCTATCGATCTCAGTCTTGAAAATTTCAACTGGCCCAGCATCCACACGTCTTTGGAAGAAGGGAGTTCCAAATTTCCACTAGCTTGCGTATGAAAAAGAACTTCCTGACTTCAACCCCAAATGGGCTAGCTCTAAGTAAATACCTTTAACTACACATGGTCCATAACTGCAATCAGAGGATTCAATTATGTGGGCAAAACAAATGACTTAAATTTAAAAGAACTATTAGGATAGCTATGTAATAATGTAAAACCTAGGTTGAAATCGTCAGAAACCAAGGACGGAAAAGATAGGGGAAGCGAGCATATTACGATCTCTGTAAAGACCAACAATGTTTAAATTAAATTCAAACTTGCAATTAATAGCTGAAAGAATAGCACAGTAAGATTTCATGTTTTAAAACTTTTACTGTAACAAATGACTAAAAGCACTGGTGACTAAACACTTTTTTTGTAGGCAGCTTATACTTTAAACTACAGAGAAGGAATTCCTCTTTTATACTTCGCACTCCCCATGGAATTACATTCCTTATAACAAGCAGTCCACAATTGATCCTGGCTTTCAATGGGTTCCCATATCCCCACTTCATTGAGTAGCAACTTCAAGTGACCATCCCCAGATGCTTTCCTCAGTATTTGGAGCCATCCTTAAATCCACCATCAGCGGCAAAGCTTGTTCTGATAATGATTTTTCCACCAGCAATGCCAGGATGAATCCCCTGGAATCCCTAGATAGCTGCAGGATTCGTCTTTTTGACTAGAGACCTTCTCCCTTCCAAGTCCAGCTGTGTCGACAAGCAGCCTCTTCTCTCTGCTGACCACACATAACAACGGCTATCTGTCTGTGGATACTGATGGATTTGTAGGAAAGTCTGTAACTTGAACACAAAAAATGGCTTCCTCTGCCTTCTTCCCTATGGCGATATGAAACACATTCACCTTGTATCTAGGTAGGAATGCAAATTAGCTATAGACCCCAAATACCTTTCAACTTAGAAGTAAATGGTCAGTTTACAGCACAACTGTTTACAACCCAGAACTTTCAATACATTTCTGGGACTTGGGGAAACTCAGAGTCTCGTTATTGTAAATTTAGAGACTGCTGCCATTGTCTCCAAGCGTAAATGCCTGTACCTTCTTCTCAATAAAACACACTAAGCCTTCTTTTGATCTCTAACAATCAAACCACCCAGGCTTACTGCCAGACAGGCTTCAGAACAGGTCATCACTCTTTTCATTTACCTTAAATTTAAAGCCACAGTCTCAAAACATCTTGTAAACCTATTGTATTAAAATTATTATAAGTAAAAAGTTAAAGAAAGACATGAATTTATTTTCATAGCACAACATTCACGTCACAGTAATAAAGTTGTACTTGATGTCTGAGAAGTTTTATCACTGTTACATTAGGATTTGTTTTAGAATTAGGGTTTGCAGTATGCAAAATACAGAATTTGCCCATAGAATCTGAAATGCTTTGTTAGTGCTAGCAGTCTGAGGATTCTAATATTTGAAGATGTTTCAGTTTCTGCTTCTTTACAGTAGAAAATGTATAATTCTTGGGAGACTCTTTCAAGCTGTCAATTCAAACGTCAAGTTCAAATGATGTACCAGTGACCTTCGTTAGTGAGATGCTCATCCTCCCTATGACCTCAGCCTCCTCCTGAAATTCCCACCATCACAGGTGCCAATGTTCAGCCAATTCAATTTGCTCTGTTATATCCCAGAAATCCAGGTGGAGGATGGACTGAAACCAATCTTCAAGCCAAAGTTACATGTATTAATTTACAGAGATATTTGTAACAAACATATGCACTTCCTAACAAACCGCCACTGTTTCAGACTGTTCTGGGTTATTGGAGCACATGTGAATCCTCAATTACTGACCATTATCTACATATACAATTAATACATAATTAACACACTCCAATGATATCAAGAAACAGCTGAACATACTGGATGCAACAAAGGCCAATATTCTGGCTGTAGTGCTGCAGACCTGTGCTACAGTATTAGCCGCGCCTCGAACCAAGCTATCCATTACGGCTACAACATTGACATCCACCCAACAAAGTGGAAACTTGCTCAGGTATGTTCTTACCACAAGAAGCAGGGTAAATCTAATCCAGTCAATTGTTGTCTCATCATCTTCTCTAAATCATCAGCAAAGTCATGGAAGTTCTCATTGACAGTATTAGTAAGTGTCATTTAATCACCAATAAATAACCTGCTCATTGATGCTCAAGTTGACTGCCACCACAACCAATCAGATCCAGACCTAATTACAGCCGAAGTCCAAGCATGGACAAAAGATGTCTGTGAGGACCTTGGCGGATGTCCTCTGGTGGCTCGAGGCCTGGAGGGTCCTGCCTGATAAGGGTCTCCTTCTCAGCGGCAGATGCATCTCTTTGGCCTGAGCAGCTGGAGTGGAGGGGGTCACAGGCAGAGGGGATTTGGAGCGGCTAGGTGGAGGTCCCCAGGGTGACCATCTGATGCTCATCCACCCTATGGGTTCCCGACGGCCTCTCCCGGACTTCTTGAGGAGAAGGGGCACCTGCAAGGAGGTCAAGGTGTCTTGCTTCCCCTCTCGCCCAGACATTAATGGTGTCCACCAGTGTGTGGCCATGGAGTCCAGGGCCTACCGCAAATCTAGCAAAAACCTGCTGGACCAAGGTTTCCATGGTCCTCGCCAACCTTTCCATGGTAATCTCGAGACGCTTGCATGTCGGAGCCACAGCATCAAACAGAATGTGAACGGACTCCTCCATCCTTCACTCTAGTCTGCTGAGTGACTGTCGAATCTCTGTCTGATGTTACGTCGGCTGTCATTATACCTCCAGCACTGAGTTGGTGGCCGCTCGCAGAGACTCGGGCTCAGCAGGTGGCTGGTCTCCAGCACTCAAGCTGTCCCTGCCTCCGATTGCTGCAAGGACGTGTCAGTGAGGTGTTCTCCATTAGGTGAGCCTGAGCCTATTCTACAGCTATGCCCCAACGAGGTATGTTTCCGCACTGGTGGAGGGCGCGGGTGAGTGCAGTGACGGTTCTTCCTCAGTTTCATCATCTGACGTGGTCTGGGGGCTGGGACTTACGTTGGCCAGCCTTGTGGTCCTCAATCTGTTGGTGCCTATAAGAGAGAGAAGATAGTTTTAGTCGACGAGCAGGCGGATTACAAGATTGCACATCACTCACTGTGAGTGTCAGAATGTGATGAGCTCATGGAGATCTGATCGTACTTGGTTGGTGGGATAATCCAATCCCCCATCCCCACAGTGGCGATCCGTGTCATTCCCAGCAAGCTCAGCGGGATCCTCCTTGAACTGCGTGCGGGCAATTATGTCGGCTGTTCTTCCCCCGGTCTAGGATCTTTTTTACTTGTTGTGGGAAAGCTTGCTCTGGATGAAGACAAAAGGCAGACATGTGCTGAGAGGGATGGAGCAGAGTTTGGGAAAGATGCATGCCCCTTGTGTGTGGTGAGCCCACCCCTATTTAGGCTGATGATGGAGTGCGCACAGCATGATAGATGGGGTGGTGGTGATGTGAAAGTTTCCGTGAGACAATCAGTGCTGATATGTGTCCCCCACTAATGGTTGTGTGAGATAGATGATGTCATGTTGAGAGTTTGATATGGAGGGAGCTGAAGGTTGACTTACCCTGGCGGAGTGGATGAGATCATTTGTCCTCTTCCTATCGTGGATGGCATTGCAGGTACGGTGGCCAGCCGTGCTGACATCCTCTGCCATGGCCTCTGAGGCCAGAGAGGTGAGGCTAGTACGTTTTCTGGAGCCATCCCTGGGATAAGGCACATCCCTATGCTCACGCACTCCTTGTATAAATTCCCTGAGGGTGTCAGGGCAGAAGCGGGCTGCAGCCGCCTTCCTGTGGTTGGTTGGCTGCCTTCTTTCTGTGATTGCCAGACATCTCGACACGTCTCCTGAAAACAGGTGGGCTGGAGAGAGTAAGATATCTGTGCTCGGTTGGCTTTTAAATATGGTGACCGGACCTTCAACCTCATCAGGTAACGGCAGGGCAGACAAATCAGCTCCTGATCCCAGAAAGGTGTTGCAGGGAGATACTCACCTGTGCATAGTTAATGAGCTCCCAAGGGCAAAATCGGGTGCATTTTCCCACCATTCCGACCAGCAGGAAACGCGCCGCGCAACCCGCCCGCCTTTGCACTTTGTGCAAAAAATGAAAAATTCGCCCACAATGTTTTATACTTGGCCATACGTAAGGACACAGAAGGGTATTATAACCTCAATTTTTTTTCAAGGTTGTCTAAATAATGGTCTGGAAGTCACTGCAATATCAATATTGGTGGTGAATGCCATAAGTTAGACAACTGTGATTTCCAATCATCCAGTAGCAAGTTTGTGCAACAATGTTCTGAAAAAATAATTAGAAAACATCACAAATAGCACAGCGGTGGTTCAGGAGAAGTGCAGCCAATAAATAGCCAAAGAAAAACTCATTGAGACGTAATTCTACTTGGGCCTGCAAGTGTTTAAAATGAATGTTTCAATGTTGAAGCGATGAGCACAACAAGCACTAAAATATAGAAAACTGATTCACTTTAAGTATTGTTGTTATACCCATCTTGTTAGATTAGATGAACAGTGGTAAATTTATGTAAATAGGCACATTTAAATACCTCTTCTTTATTCCTATCATATCTAATTTCTCTACCACATCCTCATTTACTGAGAAATTGGGGGCATCCTGTTCTTTAGTAAAGATAGGTGAAAAATGTTCATTTACTACCTCAGCCATGCCCTCTGCCTCCACAAGATTTTTTGGTCCCTCATTAGACCCACCCTATCTCTAACCATAGTTTAACTCTTTATATGTTTATAAAATACTTAAGCGTTCTCTTTTGTGCTATCAGGTAACTTATATTGTGCATATTTTTTTCCTCTCAGTTCTCTGTATTTTCTGAATTCGGCTTGATTCTGATAATATACCTGCCATTTTTTATAAGCCTCCTTTTTCTGTTTCATTTTAATGCCAATGTCTTTAGTCACCGAGGGGGGTTCAGTTTTGGATACCCCCAAGGGGTGCCCTTCCTTTTCCCAAAATTCCTAGGATGTCTTAAGATTGTGGACAAGCAGTGGAAACAATGTGATGTAAAATGTGATAATAATTATATATACTTCATTTAGTTCATGCTCAGTGATTCTCATCTTGCTTATAGTTTTGTTTTGGAAGTATTAGAAAAGCCATAACAAACTGTAAAAAAAACCTAACAATTTGAATAGTTATAGAACATCAGCACTGGAGTGTGAAGGAATTTTACCATAGATTTCTAAATGCCTAATACAACATGCGTAATTGATGACAGCTGAAAGTTTCATGTTTAATAACATATGGTTTAGCATCAATGGAAGGGTGAGAAAGGAGAACAAATTATATTCTTAAATGACAAGGTGAAAAAGTCTTCAGGATTTCTTAAATCTTGTGGTTTTAGAAAAAAATATAAATTACACTTTAAAAAGCTAATTTAATGCACTTTTTAATTATGCCATTTTGGGTGATACCCTTTGAATACTTAGGGGAGAGTTTTCTCCCCGTCGGGAAGGCTTGAGCGGGAGCAGGCACAGGCTGGTGCGCAGCTGATCACCGTCCGTGATCGGCTGTGCATCGCCATTTTCCAGGTGCGTGAAGCTGGAGAAGCTGGATATCATCCAGGACAAAGCAGCCCGCTTGATTGGCATCACATCCACAAACGTTCACTGCCGACGCACAGCAGCAGCAGTGTGTACCATCTACAAGGTGCACTGCAAGAATTCACCAAGGCTCCTTAGACAGCACCTTCCAAACCCACGACCACTACCACCTAGAAGAACAAGGGCAGCAGGTAGATGGGAACACCACCACCTGTAAGTTCCCCTCCCAAGTCACTCACCATCCTGATTTGGAAGTATATTGTCGTTCCTTCACTGTCGCTGGGTCAAAATCCTGGAACTCCCTTCCTAACAGCACTGTACTGACACCACATGCACTGCAGTGGTTCAAGAAGGCAGCTCACCACCACCTTCTCAAAGGCAACTAGGGATGGGCAATAAATGCTGGCCTGGCCAGCAAAGACCACATCCCTTGCATGAATAAAAAAAATGCGAAGGCCACCTGGGCTCTTCGCCTGCCCACCAACCTTAAGGTTGGATGGGCAACTCTGCTAATCGTTTTAATTAGTTTTCAAATGGCCTTAACAGGCCTTTGACAGTTCGGCGACCGCGCAGCCGACTCCGGTGCGCGCCCACCGAACTGAAGGTTGGAATGACACACGCCCGACAATACCGCGCATCATTTTACGCATTGGCGAGCGGGGCCCTGTCCCCGCACGCCGGCCCAAAGATTCTGGCTTTAGAAAATAAAAAAAACTTTAGAATAGCCTGTGTTGCATAGCTCAACCTCCATCAGCATTTCAATCTCCATTATCTTGTTCTCTCCATTGTCTCTTTATCCATCAATATTCTTTACTATCAGGTTTTACCTTGTATTGCTGTAGAACCTGTGTAGAACAGGTGGAAGCTTTGCAGAGCATTGGCCAGGATTTTGATGTTGGCGTGCAGGGACGGGCCCGAAATGCCAACACGCAAAATGAAGCGCGGTGACGTCGGGCGTGCATCCCAATGTCAGTGCGTGTCATTTAGATATTACGTTTGGCAGGCGCGCACCGGAGGCAGCTGCATGCCCGCCGAACTGCCAACGGCATATTTAGGCCATTAAAAAAAACAATTGAAATAGTTATCAACACTGCCCATCCAACATTAACGTTGGCGGTCAGGCAAAGAACCCAAGTAGCCTTCACATTTTTCAGGAAACCTCATCCCGTGGATAAGGTTTCCTGAAGGTATAATATAATCAATAAATAAATTCTGCTAAATTGACAAACATGTCCCAGCTCATGTGACATAAGGGGACATATGTAAATAATTTTTATCTTTATTAAAAATTTTCAATATGTGCTTAATCTCCTTGAGGCAGCTCTGTGCTCTTTTGCACACATGTTCCAGCTCTCCCTCCTCCCCCTGCCCGCACAGGTAGTGCTGAGTGCTACTGGCTGTGCGTCACGCTGGGTGGGCCTTAATTGGCCCGCCCATGTAAAATGGCAGCGTGGAGCCGATTGTGGGCAGCAATCAGCTCCACGCCCGCCCATGCCCGCCCCCAACCGGCCCACCCGACATGCAAAAAATTCTCCCCATTGTGTCTTTCACCAACTTGAAATGTTGTTCATCTCAATTTATTAAAATTAATTAAATCAAATATGTTGCACAATAGCATTCTTGTACAGAAAGGTTGTCATAATGTGAAGAAGCAAATGTCTTAATTTTTGCACCTGTGTGTGGTTAGAATGTGAACAAGGTCATTTAATTTGCTGTATGCCAAAACAAAACAGATCTTCTCCCTTCCCCCAGCCTCCTACCAGAATAAAACTACTTTACCAAATCAAAGTTTATGCCAAGGTTTCAGTTTGTTTGCTTACTTCACTTGTAAATATTTATCAGTCTCTGGTCTACCTAAACTGGTATGAAGTTCACTTATCTTACAGCTAATGAGAAATACATTTTGTTTCTGTTGACCTATCGTTTCATAACATTGCAGCACATATTCATAGTTGACACATTCAAGCTGTCAATGTTTTTATGAGCCAAATATTTCTCAAGTAAAACAAGATGACGACTGTGGTCAATAACTGCATTTAAACCTTTAATATTTACAGCTCTTTAAATTTAGGTTCCTGAAATTATAATTTTGATAAGTTATCGACCTGAGATGTTAACTCTGTTTCTCTCTCCACAGATGATGTCTGACCTGTTGAGTATTTCCCGTGTTTTCTGTTTTTAGTTTTAAAATTATATTTTTGTTGCAATAAAATACTTTCCTTTCAATAAAATGCATCTGACTGCAACACAATAACCACTTCTAAATAAAGGATCAATTCTTATTCAGTATTGTTGAAAATGCTGCCCTCAGGCACAATTATCAAAAATGGGTATCCTTATAAAATCCACGGCAACAGGAATCATTTTACATAAATTTAATGTCAAATATATTTTTATAATGTTAAACTATACATCACCTTCCAATTCTAATTTTAAATTATTTATCAAAACTACTTTTAAGGTCCAGTGGCAATTTTCTTTCATTAATGAGAAATACAAGCAAAGGTCTGCACTAAGAGGACTGAAGGTGAAAAATTACCCACTATTCTAATCATCTGCCTCACTGTCTAACTCTCTCATGTTGGAAGTACACACCTAAATATATTTTGAAGCTGGTAGATAAGGAAGTATAGAGGAAAGGAGACATTCTTTCACTGGTGGTGAATGAGAAAAATCAGACACTGACTCCAATAACATTAATGCATTCTTCCAAAATTCATATTGACAAAAATAATGGAGCTACAAGCCATTCTACTTTCAAAGCAAGTTATTGAAATGTATGCTAGAGACTAACTGATAAGCAATACTACAAATATTGTATTAGTAGTTATGTACAGATGGAACACGTAAGACTGAACGATGACTGAAATTTATGCAAAATAAAGTTTCTCCCACTTTTGTGCCACATGTTATGATCTCTGCAGAGACCGTTTAAAAAGAGATTCGACCTTCCAGTCACTGGTTGGAAGAATGATACAGTAAGCATTTGAACCTTGTGAAATCTGAGTCAGTACCTCCTCTATTTCTGCTTTTGTAGCACCTACATTTAAATCTATTTCCAACATTTCTGCTATCACCTTCAAATTAACTTCTGCTAACTGTTGTAAGGCACTCAAAGACAAGACCTCTCTTTCGAGGAACGATTCAGCAACATTTGTAGCCATATTTAAGTTTTCAATGAAAACAGCAAAAGTCACTGTGAAACCTTGTTCGTTTAAACTCTGGCGACTGTACTCGCTCAGACTGTGGATTCAAAATCCCAAAAAGAGACCCCAATTTTGCTACAATCTCTGGAGAGACAGTCAAAAAGATATTTGAAATTCCAGTTATTAGCTGAAACAATGACATGGCAAGATTTCAAGTTTTAAAACTTTTTACTGTAACAGAAGCCGAAAACAAAAACTACTGTCTAAACACTATTTTCTTTTAGTAGGCAACTTTTAGGGAAGAATTTTCTGCCTGTCAGGCGGGCGGGCCCGACCCAATCTCCTGCGGGTGGGGAGTCGATCCCCGCCGGAGAAGCGGGCCCCGCCACCATTTTATGTGGGCGGGCCAATTAAGGCCCACCCAGCATGACGTTCGGTGGGAGATGCTATGCGCTTCTGTGCGGGCGGGGGGGATTCCCCAAAAGCGAGAGTGCGCTCTTTCACGCATGCGCGCAAAAGAATGCACATCTCCCTGAGGCTAAGTGCTGCCTCAGGGAGATCACTGACACTTTTAAAAAGATTAAAAATAGAGCAAAAAAAGATCCTTAACATGTCCCCCTCATGTGACAATGTCACATGAGATGAGGCATGTTCATAAGTTACATTAAAACTTTATTAAACTGTTTAAAACCCTGTATGAAACCTCATCCCACCAGTGGATGAGGTTTCATGTTTTTTCTATTGCACGCCGGGGCTCCTGGCCTGCCCGCCAACCTTAAGGTTGGACGGGCAGGTCCTTTAATTGTTTAAATGATCCTGTCAATGACTTCAATTGGCCATTGGCCATTGCCAGGTCGGCGGGCGCACAGCTGATTTTGCTGTGTCCCCGCCTTCCTGAAAATTTAACTGGGGCGGGATGACGTCGGGGGTTCCCCCTGATGTCATCCTGCGTCATTTTACATGTCGGTGAGCGGGCCCCACCCCCTGCTCGCCGACAGCAAAATTCTGCCGTTACTTTAAACTAGAGAAAGTAATGTTCCCCTTGTATACTTATCACCCATCGTACTCTCCACGGAATTACAGTCCTTTTAGCAAACAGTCCACAGTTGGTCCTGGCTTCCAATGGGTTCACATGTCTCTCTTTCTCCAAATAGTAACTTCGAGAGACCATCTCCAGGCTCTTTCCTCAGTTTTCAGAGTTCCTTAAATCTACCACCGGTATTATTCTTCTTCCCCTGGCCATGCCAGAACAAATCTTCCAGAATCTTTGATTAGAGACCATCCCCCTTCTGCACCTGGCTCGTAAAGTCAAGCACCCTTTACTCTTTGCTGACTACACAAAACTGCTGTCCATCTGCTATATTCACTGATTTGTAGGGAAGCCTGTAACCTGATCTTAAAAATGGCTTCTTCTACCTTCTTCCACAAGGCAAAGTGAATCACCTTAACCTTGAGTCTAGGTAGAAATGCTAATTAGTTGTCCTTGATCTCAACTCCCTTTCATGAAGTAAATGGACTGTTTACAGTACAATTGTTTACAACCCCATTTGTTCAACACTTTTCTTGGACTTTGGAAGGTTCAGAGTCAAACAGAGAGACTGAGGCTATTGTCTCCGAGCATAAATACCTTGCATCTTCTTCTCAGTAAAACGATCTAGACCTTCCTTTATTCTCTAACAATCAAACCACCCAGGCTTACTGTCAGGCAGATTGCAGTACAAGGCACATTACCCCCATTTATCCTAAATTTAAAATGACAGCTTTTTAAAATTCATTCACGGGATGTGGGCTTCGCTGGCTGGGCCAGCATTTATTGCCCATCCTGAGTTGCCCTTGAGAAGGTTTGTCGAGCTGCCTTCTTGAACCACTGCAGTCCATGTGGTGTAGGTACGCTCACAGTGCTGTTAAGAAGGGAGTTACAGGATTTTGACCCAGCGACAGTGATATGTTTCCAAGTCATGATGGTGAGCGATTTGGAGGGGAACTTCAGGTTATGGTGTTCCCATCTAACGGCTGCCCTTGTCCTTCTAGATGGTAGTGGTCATGGGTTTGGGAGGTGCTTTCAAGGGAGCCTTGGTGAATTCCTGCAGTGCATCTTGTAGATGGTACACACTGCTGTGACTGTGCGTTGGTGGTGGAGGGAGTGAAGGTTTGTGGATGGGGTGCCAATCAAGCAGGCTGCTTTTTCCTGGATGGTGTCAATATATATATATATATATATATGGCAAGTCCAGTTCAGTTTATGGCCATTGGTACCCCCTGGGATGTTGATAGTGGGGGATTCAGTGATGGTAATGCCATTGAGCATCAAGGGGTGACGGTTAGATTCTTCTCTTGTTGGAGATGGTTATTGCCCGGCACTTGTGTGGCACGAATGTTACTTGCCACTAGTCAGCCCAAGCCTGGATATTTTCCAGATCTTGCTGCATTTGGACATGGACTGTTTCAGTATCTGAGGAGTCGCGAATGGTGAACATTATGCAATCATGAGCGAACATCCCCACTTCTGGCCTTATGACGGATGGAAGGTCATTGATGAAGCAGTTGAAGGTGGTTGGGCTGAGGACACCACCCTGAGAAGCTCCTGCAGTGATGTCCTGGAGCTGAGCTGACTGACCCCCAACAACTACAACCATCTTCCTTTGTGCTAGGTATGACTCCAATCAGCAGGGAGTTTTCCCCGATTCCCATTGACTCCAGTTTTACTTGGGCTCCTTGATGCCACATTCGGTCAAATGCCACCTAGAAGTCAAGAGCAGCCACTCTCCAGTTCCAAAATACAATAATCTTAAAAACCTCATATTGCAATACATCTCCAATATAAAGAGTACAATTTCCAGAGAGTACTGTGCAAAGTTCCTTCTTGCTCTTTGAGTTGCACTGGGCTATTCCTGTAAGAGTTGGAAGTTGTTGGACACATGTTTATGAGTAAACTGGCAAGTTGTCATGATCATGTATTTCTAGAGGTGAAGGAGGAAATGCCATGAGGAATGTGTCTTAGTTTTGAATGAATGTGATCAAGTAGAAAATTAAATTGGGAGGAAGGTTTTGTATAGTATCACTTATAAACAATGAAAGTGGAAAATATTTCTTAATGGTCTTCAATGCTGTTATTTCTACATTAAGTTTAAATTGTCAAATAAATGGACAATAAGAACATAACAGATAAGAAGAGGAGTGGGCCAAATGACTCCTCAAGCCTGCTTCACAATTTAGTAAGGTTATGGATGATCATCAACCTCAATTCCACTTTCCTGTCTGATCCCCCATATCCCTGGATTACCCAACAGTCCAAAAAGCTATCTCCCTCAGTCTTGAATATACTCAACAGCTGACTATCTACAGCTCTCTGGGGTAGAGAATTCCCAAGTTTCGTAAACCTCTGAGCAAAGAAATTTCTCATTTCAGTCCTAGATGGCTGTCCCTCATCCTGAGACTATGACCCCTAGTTCTACACTCCACAGTAAGGGGAAATACTCCCTCAGCATCTACCCCGTTAAGCCCCAGAATCTTAAATGTTTCAAAAAGATCACATCTCATTCTTCCAAACTCTTTGTATATAGAGACTAGGAATCAATTCAACTCAATGTCTCCTCATAGGATACACACTCATACCAGGAATGAATCTAGTGAACCTGAGTTGCACCCCCTGGATTGCAAGTATATTCTTCTTTAGGCTTGAAGACCAAAACGGTACACAGTGCTCCAGGTGTGTTCTCACCAAAGCCCTGTAAAATTGCATCAAAACTTCCTTAACTTTATTCTCCAATTTTGCCTTCCTAATTATTTGCTGTACCTTCATGTTAACTTTCTGTGTTTCATGTACATCATCATCATTTAGGTTGTGTTTATCCAATGTAGGATGTCGTCCTCCTCATGCCTTATCCGTTAATCATCTCTATTTGTTGCTGTTCTCGTGCATGTGGTTCCTAGATATGATGTTATGTCATCACTCCATCTTCTTCTCTGTCTTCCCCCTTCTCTTTCCTGTTCTTAGCTGCCACTCCATTAACATTTATGTCCACCTGTATCTTTGAGCAACATTGCCAGTCAATCTCCATTTGGCTTTTTTTATCTTCTGAATGATGTCCTTAACTCTTGATTTTCTGGTGTATTTTACTGCACCTAATTTTATCCCAAATGGTTGTGTAACATCTGTCTTTCTTTTGTTCTCTAAGCTATGCACATATATTTTATATATATATATATATATATATATATATTTGTAGTTGTCCATGATTTTGCCCATATGTCATGGCCAGTATCATACACTAATCATACACTCTCCTCTGCATGGAATATTTCCATATCCCTTGAAGCAACTCCATCCTGCTCGAATCGTACTCAGTACTTCTTCATTTCAAATCCTCCATCTTTAATATTTGGCCCAGATATCTTTAGTCAGTCGTTTTTTTCAATTTCTTGTTCTTCAATTTGTATGGCATCTTCTGTCTTGGAGTTTGCCATATACTTTGTTTTTCCTATATGTGTTTTCAGTCCAATTTTTTTTACTCTGTTTATTTAGTTGTACTTCCAAAGTTTTCAACAGCTGAAGAAATTAGTGTTATGCAAAGCATAAGTCTTTCTCCATTAATATTTAATCATCTTTCCTCTAATGGTATCTTCTTGAATGTCTTCCATTACTGTTTCATGTACAAGGATACTCAAATCCCTCTGAATGTCATTTAATAGTACCTCACCTTTTAGAATTTTAAAAAATTCTTCTCATCAAAGTGAATAACCTCACATTTCTCTATATTGTATGCCATCTATCATCTTTTTGCCTACTCCCTTAAGCTACTTATGCATCTTTGTTGAGCCTTTGGGCAGAAATGGGTCCATGCGGGGAGTTAAATCCCCTAAAAGTGACGTCAGATCAGGTTCCCCGCATCATCCTAAGCTCTTCCGGGTTTCACCCGGCTGAGTTTGAAGGTAAGCGGGAAACATCTGTGCAGTTGTTGGATAAGGATTTTAAATATTTAGGTAGGTTATTAAGTTCTGCTTTAACCAAGAATTGTGGCTTCAACAGCCAGCGGACCTATTTCTTGAACTATCAGCAACTCTCCAGTGTCACCAAGTTGAATACGTGGCAGGGACTGCTTCTTCAGTGAAAATCAAGAGTTCCAGCTATGGCCAGGTGAGAGGCTGCTCAGAGCACTCTTTGTGAGGCAGTTATTAACAGGTGACTGTCAACTTCTCGGAAATCACTCCAAATATTTTGCACTTCACTCACTTTCAGCTGCATTTCCCTGCTGCCAGCCTTCACTACAGCACTGGAGCAGCTTTTGCAGCTCTAAATTGCACCTCTGATGAAGAGAAGAGGGGCAGCAATACTAACACCAAGAGAACACTAAATCAAAATATTATGATTGCTGCAAATCTGAAATAAAAGCAGAAAATTCTAGAAATACCCAGCAGGTCAGGCAGCAGCTGTGGAGAGAGAAACAGAACTAACGCTTCAGGTCGATGACCTTACATCAGAACCGGGAGAAGTTAGAAAAGTAATAGGTTTGAAGCAAGTGAATGTGGGGGTGTGGATGAGGTGGGTAAGTAGAAAAAACAACAAAAGGGAAAAGGGATATATAGGTTGGAGGACAGGAGCGATTAAATGACAAAACGGGTTGGTGGTGCAAAGCCGAAGGAAGTGGTAATGGGATAAGTAAAGCAGAAGATGTGTCTACAAGTGGTATGAATAGCAGAGTAATGAACTGCTGTCTGAAAGCAAAAACAAGAGAAAACGAGAGTTAAATTGTAATTTGTCTATATTGCCTCTCATCATTTTTCCTTCCAAAATGCATCACTTTGCTGCATGAAGTTTCACCTGCCACTCATCTTAACATTTCATCAGTCTTTGTCCTCAAATCTGCCATAATTTCCACCGTTTACTACATTGCTATGTTTTACTTCATCTTAGGCTTTGAAATTATGCCCTTTATACCCAAGTCCAGGTCATTATCTGGTATTGAAAAGCACAAAGGTCCTAATACTAACCCCTGGAAGATACCATTACTTACTTCTTGCCAGCGAGAAACAACCATTTACGACTTGTCTCTGCTTTCTGCACCATAGCCTATTTCACATCCATGCTGCCACTGCAATCCTGTATGATTCAATTTTGCTTACAAGTCTATTATGTGGCTCTTTATCAAATGCCTTCAGCAAGTCCAGATATACACCATCATCTCCACGACCTTAGTCAACTCTCTTCATTATTCCATTAAAAAATTCAATCAAGTTAGTACTTCCACCTGTCAACTGCAAATTAATTATTTCTTCTGAGGTTTATTGTGTGGCAGGTGATGCGCCAAGTTAGTGGAGACATAATAACCTTCGCAAAGATGTATGTGGGCTTTAGCAGTGGTGTCTAGGCCAGGCAAGCATCTGTATCATGGGGCAAGGGAAGGCCAAAATTTCTGTAGGCATGGGCAAGCAGGTGCCAAAGATAGGCCCAAAGTAGTGACTGTATCTGCCTGCCGGCTCCTAATGAAGTTCTCATCCACTGCGGTTGGATCAACATTGGAAGGTGTCCTAGCATTGTGACCTGAGAAATTTCAGGGGCACGCGAATATGTGCATACATTTATTTGATTGAAGGTTTTCTTGACAGCTTACCTGTTTTTCAGCAGAGCCATAATCCGCGCTTTGGTTTGGCATGAAGTACATGATATCACCCTGGTTTTTTGCCATCTCTTGAAGAGCCATGGCTGTTCGTACAGTTGAATTTCTTGCATGCACAAACACCATCACCTAGGAAGAGACAACAATGGAATAGTTAAATACAACAAAAGCTTGAGCTATTACAAAGAAATATACTAGCAGTAATGATAATTGATTTTCCACTAACAAATTTTCCTTTATTATTTTCTAAGTTTGTTTATGTGATTCTTCCGGCAGAATGCATGGGGAAACCCTTAAATGCTTGATCGTGATCTGACGTCGTGAACAAAGGAGTTCAGTCATCATTCACTCACCTTTGGTGAGAATCACATGCACCAAACTGCTGCTGATGGAATCCCCTTAGGCCCAAGATTGACTGAATTTTGATGCTAACTTCACCATAATAAAAAATGTTCAAACTAGGAGCGTTTGTAACATAAACAAGGAAAAACATCTTTCTCACGCTGGTGAATAAGCAAAGCTGAACGAAACATCTGGGAACTATTTGCAACAACGCAGCCATACCCAGGAGGAAAATATTGCTCTGTTTGAACTCTCATGTCATAAGACTATAATTAATGATCATGGCATGGTGAGCGAAAGCAAATTTCATGGGTAAATTTCAGTCAGCAGTGATTAGATGGCAGTGGTAAGAGCCTTGTGACATTACAATATGTGTTCAGCTGAACCTTGACCAAAGATCTACCATAAGATTTAACTTTACATGGTTTATCTTTTTGCATAGATATCATAATCATCTCATTATTACACTGGTTAGAAAAAAATACTAAAAGTGCTCATGAGGCTTGAGATATATATAGATATATAACCAAATTGCCATGAATAGTATTTTAATTCACATGTTCCAACTCAACGTACATATTTTCAAAGTAATGGCAAACAACAGTTTATTTTAGCCAACCTCAAACATGAAGTTAGATAGGATATTCATGAATGTTCTGTTAAAAAATAACTCAATTTGCTGACCTAGCCAGTGTCTGTGTGGGTTTACTGGAAATAGTAAAGTGGCAAAAATCAAATGTGAACACTTCAGTGATTTTTGTGAATTTTGAATAGTTATCCTTATGTAATTTTTTAAAATCCTTTGCAGATAATTACAACATTAATTCTAATTGTTCAAACGAAAACTGAAAATGGGGAAAAATATCCCAATTAAGCAATTATTTTTCAGACTGGAATGCTATCTAAGGTTTGGCATTCAGAACATGAAAACATACTTGCCTGGTAGATTTTTATTTAAATTCTGTAATTCATAACAAATTTTGTTCATAAAATGCATTGTTTTCAAGCTGTTATCTTTTCTAAGTGACATAGTTTCATCTAGCATTAAAATTAAGGATTGCTAATTTTTATTGAAACAAACCTCGGGCGAAATCATCCCAGAATTGCACTAAGTACGATCACGGGTGTGTAAAACAACGTTTTACCCGCCGGCCACAACGGCGGGTTTTTGCGCCGTATCGTCTCATTCCCACCTCATTATTTATGTAGTTATGGGAAACACGCTGTTTCGCTGGCGGGCTTCCTCTGATTCGCTCACCAAACTGTCACCTCACCACTTCCTAATGCTGGGCGCCATATTTGAACTGCAGCTGCGTGCACACTTCTCAATGCTTGCAGCCCAGAATTGCTGCACAGAAGGCATGGTCCCGAAAGACAAAAGCCCACCGTTTTTCTGGTGCGTCCCTGGAACGCCTTTTTGGATGCCGTGGAGGCTTGTCGTGATGTCCTCTACCCCTACTCAGGCCAAAGGAGGCCCATCAGTGTCACCACTTTGGCTTGGGAGGCAGTGGCAACGGTGGTCAGTGCCAACACTGCACAGAAGAGGTTGGCCTTCCAGTGCAGAACAAGGATGAATGATCTCATCCGTGTTGCCAGGGTAAGGGTAACCATCTCACCACTCTAAACTCACATAATCACAAGGCCATCACATAGTCACTGGCATCTCACTCATTGCCAACTCAAGGAACATCACCATTCAGTCTCTCACACGAACCCTCACATCTCCATCTGGCCTCATCTCCTCTGGAGGCTGCCTCCTCAGCCCTCAACCTCTTGAGGCTACTTGCACAGATCAACATGTATCCCCACACACACCCTGGGATATCCCCCTTCCCCAGTACTGCCCTAGCCCTGCAACCTCTTTCTTTGCCTGAGGCTACTTCTCCCCCTTCCCCAAGCAAGCCCTAGCCCTGCAGCCATTGAAAAGCCACCCCCGCCTTATGGCCAGCCTGTTAAGTAGACACCTGCCCGTGAGCTCCACTAAAAGTAATGTTGTGCTGCCTGGGAAGCCTAGCACTGATGACCATGAGTGCTGCCCTAAGCAAGGTAGGCAAACAAACCTCAAAGTCCTGAGGAAGTGCAGCTCACCAGATGCACGTCGCTTATGTTCAGTTTTGAAACACATCGGAATGCAATCATGCTGATGTGCCCGGGTGATCCAGCGTGGGGGAATGATCCTGGCATGCAGGCACAATAATGAGATGCAAATACATGGAAATTATGTTACCAAAGTTGGATTGCGGGAAATGCAGCCTGCCATTGACGGGTGCAATGGACAATCGCAAACTTGTTTTATGATAGCGTGAAACTGATTTTTGGCCGACCCGCCATATTATCTGCTCACGCCACCAAACATGTCTGCCAGCAACGGGAGAGGGTGATTCAACGCATCTTCCTTTTGCTGTGGCCTTTCTAGAAAGGAATTTAAATATTGAAGTGATTAGCGACACTATGCAGCCGCTTCTGATTTGTGGCAGGGACTTCTGACGGAAGTCAGAACTTCCTCATGTACTCAAGTTCAAACTTCCAGGAGCTTAGTGCTTTGCTGCTTTTGTTGCTATTCTTGGTACTTCTCACTGTAACCATCTCTGAGTTGTTCGGCAAAGTTTAAAGGCATCACTGCCTGTCATAGGCTGGCTAGAGCACACGTTTCAGACAGAATGCTGAGTGTTTGGTATCTAATTAAATTCTCCAATTCCTTACAACATGTGCATACCTGTACACTGGAGGACACAGTGTCCATAAATGCATTCTTAATTGTTGTATTTGGTTTCTATTTAGTTAGCAGATCTCCTGTGGCATTGCTCAAATCAAATATGAGGATAATAAGTCTGCCTCCTAATGACAGAAGTGTTCTACCATGTAATATATAATGTGTTTGTATACAACAGGATAACTTATGTCTTGCATGCATTTTCCTAATGGGGCAAAGAACCGCCTCAGGGAGAACTGTCAGCTAAACTGCAGTTAAAAGAACAGGCTAGCTTAAGGCCTCAAAGAAAAACTGCAGCAAAGCAGAAATCTGGCCTTCACCTGCTCAGTTGCTTCCCTCTCACATCCTGAGATCAAGTGGAGACGAAATCCTGGTGACAAGGAAGGTTTGCTTTTTTAAAAAAACAAAAAGATTCCAAAACAGCAATCCTGTCCTTCCATCTTGAGATTTAGCAGAAAGGAATGTTCAGCAGGAATTAGTACGGGAGAAGTCAGTCCTGGGAGTGGGCTGGTACTACTTTTATATGCAATCCCAGTTAGGGTGCTATTGGAATAGGCTGCTTGAGTGCACATTGCTCCAGTTTTCAAAAACAAGTATCTGAGCAATTGCACAAGAGATGTGCAGGTAAAAGTGTCCGGGCAGCACTGAGGCAATTATTTAACAAGTCTGCCAGTTCCTTATTTTCATTCGCAATATTATTCAAGTCTGTTTTTGAAGAGGCAACACTACCCTCGATGACACCTTTCTTCCCAACATAACTGTAAAAATCTTGTTATTCTTGATATCCCTCCCAAGTTTCTTTCTGTATTCCTTTTTGTAGCTCTTGCTATATTTCTTGTCATCCTTTGCTGTCCTTTCTATATCTCCCAGTCCTCAGGATACCACTGTTCATCCATAGTTCTACCTGGTAATTTTAAATACTGTTTCCACTGACAGAATGAGCAGTAATTGGAGGACAAAAATTTCAAGTCATTGGCAGAAGAACCAGTGCCGATATGAGGTTTTCTTTTAACCCATAAAGTTGCTGTGATCTGGAACGCACTGCCTGAAAGATCAACTTTCAAAAAAGTAATTGGATAAATACTTGAAGAGAAAAATTTACAGGGCTATCCGTTCCTTCCATTCCTAACAGCACTATGGGTGTACCTATGCCACATGGACTGCAGCAGTTCAAGAAGGCAGCTCACCACCATTTTCTCAAGGACAATTAGGGATGGGCAATAAATGCTGGCCCAGCCACATCCCGTGAAAGAATAAAAAAAGAGTGGAACGAATTGGATAGTTCTATCAAAGAGCCAGCACAGGTACAATGCGCTGAATGGCCTTCTGCGTTGTATTTTATGACTCCAACTAGCAGCAAGTTACTTGTTCTATATTCAAACAAAGTGGCCTAGAGAATGGATAAGAATGTGGAAACCACTGTCAGAAAGAATAGTTGAAGCAAATAGCATGGACGCATTTAAGGGGAAGCTAGATAAACATATGAATGAGAAAGGAAATAAAAGTTATGCTGCTAGGGTTAGATGAAGCGGAGTCGGAGGAGGTTCATGTGAACCATAACTGCCAGCATGGATCTGTTGGGCAAATGGTTTCCTGTGTTACACATCTATATAAGTGTGTGAGATATGCAAGTTTCATCCAATACATCCAATTCAGAAGAGAACAATCTCTTCAACCCTAGACAACTGAAATCCTCAACTAAGGTATCAGAGATGATGATTAGGGTGTAGCTGTTTGCTAATGACTGTGCTCTCGTGACATCTGTGACATCTTTTGATTATCTGCTCCTATCACTGCTTGCTTGTCCCTACAACCACACCCCACCCCCCTCAACTTCTCTCTCCCCCCGCCCACCTTAAACCAGCTTATATTTCATCCATCTCCTAACTATACTCAGTTCTGTTGAAGGGTCGTGAGGACTCGAAACGTCGACTCTTTTCTTCTCCACCGATGCTGCCAGACCTGCTGAGTTTTTCCAGGTAATTCTGTTTTTGACTGTGCTCTCGTGTTACATTGTAAGCATAACCTTCAAAGGATTATGGACTTTTTTTTTTAAAGTGGCTGATGACTTTGACTTTGGGCTAACTACCAGCTTAAGGAAGACAGAGATAGTTCACCAATCACCATTAAATTCTGACTATACTCCACCTACTATAACTATCAACGACACAACCTTGAAGGCTGTAGATAACTTTACTTATCTTAGAAGCACAAGCTCCAGAAATGTCTGCATTGACAGTGAGGAGGCAAATAGAATTCTCAGGGCAAGCTCAGCATTTGTCATTTATATAAGAAACCGGAGGAAACAAGGTATCAAACTTATGTCCCTGAGGCTACATTCATAATTTAAACTTGGGCACCACCTGGAAGGTAGGCCGAGACTAGGGCTCAAGGGTTCCGTGAAGGCCAGCCTCAGGAAATGTGACATGTCCACCACAGATTGTGAGGAAAATGCACAAGAAAGAACTGCCTAGGGAGAAATCTCAAGTAGTGGTGTTGTTTCGTTCCAACTGCAAAAAATACAAGTAGCTAAGGATAAAAGGCAAACTAGAAAGACCAGTCAGTCCCAACAAAATCAGACAATTCATCCTTGTCTGCACTATGGAAAGCCATGCAGGTCTGCAATCAGGCTCTGCAGTAATGTTCAGACACAAACAGATGACTCAAGAAATGGCCATCTTCAAAAACAAAGGGAAACTGACAATGACAGTACTGACACTGAGGCGAATTAGAGGTAGTTCATTTATGACAAGTGCAGATGGGGGGGAGGGGGGGGGGAAACGACTGCTAAAGATCACTTTGACTCGCAAACTTATGCGAGAAATGTTTAATACTCAATGTACCAAAACCACAAGAAATTTGTTTAATGATATTCATAAAATGAATTATAAAATTAGCTCCATGGGAGGCACATGTCAACAAAATTGACCTAGATTTTCTTGCAACAGTGATATCAATGACACACAAAAAAAATTTAGCCATCAATCTCGCCAATGATAACTTAATCTATATTTTCTTGCATTTTTGTTTAGAACATGCCACATCAGGCATAGCAGAAAATCAGAAGTGGTGCAGATTAAAGCCAATGTTTGTCAGCTTTTGGTAACCAAGATGCTCTTCGATACCCATCACAGCTCCTTCTCTGTTGATTATAACATTTGGGGCCAGTTGAACAGATCATATACTGACCAGGCTTCAGCCATCATATCTTGGTGATATAATTAAGTGATCTTCAGGCTCCTCTCATTAATGCGCGGAATAGCCAATACATTCATTAAGTTTGGAATGTTATGAATTCCTTTGTGGTTTGTAGATTTTAGAAGGAAAATTCAATGATGATAATGAATTTCAGTGCCATGTTCTCCTTTGTTTGAAAATAAAATATTTCCATGAAGTATCAAATTACAGGGGCCTGCTCCTGCTCTTATTTCTTATGATCTTATGACTTATGACCTTATGGCAGCTGGTAAAATACATCAGTGTTTAATAAACTAAAGTTATTTAAATCTTAGCTGAAATGGTTTAATTATAGAATCATTTAATGACTGTGTCAAATGGATGCTTTGTATTAAATCAGGCTTTTCCCAAGTTACCAGCAGCTAAGCAAACAAGCTTAGATCAGCTTGTAAAAGGAAGACATGCATGAACAAAGCGTTACTCATGACCAGCAGCCGTCTCAAAGTGCTTTGCAACCAATGAAGCACTTTATAACAGTAACTACACATCAAAATGTTGGAAACACAGCAGCCAATCTGTGCAAAGCAATTTTCCACAAACAGCAATGTGATAATAACCAGATAATCTGTTTGTGTGATGTTGTTTGAGGGCTAAATAATTTCCCTGCCCTTCCTCAAAATAGTGCCATGGGATCTTTTATGTCACCCGAGAGGGCAGACGGACCTCGGTCTCATCTGAAAGGTGGCAGCTCCAACAGTGCAGCACTCCCTCAGTACGACACTGAAGTGTCAGCTTTGAATTTTAAGCTCAATCCTGTAGTGGGATAAGAAATAGGAACCGTATGGCTCATAGAGGGTACCAACTGAGCCAAGGCCGACACTTAAGACATGCAACAGTCTTAAAAACTGACCTGGAGCAATAAATCACATGCTGCCAAATCTCAAAAGCCATTATTTTTCCATCTAAGTGCGAGTGATGTGTAAACCATCTGAAAAGCAGGAAAATTGTGACCTCAACAAGAACAATATACTGCACGTGCTGGAAATTTGAATTAACTAAAATGCTAGAAATACTCAGCAGGTCTGGCAGCAATTGTGCAGAGAGAAACAGGGTTAACATTTCAATTTAAAGACCTTTCATCAGAAGAAATGTTACCTCCATTGGGGAGGAGTTATGATAATTAATTGCTGTTTATGGCAAGGATAATGAAGGAGTGGTATAAAGGTCCCAGGAAAATATGGCGTGACATAATTAATGACAAATCGCTTATTCAATAATCTGCTTTTTTTTATGCCTCTCAAGGTCCCAGTCATGAAATTGCACATCTCCAAGAAAATTGGGTCTGATGTACATGACAATAAACAAATCAACTACATAATCTATGAGTTAAGGCAAATATTAGTGGTTTTAAGATAAATCTTTCTGTAATTGAAGAAAGTGTGGGAAAATTTAAGAATACAATTTGGAACTCGCTTCTTTAATTTTCTGGCAGGATCAGGTGAAGAAGTATCTTTTCAAATACATCACAGGATCACAGAATGGTTACAGCAAAAGAGGCTGCCATTTGGCCTGCCATGTTTGTGCAGGCCCTCTGAAGGAGCAATTCACCTCGAACCATTCCTCGGTCTTCTCCCCATAGCCTTGCACATTCTTCTTTTCAGGCAGATACAATTCCCTCTTGAATGCCTCAATCGAACCTGCCTTCATCACACTCACGCAGTGCATTTCAAATCCTAACCACTCGCTGCATGAGAAAACTTCTTTTCATGTCACCATTTCTTCTTTAGCCAATTACTTTAAATCCATGCCCTCTTGTTCTCGATCCTTTCACGAGTGGGAACAGTTTCTCCCTAATGCCTGTATATCTACTGGAACTGCATAAATCATTAGTTAGGCCACAACTTGAATACTGTGTGCAGTTCTGGTCACCTCATTACAGAGAGGATGCAATTGTACGAGAGAGGGTACAGAGGCGATTAACAAGGATGTTGCCAGGACTGGAAAAATGCAGCTATGAGGAAAATTTGGAGTTGAGCTCCTTGGAACAGAGGAGGCTGAGGGGAGATTTGATTGAGATGTACAAAATTGGGAGGGCCTACTTACCTGAGCAAAGGAATCAGTGACTAGGGGGGGTAAAGATTTCAAGTGATTGGTAAAAAGATTAGAGGGGAGATGAGGAAAATGTTTTTTCACCTAGAGGATGGTAGGTGTCTGGAACTCACTGTCCGAAAAAGGTAGTAGAGGCAGAAACCCTCAACTCATTTAAAAGGGGTCTGGACACGCATTTCAAGTACCATAACCTGCAGGGCTATGGAATAAATGCTGGAAAGTGGGACTAGACTGCGTGACTCGTTTTTTACCAGGCGCAGACATGGTGGGCCAAGAGGCCTCCTTCTGTGCCATGAACTTTCTATGACTTCTACTTCTATGATTTCTACTCTGTCCAGACTCCTCATGATTTTGAATACCTCTATCAAATCTCCTCTCCACCTTCCCTTCTCCAAGGAAAGCATTCCCAACATCTCCAATCTATCTTCATAACTGAACTTCCTCATCCCTGGGACCATTCTAGTGAAACTTTTCTGCACTCTCTCTAATGCCTTCACATCCTTCCTAAAGTGTAGTGCACAGAACTGGACGTAATACTCTAGTTAGGGCTAAACAAGCATTTTATACATGTTTAACATAGCTTCCTTGCATTTGTACTTTATGCCATTATTTATAAAGCTTAGGATGCTTTATAAACCATGCTCTCTCAATTTGTTCTGCTACCTTCAATGATTTATGCACATATATACCCAGGTCCCTTTGCTCCTGCACCCCCTTTAGAATTGTACCCTTTATTTGATATTATTCCTCCATGTTTTTTCCACCAAAATGAATCACTTCACGTTTCTCTGCATTAAATTTCATCTGCCACTTGCTATAGGGCAACAACACTGTTGACATCATGACATAACATATGATGGAAGTGCAGATTTTTACTTTTTTGGCATAAGTTTGTATCTCAGTAGCATGTATTTTTGCCTTCAAATTCCTCCCAGGCACAGTACCTCTGACACTTATTATTTTATTACTCCTGAAACTTCTAAATTCCCAGTCACTCATTAATTACTCTAAACTACTTCATCTTCAAACTGATTTGGAGTATAATGCTGGAAAATGTGAAATCGTCCATTTTGGCAGGAAGAATAAAGAGAAGCATATTACCTAAATGGTGAGAGATTGCTGAGCTCTGAGGTGCAGAGGGATCTAGGTGTCCTGGTGCATGAATCACAAAAGGCTAGTATGCAAGTACAGTAAGTAATTAGGAAAGCTAATAGAATGTTATCATTGATTGCGAGGGGAATTGAATGCAAAATTAGGGAGGTTATGCTTCAGTTGTACAGGGCACTAGTGAGACCACATTTGGAGTACTGTGTACAGTACTGGTCACCTTATTTAAGAAAGGATGTAAATGCATTGGAAACAGTTAAGGGAAGGTTTACCAGGCTAATAGCTGGAATGGGTGAATTGTCTTATGAGGAAAGGTTGGACAGACTTGGCTTGTATCCGCTGGATATAGAAGAGTAAAAGGCGACTTGATTGAAACATAAGATCTTGAGGGGTCTTGACAGGGTGGATGTGGAGAGAATGTTTCCTCTTGCAGAAGAATCTAGAACTAGGGGGTCACTATTTAAAAATAAGTGGTGGCCCATTTAAGATAAAGATGAGGCAAAATGTTTTCACTCAGAGGTTTGTGAGTCTGTGGAACTCTCTTCCTGAAAAGGTGTTGGAAGCAGAGTCTTTGGCTATTTTTAAGGCAGAGGTGGATAGATTCTTGGTAAGCAAGAGCGTGATAGGTTATTGGCGGTAGACGGGATGCAGATTTGAGATTACTATCAGATCAGCCATGATCTTATTAAATGGTGGAGCAGGCTCGAGGGGCTCAATGGCCTACTTCTGCTCCTTGCTCATATGTATGTTCAATTATTTATAACTGGAGACAGTTATTTTATTAGTGCTTCTTCTATTACACTAAGTTTACCTGTTATTTTCATCTCTATTTGTATAGCAGTGCAAGTAGGGAGCACTAGAATATCCCTTTTTCTCACCGGTGCTTTCTGAACACTGATTCATTTAGATTGTAATTCAAATGTTTCCTTGGAGGTTTTTGAAAAATGTCTGCAATGTTCAATAATCTTTAGAGTAACATCAATTGTCAGGAAAAAAACATTCAGCAGTGCTTTAAATTATAAACTATATTTAGCACTTAAACTACCATTAAGATAATTTTGTGGGACATATCAATAACCACAGCAATTAAAAGAGTAAAACCATTCAATTGCACTATTAAAGGGTTACATTTTTGTATATTGACTTTCATTTAACTGTATAGATTCTATGGTTTTATTGTGCACTGCACATGGAGGTTGTTTTGTTTTTTATTCCTCTAACACTAAATCTATATTGGAATTGGAACCACTATTCCACACTATTTTGTTGGAGGAACAAATTGGGCCAAATCCTCTTAGAAAATTAATGGCGACTTCAGAAGAATCAGAACATGCCACGAATTGCAAATTTCCTGAACTTGCTGGTTGATTTACTCCATTTGCCTCGCAAAAATGGCATTGTGTCATCAGCGCTCCTGTTCTTTTTAAGTTTGCTGGATTTGCATAATAATTGTTCATTAAACTTGCCGCAGAAATTTAGGGTAGGTGATAAAGAGGGTAAATAGCCTTTCAATGATATGATAATTGTTAATGCAATGTCAATCAACCTCTTGAGCCCAGAAAGGGAACAATTTAAACCGTTCAATCTCTTTCTTGCATATAATAAATTCTTCTTGGGGGATTCAAAAAAAATTTCAACTTGCTTTTTTTTTTCTTACTTTTCCTTTCTGTCTTTTTCCCTTTATTAATCAGATTTATCTTTCTCTCCATTTCCTTGTGTATTTGATTTCATAGAATCATACAACGGTTACAACATTGAAGGAGGTCATTCAGCTGGTCGGGCACACGTTGGCTGTCTGCAAAAGCAATTTAGCTCATCCCAATAGCGGCCCTTTCCCCTTAGCTGTCCAAATATTTTCCCTTTAGATGCTTATCCAATTCCCTTTTAAAAGCCACAATTGCATCTGCCTCCACCACCCTTTCAGGCAGTGAATTCCAAATGGTACCACTCTTTGTGTAAAAAAGTTTTTCCTTATGTCGCCTTTAGTTCTTTTGGCAATCACCTTAAATCTGTATCCTCTAGTTCTCAACCCTTCTACCAATGGCAACAGTTTCACTGTATCGAACCCGTTCAGAGCCCTCATGATTTTAAACACCTCTATGGAATGAAACTCCAGCTTATCCTCCTCCGGCTCTGCGGTTTCTCTCACAATCTTTAAAATCTCATTGGTTAAGGGGATACACCGCTGGTACCTTCATTCACTAAAGTTCCCGATGGCCCATTGCCCTCAATGTGTCCTTATTATTTTGCATTTCCAGCAATGCATGGTATTATGATCCAAGGACCAGATCCCCAAATTTTGGTAAAATCCAGTTAGGGACCTGTAGCGGTTTATTTAAAATAAACAAAGTTTGAGATTCAAGGCACTTGCTAAGAGAATAAAGCCTTAAGATTCCACGGTTTTGAACAAACAAAATAAACTTTACTATACAAAGCCAGAAACATAAAACAACTTACAACATCTATCTTATGCTCAAACATTCAGAATCAACTTGAGGTACACGTGAATTAACAGGCAAACTGTGGTCAAACACACCACACTGCACAATAAATAGCAGATGTGATCAAGACAAATGCCAAGGATTTCTCAGCAATCCACCCAGATATCAGTGTCCACTGTGAGTTACACAATCTCATTAAAATTCTGTCTCCCTCATGAGGATTTCCAGTCTTCACCTTTGAAGATCTAACCTCTGAGCTCACTCCAAAAGTCACTCTGACTTGTATTGCCTCCACGACTGCTCACCTCCTGATGGTTTAATCTCTTCCACTCCGACTACTTTCACTGGCTTCCCAAGGCTTCACTTCAGCATCAATTACTGGCGCAATGTATGAATACGAATTAGGAGCAGGAGTAGGCCACTTGGTCCTCAGGCCTGCTCTGCCTTTCAATAACATCATGGTTGATCTGATTTCAGCTCTTTAACACCCGGCCAGCTTCACTGGGCTAGCACTGCCCCTGGATTTCACCATCTATGCCAAGCTGCAAAGGGCTCCTAGATCTTCTTCTGAACCCTAACCCTCTCCACTGTGGAAGCAGCAACCTTTTCCACCCACCACCTTCTCAGCTCCTCAGGGCTTCTCCTAAGCCCTAACTGCCTGGAGACTGCTAAGCATAGTTACCTGGAGCCTCTTCTCCCGACGTCTGAACACACCCAGACATATGGACTGATATAAGGAGAAATTCTCTTTCCCAGGGGCTGTGGATGCTCAGTCAATGTGTATGTTCAAGATGAAGATCAATATATTTTTGGACGTTATGGGAATCAAGACATCATCGGGTGGGAAACCAGAATTGATGAGATGTTCAGTCATAATCCTATTGAATAGCGGAGCAGGCTCGACGGGCCATATGGCATACTTCTGCAGCTGTATCTCCTGTTCTTATGTCTTATTCTATTTTGTTGCTCATTTCTTCAGTATTAACTATACCCCTAATTTGGCATCATCTGCAGATTTTGAAATTGTACTTCCGATTTCCAAGTCTAAATCATTTAGGTAAATTACAGACATAGTCCGAATGGCCTGTTTTTATGCTCTAAAATTCTAAATACTATTATAGAGGAACTCGATGGAATCCTGCTTTAGAGCTGCTTCCAATCTTTATGGTCATATGGTCAGTTGTTTCAAGGAAATGCATGTATAATGAATAATTAATCAGCCAGTGATTATGCTTAACAGTGAGATATGATACAGCTTACTACTTTACATGGAAGACCAGCACATCAGCTCTAGCATTATTCACAAAGCTACAAGGTCAACACTTCTGCATAATGAGAAACAAAATGCAAGTGCCGAAAATCTGAAACAAATCAGAAAATTCTGGGAGCATTTTTCTTTATCGTGTTTCAAGTATGTTCTGTTTTTGCTTCAACAATTGTGTATTTCTTTAAATTTGAGGAGTCAAGGTATGAACTCTTTAACTGCACCTACCAAGACCTTCAAACATTTTATTATTTAGAAACCACAGTATTCATCCAGCTACAATGTTAACAGAGGTCTTTATGTATCAGATTAACTAACAATTTTCCACATATTGCTGAGCTACTGATGAGGAAGTCAAGATGATACTTGAAGAGGTATTTGCAGGTGGTGGTGTTCCCATTTGCCTACTGCCCTTGTTCTTCTAAGGGGCAGAAGTCATGGCATTGAAAAGTGTTGTCAGTAGCCTTGGCAAGCTGCTATTTTGCATGTTTTAGATGGTACATACTGGAACCACAATGTGTTGGTGATGGCAGGAATGAATATATAAGGTGGTGGATGGGGTCCCAATCAAGTGGTCTGCTTCATCCTGAATGGTGATAAAAATCTTCTTGAATGTTGTTGGAGCTATGCTCATCCAAGCAAATGGAGAGTATTCCACCATACTCCTGACTTGTGCCTTGTAGATGGAGGAAAAGCTTTGGGAAATCAAAAAGTGAATTACTCGCCATAGGAAACCCAGCTTCTGACCTACTCTTGTAGCCACAGTATTAAATGGCTAGTCCAGTTAAGTTACTGGTCAATAAAAATGCCCAGGTGTTGATGGTGGGAGATTTAGAAATGGCAATGTCATTGAATGTCAAGGAGAGTTGAATAAATTCTCTCATGTTGGATATGGTTATTACCTAGCAATTGTGTAGCTCAAATGTTACTTGCTATCTATCAACACGAGCCTGAATGCTATCCACTTCTTGCTGCATGCCAGCACGAGCTGCTTCAATATCTGAGGAGTTATGAATGAAATCAAACAATTTGTAATCATCGGTGATCAAACCAACTTCTGAGCTTATCATCGAGTGAAGGCCATTGACAAAGCAGATGAAGATGGTTGGGCCTGGGACACTGCCCCGAGGACTCCAGCAGTGGGGCCCTAGGGCTGACCACAACCTCAGCCTCCTCCTATTTGTTACGTATGATTTCAACCAGTGAAGAGTTTTCCCCGATTCTCAATTACTTCAATTTTACTGGGGCTCCTTGATGCCCCAGTCAAATGGTACCTTGATATCAAGAGCCATCACTCTCACCTCACCTCCAGAATTCAGCTCTTTGTCCATGTTTGGATCAAGGTTATCATGAGGTCCAAAGTCGAGTGATCCTGCCCAAACCCAACCTGAGCATCAGTGAACAGGATACTGCTGAGGTGCTGCCGCTGGATAGCATTGTCAATGACACCTCCCATTACTTTGCTAATGATTGAAAGTAGATAGATGGAGCAGTAACTAACAAAATTGGACTTGTCCTGCTTTTTGTGAACAGGACATACCTGGGCAAATTTCCACTTTGTCAGGTAGCTATACTGGAACAGTTTGGCTCGGGACACGGCTAGTTCTGGAGCAGAAATCTTCAGCACCACAGCTGGGATGTTGTCAGGGCCCATGGCCTTTGTTGTATCCAGTGCCTTCAGATGTTTCTTGATATCATGTGGAGTGAATTGAAGTGGCTGAAGACTGGTATTTGTGATGCTGTGGACTTCAGAAGAAGGTGCTGCATTGCGGTTCCAGTGTGTACCATCAAGAAGTAGCAAAGAAAGTTAAAAAAAATCTAGGGCAAAAATTCAGGCTACAGAGTGCAGGAAGAATTCATCTGTTCAGCACATATTACTGCACAATGAAGTAGCAGTAAAATAGTTAAAAGTGATGGACGACTATAAGACTTCCTTTTCAGAGGGTTAATTTGATCTAGCCAAGCAATTTGTCATCAATTGTCATATTTCAGTGACCAAATTCTTCACATAAAATTATGCAAATAAGTAAGAAGAAGTAATTTAGAATTCAGAAAAGTGGTTCCACAGTTACAGGCTGTGTAATTAGATCTCTTATCATTTCAAAGCTCAATCCAGCCTGGAGCACAGGGACATATAAATTGTTCCAATTCAAGCAGGAATTCCAAGATTCTTGCATTCTGGAAACACATGTCTATCAAAGGCATTTTAAGATCATGGATTAGAATTTTTTTAGTATACAAAAAACATGCATTTATCGAGCACCTTCATCATAGAAAATGTTCCAAAGTTAGGACAGATGATTAAAAGCTTGGTTAAACAGATAAGTGATAAAGCGGGTCTTGATGGACAGAGAAATTGACCAAGGATTCAAAGTGGCTGGAAGCTCTTAAGTGACTTCAGAAAAAATGAAAGATAAACAGAGAGGTTTCAGAACTGAACCATGAATGAACACTATTGGCCCCACCAAGAGGTTACTTAAAATAAGTTATGATTTATGACCTTAATGGAGCACAGTTTCACATTTATGTCACAACACATTGTGGATAAAGCTCCTTAAAACGAATGTCCAGTCTTAAAGGACTACAAATATAATTAATATTATAAACTCATACATAAAGCACAGTCAGAGCCAATTTGCTGTGATCTTACTCATAGTGAATCAGGGGGTACATTTTTATTAAAGAGCTGTGATGGGGATAACTTCAAAGCCACAGATTTGATGATGGAGATCCATAACTGTTGCCAATATTCAGCAAAATTTAGAAATGAATGGCATATACACATACACACTGTTGCTTATTTATATAATTCTTATTATTACCACTCAAAGCAGAGAGCAATTAATGTAGTATAAAAAGTACACCAGGGAGAGCAATTAAATTTAGTATTTCACAGGAGAATATTACTTCATTGGGGAAATGGTTCTGCACTTACCAGCACTGGCAGATGGTCCTAAGCTTTTACGCTAAGGGATAGCTCAAGACTTTGTCAGAAATGGTTGGAGTCATGGAGTTTGAGAGGTTTCCTGTGGAGCTGCAGGAATGCAGTATGAGATGGGACTTTTTCAGTCTAAATTATGGAGGGATCAGTTGTGACGTAGCAAATCTGTAGATGGGAACCTGAGGTTTGGCTGGCTGGGAGAGAAAGGGAGAAGGCCTAACAGCATTGGACAGGGATACCTCCACCAGTCATTCCTACACAGTTATACCTGCAGATTTATGGAAAATAGATGTTTTCCTTAAACATAAAATGGAGAATGGACAATTTGTTTTGAAACAAGATGGCATTGAGAGGTCAAATGACCTCCCTTCTTGTCTGGACAAGATATTAAAACAGCCTTTTGGGACATTCCATTGGGAAGATATTAAAATGCAACAGGTTTTTCCTGTGGATTTATAGGCTGCTATTTTTCAAATACCTGCAGAAACTAGGACACAATGGCCCTACAGGCTTCTTGGCTGCAGAATGGAATTCCACAGAATGGTGGTGTGGAGAAACCCATTCTATAACAAGAAGAGGTAAATGGCTGAAACTCAAACCCTATTGTATGTCAATGCTCAAATCATCAGGGACCATTTATGTGGACATTGGAAAAACAGATACTATGGTCACTTGACATAAACCAGGTTGTGATAAGGAACATTTATTAACGCAATTTTTTAGGCTCAGTCAGTCAGTCTGGGAGACAAGGAAACTGAGAGGAAAGAGATCCAGCCCAGCAAAGGAAGGACCTGCCTGGAATCCACTAACAGGCAGAGAGGTAGGGCTAGCCTTTTACCTACCAATCTGAAGAACCAAGCCAGATCTTCCCTACAGGGGCTAGGCTGCACCTTGACTGAAGCAAAACCGAGAACCTGCTGCTGCAAGTCATAAGCCATTGCAAATTCATCACCTGAAGCTTCCAATCTCCATTTCTTCAGTGTACCAAAAGGGAATCATCAGGCCTTCAACGTTTCAAGCTTCCATCTCGAAAGACTCAAGTATAACAGTGAATCTTTGGGCTTTTAAAAAATGTAAGTGCATGCTACCTCTTTTGTAATCACCTTTGCTTGTGTGTATGCATGCTTGTGTACATGTGTGAAGTGCATATGTGAATGGGTGCTGTTGCAAATACAGGTGTTGAGAAATAATCATTTATTCTTCCTATTTTAAAACTGACAAGAAAACCTGTCTTTTGTCTGTTCTTGAGGGTCACAGCCCTCAAATGGTTAGAGCACTTCTCCTTTAAAACATATCCGCAGTCAGTCTAGAGGTAGAAAAGGGGGAACCATCCTACTATCTCTCCCCTGTCCGTAACACACCCCAAACCTCTGCAACCATTAAATTTGATATTTTGTAATTGGTTCCTGGCAGCATATCTCCACATCTGACTGTGGCAGAGTTTTGATCAACAAAGGAATCAAGAGTTGTGGGGGGTAGGCAGGAAACTGGAGTTCAGGCTATAATCAGATCAGCAATGATCTTATTGAATGGCAGGGCAGGTTCAAGGGTCAAAATGGCCTACTCCTGCTCCTTTTTCTTATGTTCTTATGATATGTCTCTCTCTTTGGATCTGTTCCTCTCTCTCTGCATACTTCTCTCCAACTGCCTCTCTCTTGGTTATCAGTGGCAACCATGTTTAAATTTTCCAACAGCAAAAACTCAAGAGATAGAGACTTTTGTTTGCTTTCAAAACTCAATTCCTTTGTTTCTCAAGCAAAAACACTCATGTAGATGAAAACAGTTTATCTCACACAAAAGCAGTAATCGGAATACTTAATTTTTTAACTGTTAACAAAGATATTGGACTTTCTTAGGAAAGAGTCTCAAATTAAGATGAGGAAATACACTTGCTCACTCTCTCACACTATGCTTAACATGTATTATGAAATGTATACAGTATTTAAAACTGGAAAATGCAAAAACTGCAATCAGTCTAATCCTTAAAGTTGTCATTTTTTTTATACACAAATCTTTTTACAAAGAGAACATATGAAATTTGTCTATTTTACTTTCAAGTAATATTATTACGGTCAAGTGAGGAGGGCTAAAGTGGCTCCCCTCTTCTCCTACTCTTTGTTTCACCGCAACTTTTTTTAAAAAAAGAATGTGCTTGAAAATTCAGTGAGTGTTTAACTGTTTACGTGGTGTGACTGTAAAAAACACAAACAGGCAGGTTTTCTTGAGTTTTTGAAAAGAACAGAGAATAATACTTATTCTACTTAACCCGGTCTGAGTAAAATAACAAAGACGTTCCAACTTTCCCGCACACGTACTTGAAGTTCACACACACACACATACCAATAAGTTACAGAGTCAGGGGGATAGGCTCAATAGGATTTTTAGAGTCTGATATAAGTTAAAGATATACGGGTCTTGTAGATTGATAACTTGGGTGGTTTCAGGCTCAACCTGTGGTCCCTAAGGATTCGGCGTTGGGGCAATTTAAAGATCTTGATGGTTAAATTATCTTCTCTTTAGGAGACAGCAGCGGCTGAGTTGATGTGTGGTGCGTGGATAGTTAAACATCAGACAAGGAGCAGGATGGGTGGCGAGGGATAACTTGGGATGTTCTGTCCCCTGGTTCTTCTGTGCTGTTGGTCTCCAGGCTGGTTTGTTTCTGCCTTGTTCTTGGAGTAAATAAGATTTGTTATCTGATGTCAGTTTTGATCATGTAACTACATGATCATTTATCTGAACAATGACTGATCTGAAGTTAGAACATATGGTGGCTGTTCATACCTGCTTGTAATGAACTGGTTTTTCTGCAGCTCTCTTTGTTAAGGATCGAGCTCGGAGACAGTGAGTCCGGGAGTCCATGCAGACAATAGGTGGTGAAAATTCCACAAGTGACTTTGTCTCAGCATGTTCATTCCAGAGAAGACAGCCCACCCATGGTCATTTAATTAAGGTCTTTCCAGAGACCTGAGGTCACCTGGCTCTTGAAAGTCATCTTAGCAGATGACTTTAAACAGTCATATAAACTTTATAAACAGCTAGCTTCACCTTTGTGAAAAGTACTGAGTCTACCTCAGATTACCCTGGAAGGGGAAGGAATCTCAAACATTTGAGCAACAGGTGATGCTAGCTGTTTCACGCTGCTACTATGCAGTAGCAACACGAGCAGTATTCACCGCTAACAGGATGTTGCTGTCAGACCAAAGAGACGTTCTGCCTGTCACACAAATGAATAATGTGGTATTTAAATTTCAGTGCCTGAGTGATGCTAGGCATGCAGGCTATACGTCCCAAAGACTGGCAGGTCATATCAAACAGCATGTCCCAGCCACTGCTTGCAACAGGCAAGGTTCAGACTGTACCCAACCAGCCCATGCTTACAAAACTCAAAACACAGTGTCCAACATTAGATGTGATTCTGAGATTGGACTACATTTGCTAAATAATCCTCAGTGTGCTAAGAATTACGCTGACAACCAATTTAAGATTGTCAGTTGGGCTCACAGTGAGGCACATTTGTGTGTACTGGAAGCTACATATATTAATACACAGGTCCCTGTTCTTTGCAGGCAGGAAGACCATGTACACACATTGCACCTGTTTCAACTAAACAAAGTAAGTGACAGCCATTCGCTGACTCATTCCTCAGGGCAATGCCTTGACTAATTTGGGTCAAGCTGCTTGGTTTAAATTTCAAACAATGCTTGGCAGTTAACTGTCAGTCAACATCACTGGTGCATTCTCTATGGCAACACCCCCACCAATCAGAGTGCACTTGCCCACCAATCAGAGTGCACTTGCCAACCAATCAGCACTCTCTTCACATACAGTATAAATTGTTGTTTTCCCTATGTAAGAATGCCAATACAATGAGTCATGATGATTGCAAGATGAAAAGCTTCGACTAGTCTCTTTCTTCGGTAATACAAAATTAACTCTTAGAGCAGGCATTTTTTACATTGGTTTAGTAAAAATGTTTTGCTCATTCAAACACTATTTTTTGCAATTGCAAGAAACTTCAAGTCTATTTTTTTAAAAAAGGACTCTCTTCATGCCCTCCAAATAGGATAAATTGCATTCATTTTTAAGTTGAATGCTATCTGAATTCACTTATGACTTAGACTTTCTGATCAATCCATACATCAGAAATGCATCATTAGTTCAAATGACTGAAACATTGATTTACTCAATACTTTGCAATAACAGTTCAGTTTGAATACTCAGAAGTTATTGTATTTAAATTTGGAACAAGTTGTTATACATACAAGCTGCTGGCTATTATGAGCAATTAAGGCTCTGTGCACTAACATGAACAGGAACTCCATCAAAATAAAAACAAAAAACTACTGCGGATGCTGGAAATCCAAAACAAAAACAAAAACAGAATTACCTTGAAAAACTCAGCAGGTCTGGCAGCATCGGTGGAGAAGAAAAGAGTTGACGTTTCGAGTCCAATGACCCTTCAACAGAACTGAGTGTAGTTAGGAGAGGGGTGAAATATAAGCTTATATTTCACCCCTCTCCTAACTACACTCAGTTCTGTTGAAGGGTCATTGGACTCGAAACGTCAACTCTTTTTTTCTCCACCGATGCTGCCAGACCTGCTGAGTTTTTCCAGGTAATTCTGTTTTTGTTTTTGTTTAGGAACTCCATCAACCTCTTCAATAACAACTGGTTAGTGCAAAAAAAAAGTGCTTTTCTAGACACTTGCAAATTAATTAGAATAGCCAAACCAAAACCACCTCTGCATTTTCAGCTCATAATTTATTCTACAGCCATAATAATGTAATATATGTATATATTCTTTTTTTAAATAGCTTATCAATAACTCATGGAGCCTACCTTGATGCATCAGATACCTACTCAATAGTGCAGTTAATGCATTACCGTCCCATTTTAATTTTTTGATAGATTACCATTAGCTTCTGTCTGCCAAACTCATTGAGTAGCTAGAAATATCTACTGCTCATCGCTCATGCTTCAAGAAACACTGTACAGATTATTGGGAAAGTATATTTGCCTTAAGTGGAAAATCTGATGGATTTTGCCAATAATTACACACATACAATCAATATTTGTACATTATCCCAATGAATACTTTTCAGAGTCTACATGATGACTATTCATCTTGTTGCACTGAACAAATATATAACTGGATCCTGTGTTAAAACTCAAGGTTTTGCTCCCTCAACAAAGCAATGTTATAGACACATATATTAACAGCTGAAGGAGAAATCCAGGTCAAAGTGCTATTCACTGAAATGCAGCAGAGAACATCAGAATTAAAAATCTAAACAACAATGGCTTGGGTTTTGTGGGAGAAACGTAGAAAATTTATGGCATCAGAACTGGTTCTGACAAATGGTCATCAATGAAACATTAACTCAGTTTTTCTCCCACAAATGCTACCACGCCTAATAAGTGTTTCTAGCAGTTTTGTTTTAAAATTATTTACTAACCCTATCTGATTCAATTCTTACCTCTAAAGTCTTTCTTTCATTTGTGCATTCACAGGATGTGGGTGCCACTGGTAAGGCAGCATTTATTGTCCACCCGTAACTGCCCTAAAACTCAATTTAAATGCTGCTCAGTTATTAGATATTGCTTTTGATTCTGTGAGCTTCTCAATCAATAACATTTCACTGTTCATACGGCCATTTATATTTACATGCTACAGTATGTTAAAGGGAAAAGATAAAAGCAAAATACTGCGGATGCTGGAAATTTGAAACAAAAACAAAAATTGCTGGAAAAACTCAGCAGGTCTGACAGCATCTGCGGAGAGAAAGACAAGAGTTAATGAGTCATACGGACTCAAAACATTAACTCTGTCTTTCTCTCCACAGATGCTGTCAGACCTGCTGAGTTTTTCCAGCAATTTTTGTGTTTGTGTATGTTAAAGGGACTGCCCTCACAAACTTCTTCAATGACTCAGCTTAACAATAAGTAGATAGAACACAGACCAAAGAAGGGCCAGGTTTTCTTCAATGATCTGCACCAAATTGGCCCACTTAGCTCATTCTTCCATTTAAACCAATGATTTCTAACCCAGATGAATGACAGCATTCATCTGCCTCCATCACCCTGCTGAGAAGATCATTGGAGGTATTAGATGAACTTCCTGACAATATTACTGACTTTGCCTTTAGCAATTTGTGTTTACAAAGAGAAAGATATTGAACAGGATGTAAATTCTGAACTGGTTGAACACGAGATGACAGCTATGATAATAAATAAAAGAAAATCAATGGGATGAAAATGAGGCTAGTCCTTCAAATATTGGATGATCTGCTCTCGTAGGCTTCTGTCTAGGCAGCGAAGTTGAGAACTATTCTCCTTGTATCTTATTAAATTTAACACACATTTAAAAAGCTTTATTTGTAATACCCTCATAAGATAAATACAAGGAAGAAATGCCATTTGTCCATCTTAGTTCGTTCATCTATGATTACTATAGTCTTCCCACTGCAATGCTCTCAAGTGATGCTTTAATGATTCCAGAGCTTTCACCTCTACTTGTATATCTGGGAGCCCATTCCATGTGTTGATCATTGTGTCCTCAAAGAAGCATTTCCTGAGATCAGTCCTAAATTTTGTTATCACTGAATTGATCCTATGACCATGTGCCCTATTCACACAGCCTAATTTCAAATAATTTTATTAATTTCCCTTTGCATATAATTTAATATCTTGTGTAATGTCAAGCTGGCATATCCTTCCAAGGCTGAAAAGCCAAGCTTCTCCAGTCTCAAACTTCTAACACTAACAATCAGCTTCTTTTCTACACTACCTACAGCACTTGAAGATCTCATTTCTCTCTGGCCACAGTACTTAAGATACAGCTGATTAGAACATTCCAGAGTTTGTCCATGACTTATTTTGACTTGCAATCTAGTATTTTGACTAGATTCAAAATCCAGACCAGTGTCACTCAAGGATGAGAGATAGCCCCCCCCCCCACCCCATATTATTTACAATCTAGCTGACAGTGGCTATTCACCTCATCAAAGATCAACTGCTGTCTGGTGTGAGTATATCACCTCAATGGAAAACTCTTTAACCTAGTTGCCTCCATGTCAAAATTAAAATGACCACCATAGGCACACATGAGCTACAGTTTGCAGGTGGCTGCGATGTCATTGCCCGCTCTGCACCAGATTTGCAAGCTCCTCTCAATCACTGTAATTACGCATACAAGAAACACAGCCTGTCCTTGAATGTTGCCAAAACAGAACTCACATCAATCCAGGCATAGTCAATCAAATATTCCACTTCCCACATATTTGAAGGAGAGTCTCTGCCAGACCTTGGCAGCCACCTCTCTCAAAAGGTTGGATGAGGAGGTCCAACACCGGACTAACTGTGCCAGATCAGCCTTCTGCAAAATACAGCAGCGAGTGTTTGACAAGTCAACAAAAGTCCTGCTGTACAGAGCTGCTGTCGTCACCACACTCATGCATTGCAGAGAGATCTGGACTGTGCATCAGCGACACATAAAAGCGCTAGAGAAATTCCATTAACAATGCCTCCGCTGCATCTTCTAGGTTCAATGGGGGGAGGCTCTCAAATAAACACTCATGTCCTTCTTGAAGCAAATTCCACAAGCATTCAGGCAAGACTCCTGCAAAATCAACTTCGATGGACTGGACACTGTGTCCAGATGGCCGAAAACTGTCTCCCTGCACAGGTCCTATTTTCTCAACTCTCAAATGGCAAGTGCTCTAGGGGAGGACAAAGAAAACGCTTCAAAGACGCTCTGAAGCTTGCCTTGAAATGCGGTTGCATTGACATTAATGACTGGAAGGAACTTGCTACCAATTGCTCAAAATGACAAAAACTTGTCCATCAAGCTGCATCATGTTTTGAGTTACCTCTTAATGATGAGGCAGAGTGGCAGCAGGGATGGCAAGAAAAGGAAGCAAATCCTGCACTCCAGATCCCAGTACCTCGTGGGACATCATGCCCCATGTGCTCAAAGATCTATGCATCGAGAATTGGCCTGTTCAGTCACATGAAGACCCACAGCAGAACCTCTTGACCCAAACAGACCTCATCCTCAAAGCCGATAAAGATAACTATTTTGATTAGATAGTTCAACATCTATTGCCTTTGTTGATTGCTCCTCTACATTGGCTGAGCATATTGCCAATTCCATGGTTGCCTCAATTATACAGGGGGGAAGAAGGAAGATAGGGAAAGCAATGGTGATCGGGGATTATAAAACCCGAAAAGAGTCATATTAGACTTGAAACATTGACTCTGTTGCTCTCTCCACAGATGCTGCTAGACCGGTTGAGTTTTTCCAGCACTTTGTTTTTATTTCAGATCTCCAACATCTGCAGTATTTCACTTTTATTTTCATGATAGGGGACTCTACAGTTAGGGGAACAGACAGGCATTTCCTACTGATTTTCCATACTGGTTCCTTCCTTTAAAAGTTCGGGATTGATCTGCATTTTTGTCATACACTCCTTTTCTCCCGAGCCTGCTTCAGCTTCTTCTGTCTCTCCTTAGCTGGCATGAGTTTGTGGGTTACCTCATAATCATCTGTTATGAAGGCTATCTGTCTAGATTTGGAAACTCTTTGTTCCTCCACATGGGTCCTTATGGAAAGGGGAAATGAGCTTTTAAACTCATCAAGGAGGATCACCTCTGTGAAGTTTTCATAGGTGGACCCTATCTTAAGCCCATACCCACCAGTCAAAAACAAGTTGCTTAACCCTTTTGAATTCGACCTAAGTTTGTTTGGGCTGTTTTTGGAGCGTTCAGAATTTTTGGTGGTACATTTTAGGTGCCAGATTGTATGCATTCAGCATAGCATTCTTGGTCATCTCATAATTTTATGACCTCTTGTCGAGCAATAGGGAACAAACCTCGCGTTTATTTGCTTTTCAGTAGCAGAGTCTAGATCTCCACTTTGCAACCTTTGCAAACAAGTTGAAAAATGCTCCCACATGTCCCTCATCAAACTTTGCCATTAACTGGGAGAACTTTAAGAACTCAGCACTTGGCCCTGAGCTAGGGACAACTCCCTCACTAGGGGTGCCTTCGCTGGCTACAGTGGGTCTTTCCCCATTCAGTTAGAGCTGCAATAACTGGAATTCTCTCTACTTTCTCCGTTCTTGTCTTTACTTTAGTTTTTCATGTAATTCTCTGTTCTTTTTTCTCTTATCTTATCTCCTTCTTCTCTTTGGAATTTTAGTTCTCGTCTCTGCTGTTCCAGCTGTATTATTGCTAAGGCTAGCTTGCCTGTTTTGGATTTTATGCCTTTCTCTGGTTTTTCAAGTTAAATTTCAAAATGGTGGGCCGCAAGTTTTAGGATTTTGGATCTCCCAGCTTTTGGCTGGATTTTTATCTCTAAGTGCCTAGCTTTAGTCCTTAATGCTTCAATGGCTAGAGCTTCTAAACTGTCCCAAGTTACCCCACTCTGTTCTAGGAAGGTACTGGCTTTGTATCTAGACTTTTAAAAATGTATTCTAGCACTCCAAACCTCAAGAAAATCTGGGTTGAAGTTTATAAATGACTTTGTGATCAATTTAGTTACACACACACACACACCAAATTAGAGTTCATAAGAAAAGGTAAAAGAGTATACAGTTCATAGTTTGCTGATTTGGCTGGTTTCAGGCTGAATACGATGGTCTCGATGTTTCCAATTTAAATATGTAGACAACCAAGTTGATTGTTCATCTGAAGACATGGATGTGGAGTTGAATTCTTTCTTTAAAATCTCTGTCTGTTGCACAGAGCGAGAAATTCAACAAAAGCAGGCAGGGTTCAAAGCTTGTAAATTATGAAGACAGAGAGAGAGAGGGAGGGAGGGAGAGAAAAGGGGGGGGGGGGGGGGGGGGGGGGTGCGGGGGGCGGCAGAGGGACCCCACTTAGCTTCTTAGCTGCTTGTACAGTTCTGTTCAGAAAACCATATGCATAAACTACACAATGCACTAGGGCTTGTCATGTGATCTCTCTCCAATTACCAATAATTCTTTTAGCTCGATTAGCCCATCTGGAGAGCGCTTAAAAATCATGGTCTTTTTGTGCAAGCAATTAACCTTTGAATGGTTTGTCACAGTTGTTGAATATTGGAGGTGACTTCCATAGGTCTAGCTGATAGGGCAGGAAGGAAGTATATTCACAGACCCCAGAGAGGTGATGGGTTTCACAGACTTACTGTCTCTTATCCAAAGGGATGGAATGTTGAATATATAATCATGCAAATTAGTGTCAATCATCTTGATGTAGGGTAAAATCAGTTTGGTCTGTTTCAAAAAATCTGTCTTTTTAGAAGTCAAGTTATGTTTCCAGTCAATGAATTAAAAACTGAATATTCAACATAAGCATGTCTTCATGACAGCCAGCACAGTCACGATAGGACGAATAGCCTTCTTCTGTGCTGCAACTATTCCATGATTCTATATGAACAATTGATTCTACCAAAACTCTTAGGTCTTTTTCAGCTTCATTCCCATTTCCCTTCCTACATGTACCAATGATAAATGTACTGACGCACATTTTCACAAAGTCAATTTTTTGAATGGACGAAGTTAGGACTGTGAAAAGCAAGCTAGTAAATAATTGTTGATTCTTCAGTAGAGAAGGTCCTATCCCTAACCTGTACTTATCTTCTACTCATCAAATTCTGTATCTACTGCAAATGCTATATGCTAATCAAGGTATAGAGATAAGGGCAATTTCATGCATGCATCTACTCTCAATCCTACTCAACTGTGAAAATAATTCCTCAGGCCTGTTCTCATCGTCTGCTCAGTCACTCCTGTATCTTATAACGAGGCTATGTTCCTTTATTTTTGAAAATATGATTTTTCAACTTTCAGCTGACTGGAAATTTTGCAATTTGAACTGAAGCAGAGCAAACTTCTTAAAAGTGCAAGGCCACATTCCAAGGTGAAGATGAGAAACAAACAAATCACGCTCAGGGGAGTGCGAAGAGAGAGAGACATCGCCTACAATCCAGACAACCATCGAAACCTGTAACTGCCTAAGGAAGAGACATTAAAAATGCAAAGTGCTGGATATTGAAACAATGGCTGGCACAGACAGACACACCCAAAACCTCTTGGAAATTCACAATTTATGAGGTATTTCAAGGCAAGGCTGCCTAGCCACTTGTGATAGACTGCAAGCAACACAGGTGGTGGCAAGAAAGTCTTCAGCAGAGGAAACAGACTGAAGGCTGCTCTCTCTCCCTCTCTCTCTTTTGGAATAAGTGCCTGGTTCGAGAAGCCAACTCTACCAAAAACCTACCACCGAACCGAGATCTTGTCATAATTACAACATCTTCTACATCTGACTGCATCTAAGAAACCAGCTAACTTAGATCGCTGCAGTGTTTAAAATCTATACCTCAAGGACAATCAAAGGACACCACAGTATCTTCTTTTACCTTTTTTTATTGGACTCTAACCCACTCCCCCTTATTTCTTATACATGTGTGCGTGTGGGCCCAAATGACTGCAAGATAGCTGAACACTTGACGTCGCGTTTTTATTATTTTTCCCAGGTTCAGTGGTTAATAAATTTGCTCTTCCTTGGACACAAGAAAACCTTGTTTGATTGGCTCTTTAATGCTCACAGCTGAAATAGTTAAATACATTCTGATTTAGGAAAGGCATATCCTCGTGAATAAGAAAATTAAACCTTTGTTGTGACCAACCGAGGAGGTTGAATAGAGGAGAGCGCCAGTTCACCCTTTCTTATCTGGTCGTAACAATCTACTACAGGATCATATAATACAACAGTGCAATGAGACCTTTTGGCCCATTGAATCTGCACTGGCTTTTTCGAAGCGTAATCCAGTTAGCCCCGTTTCCCAGCTCTTTCCCCAAGTCCTTGTAATCTTTTCTCTTCTAAGTATTTGTTCAACGACATTTGAATGCTGTTATTGAATCTCTATCCATCATCCTAGTAGGCAGTGCAGTTTGTGTTCAGTTTACAAATGGTAATCAGGTTCAATGGACCACTAAAGTTTTTCTAAAGCTAGCTCTCCATTACACTGGACTTAAAAATATACACAGGCCCGGATTTTTATACCTCCATCATGTCAGAATGGAGGCAGGGAGAGATTAAAAAATGGCAGGCAGGATCTGATTCCAGGATTGCCATCCCCATTCCCAATGTACGGGATTTTTATCCCCCGGAATATGGGCGCGGGTAGCCAGTCCACACTCAGCAATCCCACCCTTGCCTAGTCTATTGAACGAGTGGAAATTTTAGACATCCTGTTCTTTTCATGGAGTCAGGCAGGCTTTTGCAGGAGGCATGGTACCAGGATCCTCAGAGGAGTCATGGGCCCATGGTCTGAAGTCAGGAACAACTTCTTGTCAACTTCAACTGTCATAATTAGATGCCTTTTAAAAAGTGAAATGAAAAAAAATGACTAATCATCAGGCTCTGTCCTTAAAATTCTGACATCTGCTCAGCCTTTGAAGCACTCTTCCAGTATCCAGGATGTACAGAGCCAATGAGCCATATAATAACTTTTTATAATTCTCTCACTTTTCTAACTTACTAGTTTTTTTCTCTCAGAGGGTCATGAGTCTTTGGAACTCTCTTCCTCAAAAAGCGGTGGAAGCAGAGTCTTTGAATATTTTTAACGCAGAGGTGGATAGATTCTTGGTAAGCAAGGGGGTGATAGGCTATTGGGGATAGGTGGGATGCAGATCTGCGTTTACTATCAGATCAGCCATGATCTTATTAAACAGCGGAGCAGGCCCGAGGGGCCGAATGGCCTACTCCTGCTTGTTATTTATAAGTATAACACTGATGAGTCCTTGAAATGCTCATGAAACTCACAAAAGAAGCAAACAGGCATTCAAAACCATCTTTGAAAAGAACTGCCCCTCTTACAACCCTAAAACTATCAAACACAGTCATTCATAGGCCCAGTGGAAAAAAGCTTTAGTCTTCTGACATCTCCTAATCCTGCCCAAATACTCAAACAGGCATTGAAAAACCACCTCAAAGAAAGATAAAATTACCAGATGGCTCATTGGTTCTGTACATCATGGATACTGGAATATTGGGTATGGAGCTTGCATGGGGGGTGTTGGAAGGCGACATAGGGATATGGACAGGACATGGAGGGGGCATGGCGGTGGAAGGGTGGGGGTCAGAGGAGGAGTGGGGGTGACAGGTGTCGGCTAGGGGGCTGGATAGTACTGGGCTGAAGTCCCAGGGACCGGCCCACCTCTTGGCCACTTCAGGCGTGCTTCAGAAGGCAACGGCACTGTCCCCTCTTCCCCAGGTTGTAAGGACGGCAGGTGCGGTTTTCAAATTAGAGATGGGATCGCAGAGTTGAAAAATTACCCGACTCCCTATTTCCGTCTGGCCCACAATGTCTAGTACACACTTTGTGCAATTACCTCCAAAACCAGCTGTTATTAGGTGCATTTCAGAGGCAAATCAGGACTAAACTTCAATGCTATAGTGCCACTTTTGTGTCAGTGCATAGAAACCACTTCACAGTGACAGAGTACAACTATACTACCACATTTATAAGTTAGAGACACTAATACATCTAGAAAGTTATATAACAGATTGCAATGATTTATTTCCTGATGGATTTGCTGCCAGATCTACTCCAGTAGATAACAGTCATTGGCTGAATAAGTCAGAACTTATTAAGATGGTCTATCAAGATGTGAAATTAGTTGAAGAAACACCATTAAAAATTCTCTTCTGGGTGGCTTGTTTTTGAAGGATCTTGATCAAATCCATCAAGTAAGAAAATTATAATTTTCATCAACCATATTTAATGGAATAAGAGAGATGGCTCGAAAAATGACACAATTTTTCCATTTCAGCAATTGCCTCACAGAAAGTGAATAGGCCTCTACACTTCTGTCATTTTGATTAAAGGCATTTGGGATAAAACAAAATTTGTTTGTATTGTCAGTTTTTTCCCTATAATAGTTTTCTACTAGACACACTTTCTTGATGCATCATTTAAAAAAATTTCCAAACAAAAAATGCTTCTTTTTCTTCTTTTCTGTCACATTAGTATGCAGAAAAATAACTAAAAAAAGTTCAACTTCTTTCTGAGTACAAAATATTCTCCAAGCTTTCGCAACCATCACAGAATCACAGAAATGTTACAGCGCAGAAGGAGGCCATTCGGACCATTGTGTCTGCACTGGTTCTCCGAATGAGCAATTCACTTAGTGCCATTCCCCTGCCTTCTCCCCATTACATGGTATATTATTTTTTTCAGATAACGGTCTTATTCCCTTTTGAATGCTTCAATTGAAATTTAAATGCCTCACCCACACTCTCCAGTGCAATGCAGATGTTAACCACTCACTGCGTGAACAAGTTTTTCCTCATATCTTTTTTGATTCTCTTACCAATTACTTTAAGTCTGTGCCCTTTCCTTCTTAATTCTATCATGAGTGGGAACAGTTTCTCCCTATCTACTCTGTCCAGGCCCCTCATGATTTTGAATACCTCTATCAAATCTCCACTCAGCTCTCTTTTCTCCAAGGAACACAGTCCTAACTTCTCCAATCTATCTTCATAACTGAAGTTCTTTGTCCCTGGAACCATTCTCATGAATCTTTTCTGCAATCTCCCCAATGCCTTCACATCCTTCCCAAAGTGTGACACCCAGAACTTGCTCCACCTGAGGCCGAACTAGTGTCCAACAGAAATTCAGCATAACTTCCTTGCTCTTACAGTCTATGCCTCTATTAATAAAGCCTAGGATACTGTATGCCTTAATAACCGTGATCTCAATCTGTTCCTGCCGCCTTCAATGATTTATGCACATACACACTCAGATTCCTCTGCTCCTGCATCCTCTTTAGCATTTTGCCATTTTTTATATTGTCTCTCCATATTCTTCTTAACAAAATGAATCACTTTACATTTCTCTGCATTGAACTTCATCTGCTACTTGTCCGCCCATTCCATCAATTTATCTATGTCCTTTTGAACTTCTACACTATCCTCCTCACAGTTCACAATGCTTCAACCACTATTCTCTGTTTCCTGTCACTTGGTCAATTCCATATCCATGTGGCTACTATTCTTTTTATTCTATGAGCTATAACTTTGCTAACAAGTCTGTTTTGTGGCACTGTATCAAACATCAAGTGTATTGCCCTCATCAACCTTCTCTGTTACCTGTTCAAAAAAACTCCAGCATGTTAGTTAAACACTATTTTCCTGTAAGAAATCCATGCTGGCTTTAATTAACCCGCATTTGTCCATGTGACGCATTTGAGCATTCATGAAAACGATTCTCTGCCTATTTGGCACTTAAAGGTTTATGAAGATTTGAGGAATGGAAAACTAGATAATATTTCAAACTGCCCAATTCCCAATTGTGTTGCACAAATCTGTCTCACGATTACATCAGTGACCAAATAAAACTGCGATATCCCATTTGAAATGGCCAGAATTTTTGACTTTGCACATTTTAAGTCATTTACCTAGCTGTGGTTTTAAAAGAAACGTACATTCAGAAAGCACTGGTTCTGTTGATCTTTTTCCGTAAAAGTTACAAGTTAAGTTTGAAAAACAAAACCATCTTCAACCCAATTATAGCTTGCAACAGCTTCACCAATTTCAGAAATGCTCTGGAATTTATGAAGTAGCGGTTTGACTTAATGATTCTTTTCATTTTCAGTTTGCATAGGACAGGACCAAAAAAAATCTTTTCATAGCATTGTGTGATAACTTATTACAATCTTCCAAATGACACCACAATAATGCATTGTGTCTTTTGTGTCAATAGGAAATTTCAAATGGACAGGACTGGAGAAAAAATATTTTTGTCCATCTGCCCACTGTGTATAAATGTTCAACAAAAACTGTACTGTATCTCTTACATTTTGCAATTTCTTTCACAAAAACAATATGCAGACCCAATTTACAATCAAGGCTATACACTGTATACATTATCAACCTGGCTTTGAGTAATTAAAATCCATGATGATTTTATGTAAAACCTTAAATTAAATCGCAGTTTGTAGAGTACAAAGTGATAGAATGTTTGGCTGTTATAATGTTTTTCACATAAGACTTCTCTAATGTGTCATGCCCATTAAAGGCAAGTCACATTCATAACTTTTGAAATATGAACTTCACTGTCTGGAATCTTTTGGAACTGACTTTTCTTTTGAAACGGACTGTATGTGCTGCAAAAGATGGCCACTGAAGGTCATCTGACCTGATCTGTGAATTCAAAATTTGTCATCCTGTCTTACAAGGGCAAAAGGATACATTCCAGGCCATGAGGGTTCAACCACCCATATCCTGAGACCATCTAAACGGCATTCCTGAATTGAATGGGATTTTCTGAAACAAAGATGGTGATCTTCTCAACCCCTAGAATGAGTGCCTTCAAACAAGGCCAACACCATATTTGGAAAAGAGAATTGTGAGTAGCCACAGCTTGTTGGTCTCCCTTTTCATCTTGAAGTGCTGTCTGCAGAAAGACACAGCAGCAGCAAAAAGCGCAGTTAACATCTATGCCATAAAAACCAAAAACTGTAACATCATAAGGTCTCCAAGCCTGTTCCTTATCGGGTCAAATACAGCAAACTGATCTCCTGTTAACGAGACTACAAGCAACCAACTTGGTGATCTGCAGAAAGCCCATCTCTTAGACAGGATCCTGAAAGTTATTTCAGCACGTGACTCCAGCTGTTGAAGTTACCTAAATTGCACTTCAGGAGTGAAGACGTCTTTTTCATCAGACCTGCGACGCATGTTTTCCAGAACAGGATAATCACATAACCATTCCTTTTGTTTATAACTTGTAAAATTGCACTGTTCCCTTCAACTATACTTTCCTTGAGTGTTTTTGTGTGTTTGACTGTGAATGAGTGCTCTAGCATTAGATTTTGGGGTGAGCATATGAATAAACAATCCTCTTTATTTAAACCCATTAAAAATTTGCTGCTGGTTATTCAAATTGTCCACACGCCCATGGGTTAAGATACACACACACCTTCCTCTCAAAGCTTACTGATTACCGACAGTTGTGAAGGGAACAGGAATTTCAGCAGTTCTCTTCAACCTGTCTATAACAAATAATTAAGAAGTTTATCATAAAACCTAATTGCATCTCTTACACCTCTCCTGTTCCTACAGAGAGAGAGAGATGAAGCGAAGGGAAGGAAACATAAATTATAGTGTACTATAGGTGATGTCTACTCATTCATTCGTTTTCAACGTAGAAGTTGGCATCGTCTTGTTTCTTCTCTGGCTTTCTTCAAGCCTCCATCAGTCTACATCTCAATGTTATCCACCCATCCGACTTCTTCCTCTTCTGTTTTTTTACCCTCAATTTTTCCTTCAATTGTTGCCAGGACAAGGCTGATGGGTCTTCATTTCCAATGTCTGTATTTGGCTATCCTTTACTCTCTAACTGTACTTAGCAACCCTTTTGATGCCTGAATTTCTACTCAATTTAACACATCCATTTGTCTTTTTGTCCATCCAGCTGATTCTGAGCATCCCCTACCATACAAAAGCTGTTGCCCTCCTCTCATCTTCTTTCTTCAGAGTCCAATTCTTGTATCCATAAAGTGCAACAGTCCATACTCGTGGCTGTACTAGATGTTCAGCTTTATGCTGGTGCCTTTGGGCTTCCAGACACTACTTTAGTCGCTGATTACACCCCTGTAACTAATCTAACCTGGATTTCATTCTTGGATGTAACTTTGGTGTTTATCATTGTATCAAGATATCTAAAATTGTCCTGAAATATCTAATCTGTCTCTATCTCAGTGCTTCCAATCCTTATAGTCATAACGTTGCCTCATTTATGTTCAGTGCAAAAGACTCTCTGGGCAGAATATTGCGCTCGCCTGGAGGGCGCGCACCCGACGCGAATGAGCGTAACATGACGCGTGATGACGTTGGGTGAGCATCCTGACATCATTGCACAGAGTCGACAGCGCGCCCGCTGACAATGAACGGGTCTATTAAGGCCATTAAAGTTCTAAATAAATTCACTGCCCTTCCACCTTACAGTTGGCGGGCAGGTGAAAAGGCCAAGCAGCCTTCTGATTTTTTGCGAAACTCATCCATCGGCGGGATTCGATCAGTGATTAAAAAAAATTAAAAATTTTTAAACTAATGTCTAACATGTCCCTGCTCATGTGGGAGTCAATTTTATTATTATTACAATGTTATGTAAATGTTATTACCATTTTTAAATTCTTTATTATTTTATATTTTCAAAATTCTTCACAAAGCTCTGTGCCTCAGGGAGCTGTTAATATGCGCACCCCTGTGCATGTGCACGCTTCTGCCCACCCCGCTGCACCCCCCACCACCCCCCCACCTCCCCACCACCGCTGAGAGCTGCAGCACACATTTCACACCAGCTGGCTGTTAATTGGCCAGTTGGGGCCCGATCGCGGGCAGCAGTCCTCTTCACGACCGCTCCCGGGCCCGCCCGCTGTGTCCGCCCAACGAAGGCAAAATTCTGCCCTCGATGTCTTTTGACTAGGTCTGCCATAGTCTCCAACACTTCCATTGTTCTGGCTATGAGTGTGGTGTTGTCGGCATACCTGGCATTCCATATACTACCACCTCCTAAGATGCAGCCACATCTCTTTGGTAACTTTTCCTGCACCATCCTCATTATCTTCGCTCCCATAGCATTAAAAGGCAAGCTGTTTAATGCTGCCTACTAACAGGCTGTATTTCAAAGGATTATTTCTGGTCTTCTATAATTTAAGATTACACTCTTCCTATTCCAATCCTTGGCATGTTTTTCATTTCCAATTTATCCCTGAAAATGGTTGATGAATGTAACCAACTGAATTAGCCACTTCCTTAAGTACCTGACCATACAATCCAGCTAGGCTCGGCAGCTTCTTCACTTTTATTATATGGTCTTGTATACTACCTCCTTATTTATAATTTCCAACAATTTTATTGGCCGGGATTTTGCTGTCAATGGCCAAATAACAGCACTCACCATTCACCTCACTGACCAGGGAGTTTTTTGCAGGCTTCTTAACATACATTTCCTCTAATCAGGCATCTGATCCAGTGTGCTGCCCTTTATAGCGGATCTATGGCATCTGTAAGCAAAGCTAGAAACAACAAGGCTCTTTCATCAAGTAGATGAAACAATTCTCACTGAGAAATGCAATCTGCAATACTGACTGTGGTGGGTTGGGTAGGCAGGGACTGGGGCCGTGTTGGTACCGAGTTTCAGAGGGGAATTCTGAAAGTCATTTCCCCGCATATTGTGGAGTTTTAACTCCACAGTGTGCAACATTTTTCTTTGACAGAACCCCATCTAGAATCAGTCTGATTGACTTGGCCTCCAGTCACCAGGGTCTCAAGGTGACCACATTGACAGGCCTGGAAAGGGAAATGGCAGGGGGGTGGTGAGTTGTTGGATATCGCAGCGGTTGGGGGTGGGGGGTGGACTTGGGAAGGCAAAACTGTAAGTGTGGGGGTCCTCCTATTGGCACATGCGGCACTCTCCTGCCATCCTATAAATTAGAGCATCAGCGGGATGAGGCCCTTAGTTGGGCATTAATTGTCTACTTAAGGGCCTCAATTGGACTACATGCAGGCAGCCCACCTGATGCCTCCTTGCTGGCTGTAAAATCGTAACAGGAGCGGGCCAGCTGGAGGCAGGCATGCCGATAGCACAACATCCTAATTTATGGGTCCACCTGCCTATTTTTCTGTTTCTGCAAGTGGCCCATAAAACTCACCCCTTGGAAAGACTGATGATATTAAGGGAGAAAGATGAGAGAGACAGACAGAAAAAGTAAAATGAATGTTTTAAAAGGTCCGACACTAATTAACTAATGAAGAAACGTGATGTACACTTGAAAAATTAAATTTGCAGGGCTGGAGACGTTGTTTTATCAGGAATCACTTATCACACCATTAAAAACTCACTCGTATCGGAATGCAGCAGTCCTAATTTTATCTGGTGTCTTTAGTGGGGAACTATTGGGCAAGTACTCCAAAGTCACGCCATAGCATTCCATCAGCTAGGAAGAAGGTAACTCTGACAGCAACCTTTGAATTTTCACATTTAACTGAGCATGTGCGTGTTCCACAAGTTGCTGTCAGATTTTCTCCATTATAACAATGAGAACTGATAGCTTCAACATTATTCTGATCACAAAATCTACTACTTCTTCCCTACCTGGGAATTCTATTTCACCTCTACATTTTAGTGGTGGCCAATAGGTTCCTCTATGAACCCTGATACAAAAATAGTAATTCAGATTGTTCACCATCTCTTGGTCATATTGTATCCTTTTGTCATCTTAAAACCATTTTGATTTAACACAGTAAAAGGTAAATTTGACATTAACCATAAACCTCATGTGTTATAAACAGCGCTGTACATTTTGTATGGTATATTTGTTGTGGAGTGTTGAAGTTCCACAAAACCAAGGACAGCCATGAAATGAATCAGTGTGTCCCAAGATTTACATTACGTGTTGACAGTAAATATTTCATAGGAGTTTTAGAACTTTACATACTCCACCAATGAATACAGTTATAAAAAATTGCACAGCCCTAGTTAGAAGGCAACAACACAGAAGGATTGTGATGTCAGTTTATTTATAAGTTTACAGTAACACAAAATATAATTGAATAATATTCTGTATAGCAAATAAAAACATTGTGGCTTATCATTTCCTGTTCTTGTTGTAAGCAAATTTCACAAGTAATGATATGAAGAATAATTCTCCTTAACAGCAGATAGGACTATTACAATTTCTAAATATTTAAAGATGTTTATTGACATTTCAGAATGGGTAACAAGTTAATATATGTGAAATGTTAAAACTGTGCTTCATTAATTAAAAGCCATTATCTAAACTGCATATTGCAGGAGGCCTGGAATCTAAAGAGAAGGTGAATCAAAATGATCTTACAGCAGCTTCCTTAGTAAGGCGGCCAATGAAGGAACATCTTCCATTTCTGGAAATGCGTCCATTGCCATGCTTTTTTCAGCCTTCTTGGTATGAAATTTCTTGTGCTATAGCCCGAGCGGCATTGTTACCCGTTGAATAAATTATCAGAACATAAGAAATAGAAGTATCGCCCCTTGAGCTTGTTCCACCATTCAATTCTATCATGGCTGATCGTCTGCCTCAACTCCACTTTCCCACTCCTGTTATTTTGGCCTTGGTTCAGTGGTAGCATCTTTGCCTCAGAGTCAGAAGATCATGCACTTAAACCCCACTTCAGAGACTTCAGCATGTAATCTAAGGTGAGGTCTCAGTACAGTACTGAGGTAGTACAAAAATACTGTTGCCATCTTTTAGATCACATTAAAACAAAGCACCACTGCGTCAAAGTAATCCCAAGTCACTATGCAGAAAAATTATTTTCAAGTCAAAGCCAACATCATTAAAAAGGATGACCTCATTTCTGTTTGTGGGACCTTGCCGTGCATAGCTGCCTTGTCTCCCCATATTGCATCATTAACTACAATTGAAAAGTATTTCATTGTCTGTGAAATATTTTGGGACTTCCTCAAGTAGTGAAAGATGCTATAAAAATGCAAGTGCTTTCTTAATTTCTCAATTGTACAAGAACATAATAAATAACATGAGAAACCTGTGACAAATAATTCAGAATAATAAGGTAACAATTACTTATGAACACTAAACTTATTAACTTATCTATCTACTGATCCTGCACTCCCTACTTACGTGAGTGTAGGACAGAAAGAAATTCAATCTGTCATACTAATTAAAAAGGTAAAATTAACATGTCAAATAGAGCTTGACAGTTTAATGGCACAGATTTTGCAGTTGTAATCACAGCAACTCTGTCAGTATTCGCCATCATTACTCTGTGACATTAACAGCATCTTCTGGAGTCCACACATGCGCAGTTCAATTGGGAAATCCAGATCAATATGCATTTACCTTCTGTGTGCGGGTGTGCTGCTGAAGTCCTCACAGATGGGAAGTTTAGAAATCACTTGAATTGACATGAACTTCTACTTTTCACATTCTAAACCTGCTGTTACCCCCTCTTAAAAAAAGTTAAGCCTTGATGAATGAGGTGTAACTGGGCTTAACATGGTAATAATTATTGCTGAACAATCTCTCTAGCCCTGAAATGCTAACTGTATTTTTGTTAAAAGTCACATGTCCCCATTATGCTTAAAATTTCAGAGATTTTTAAAATCATAAGAAGTTATCATTTAAAAGTTTGTTTATGACATTTCAGCTTCTACTCTAATCCCACGTGCATGTCCCAATCTTTATTTTGCTTCCTTTAAAATTCATAAAAAGTGAAGAATAATGATTGCATTTTACTACCTGGTTTGCTGTGTCTGAGAATTCTTAAATGTGATTTGTTGACAGCATTGTTGCTGTTCGCCAGAGATCCCCTATAACCAGTGCCAGAATGAAATTAATCCCAGCAATGGTGAAATTCACGCCACAGGAATTGCGAGATCTCTGTGGGCTTCTATCTTCAAAGTCAAAAGCGAGTGCCTTCATTTTGTTGCTGGCTGCAAAATGCTGGCCAGAATTGTAGCATCTTAAGAGCTACAATCCATATTTTCTTTTACAAGAATACTTTAAAACTGAAGTATTACTTCCTCAACTTATTGGCCATGGTTTAACACTATTAGTAAGTGGTATACTAAAAAAAAAATCAACAAAACCAGTTTATTCAACCCATGTTTGGTGAAACATCTAACCTACCATAATGGGTGGCTAAACAAAGAAATGTTACAAGTCCAGAGCTCAAATTTCTAGCATGAAAAAGTCTAGTGAAGTGAGTAAATCATGCCATTAAATGTTCTGAGAATATAATTAGATCAACACCTTTAATAAATTCATTTATAAGAGCTAATTTGCATCACTTCACTTATTCAATGTCACTGAGCCACATGGAGTGTAGATTCATGACTCCCCAATAAGCCACCTGCAGCAAACGGACTGGATTTTAATTAAGCGTGCAAGCTCTAGATAAATGGCTCAGCAGTGCTGCAACCTGTAGAAAGAAATAATCCAACAGAATCTGGAGAACAAGTAAAAAATGTAATTTTCAAAACTGAACCTTTTAGATTTTGAAAGTCAATGACCATATTTTGCTGGGGCCTGTCCCATTATGTAGTCTTCCACGTTCAAGTGTATATATTTTTTTAAAATTTTGCTCACAAAGTTGCAGAAAGTACGTGTTGACAATGGTGCAGCCAGGGGTGCAACAGGGCATCTGGGACTTTGATGAACAACAATCCTTAACCAGTGAGATTTAAGGATTGGGAAATAAACAGAGGAAGAACTGATGGGGGAGGGTGAATTTGTGAAGGTGAATTCAATGTCAAATCAGAAACAGAAAGAGAAATAAAAGGGAGAAAGAAAGATTGGACTAAGAAAGAGAACAAGAGAATGAAATGAAAGGAAAACTAAAATAAAGCATAAATTTTCAAATTTGACATTGTTAAAATCTCTCTAAACAATTTTGAATCTAAAGGAATGAGACTTCACACCAATATTTTTTTTCTAACTTCCTGGGAAAACTCTTTCGAGTTACCAACAGTCACAGATTGCAACTTCTTTCGAGTACAATCACAGTTCTTGGTTTTCCAGGAGTGGGACATGAACCCACAACCCTCTGATTCAAAGGCGAGGGTGCTATGAACTGAGCCACAGCTGAAGAGAGGCCAATTGACAGTCATTAACAACTATCACCTTGTTGAAGGAGTAATTATGCTGATAATTACTAGACTTAACCTTATGTAACAAATTTAAAGTGCAATTAATGTGAAAATGCAGCAACTTCATGAAAATCATGTGACAGTTAAGCAAGGGTTGTTATGTTCATGAAGCTAACACTGGAGCACGCAAATCAGGTAGCAACTTGTGTAGGTTTGCAACTCAAGGGATATCTCTTCCTCACTATAAGCTGCTGGATGATTTGCGTATTAATAACAGCGTGCATCATTCAGATGTTACTACTTTTTCAACAGAAGTCTAATTTCTTATCTCTACCCCACCACCTCTCTCGAACCCTCCAGTGCCTCTACATTATCAGATTGCTTGTCTGACATCCAATATTGGATGAGCAGAAATTTCCTCCAACTCAATATTGGAAAGATTGAAGGCATCATCTTCAGGCCTCCTTATAAGATCCATTCTCTAGGCACCAACTCCATTCCTCTTCCTGGCAACTAAGACTGAACCAGACTGTGTACAACCTTGGTGTTGTATTTGACCCTGAGAAGAGATTTCAACTGCATATCTCTGCCATCAATAAGAACACCTGTGTCCACTTCAACAACAGGACGCAACTCTACCCCTGCCTCAGCACAACTGCTACTGAAACCCTCAGCCATGCGCTTCTTACCTCCAGATTCGATTATTCTAATGCATACCTCGCTAGCCAAACACGTTCTACCTTCCATAAACTTGAAGCCATCCAAAACTCTGCTACCAGTGTCAAAATTACTTCATTATATTGTGGTATAAAAATACTACAAACAATTCAGCCTTTTGAACAGCACAGTAATACTTAGCTGTATAGGGGGAGCTTCATTTTTATTTAGCGCCCCTAAATATATCCTGCAACAAACACATTTCTAAGTAAACATCTGAAGTCCATTTTCCTCTGTAAACTGTATAGGAAAAATAATGTGGTGTAAATGTGTTTTGTTTAGCTGATTGATAATCAGCTGAAGTGATTTAAAGAATGCCTGCATACTTTAAGTATAGATCAAAAAGAAGACAAGTTTTTGATGCTCCAATATACTTAGCTTTTTTAAAATTTTAGGCTTTCTATAACCTCTGAATATGCATTAATTGGTTTGGCATTTGATTTGAATCTAAAAAAAAAAGAAAGTTAAAAAAGAAAGCAATGGTATGTGTGCATTTACAGAAATAAACAAAAACACAGCTAGCAACAAAAAAGTTACTTTACAAATTAGTTATATGTGATTGTCGGTCAATGTTATTTTGCTGTAGATTGTAACCTAAAAGAGAGTTCAGTACCCCAAGAGTTCAATGGGACATCAAAATCATAAGTGTTAACTTCTTACCTTAACTACCCAAAATGTGCAAATTCAGCTTGAAATGTTACTATCAAAACTGTCTTCACATTAGAATAACTGCCAAATACAAAAGATTAAAATACACCTTCCAGAAAATCAAAACCAGTCAGCATTCTTTTCATTACACGATGGAGCTATTCTCAGCATTTCAGCATTTCAATTTCGGCAATTGTTTGAAGGCAAGTGCCACAAGAGAACTTGAAAATAAAGACTTTGTAGGTCATATTCATATATTATTGTCCGAGGTATCTGCATCCACAATCAGCAAGCAACTCAAGAGGATGGGGGTAACGCATAGGTGATGAAGCAGCACACGCATCTGTTAATTCAAACTGAAGGCTGAAACAAGCTGTCTCATTAGTTAGAGCAAATGGATCAGAATTAATGACTGGATAGCCAAGTTTTAATTTCCCAAACGCCAAACAGAGCAGAAAATCTTTCACAGCATGACTTGAAAAATCAACAGAAAAAGAGACAGAGATAATCTCCATCTGTCATCACAAATGCCTACAACTCTTCCACCACCTACCACTCTACATTTTCAATATTACACATTGGAGCTATTTTACAAATAATGCAACAACCTCCCACAAAACAAAAAAAGCGTGATTTTTCTCAACATTGACCTCTGCAGAAAATACCTATCACAACAACTGCAAAAAGAGCAGCAACAAAGTTATTGTTTATAGAATGCTGCAATAGGGATCAAAATATACAAAAATAATAAAATCATGCATTAGTTACTGCCACTCAAATTTCCACCAAGCCTCATTGGAAGAATGAGAAAAATAAGGCAATATTTTAATTGAACACTATTGCACTTCTTTGAATGACAACGTGCAGAGAATGTGTCAGGCACTATGAAGTACTAAAGAGAAAAGTCGTTTGGTAGTACAGAACTTGGGTATTGCTGAAAAAAAGACTTTTTTTGCTTCAACAAAAAATGTCCCCTTTTTCAACAATGCTGAAGAGAAATGGGTCAAGAATTGTATATTCTAAAATCAAACTCTCAAATATGTGTGAAAACTGAAGATTTATATTCATGTTATAACTAGTGAAACTTGAATCTTTTGTTTTGTTAGGCTACAAAATTAAAATAGAGGTTCATTTTAGATGTATTTAAAATGTATATATTATGCATAAAATATATTCAAAAGATAAAAAAATGTCCCCTGTTCTATTGACTCTTTCACTCCAAATGCGTCAAAATATGTACTTCTCCATGAATAATATTTGCATTAGGAGTGATTCTTAAGATATACTCAGGATTATGATGTCAATTGATGGCAGGAAAGGATGAAAGCATAAATGGTAGCAATGCCAACAAAGAGCAACAAGTTACAATCCACTTGTATTAAAAACCTTGTGTTAAAAGATGTCAAGAAATTAAAGAGGGTGCAGAACAGCTTTACCAAAATGATAGCAGGGATGAGGGATTTCAATCATCTGGAGAAACTAGAAAAGTTTGTTCTCCTTAGAGCAAGGAGGGTAAAGGGAGACTTTATTGCCGTGTTTTAAGTTATGACACACTTTGAAAAGAGCAGAAAGTGATCAACTCTGCACTTATAGGAGTGTTGGTAACCAGATATCACATTTTAAAATAATTGGCAAAAAGTCCAGATCAGGAGAAATATTTATTTATACTCAATGAGCTGTGATGATCTGGAATGCATTACCTGAAAAGGGTGGTGGAAGCAGTTTCAATACTAACTTTTATAAAGGAATTGGACCTCTACATATAAAGAAAAAAATTTTCGGGGAAAGAACAAGGGAGTGGCATTAATTGGTACCTGCAATTGAGAGAGCTGGTACAAGCACAGTTGGTTGAATGGCCACCTTCTGTGCTGTCTGATTCTATTACTCGAGCAACAGCCACAGGAAATACAATGAGTTCTGATCTCAGAACAGTAGACATGAACAAGTGCAAGTAGCACAAAGGGGGAAAACTTGGGGGAGGGGACCTCACTTCAAGTCACTCTTGAATCCTGCTCCCATATTGCCTGAATATTGCTCTCATATTGAAAATGCTGGCCATATCTGAGAAGGTTCTTCCAAGGTCTCTCTTGGATTCCTAAACAGGATAAAGATAAAGATTGTTCACCAGTGTCATCTCTCTCTATCCACAGTAACCTTTGTTGTTCCCTATGTTATGATGTTGCTATGGATGGTGGTTGGATCAACTTTGCCCTCTCTGAACTAACCGGTAAATGCAACATGATTTACATTCTTTGCCCTCCTTAAAGAAGGAACAGAAAGGAGTAGTTTCCAGGCCTCTGCTGTTAACGTTACTCTTGAGTTGGGTAAAATAAACAACACAAGATTTGGATGGATTGACTTAGTCGCCTATTTCCACCCTCTTTTCCCATTTCTTCTTCAGGGGGTCCAGCTGTCTGCCAAAATCAAAATAAGTCCCTTATTCACACTTTCTCAGGTTTTCAAAACTGTGGAATTCCTTATGTTCCTCAGTCTCTTTTTCCTCCAACAATCTACAGGCTTTTAAAATCCATGGTTGGCATTCTCATGCTCCTTTACCTGCTCTTCTCTCCCACCATGGTGGCATGCTGTCTTATTGAGCTTTGCCCTTCATTTAAGTTTCTCATCTTTATAAAGTTCAAAAAAACCGCATTTCTTTAAAAGTCAGGAATAAAATGGCATTGAATGAAACTGGACAGCAGGGATTTGGTCCTGTCCTCTTACCTGGGTCATGAGAAGATTATCCCTGACCAAAAAAAATGCATACAATTTTCCAAATGGGTTACGTCTTTCTCCCAACTTTCTTGTGCTTTCCCCATCCACACACACTTTTCCATTTTTGGGGATGGGGAAGCAGGAAGGAGTAGTTTCCAGACCTTTTCTATTAACATTACTCTCAAGTTGGGTAAAATAAACCATGCAAAATTTGGATAGATTGACTTACTTTCCTATTTCCATCCTCTTTTCCCATTTCTTCTTCAAAAGGTCCAGTTAAGATCAAAATTCTAGATGTCAGCCTTGGTTCAGTAGCACTATCACCTCCAGGTCAATTGTGAGAGAATCTAGAACTAGGGGTCACTGTTTAAAAATAAGGGCGCTCATTTACGACAGAGTTGAGGAGAAATTTTTGCTCTCAGATGGTTGAGAGTCTTATGAACTCTCTTCCTCAAAAGGCGGCGGAAGCAGATTCTTTGAATATTTTTAAGGATTAACAAAGGGTGAAAGGTAATCGGGGGTAGGCAGGAATGTGGACTTAAGGTTACATTCAGATCAGCCTTGATCTTATTGAATGGCGGAGCAGGCTCAAGGGGCGAGTGACCTACTCCCGCTCCTAATTCATCTGTTCGTATGTCATGGGTTCAAGTTCCACACCAAGGACTTGAACACACAATTTCGGCTGGCACTTCAACGCAGTACTGAGGGACAACTGCACTGTTGGAGTTGCAATCTTTCAGGCGATGAGTTAAACCAAAGACCACTTTGCCCTAACAGGTGAAGGTGAAGGTCCCACAGCATGATCCAAAGAGCAGGAGAGTTCTCCCAATGTCCAGGATGACAGTTATTCATCAACTAAGTTAAAACAGCTCTGTTTATTTGTTTCATTATTGTTTGTGTGACCATGATGTATATAAATTTATTGCTGTATTACCTACATTGGCCTGAATTTTTCCATCGGCGAGTTGGGGGCTGGGCCCGCTCGCCGACGCAAAAATGATGTGGGGTGACGTTGGGGGGAACCCCCAGTGCCATCCCACCCCATTTAAATATTCAGGAAGGCAGGCGGACAGCACGATCAGCTGTCTGCCCGCAGACCTGTCAATGGCCAATTGAGGCCATTGGCAGGACCATTAAGGCAATTAAAGACCCTGCCCGTCCAACCATAAGGTTGGCGGGCAGGCCAGGAGCCCCATCGGGCTTCTGAAAAAACATGAAACCTCATCCATGGGCGGGATGAAGTTTCATGTCTGTTTTTAAAAAGTTTAACAAAGTTTTAGTCATATTTATTAACATGTCCCATCTCGTGTGACATTGTCACATGAGGGGGACATGTTAATAATTTTTTCATTATTCTATTTTTGATATTTAAAACACTGTCAGTGATCTCCCTGAGACAGCACTTAGTCTCAGGGAGATGTGCGCTCTTTCACGCGCATGTGCGAAAGAGTGCACTCTGACAGTGGAATCCCTCCACCGCCCCCCGCCCCTGCACAGGAAGTGCATATCGTTTCCCGTCAGGCAGCACGCTGGGTGGGCCTTAATTGGCCCGCCCACTCAAAATGGCGGCGGATGCCCGCTCGCCCATCAAGGACAAAATTCTGCCCATTATATTTACAACAGTGACTATGCTACAAAACTATATAATTGGCTGTAATACACCTAAGGACATCCTGAGTTCATGAAAGCTATTTATTTCTTTAAGAACCCAATATCATTTCAGGTGAAAGCAACTAATAATTAATACAACATACAGTACTCCATAGATTAAATATACAAATGTTAATTCACAGTATATATCAAAAGAACAAGTGCAATATATTTAATGTAAAACCCAAGCACAATGCATTAATGCAGTTTTTGAATGCCTCCTGAGTATGCAACAACCCTAGCGGCATTGACACCATTTGGCACAATGAAACTGAGATTGCTGTGAACGCTCCTTGGGATCAGTGTTGGAAGTTGGCACAATCCCAGTATAACTGTCCTAATCTCATGTCCAAGGTCTTCATTTCAGGACAACTGTTTTCAAGGAAAATCATCTAATAATCACTTATTCGTCATCTTTGTAAGTTGTTTGGTCAGTCCAAGATATCCTAAATCATACATCACTTGCTTCTAGGCCAGAAGATCATGACCTCAAAACCACTTTGGGACCAGAGCACATAATTTTGGCTTCAGTGCAGAACTCAAGGGAGTGTTGCAAAGCCAAAGATGATGGCCTAGATTTTCACTCCAAAGTCGGGCAGCAGGAGTCGGGAAATTTCCCAACTCACCGCACCCGCCTTGGGAAAAAATGCCCTGACTGTCAGGATCTTCGCTGCAGGGGTGGGGTGGGGGTGGGGAGTGTGGCAGGTGCAGGATGGAGTCAAGTCACCACCCCCGGGTGCAGGTCGGAGGTGGCCACAGGGGCTGCCAAATACCAAGTTGGGCTGTTTAAAAGGCTCACCTAGGTTCCCTGGGACTTTGTCCCAGTTGTTTTCTTAAATATTAGGCTCTCTGGCACTCACCCATTCCCCATGCCCATACATGCCAACTCATGCAAAACCTAGACCCCTCCCAATCATCCCAATAGCCCCTCATGCCCCATGGCTCCTTATAGATCCTATACCAACTTAGTGCCAACTCATGACATACCACCCACCATCCTTTGCCTTCCATTCCAACTCACCCAGTATCCACCCAGATGCTCAGCAGAAATGCTGAGATGCAATAAAATAAAGTTCAAAATATCTATTACAAAGTTCACTTTATAAAAAAACTCCCATTCATGAAAGCCCATTCAAAACATTTAAACCTCCTCAATTACCTAATCCCTTATCAAAAGAAACAGAGTTGCATTTATAACCCTACAGGTGATCCTTTAATAATCTCTTTCAGCTGTCAATCAAATTGTAAACTAACAAACCCCCTCCCCCACTATGATAATCATAGATTGTGGTAAACAGCCAAACATTAATAATGATAGCAATTAGGGTTATCTCAACAAACATATATTGAAAAGCTGGAACAGATGTTTCTCAACTCTCACAGACACAGGAAGGTTGTTTTTTTCAATATTTGGCTGGCTGTTTAAATATCTTGACAGCTTGAGTTTTTTTCAAATCTCACAGACACAGACAAGTAGTTTTTTTTCAATTTTGAAAGGGCTGGCAATTTAAATAACTTGACAGTTCGACATACCTTATCCACCCATCAGGAGTACTTACGACTACTCCAAAGATTTGTAACTCCCACACTGTGGGATAAAACCCTTGTTGTAGCGAAAATAAGGTCTGTCTGGACTCAGCACTGAGTTCAAATGGTGCTGCTGAGTTCAGGTTTCATACCTGTGGGAATTACATCCTCTCCTCGTTTCCACTCCTTCCCCCCACAGCACTGCCCACAACCCCCGCCCCCCCGAAGCTGCGGGGGAGAATGGTTTCTACTGGATATGGGGGTGGGACTTCCAGTTCCCGAGCCTGTCCACTATTTTGGATATGCCATGGAGTCTCCACAACTCTGTGAAAATCCAAGCCATTGTCTTTGATTAGTAGTACATTGACATCCTGTCTGTGTTCAATTGGGTACAAAAGATCCTATAGCAGTATGTGAAGAGCATGGAGTTCTCTCAGTGCTGTGGCCAACAGTTATCACTCAACCAACACCAGCATTACAGATAGATTGGTCATTTATATCACTGTTGATTATTGGACCTTGTTGCAAATAAATTGGCTGTCATGTTTGCCTGCAAAACAATGACTGCACTTTACAAAGTAATAAATCGCCAAGAACACAAAGGGCATTATAAAAATTTAAGTTCTACTAAAGTTTAAAACATAAAAAACTCTTTGTAACAGAAGAGACTTGAGAATAAATGTTATAAAGGACAAGAGCATAAAGTTAGAAGATCAACAAAATACCACAAATCTGGCATTTTTCAAAGAAATTCAAAAATTTTATATATAAAGCAACAAAAATCAATTAACAGGTTTTTGGTGCTTTGAGGAAAATGGTCCAGTAAAACTTATTCTCAATAAAAAAGCACTTCCTCTAATAATGACAAAAAACATCCTTAAGCCAATTACTTTTGGACTGTAATTGAAAATGAGAAAGAAGCAGCTAGCAGTGATATATTGAACAGAAAGAAGCAATAGACAGGATTTTATGCTCTTAGAACATATGCTCATTGAAGGAGGAAGCTTCACAAATATCCTCATCCTCAATGATGGGGGAGCCCAGCGCATCAGTGCAAAAGATAAGGGTGAAGCATTTACTACAATCTTCAGCTAGAAGTATCAAGTGGATGATCTATCTCGACCTCCTCTGGAGGTCCCCAGCATCACACATGCCAGGCTTCAGCCAATTCGATTCACTCCACGTGATATCAAGAAACTGCTGAAGACACTGGATACTGCAAAGGCTATGGGCCCTGACAATATTCTGGCAATAGTACTGAAGATTTGTGCTCCAGAACTTGCCGCGCCCTTAGCCAAGCTGTTCCAGTACAGCAACAACACTGGCATCTACCCAGCAGTGAGGAAAATTGCGAAGATGTGTCTTGTACACAAAATGCAGGACAAATCCAAACCGGCCAATTACTGCCCCATCAGTCTACTCTCCATCATCTGTAAAGTGATGGAAGAGGTCATTAACAGTGCGATCAAGCAATAAGCTGTTCACTGACGCTCAGTTTGGGTTTTGCCAGGACCACTCAGCTCCTGACCTCATTACAGCCTTGGTTCAAACATGGACAAAAGAGCTGAACAACAGAGATGAGGTGAGAGTGACTGCCCTTGACATCAAGGCAGCATTTGACAGAGTGTGGCATCAAGGAGCATGAGCAAAACTGGAGCCCATGTGGGAATCAGGGGAAAGCTCCCTGCTGGTAGGGGCCATACCTAGCACAAAGAAAGATGGGCGTGGTTGTTGGAGGACATCACTGCAGGAGTTCCTCAGGGTAGTGTCCTAGGCTCAACCATCTTCAGCTCCTTCATCAATGGCCTTCCTTCCATCATAAGGTCAGAAGTGGGGTGTTCACTGATGATTGCACAATGTTCAGCACCATTGGTGACTCCTCAGATACAGAAGCAGTCCATGCCCAAATGCAGCAAGGGCTGGACAATATCCAGGCTTGGGCTGACAAGTGGCAAGGACCATTCATGCCACATGTGCCAGGCAATGAACATCTCCAAATGGTGCAATCTAACCACTGCTCTTGACACTCAATGGCATTACCATCACTGATTCCCCAACTATCAACATCCTGGGGATTACCATTGACCAGAAACTAAACTGGGCAAGCTATGTAAATACTGTGGCTACAAGAGCAGGTCAGAGGCTAGGAATCCTATAATAAGTAACTCACCTCCTGACTCCCCAGAACCTGTCTACCATCTACAAGGCACAAGTCAGGAGTTTGATGGAATACTCTCCACAAGCCTGGATGAGTGCAGCTCCAACGACACTCCAGAAGTTTGACACCATCCAGGACAAAGCAGCCAGCTTGATCAGCACCCCTTCCACAAACATTCACTCTCTCCACCACCGACACACAGTAGCAGCAGTGTGTACCATTTACAAGATGCACTGTAGAAACTCACCAAGCCTCCTTAGACAGCACCTTTCAAACCCATGGCTGCTACCATCTAGAAGGACAAGGGCAGCAGACATATGGGAACACTACCAGTTGGAAGTTCCCCTCCAAGCCGCTCACCATCCTGACTTGGAAGTATATTCCTTCTCTGTTGCTGGGTCAAAATCCTGGAACTCTCTCCTTAACAGCATTATGGGTGTACCTACAACACATGGACTGCAGCAGTTCAAGAAGGCAGCTCACCACCACCTTGTCAAAGGCAATTAGGGATGGGCCATAAATTGTGGCCTAGCCAGCAATGTCCAAATCCCATGAATGAAGGAAAAAAAAGAGCACAAGTCAGGACTATTTCCAGTCCTGAGCCCAACCCCACTTTCACAGTCAGGGTACCTGCTGAGGAGCTCTTTCCGGAAGCGGCTAATTAAGTTTGGCAGGCGGTTTCCTGAGGCTGCAGACCCAATCAGAGGGACTCACCACCAGAGGTGTACACTGCCACTGCGGAGGGAGAGTGCAAGGGGCACGAAAGCGACCTCTGAAGAGGCATCTGCTTTACTTAACCAAACAGAGGCCATAGCTGCCAGGCCATCCTTCTGGAGGGGAAGGGACAGCCAACAGTTGCAGTTGTCGCCTGTCAATTAAAGCTGCTTCGGTGTGGAGTTAATGTAGAAGTCCTTTCGGGCCCTGAAGGGGAGCCACGCCAAGCTGCCTCCAGGCGTTTGCCGAGGTAGGCCTTCAATGGGGGGGCAGTTCTGGGCAGATCCCAACAACAGGTCCAATAAGCCCACATATGGGCTGTAACTTATTCAAATTGGCTACCCACCATTGCTGGGGACATAGCCCCTGTAGGGAATCATCCACCTCTGGGAAGACCGCCCAGAGGCAGGAACAACTCAGCCTGCTGACCTGGCACTTAGATCACTGACATTTCTCCCAGTTCCGCCTACAAATACACACCCACGGGACCGGGAAGATTCAACCCAATATCACCATAGATCATTGCACGTGTACAGTGGCTAATGTGTAAAGTAAAGCTTTGTAAGTGGAATCAGTGCCACAGAAATGAACAGGGAAACCCCCTATTGTTAAGTTTTCATTCATTTTTTTTGCTGAAGTTGATTTGTAAACTCTGTAGTGCAATCAAAATGATAGTCAGAATAAACTTATGTCACGTACAGATAGAAATTAGTGGTAACTTCTGTTTCTAAAGCATTCTTTGCATCATTCTTTTTAATTACATTGATTATTTCTGGTCTTTACTCCCAAATTTCCACTAGAACTAAGCCTCACAGCATGAAGCAGAAATCAGCAGCATGAATGGGAATGATCAAACTTGTCAGCAAAACATAAAAACATGATAAAACAGATGGTTTAATCTTTCAATATGTTGTTATCTTTATCTCCTTATTATATGCAAGGGCAGTTTAATTACACATCAACTGGTTTAACTATTCTCTAGTAGAGGATATGTTACTATTGTTAACTTTATGCACCTCTCAGGGCTTAAAAAAAGCTTAGACAGTATAATTGTAACACATCCTAAATATGTGTGTAAAAATTTAAATACTAGACAAAATGGAATGCCGTGAACCAGTTTAAATTATTGATGGATTTTTTTGCCCTCTGCTTTGCCAATCTGTAATTAATTTTGTAACATCAAGAAAAATGTCATGTTATGAATATGATTTAATATAACAATACATACAAAGTCAGATACTATAATTTAAAGAGCTAACCTTTTTTCTGCTGAAGTCTATTTAAAACTATTCTAATTCCCAGAACTGTTCAAGTTCTCAGTGTAAGTTGTGGTTTATAATCATACTCGGCCTCAGAATCGCTTCGTCCTCTTAAACATGCAAACTAGTAGAAAATTACAAAGTAAACTTTACCTGGTGTCCTTCCTTCAGTTGCATCAGAACCTTCTCGTAACATACTTCCTCCATATCATGCAGTTGCTGCATCTATTAACCAGAAAATATTCCAGTTGAATAAAAGTTAAATGGTTGAAAAAATAAGTAATTTATTTTCATATCTGTTTCAAAGTGAATGGCAAGGTTGGCAAATGAACAGATCTCCTTACTGTGGCCAGCAGAACAACCATCAGGCTGAAGACGGGGACAATATAGATTAGATCTAATTTCGAGGTCACTTTTTCAAATATTAACAACAGAAACACATCTCGGAATGCACAAATCTGACATTCCATTCCCAAACTCAAAAAGGACTGAATAAGGCTGCTAGCTTCTTAGCAACTAGAAGCTCCACTTTTCAAGTAAAAGCAATGGATGCAGTAAATTTTTTTAACTGCATTTGTTTTTAGGCTGTGGGAAGATAAAGCAAAGAACCAGTGAATGAAACTAACACTTCACAAGGTAGAGAGGAGTATACTACTCCGGAATCACCCACCACAAACCATCTCCATAAAATCCTTTCCTCTGGCCTGCTACACTCACCTGCAAAGACTTAGTAACTCATTGACTTTTTACTGCTAAAATCGAGAGCTGCATCTGCTGGTTTGGCCCCTCAGCAACCAACCCCCACCACTTCCACACTTTGTCGTCCACCAGGCCAATGGTCCCTCCAAGCACCTCTTCCCTTAGCCCTAGCCTCTTTTTTTTCTTTATTCTTTCCTGTATCTCTTCATTTGCTCTCCAAGCTAATCATGCCCATGAGGCCCACCTTTTGCTTCTCTGACCTTTTCCATTGAACAGTTGACCAACTTTCTTTCTTGGTCATTATGATAGCTGACATCATCAATAGTTCCCACTCCTCCAACTGTGTTCCTCTCTTCCCCTTTCAAAACAGGATTGCAAACCTCCTCCTCAATTCCTCTGTCCTTGCAATTACTGTTCTGTCTCCAACCTTCCTTAAATTTCCGAAGTTCTCGAATGTATTATCACCTCCCAAAGTTGTACTTATCTTTCCAGCATCTCCATATTTGAATTTCTACACACAGGTTTATGTCCTTGAGACAGCTCTGAAACAACCCAAACCAAAATCACAAATGACATCTTCTTACCACATGACGAAATATTCTCTCCGTATCCACTCTCTTAAAATCTTTCATAATTTTAAAGACCTCTATTACATCATCCCTCAGCTTTTATTCAAGAGAAAAGAAACCCAATCTATCAATCCTTTCTTGATAAGTTTAAGTATTTCTGGTATCATCCTTGTCAACCCTTTCTGCACCCTCACCAGTGCCTCTATATCCTGTTATAATATGGCGACCAGAATTGCATGCAGCAGTTCAAGTGCGGTCTAATCAAGGACCAATACAGGTTAAGCATAACTTCGCTATTTTTCAATTCTATCCCTCTAGAAATAAAGCCTCGTGCTTGTTTTTTTTATGGCTTTGGTAAACACGAACACAAATTGTTTTCTGCTAAACATTTTTTCATGTTGTAATTTCTATGTAATATGGCTTTTTACTCAGTGTGCCCTTGACAAAAAAAACTTTTAAAAAAAATCTGTTTCTCACCAAGTCCTACTCAAAACTCACCACCAACCTCAATTATATATTCTGGCTCCCTAATATTTAAAATGTTCATTCTTATCTTCATAACACGCTATAGCCTTGCTCCACTATACTTTGTGACCTCTATCAGACTTGCATTTCCTCATGTACTTTTCAGTCCTCTGACTTTGGCCTTCTTTTCATCCTGCCCTCAAATCCCAGGAGGCAGATCTTTTACCTATCTGAGCCTCTCTCACCAGGACATGTTCTTTAAAATGATTCTTTTCCTTCCACTTTCAAAAACCTTCCTAATAATCTATCTTTACAACCAGTCTCACCTCATATTATAAAATGTATAGGGATTGAAAATCAAAATGATTAAATTGTTAAAACCATATTTTAAAACAAAGTGGTGATGATAATAATAGTAATGTAGAAAAAACAACTCAAGGCAATTTATGTTTATCTGTTTGCATCTCTGTAAAGGTTCAGCCAGTGAAGGAGATATTAGGAAAAGCCATCAAAAGTTTGGTCAAAACAATGGATTTTAAAGGAGGGTCTCAAAGGAGGAGGAGAGGTAGAGGGGCAGAAATTGTTCGGGGAAATAATTACAGAGATAGGGAAGGATAAAGTCAAGAAGGAATTCAAACACAAAAATAAGAATTTCAAATTGGGGGTAGCAGCTAACGCAGGTCAGTAAAAACAGACAGGTGCAGGATTGGATATGGGCTACAGTGGCTTGGATGAGTTGAACTTAATGAAGGCTGAAGGATGTATGGCTGACAGGAGAGCATTAAAAAAGTCACGGTGACAAAGGGATTATTGAGGGTTTCAAAGGCCGATGGCCTGAGGCAGGGGACAGAGAGGCAAATTTATAGAAGTAGCAGGAAATTCTTTGTCAATGGAGAGGATCTGAAGTTAAAAGCTCAACTTGGGGCCAAATAGGATGCAGAGGTTTTAAGCCCAACTCAGTAATTAGAAAGTTTATGGAACTAGCAACCAAAGTACAGAATAGGTGCCGGAGGTCAAAGATGATGATTTCAGCCTTCCTAATGTTTAACTGGAGGAAATAGTTGCTCATCCAAGGCTGGCTGTAACACAAGCTGAAACACAAATAGGAATTCTACAGAAATCCTATTTTAAGTAATTTATTTCATGAGTCAGAAATATTATGCGGTACCACACCTGCAGTCCACAAAATGTCTGCACACAGCAGATGAAAAATAAGCACCAATGGATAGATTAACTGGGTTTCCACCATCAGGTACAACAGGCTGTCATCCATAAGGGGGAAAAAAGACACTGGGACATTGTTCAAGAAATGTGTGCCATATAGAACCATGTGAGCTTTCTTACTCCTACCACATAAATACAAGCCTCATTCCAGGAAACATGTGCCAGATCATTTGAAAGCAAGTAACAAGGGCATTCAGTTGATACAACAAAAAAGATTAGGATATTCAGAAAGAAGAAATGCCAAAGTTAAATTCACAAGGAGTTGAAGTCCCAAAAGCAACAAACTGAAATATAGATTAGGAGCAGATATTAACATTAAAATATTGCCTCTTCCACTTCTTCTGAGGTCATATTCAGTCATAGTAAATCTATGAAATCACGAGTCCATTATTTCCACTTTTATTGGCACCAGCATTCGTCTGCTTACAGATACACATGTTACTTCTTTAGGCTGAATGAACTCTCTCTCATCTAAGGCACTAAATCTCTCAATGATGGAGATGCAGTTTGTCAGGCAATTTGACCCTGCACTTCAGAGAATTAACATTGACGCAAGTTGTTATCAGCTGGGTGAAGTCATGGGGCTCTGCAGGGATGCATTTTTCAGACATAATTTAACCAACTTGCCTGCCATAGACGCATCTGTCCATGACAGTATTGGTAGGAGTGACCACTGCACAGTCGTTGTGGAGGCGAAGTCCCGCCTTCACATTGAGGATACCCTCCATCGTGTTGTGTGGCACTACCAATGTGCTAAATGGGATTGATTTTGAACAGTTCTAGTAGCTCAAGATTGGGCATCCATGAGGCGCTGTGGGCCATCAGCAACAGAATTGTACTCAACCACAATCTGTAACCTCATGGCCCAGCATATCCCCCACTCTACCATTACCATCAAGCCAGGGGATCAACCCTGGTGCAATGAACAGTGCAGGAGGGCATGCCAGGAACAGCACCAGGCATACCTAAAAATGAGATGTCAACGCATGTGCGTGGTAGGTCGTGTTTAATGAACCTTGTAGAGTTTTTCGAGGAGGTTACCAAGAAAGTAGATGAAGGAAAGGCTGTGGATGTTGTCTACATGGACTTTAGTAAGGCCTTTGACAAGGTCCCACATGGGAGGTTAGTTCAGAAGGTTCAGACACTCGGTATCCATGGAGAGGTTGTAAACTGGATTCGAAATTGGCTGTGTGGGAGAAGACAGAGAGTGGTAGTGGATGATTGCTTCTCAGACTGGAGGTCTGTGACTAGTGGTGTGGCTCAGGGATCTGTGCTGGGACCATTGTTGTTTGTTGTCTATATCAATGATTTGGATGATAATGTGGTGAATTGGATCAGCAAGTTTGCTGATGACACTAAGATTGGAGGTGTTGTGGACAGCGAGGAAGGCTTCCAAAGCTTGCAGAGAGATCTGGACCAACTGGAAAAATGGGCCAGAAAATGGCAGATGGAATTTAATGCGGAAAAGTGTGAGGTGTTACATTTTGGAAGGTCAAACCAAGGTAAGACATACACAGTAAATAGTAGGGCACTGAGGAGTGCGGAGGAACAAAGGGATCTGGGGGTTCAGATACATAATTCCCTGAAAGTGGCGTCACAGATAGACAAGGTTGTAAAGAAAGCTTTTGGCATACTGGCCTTCATAAATCAAAGTATTGAGTATAAGAATTGGGATGTTATGGTGAGGTTGTATAAGACATTGGTGAGGCCAACTTTGGAGTATTGTGTGCAGTTCTGGTCGCCTAACTACAGGAAGGATATCAGTAAGATTGAGAGACTGCAGAGAAGATTTACTAGGATGTTGCCGGGCCTTAAGGAGTTGAGTTAAAGGGAAAGATTAAACAGGTTAGGACTTTATTCCTTGGAGCGTAGAAGAATGAGGGGAGATATGATAGAAGTTTACAAAATTATGAGGGGTATAGACAGAGTAAATGCGAGTAGGCTCTTTCCACTTAGATTAGGAGAAATAAACACAAGAGGACCTGGCTTTAGGGTGAAAGGGGGAAGGTTTAGGGGGAACATTAGGGGGAACTTCTTCACTCAGAGAGTGGTGAGAGTGTGGAACGAGCTACCATCTGACGTGGTAAATGCGGGCTCACTCTTAAGTTTTAAGAATAAATTAGATAGATACATGGATGGGAGAGATCTGGAGGGTTATGGACTAGGTGCAGGTCAATGGGACTAGCAGAATAATATTTCGGCACAGACTAGAAGGGCTGAATGGCCTGTTTTTCTGTGCTGCAGTGTTCTATGGTTCAAACTTGCTGAAGCTATAACACAGGGCTACTTGAGTGCCAAACAGCATAAGCAGCAAGTGATAGACAGAGCTAAGCGATCCCACAACCAATGGATCAAATCTAAGCTCTGCAGTCCTGCCACATCCAGTCATGAATGGTGGTGGACAATTAAAAAACTCACTAGATGGGGAGGCTCCACAAATATCCCCACCCTCGTTGATGGGGGAGCCCAGCACATCAGCGTAAAAGATAAGGGTGAAGGGGAGGCGATGGCGCAGTGGTATTGTCGCTAGACTAAAAATCCAGAGACCCAGGGTAATGCTCAGGGGACCCGAGTTCAAATCCCGCCACAGTAGATAAAAGAAAATCTGGAAATAAAAGGCTAATGATGACCGTGAAACCATTGTCAATTGTTGTAAAAACCCATCTGGTTCACTAATGTCCTTTAGGGAAGGAAATTTGCTATCCTTACCTGGTCTGGCCTACATGTGACTCCAGACCCACAGCAATGTGGTTAACTCTGAACACGGGCAATTAGGGATGGGTAATAAATGCTGGCCTAGCCAGCAACACCCACATCCCATGAATGAATTTAAAAAAAACACACCTCATTTTTTGGTATGCCTGGTGCTGTTCCTGGAATGCCCTCCTGCACTCTTCATTGAACCAGGATTGATCCCCTGGCTTGATGGTAATAGTAGAGTGGGGGATGTGCCGGGCCATGAGGTTACAGATTGTGGTTGAGTACAATTCTATTGCTGATGGCCCACAGCTCCTCATGGGTATCCAATCTTGAGTTGCTAGATCTGTTCGAAATCGATCCCATTTAGCACAGTGGTAGTGCCACATAACATGATGGAGGGTATCCTCAATGTGAAGGCGGGTCTTCGTCTCCACAACAACTGTGCTGTGTGAATGGCTGATTTCTCACATTGGTTTTATGTGGCCCTATGGAGCGGGCTGGGAGACACTAGGGGGTATAATATCAGGGGATGTGGCAGGGTTGGCTTGTGTGTCACCTTCCCAATGCTGCTAGCATTTTACCAGTGGGAGGGAAGGTGACAGATGATCCTCCTGCCAATTGAGGCCCTTAAGTGATCAGTTAAGGGCAACTCGGGAGCCTCTTCCCACTGCTACTGGTATTTTAGCAATGACTGGTGGCCACTTGGTGAAACCTGTGGGTTTGGTGGTGTGTGTGTGTGTGTGTGTGTGTGTCTGTGTCTGTGTGTGTGTCTGTGTGTGGAAGGGGTTGCTCCTCATTGTGCACCTTGTGACATTGCTGAAAGGCTAATGCCCACCTGCTCCACCCTTATTGGGGCCTGCCTGACTGGCCTTCTGATCCCACCCTCCACTCAAATAAATTCTGGAGCTTCCCCCATGGTGGCTGATCTGGGCCTGCTGCACTACCAGCAGTGGCCACCAGTCCTGGTGATATAGCTGGGACGCAAGGGCTGTTGGTCCCCTGATTCACCTGCACATATTGGGGGAGGGATCTCGTCCCTTAAAGGGATGGAAACCCAGGTTGCAGGGAAAATGCAATTGGGATTTCCATGACTGGTCGAGGTGGCATTGTCCCCGACTTCCCAGCCAGTGGATGAGACAACCACCAACCCATAAAATCCCAGCCACTGATTAAAAACTTTTCCTGCCATCCTGATAACTGTAAGAACATTTTGTTTGGAAGCCTCCTTAAACCTCACATTTTTACAAAGCATTTAATTACGACCCAATCTCCCCATTTTTGGCTTGGCATTTATTTATTCCTTACGTTTATGAAATGCCTTCAGGTGTTTTTCTTTACATTTAAGTTGCTATATAAATGCTAGTAGTTCTGATATCCCTTAATTCCCAGTCCCATTCATTCTAAACAATCCTGCTCTTAATTGAAAGAATAAAAGGTTTGTCCACTGGCTTCCAAATTCATAAAAAAGAACAGCCAGAAATATCCTTTGAACATCACTTCAAATGCAAGGAAAACTGTCATTTACCTTGTTTGGTGCTTTAACTCCTATGAAGGTCTGTTGTAGAGGCACAGGTCGAAATCGTCCATCAAAGAAAAAAAGCCCAATAGATGGATTTACATGGAGGAACGTGGCTACATCAATGAAGTTGGGCAAAGTGGCTGATAAACCCAGAATTCTGATCATACTTTGGGTTGACTCAACCTGCAAGAAAGGAAAAAAGAAAAAATATTATTTTGTAATCATCCTAGCTGATGCCAATGGCTGAGATAACTTTTGAGTTACACTTCGTATCGCTTCCATTGCTTCTTCCCAAAATAAGTACCATTGCATTCACATGTACAACTTTGTAATCTATGTAACCTCCTGCAAATTAACGTATATTACTATTGTATCAATATGTAAATCAAAAATAGGGAGAAGTCACTTGGTGTGTATGTTGATGCAACTTACGCCATTTAATCATGGATCTGTAACCAAAAAAAGTTTTCTAAATACCTATGCTCAAGGGCTCTCTTTCAATACCAGCATAAAATATACAACTGCCAATAAAAATTCAGAAACTGAGACATGCATTTTATAGAGATATCTAGCATCAAATACTCTATACCAAACAACCTGGCCAGAGTCCAGTCAAATCACACTGAAAAGAATGAAAATTCCTGAAACTTTTCAGGGTTGGACAACTCACGTACATCATTGCCTGAGTGATCTGGATAGTTGATTTACTTACCAGAAAAGTGTCTTTTAACATCATCCACAAAGCCACTAATGCATTAACAGCATCAAGCACAACTAATCAATTTGGGCTTCAATTACAGTCAGTAATTAATCAATCAGGCTCAAAAACTTTTATCTGCACTTATTTTGAAGACATGAAAATATATTTCACTTTGACTATCCTGTGGAATCAAAATTTTCAACACGTAACTGAGGCTGAAACCTTTTTTTTTAATAAATGAAGAATTGAAGTTCCTGTACACAAACTATACAATCAGTATTATAATAAATTTAAATCTGCAAATTACATATTTTTTGTTAATTAATCAACAGTGCTTATGCTCTTTAAGTATGCATGACACCATGCAGTACCATACTCTTACCTGCTGCTGAGATACTCATCCATGCTTTTGTTACCCCAAGAATAAAGTATTCCAATACTCTCCTGAATAGCTTCCCATCTTCCACCCTCCACAACTCTGCTGTCCATATCTTAATTTGCATCAAGTCTCACACACCCATCACCCCTGTGCTTGCTAACCTATACTGGCTCCCAGTCCACTGATGTCTCAAATTTAAAATTTTCATCCGTGTTCAGATCTTTCCGTGCTTTTGCCCCTCCATTTATCTGAACTTCTCCAACTGCGAAACCCTCCAGGGGCTCTGCATTCCTCCAACTCTGGTCTCTTTTGTATCCCTAACTCCAAACATTGGCGGCCTTTAGCCATCTAAGCCTAAGCTCCAGATTTCCTTCTTCTGAAGTATGCCAAACAGTCAGTTTTCTGATATTCTGCAAACTTCCAAGATTTTCTATACTAAACAAAAATCACATACGGATTGGAGGGTTCTATTTTACTTCTTTCCGTATGCATAACATACTATGAAGAAAGATTAAAATGAAGTTGCTGTACTGAAGTAGATATCATTATATTAATACTACATTTTTCAAAATAATTACATTCCGTATCTACTGTTAACTCATTGATCAGCAACATTGGTTGAAATCCTCATTTCAAAAGCCTTTCTGAGGGATTTAGAATTTACCAATATTGAAAGGCAAACTATTGCATATTAGTAATAGAAGCATAAAGTGCTGGAAAAACCCTACAGGTCTCGCAGCGTCTGTGGGGAGAGAAACAGAATTAACTTTTCGAGTCCTATATATGATGAGAGTGATTGCCCTTGACATTAAGGCAGCATTTCACTGAGTGTGGCAACAAGGAGCCCTAGCAAAAGGGAATCAATGGGAATCAGCGGGGGGAAACACTCCACTGGTTGGGGTCATACCTAACACAAAGGAAGATGGTTGTGGTTGTTGGAGGTCAGTCATCCTAGCTCCAGGGCATCACTATAGGAGTTCCTCAGGGTAGTGTCCTAGGCCCAACCTTCTTCAGCTGCACCATCAATGACCTTCCTTCCATCATGAGGTCAGAAGTGGGAAAGTTCGCTGATGGTTGCACAATGTTCAGCACAATTCGTGACTCCTCAAATACTGAAGCAGTCCATGTCTAAATGCAGCAAGACCTGGGCAACATCCAGGCTTGGGCTGACAAGTGGCAAGTAACATTCGCACCACACAAGTGCCACCAATAGCCATATCCTAAAAGAGAGAATCTATCCATCGCCCCATGACATTCAAGGTCATTACCATCACCGAATCTCCCACTATCAACATCCTGGGGTTTACCATTGACCAGAAACGGAACTGGACTAGCCAAATAAATACTGTGGCTACAAGAGCAGGTCAGAGGTTAGGAATCCTGTGACGAGTAACTCACCTCCTGACTCCCCAAAGCCTGTCTACCATCTACAAAGCACAAATCAGGAGTGTGATGAAATACTCTCCCCTTGCTTGGATGAGTGCAGCTCCAACAACACTGAAGAAGCTTGACACCGTCCAGGTCAAAGCAGCCCACTTGATTGGCATTCTTTCCACAAATATTCACACCCTCCACCACTGACGCACAGTGGCAGCTGTGTGTACCACCTACAAGGTGCACTGCAGAAACTCACCAAGGCTCCTTAGACAGCACCTTCCAAACCCACAATCATTACCATCTAGAAGGACAAGGGCAGCAGATACATGGGAACAACACCACCTGGAAGTTCCCCTCCAAGCCATCCTGACTAGGAAACATATCGCCGTTCCTTCACTGTTGCTGGTTCAAAATCGTGGAACTCCTTCCTAACAGCGCTGTGAGTGTACCTACACCACAGAGACTGTAACAGTTCAAGGAGGTAGCTCACCACCACCTTCTCAAGGGCAATTAGGGATGGGCAATAAATGCTGGCCTAGCCAGCGAAGCCCAAATCCCTTGAACATAGAAAAAAAAGACTTCTTCGGAACTGAACTTTGGAATTATTTTATTGCACACCAGTTATTGATTCCTGTTAACACTAATTCATTCATATGTTATCATATCTAATCTTTCCATGATAATCAATGCTACAGCTTTCATTTCTTCATCCAATAAAAATAAATCAGTTAATTATGCTGCTTATAAGACTACAGGCCCTTAACAAAATTTCTGAAATTATAACATTAATCTAATATGCCCTCGTAGGCATGAGGAAGGTGGACACATGCAATTACAGCAGTTCAAATTCTGATTTAGCTGCAGTGTTGCCAACTGGAAAACAAGTAAATGCAAAATGAATGTGGTCACAGCCACTGACCAGCAAGAACATACTTTGTCCATAAATTAAATGCAAAAGAAACTGATGGTTTTGTCATGTGCCTTGCCTCTCCAGGATTACTTGTTTCATCATAGCTGTTAAACCCATTTTCTTGAAAGCACTCAACTACCGATGCTGATGGAATAACATAACATTTCTCAAACTCATTTACATTTTATTCATCACTGTAAACAGTTAAATCAGTTAATTGTCAGTAGCTCATTTGCACTTAAACTATCTGTGGTAAAGATATGGCCAGATGAGCAGATTTTCAAAAAATTGTTTTCATATAGTTCTGCAACCTTGAACAAATTGACTTACACACAGAGGAGATGTCAGCGGGAGAAAACATGCACGAGTACAGAGATTTTCACTAGAGGCTCAAAAGATAACCCTGGTTTCCCAGAACAGTTTCAGTTCAAAACATACATTGAGGGCAGCAAGGTCAGAAAAAAACCAAAATTTCTTTGCTTTACTAATATGTTTGTTATAGAAGCTGATATGTGGCAAATTTAGTATGTAAAAGTTTTACTTTACTGTAGAGTCCCACCTCCTAATAGAAAATCATTAGTTTTATTCTGCACATAAACATAAAACTTCAGCTGTCCTGTTTACTTGTTTGAACAGGGAATATGTAAAATTTGTAAAACTAATTCCAAATTGCATTGGCTTTCTCTGTGTTACTCTCTTTTAAAGCTCAGTATTCCACCCTCAATCATAAAAACACTATTGTTATTTCTTCACATAAATTGCCTATTTCAGAAGTAATGAAAATAAGCTGCTCAAGATGCATGTTCCAAAAAAGGCAAGGTGTGATATTTTTTTCAAATTGTAACAAAATGCCCCAAGGCTCTGCAGATTCACATAAGGAGATATTGGGCCAGATGATGGGACTTGGTGCAAGTCAGGACATAGGTAGCAAAGGTTTTTTAATTCATTTATGGGATGTGGGCAACGCTGGCTAGGCCAGCATTTATTGCCCACCCCTAATTCCTTGAGAAGGTGGTGGTGAACTGTCTTCTTGGTTGCTGCAGTCCATGTGGTGTAGGTACACCCAGAGTGCTGTTAGGGAGAGAGTTCAAGGATTTTGATTTCTGAATGACCTCAAGTTTGTGGAGGATAGAATTAGAGGGGCCAACCAGTGGTATGTTAGGGTAGTCAATTCTAGAGGTAACAAAGGTATGCGTGACTTTCTCCGCAGCAGATAAGTGGAGACACGGGCAGAGTGCGGCGATGTTATGGAAGTGCAGGCAGTCTTAGTAGTGGTGTGGGTATGTGGTGGAAAGCTCATCTCAGAATCAAATATAAAATAAATAATAACAAGTTTCAAATATAACATCAAGGTTGTGAACAGCCTGGTTCTGTCACAGATAGACAGTTGCCATGGAGAGGGGCAGAATGGATGGCAAGAGGATGAGGTTTGTAATGGGGACTGAAGACAGTTAAAAAGACACAACTAGTTGCAGGCGATATGCTTCTCATACAGCAGACAATTTCCTCTAGAGTACCAGGGGAAAAGGTGCTTGGAGCTTGATCTAAGTCTTCCTTTTACATGCAGGAATTTAGTAAAATGCCTAAATTTAATTTGTCTTAAATTTGCCCTGTGTTTCAATTAGTGCTGTAATGTTTTACAATTTACAATTTGAGGTTTATAATTTGATGAAAGTCATATTCAATATAATTTACCTTTTAGATATTTTAAATATTTTAGTCGACAGATTAAAACAATCTAAATCCCAGCTATTCCTCCTTAATCTATTAAATCAAAGGAAATAAAATTCAGTGAAAAAATATATATCATGGAGAACATTACAAGTCATAATTTACAGGGTGTTTACATGGACAAATAAAATTCTAATGGTTGCCTATTGGTACAGCCAAGCACTGAATCTCTGCTCCCACTGCCTGCATAAAAAACAATGAGATTAGACAGACTCACATGAACCCCAAAGGTTGAAGAGTGACATTTTAGTTTTAGGTAAGAACTCAAACTGTAGTGAAGGAATATTCTCATAGGAAGGAAAAGCAGACACAACTTATTTTGGCTTTAAAACCACAAAGGTGTCCTGGTACTGAACAGTAGAAGAACAGCGAACAGTTTAAAAATTCACCTGAAGAATGTTAACGGAAGTCATGGGTAAATTCCAAAGGTTTCAATAAGACAAGCAATGTGAATCAAGTAAGAGGCAACATCTGCTTTTCAAGGTGTTTGCCCAGGTCCAAAGTTTGCTGGGGCAAAACATCTTACAGTGGCTCTGGTAGTTAGCAACCTCAGCTCAAAAAGATTTTGCCCACAAAGTTGCTGGAAGTATGCGTTGACAATGCCAAAGGCAACAGGGTTTCTGGGACCTTGTTGAACAATGGGGCGAATGGTGTACCTTCCTAAACTTGAACGTGTTGTCACCTCCCAACTCAGTTCCCATCTTTCGCAGAACTTCATGTTCGAACAGCTCCAATGAGGTTTCCAACCCTGCCACAGTGCTGAAACAGCTCTCAGCAAAGACACAAATGCCAGCTTATGTGACTGTGACAAAAGATAAATTTTCCCTCCTCATTCTTTTCGATCCATCTGCAGCCTTTGGCACAATTGACCACACCAACTTTCTCCAACACCTCTCCAGCTGGGTGGAACTGCTCTCACCTGGTTCCATTCTTATCCATCTAATTGTAGCCAGAATGTTACTTGCAATGGCTTCTTTTCCTGCTCCCGCACCATTACTTCTGGTGTCCCCCAAGGACGTATCCTTGTTCCCCTCTTGTTTCCCATCTAAATGCTGCCCCTTGGCGATATCATCCCAAAGCACAGCATTACTTTTCACATGTATGCTGAAAACCAGCTCCACTTCAACACCACCTCTCTTGACTACTCCACTTTTGCTAAATTATCAGACTGCATATCCGACATCCAATACTGGATGAACAGAAATTTCCTCCAATTAAATATTGGGAAGACTGAAGCCATTGTTTTTGGTCCACTCCAGATTTCATTCCCGAGTTATTGATTCCTTCCCTCTGATGGGCAATAGTCTGATGCTAAACCAGTCTGTCTGCAACCTTGGTGCCACATTTGACCTAATATTTGTGCCATCACTAAAACCACCTATTTCCACTTCCATAACATCTGCTGCTGAAACCCACATGTTACCTCTGGACTCGACTATCCCAATGAATCCTGGCTGGTCTCCCATTCTAGCCTCTGTAAACTTGAGGTCATCCAAAACTCTGCTGCCCGAGTCTTAACTTACATTACGTGCCATTCACCTATCACTCCATGCCCACTTAGCTCCTGGTCATGCAACTGTCATGATTTTAAAATTCTCATCCTTGTTTTCAAATCCCTAGTGCTGGCCTCCCTGTTAAAGGTACTATATATATATAAGCTGTTTGAATATAGAGATTTAAGGATTGAGAAAGAAACAGAGGGAGGACAGAGGAGGAGAGTGACTTCAGTGTCAAGCCAGATACAGAAAGAGAAATAAAGAGAGGATGCATTAAGAGGGAGGCAGAAAAAAAAAAGCGACAGGAAGGAAAAGTAGAAGAAAATAATGTAAATTTTAAAATTTCACACTTAAAAAATTTCTAACAATTCATTACCTGAAGGAATGAGGTTCCTTTTCACTTTCCAGGCAGTGGTCCATTTGCAGTCATTAACAATAATCACACTGTTAAAAGGGTACGTGTGATATTAATTACAAGCTAACTTTCTGTGACGTCTTTAATAGACAATTAAGGTGCAAATGCAGCAACCTCATGGGGGAGAATTTTGGGCGGGAGTGAGCGCACGCGGGCGCGCAGTCGATCGCCGCCGCAATCGGCTGCACGCTGCCATGTTACGCAGGCAGGCCGGAAGCGCTGAGGTGCAGGTTGAGTCGGGGCCTGCGCTTTTTCGCGCATGCGGCGAAAGAGCGCAGAAATCTCCCTGAGGCACAAAGCTGCCTTAGGAAGATTATTAAAATTTTTTAAAATCAAAGTAAAGGAAAAAAAATTTAAAGACATGTCTCCTCATGTGACAGTGTCACAAGAGCTGGGACATGTCTATGAATTTACTTAAAAATTACTATTAATGTTTTAAAACATTCATGAAACCTCATCCCGCCCTTGGATGAGGTCTCATGATAAATGCGAAGGCCGCCTGGACTCTTCGCCTGCCCGCCAGCCTTAAGGTTGGACGGACAGCTCAGTTAACTATTTCAATTGGAATTCAAATGGCCTTAAAAGGCCTTTGACAGTTCAGTGGGCGCACAGCCGACTCCGGTGCGCACCCGCCGAACTGAATACCTGAATGACACATGGTGACGTCACATGTCATTTTACCCAAAGATTCTGCCCATGAAAATCATGGAAAGGTTGAGCGTGAATACTGTTTTCGCGAAGCTAACATGGAGCAGCATAAATACACAATTCACAGGGTATTTCTTCCTCGCTACAAGTTTCTGGATGATTTGTGCATTAACGACTTCATGCGTCGTTTACGTCATTATTTCTTCAGTGAATTGTGGGCCATTAATATAATTTTTAACATTAAAATTATGTAGAATTAAAAGTCAAACCCAAAATAACACAATTTAATGCACAATTTCATTCAGTGACCTTGTGCTAGTCACATTCTCATTATAACTCTTATTTACAATAAAGATCCTTGGCTAACTAACTTATCTGTTATCTATATAATTGCAATGTTTTACTTGTAATAGGCATGGAGTTTCTGCTCAGGGCACAATTGACAAAATGTCCCCAGAATGCACTGGTAGTTTTGCCTGGGTGCTGTTATCCTCAAGTATCCATGCAAACTCATTAGCTTAAGTCAGAATATAAAATCTCCCATGACCCAGTGAAATCAATCAGCGTATCACAATCAATTTGTACTGAAACACAGCATTCTCTGCCAGCGCCATTGCCAGCAAATGAGCCATTCTTCAACTATTTGATTTAATTCAGTTAGTCTTATTTTTCAATTAACTCCTTTGATCTACCCTTGATACACAAGACCTGTAACTAACAGTCAATTGAAGCTATACAGGTGTGCCCTGCTCTATTGTAATTGCTTAAACATAGGCTAATGTAAACTGATTTTTAAGTAATTACAGTAGCATGAGGAAAAGCATAACAGGGCCAGGCTTTAATTGACTATTGTCCAATGCAGGTACAGGTGATTAACAGTGGATTCATGTGACTATGGATATCTACCCTGCGCCATAACAAGGGAGTAGAAATGACGATCAGGTATCCTATGGCAGTTGGCCTGCGCAAAGGTCACCCCCTCACCAAGAATGAGACTGGCCCAAGGCAGTGCCGTAGAAGAGGGCGCCTAACCAACACACCAAGTTTGTCAGAGATCTAATCCGCGAGGTCCTGTGGTTTTGCTCCCTAAGAAAGGCGTGTAATGGAATTGCTGAAGGTCTCTAAAGACAAGCGTGCACTCAAATTCATCAAAAGGAAAGCTGGCACTCATATCCGTGCAAAGAGGAAGAGAGAAGAACTCAGCAATGTGCTGGCAGCAATGAGAAAGGCAGCTGCGAAGAAAGATTGATCTGTACAAAGTTGCTACCATTAAAGTTATTTCAAAATTAAAATCTGGGTGCTGGGGGGGTGGGCAAGATTCACAAAATAAACTACGTTTTCTTAAATAAATAAATAAAATCTGGGTGCAATATTATGAACACCACTGAACAGGCCCAATCGGTGGAAATGCTCTGTGACAACCTGTGGGCACGGCCAGTTTTGTGGCAGGATTAGGGCTATTCTGGTGCAAATGTAGCAACTCACAAGGAGGTTGAGGGGGAGCTGTCGTTTCCTTGAGACTACCAGTGGAACCGTGCAAACCATCCAGCTGTTTGTGACGCAAAGGGTATCTCTTCCTCACTACAATTCACACATTAATAACAGCGTTAGCATCAAGCTCACCATTATTTTAATAGCAAATTATGCTCCAATTTTATTTGACATGATAAACACAGGCTCAAGGTCGGTGCAGATTATGCAGCCTAGAAGGAAAAAAAAGCACGGATCTTGTCATTGACCCATTGTTAAAATATTGAGTTAAGCATTCAGAGGGGCAAAACAAATGTAGATAACTTGACATCTGTTAAGGATCATAAGTTAAATAAGATGCTGGCAGCCTCAACCTACTCTTCTATGTCTGCAAATTCACAGTGTGCACCTACACAGATTCAGCAACCTCAGCTGAAAAGTGTGCAGTGGAAATGTTACTTGATACAGGAGTGAGGGAAGCCTCACATTTCATCCGCCCTTCAGCCACACCTGATTTGAAAAAGCACTAATTACTGTCAATCACAAGAAAAATTAGGAGAGACAGAAGTAGCCTTTACCATGAGTGATTTTGTTCTGCAATGAGTACAACAAAAATACAGTTTGGGGGCTTGTCAGGTGGGGGGGTGGTATAGGCAACCTTCAATACAGTAAATTGATACAAATAAGTGCATTTAAAAGATTAATGAGTTAGTACTTGCTCGATAACTCCAATGTTTCTATATCATCAGACTGCTTGCCCATCCAGTCCTGGATGAATATAAATACTGGGAATATCGAACCTTTCTCTTCAGTCCGCATTATAAACTCTGTTCCCTGGCTACTAGTTATATCCCTCTCTGGCTACTGTCTGTTGGCAACTTTGGTGTCATATCTGAACCCAAGATGAGCTCCCAACCACGGCGGAAAAGTCCGTGCCCGCTGGCATTGGGCATGTTCGGTGGCGTAAGCAGATATTATGGCAAGAAGGCCAAAAACCGGTTTCACAAGGTCATGAAACCAGTTTGCGATCGCCAGCACAGCCCGGCGATGGCGGGTCGTGGCTCTCGCCATCAGACGTTGGGAACCTCATTGTAATACATCTGCATATCATTATAAGGCTAGCCCGCCGGACTCATCTCCCCGATGCTGGATCGTCCGCCCATCATGCCAATGTGTTTCACAACAGCACATAGGCAAGAGAAGATGGGTGAGGGCTGTACTGGGAAAGGAGGATATCCCAGAGTTTGTGTGGGGGTACAAGTTAATCTGTGCAAGTGGCCTTGAGATAGTAAGGGCCGGGGAGGCAATCTCCAGAGGAGATGAGGCCAGATGGAGACGTGAGTGCGTGTGTAAAACAATGAGTGGTGATGTCCCTTGAACTAGCAGTGAGTGAGGTGCCAGTGAATGTGTGAGGGGCTTGAGTGTGTGAGTTTAAAGTGACGAGATGGTTGCCTTACCCTAGCAGCACAGATGAGGTCATTCATCCTCTATCTGCATTAGATAGCCAAGCTCCTCTGTGCAGCATTGCACTGATCAACACTGCCATCGCCAACCAAGCCAGAGTGGTAAGGTTGCTGCCCCTCCTGCAGCCAGAGCAGGTATAGAGGACATCAGGACGGGCCTCCAAGGTGTCCAAAAGGCACCTTGGAGGCCCGCATCACTAAACCTGGGGCTGCAGTCTTTTTGCCTTTCAGGGCCGTCCTGTCTTCGTGAACTGGAAGCACTGAGAGGTGTGCGCCCAGCTGCACTTAAAATATGGTGCCCAGCATGCTGAAGCGGCAAGGTGATGGCGTGGCAAGTGAATGGGAGCTTGCCCGCCATGGAAACTGCGTGTTTCCCAGGAATGCATAATTAAGGCAGCGGATTTGGGACGATATGGCATAAAAAGCCACCATTGCACCTGGCATGTAAAACAGCTTTTTACCCATCCGCTCCTGCACTTAGTGTAAATCCGAGATGATTCCACCCCACATATCTGCACCATCACTAAAGCTGCCTAATACCACCTCTGTAAAATTGCCCATCTCACTCATATGCTGCTGAAACTCTCACCATGCCTTTATTACGTCTAGATTCTACAATGCCAATATACTCCTGGCAAGCCTCCTGCATTCTAACCTTGTGGTTTTACACCTTTATCCGATCATTGCTGTGGTGCCAGACATCCCCTCCAGAAATTTTGGCAGTTTGCCTGCCCCCATCCAAAGATCAAACTCATAAACCTATTCAAATTATTAGCGAAGAAAGTTTTTAATTAATTCATTCGTGGGATGTGGACATCGTTGGATAGGCCAGCATTTATTGGCCATTCCTAATTACTCTTGACAAGGTGGTAGTGAGCTGCCTTCTTGAACCACTGCAGTTCATGTGGTGTAGGTACACCCACAGTTCTGTTAGGGAGGGAGTCCAGAATTTTGACCCAGCGACAGTGACAGATGGTGATATATTTCCAAATCAGGATGGTGAGTGGCTTGGAGGGGAACTTCCAGGTGGTGGTGCTCGCATGTTTCTGCTGTCCTTGTCCTCCTAGATGGTAGCGGTCCTGGGTTTGGAAGGTGCTGCCTTAGGAGCCTTGGTGAGGTTCTACAATGCATCCTGTAGATGGTAAACACTGCTGTCACTGTACATCAGTGGCGGAGGGAGTGAATGTTTGTGGATGTGGTGCCAGTCAAGTGGGCTGCTTTGTCCTGGATGGTGTCAAGCTTCTTGAGTGTTGTTGGAACTGCACTTATCCAGGCAGGTGGAGAGTATTCCATCACACTCCTGATGTGCGTTGTAGATGATGTACAGGCTTTGGGGAATCAGGAGGTGAGTTACTCGCTGCAGGATTCTTAGCTTCTGGTCTGCTCTTGTCGCCACAGTATTTATATGGCTAGTCCAGTTCAGTTTCTGATCAATGGTAACCCCCAGGGTGTTGATAGTGGGGGATTCAGCAATGGTAACTCCACTGAATGTCAAGGGCCAATGGTTAGATTCTCTCTTGCTGGAGATGGTCATTGCCTGGCATTTGTGTGGCGTGAATGTTCCTGATGAGCCCAAGCCTGGATATTGTCCAGGTCTTTCTGCATTTGAACATGGCCTGCTTTGGTATTTGAGGAGCTGTGAATTGTGCAATCAACAGCGAACATCCCCACTTCAGACCTTATGATGGAGGGAAGGTCATTGATGAAACAGCTGATGATGGTCAGGCCTAGGACACTACCCGGAGAAACTCCTGCAGTGATGTCCTGGAACTGAGATGATTGACCTCCGGCAACCATAACCATCTTCCTTTGTGCTAGGTATGACTCCACCCAGCAGAGAGTTTTCCCCCTGATTCTCATTGACTTTCAGTTTTGCTAGGGCTCCTTGATGTCACACTCATCAAATGCTGCCTTGATGTCAAGGACAGTCACTCTCATCTCACCTCTGGAGTTCAGCTCTTTTGAACATGTTTGAATCAGGGCAGGAGCTGAGTGACCCTGGCAGAACCCAAACTGAGCATCAGTGAGCAGGTTATTTCTAAGCAAGTGCTGTTTGATAGCACTGTTGATGACCCCTTCCATCACTTTACTGACGATCAAAAGTAGACTGATGGGGCGGTAATTAGTCAGGTTGCATTTGTCCTGCTTTTTGTGCACAGGACATACCTGGGCAATTTTCCACATTGCCGGGTAGATGCCAATGTTGTAGCTGTACAGGAACAGCCTGGCTAAGGACGTGGCCAGTTCTGGAGCACAAGTCTTCAGTACTGTTGCTGGAATATTGTCAGGGCCTTTGCAGTATCCAGTGCCTTCAGCTGTTTTTTAATATCACATGGAGTGAATCGAATTGGCTGAAAACTCGCATCTGTGATGTTGGGGAGCTCCAGAGGAGGCCTGGATGGATCATCCATTCAGCACATCTGGCTGAAGATTGTTGCAAATGCTTCAGCCTTATCTTTTGCACTGATGTGCTGGGCTCCACATCATTGAGGATGGGAATATTTGCAGAGCCTCTTCCTCCAGTGAGATATTTAATTGTCCACCACCATACACTGGATGTGGCAGAACTGCATTGCTTCGAACTAATCCGCTGGTTGTGGAATCGCTTAGCTCTGTCTATCACTTACTGTTTATGCTGTTGGCATGCAAGTAGTCCTCTGTTATAGCTTCACTGGGTTGACATCTCATTTTTAGTTATGCCTGGTGCTGCTCCTGGAATGCCCTGCTGCACTCTTCACTGAACCAGGGTTGATCCCCTGGCTTGGTGGTAATGGTAGAATGGGGGATATGCCGGGTCATGAGGCTACAGAGTGTGGTTGAGTACAATTCTGCTGCTGCTGATGGCCCACAGCACCTAATGGCTGCCCAGTCTTAAGCTGCTAGATCTGTTCAAAATCTATCCTACTTAACACGGTGGTAGTGCCATACAACATGATGAAGGGTATCCTCAATATGAAGACGGGACTTTGTCTCCACAAGGATTGTGTGGTGGTCACCCCTGCCGATACTGTTGTGGACAGATGCAACTGCGGCAGGCAGGCTGGTGAGGTTGACGTTAAGTGTGTTTCTCCCTCTTGTTGATTCTCTCACCACCTGCTGCAGACCCAGCCTAGCAGCTATGTCCTTTAGGACTCAGCCTGCTGAGTGGTGCTACCGAGCCACTCTTGGTGATGGACAAGTCCCCCACCTAGGGTGCATTCTTTGCCCTTGCCAACCTCAGTGCTTCCTCCAAGTGATGTTCAACGTGGAGGAGTACTGATTCATCAGCCCAGGGGTTGGGGGGGGGAGGTTGCTGGCAGTATGTGGTAATCAGTGTAACTTTAGATTATATAAGGGTCTGGGGAATGGGGGTCTGAACCTCCACCTTGTTTGCAACACTCAGAAGAATTTAACAGTGTATGATATAACTTATGTGATTTAATAGCCTTATCTGAAAATAATAAATGAACAAACTGGAGAATAAAATTAATACATTTTACTTTTAGGTTAACAGATAACTGATTTGAGCACAATTACATTCCCTTAAAGCTTATGTACTAACTACACAAGTTAAATTCTATATCATATGCAGCTTCTATGCTTCAGGTTATGCAAATTGCATAAAATTAACTGTATAATGCTCCATAAAATTTGTAATATATTAAGTACACAATCATCATACAAATTATTGAAAATAAACCACATTTAACTATATGCACTATCACAACTATATATCGTTTACATTCTCCCAGGGTTTTCCCTTGCTCCTCAGTTTCTCTCTCAACCAAATGCTGTTGAGCTCAGAATGGCCTTTTCCAATCCACAAGAAGTAGGGAGTCAGTCAAACAGAGAGAAAGACGGACAAAGAGAGAGACAGATAGACAGGCGGACAGTGTAAGAGAGAGGGAGAAAGGGAGGGAGGCCAACAGCAAGATTCAGGTTGACAAAGTAAGTGTGAGAGAAGCATGGAGAGAGGTGGGTATCAAAGAGTAGCAGATGAACAAAGACAGAAAAGCAGAGTGGATAACAAACTGAGGTTTTTTAAAGATAATTTGTGCCTGAGCTACACTGGATGCAATAAGGGCCTCTGAAATAACCAAGGTCGATGGGAAAAAATATTTTAATCGCAATTTTTCCAATGGGGAGTACTTTGAACATTGCTTCTCCTTATATCAGTTATTTCTGTTTGGAACCTAGTGTCTAAACTGAAAAAAAAGCCTCAAAAGCTTTTATTCATAATACCAAACCAGGTGTTACTTTTTCAGAATTGAAAAATACAATCTTTGAGCTCTGCTAAACAGTGCTATCTGCCAGCTTGTAGAATATGATCACAGTTTAATCAATACTTCTGAAAATCAGAGAACGAATCCAGATCATCTGTATTAATTTAAGCATGAACTAATTCCATAAATGAAATAATGTAGATTAATTACTATACTTATTAATTACAAGGACAATTCATCAGGCATGGAAAATTTTCCAGCTGCTCTTTGGCAGGCTTCCCAGCAACAATTGCAGCCAAATTCATGAGATGTTTGTACTAGTTACGCTGATTTCCAACTGCATGTTATGTCAAGCACATATGCAATTAGGCAAAATAACAACAAAATACCAATACAATAGTTCCTTAAGAAAAAAACATTTCACTGAAGTGTATCAGTAGAATAAAAACTTAGGAAACAATCAACATGGATCCAAAAGAGGAAGATTCTGCCTGAACAATCGCCTGGACTTCAGTGGCAAAGTCACAACCCAAGACCATAAGACATAGAAACAGAAGTAGGCCATTAGGCCCATCAAGTCTGCTCCGCCATTCAATGAGATCATGGTTGATCTGATAATCCTCAACTCTCTTTCCTCCTTTTTCCCCATAACCCTTGATTCCCTTACTGATTAAAAATCTGTCTATCTATCTCTGCCTTAAATATACTTAGCGACCCAGCCTCTACAGCCCTCTGCAGTAAAGAATTCTACAGATTGACACACTCAGAGAAGAAACTCCTCCTCATCTCTGTTTTAAATGGGTGAACCCTTACTCTGAGATTAGGCCCTCTGCTCCTAGACTCTCCCACAAGGGGAAACAACCTCTCAGCATCTACCCTGTCAAGCCCCCTAAGAATCTTATATGTTTCAATGAGGTCACCTCTTTTTTTTCTAAACTCCAACGAGTACAGACACAACCTACTCAACCTCTCCTCATAAGAAAATCCCTCCATACCCAGGATCAACCTAGTGAACCTTCTCTAGGCTGCCTCCAATCCCAGTACATCCTTCCTTAGTTAAGGGGACCAAAATTGATCGCAGTATTCTAGGTGTGGTCTAACTAGTGTCTTGTATTGTTTTAGCAAGACTTCCCTATTTTTATACTCTATTCCCTTTGAATAAAAAGCCAACATTCCATTTGAGACAGTGAATGTAGGTCTTCTTGGACAGCTAAAATTTTGATCCAACTGAGTGGCCAGTTAAGCCACTTCAGAGGGCAATTAATAATCAACCTTGTGAGTGGCGATTGGAAATCATATATACAAACATTATATATTCTATAACAAATTGGGTAACAATAGCAAGGTTTCCTTCCCTAAAGGACATTAGTGAATAAATTCAGTTTTGATACCAATTGAATAGCTTCATGGTCACTTTCCTAATTAATAGCTTTTTATTTCAAACTAGACTTCTCAAAGTGCTGTGGCAAGAACAATCTGATTACAAGGATTACTAGTCCAGTTACTTAACCAGTACAGGGACAACAAAGAGAGCCGAGTGAAAGTGGAGACAGTGAGCCTGAGGGGAAACAGTGGGAGAAAAAAGCGGGAGAACCAGAGGCAGAGTCAATGACAGTGGGCAGAGCAAATCTGAGGGGAAGCAGTGCAAGAGGACTGTCATGAGCTATTAATGTACATAATATTTTGGAAAATATTCTTCTTTTAAAATACAGGTTTAGTGTGTGGGTGTGTCTTAATTGGTTTAAAGCCAGCTAGTCTGGGTGCTTTGATTTGTACTAGTTTTGATAAGTAAGAGAGATATTGTGCACTTTCATTTCTGAAAACAACACTCAAGAAGTGGGGTAAAAACTGATGCCTATCTAGCAGCTACAAAGCCATATGTTTATATTACTAATTAAGTTGGTACTATGAAAGGGGTTTTATTGTTAGAGAGTTTTAGTTCAGAGGCTGTTGATACAATGAGAATTAACATTCAATGACAGTGGTAGGCATAACAAGACAACCGTTTTAGGTATGCAGAGCAGAAGCAATGTGAGATCAAAATGCAGCTGTAAGTATCCAACCGGCTCCACAGCAACCAAAGTGAAGAGAACCTCATTTTGAATTCCTAAGGTGAAAATGCCTTGCCTGGTGTCTGGTTAAGTCTATGGGTTGCTGTTGCCTTAATGGAGATTAGTTTGGGAATTTGTTAAAAGTTATGATAGTAGTAATTTGTAGCTATGTGTATATATATTTTTAACCTGTGTAAATTAATAAAATGTTTCATTTAATTTAATGTAAAACCTCGAGAACTGATGGTCCGATTCCTGAATTTAGAATCGCACCTCAAACAAAACACTTAAAATTATAGGTTATGACAGTGTTTAAAGTTTCCCTCTGGGATTTTTAAATAGCTCCACTTTACCAACCGACAAAGTCAGAGTCAGAGAATAAGCTGAATGCAGAACATTGAGAGAGAGATTCATAAGTGATATAACTGCCAGGGAGGGAGCAGACTGGTGAATAACAGATGAATATTCAGTTTGTTTTCATTAAACAGTTCATTAAACAGGAGCTCCAGGTCATCATATCTGGGGGTACCCCAAAGATGTGCTGGAGACTCCAACCCCACCCACACTCCCCTCTCCCCAAGAAAGACCAGTAAGGATTGCAAAGCAATTGTTCCAGAAGCTCAAACTTCCATAGGGCAATTGCCCTGCAACAAGAGCCATCCAAAAGTACAATATAATTCACAACCTCAAATGATTCCGACTGTTTGAAAGTAACAGTTACCCAGAAAATGTTAGAAGAATTAAAACAACTTCTAATTTCTGGGTAACTATAGCACTGACCCCTGCCTCTCACCTCACCACACCCCGAGCCCACATGAACCTCCACAGGGCCACCCTCCAAAACCCCCATGGGACCCCCCCCCCCCCCCCCATACCCCTTCCACAGGGCCCCTCCCACAGCCCCAACCCCAACACCCGACAGAATACCTGACTGCCCTCCCCAACCTGACTACACGCCCCCAGCCTATGACTACCCCCTCAACTATAGTCCCCAACTACTCCCACCCCCTGACTATGCCCCTCACCCTCCAGCTTCTACCCCCACTGACCCCCCGACCTCCCATCCCCACCAGCTACCCCTCTGACTACCCTCCGCACTGACCCCTCCCCCCCACCCCACTCCCCAATCCTATCCATATTACCTTCTCCCTGGCTTCTCAAAGTGGCTGGACCTTTAAACTTACCTGCTTTATGACAGCTAGTGAGTCAGAAGGTCAAGCATGAAAGAAGTGGTTTAATTTCCAGGTAAGTAAGTAAGAACGGAGTGGCAACCAGAGTTGGATTGCAAGTTACAAGCCAATTTCTATTCCATTTTAATTTAGAGATATATTTTCTCTGCCTTTAATTAACTTCTCACTATTTTACTATCTCACTATTTTAGTATCCCAGTATTTCAGAGGTCAGTTTTGTAGCATTATATAGTTGCGAGTTTCTTAGGCTTTTCTACAGAAGTAGTGCAAGAGGAGGGTCTTCAGATTCTCAGGCCATGGGGACTGATTCTGGGGAAAGGTACACCTGTACAAGATTGACAAGTTGCACCTGAACAAAATCACGGCAATGTTCACACTGAGAGTTCAAATAGTACTGCTATGAGGATTTGAACTAATTTGACAGGGGCAGGAGAGTCAGAAAATGGCATAAAGGAGCAGAAATGGGATCAAAAAACAGAAATATAAAGAGCAGTAAAATTTGAAATATCCCAAAAATTGCAGACTGAGAAAAACAGCAAAGGTGACAAAGGAAGTATTAAATTGTAAGTACATTGATGCCCATAGTGTAACCAATAAAGTCAGTGAGCTGCAGACATGTATTGCCATGGGACTATACTGTGGTTTCACTGACAAAGACAGGGCTCAAACAAGGTTCGTGACTCTAAATAAAGATATATCCCAGTGAGGAAGAAGGATTCAAGGAAGGGGATAAACCAACCATGATTAACCAAGGAAGTTAAGGATAGTATCAAATTGAAAGAAAAAAGAAACATACAAAGTGGCAAAGATTAGTGCTAAGCCAGAGGATTAGGAAAGTTTTAAAAGCCAACAAAAGATGACAAAAAATAATAAAAGGGGAGAAAATAAACTTTGAAGGTAAACTAGCAAGTAATGTAAAAATGGACAGTAAGAGCTTCTTTAAATAAATGAAAAGAAAGAGAGAGGCCAAAGTGAACACAGGCCCCTTAGAGATTGAAGCAGGGGAAATAATAATGGAGAACCAGGAAATGGCAGAGGAGTTGAATAACTACTTTGCTTCAGCCTTCACGGTAGAAGATACTATAAGCATTCCAAAAATACTAAATAATCAAGAGGCCAAAGCTGGGGAGGAAATACATACAATAACTATCACGAGAGAAAGAGTACTAGGGAAACTAATAGGGCTAAAGGCCAATAAGTCCCCCGGACCTGATGGGTTGCATCCTAGCATATTAAAGGAAGTAGCTTCAGAGATAGTGGATGCACTGGTAGTAATCTTGTATGAATATTTAGATTCTGGAAAAGTCCCAGAGGATTGGAGAATGGCCAATGTAACACCCTTATTCAAAAAGGGAGGGAGACAAAAATCAGGTGACTGTAGGCCAGTTAGCTTAACATCTGTCATTGGGAAAATGTTGGAGTCTATTATAAAGGATGTAATAGCAGAGCATTTAGAAATATATAATCAAATCAAGCAGAATCAGCATGGCTTCATGAAGGGGAAATCATGCCTAACCACTTTATTAGAATTCTTTGAGGACATAAAAAGCAGAATAGATAAAGGGAAACTGGTAGATGTAATGTATTTGGATTTCCAAAAGGCATTCGATAAGGTACCGCACATAAGGCTACTTAATAAGATAAGAACCCAGGGTGTTGGGGGTAGTATATTAGCATGGATTGAGGATTGGCTAACTAATGGAAGACAGAGTTGGGATAAGGGGGCATTTTTGGGGTGGCAACCTGTAACTAGTGGAGTGCCACAGAGACCAATGCTGGGGCCTCAATTATTTACAATACATATTAATGACTTAGATGAGGGAAATGAATGTACTATCGCTAAGTTTGCGGATGACACCAAAATAATTAGGAAGGCAAGTGGTGCGGATGACACAAGGAGTCTACAGAGGGATACAGACAGGTTAAGTGAATGGGCAAATACTTGGCAGATGGAATATAATGTGGGAAAATGTGAGGTTATACACTTTGGCAGGAAGAATAAAGGAGCTGAATGTTATTTAAATGGAGAAAGACTGCAGAAGGCTGCAGCAAAGAGGGATTTGAAAGTCCTTGTGCATGAATCCCAAAAAGCTTAACATATGAGTTCAACAGGTAATAGGGAAGGCAAATGGAACATTGGCCTTTATTTCAAAGGGAATGGAGTATAAAAATAGGGAAGTCTTTCTAAAACAATACAAGGCACTAGTTAGACCACACCTAGAATACTGCAAACAATTTTAGTCCCCTTATCGAAGGAAAGATATACTGGGATTGGAGGCAGTCCAGAGATGGTTCACTAGGTTGATCCCGGGTATGGAGGGATTTTCTTATGAGGAGAGGTTGAGTAGGTTGGGCCTGTACTCATTGGAGTTTAGAAGAATAAGAGGTAACCCTTTGAAACTTATAAGATTCTTAGGGGGCTTGACAGAGTAGATGCTGGGAGGTTATTTCCCCTTGTGGGAGAGTCTAGGAGCAGAGAGCATAATCTCAGAGTAAGGAGGCACCCATTTAAAACAGAGATGAGGAGGAATTTCTTCTCTCAGAGGGTGTCAATCTGTGGAATTCTTTACCGCAGAGGGCTGTAAAGGCTGGGTTGTTAAGTATATTCAGAATAGATTTTTAATCAGTAAGGGAGTCGAGGGTTATGGGGACATGGCAGGAAAGTGGAGTCGAGGATTATCAGATCAGCTATGATCTCATTGAATGGCAGACTCGATGGGCTGAATGGCCTACTTCTACGTCTTATGGTCTAAGGCTAAAATTCTTACTATTCCTGTTAAACTGTATTCAGGGATGATAGACAAAAAAAAGCAGGATATTTAAGGATGATGTTACAGTTCTAAATATAAAGAATTTGCTTGATGCGGGACTGTTTGTGACCTTTATTTAAATAGAGCTCCAAACAGTTCGATAGAAAGAAAAAAGACCTGCATTTGTTTAACACCTTTCATGGCCACTAGATATTCTAAAGCAGTTTACAGCCAACCAAGTTCTTTTACATCCACCTGAGAGGATATTTGGGATCTCAGCATATCATCTCATCCCATTAATAGACATATAAAGGCCTCCTCTTGCTGCCGATGACATTTTCCCAATGTTGGATGGGCACTTTGCCACTGGGGGAGGCGCCAAGTAAAACCTGGCAGCCTCTCTGCGAGTTCACTCATGGCACTCGCCCCAGAGGCAAGGGCTGTCCCCACTGGAGGACCTGCACTTGCAATCAACCCACGCCTGTCCCCGGCAGGACCTGACTGATTAACCCCGGCGAACACGGCCATTGTAGCCGGTTGTGACTGATCGCAGTCGGCTGCTAGTGCTGAAGAACTGACAGCCATCTGATTGGCTGGTAGCGATCAGATGGGGAACATCCTGCCTCAGAGGGGTGGAAGCCACAACTGCAGGCAATCTCTTCTTCGTATGGGTGGGGAAGCAGTTATAGTTCAAATTCGAGATTAACAATTCATTCAACAACTTCAGTCGACACATTGTGAATGGTTGTGATGCCACCAGGAATGTATTTCTCAGGATAGACATGATGAAGTCCCAGGGTTCAACCTTCCACGGAAAATCTGGACAACTCTCACCTGCTTGAGGGCAGGCCCAGGAAAATATGGCCACTTGTCAGACCATCGTCCACATACTGAACTTCTGCCCCCGTTACAACTTGAGCTGTTCCTCATGTTCCACTTGCAGAGCAAGTGTAGCCACATCATCCCTGGAGTTCAATGCTGAGAGCTGTAAAGTGATGCACTTTGGGAGGGCTAATGTGGAAATATAGTATACAATAAATGGCACGATTTTGAAAAGAGATGATCGGAAAGACCTTGAAGTCCATATACATAAATTCTTAAAGATGACAGGGTAAGTTGGTAAAGTGTTTAAAAAGCATATGGGTTGCTTGGGTTTATAAATAGAGGAACAGAATGGAAAAATAAAGAGATAATGCTAGAATTTTATAAATTATTATTTAGGCAATAGGAGTACTGTGATAATTTTGGACACGTTATTTCAAGAAAGATGTAAAGACCTTGGAAAGGGTGCAAAGGAGGTTTACCAGGATGTTACCAGGGATGAGGGGCTTCAGTTTTGAGGAAAGGTTGGAAAAGTTAAGGCTGGTCTCCTTCGAACAGAGAAGGTTAATAGGTGACTTAATAGAGGTTTTCAAGATAATCAGAGGTTTTGAACGATAGAGAAAAATTATTCCCTCTGGTAAGTGGGTAAATAACTGGAGGTCACAGATTCAAAATCAAGCAAAAGATCTAGTGGGGAGATGATAAATTTATCACATAATATGATAATTTATGATACAATTTATTGCTCATCCTCCTGTTCAGAGGGCAGTTAAGAGTCAACCGCATTGCTGTGGGTCTGCAGTCACATGTAGGCCAGGCCAGGTAAGGATGGCATATTTCCTTCCTTAAAGGGCATTAGTGAAACCGGATGGGTTTTTACGACAATCGGCAATGGTTCCATGGTCGTCATTAGACTTTTAAATCCATCTGCTGTGGTCCCCAGAGCATTACTCTGGGTCTCTGGAATACTAGTCAGTGACAATACCACTATGCCACCGCCTTACTACTACCAATATAGCTACAGGGACTTGCAGCTAAGTAGGTAAGCAGCTAAGCACAGAAAACGACAGGGACTTGGTACAGGAATTATGTCAGGGCGCGTGGAAATTTAAGTTAAACTTTTTAAACTGGTTTTTTTTATTTTCTACCTTCATTTCTACTCTGAATATCAGGACAATATGGTCACCAGATACTTGAAGTTCCCTTATTTCTGTTTTGCTTATTGTTCTCCCCTCATTCATGAGAACTAAATCCAACAATTCATTTCCAGCATTTTGTTTTTATTGTATTATCGCACATGAGCTCCTTACTGTACTGTTTTATGAACAGATTCCTCACTTGAAAGGAAACTGCACTGTGCACTCCAATCAATATGAGAAAGACTAAAATTACTTCTGAAGACTTGTCTAGTGTCTCGCATAAAACTCCAGCAACCACCCTTTGATTATTTGACAGCTTGTAGCATAAAGGACATAATAAATAGGTGAAGGATTTGTCCAAACAGCCCCTCGACCCTGCTGTACCATTCAATATTATGGTTGAACTTCTACACTAACTTCGAATTCCTGTCCTAGCCTCATATCCCTTGATCACCTATTGATTTAAGTTTTAAATACACTCATCAACTTAGCATCCACCCTCAGCCCTCTTAGGTAAAGATTCCAAAGATTCACAATCTTCTGACTGAAAAAATATCTCCTCCTGTCTGTTTTAAATAGTCAACCCCTTAATCTGACACTATAATCCTTAGTTCTAGACTCTTTGGACAGGGAAAACAGCTTCTCAGCATTTATCCTGTCAAGTCCTCTCAGAATCCTATACGTTTCAATGAGATTGCCTGTGCAACAACCTCTTGCTTGGCACCTTATTGAAGGCCTTCTGAAAATCTAAATCATCCACTGCTTCCTCTATCTACGTTGCTAGCCACACTTTAAAAATCTCCAACAGATTTGTTAAATGTTTTCCTTTTCATAAAACCATATTGATTCTGCTTAATCATAGTGATTTTCCAACTGCACTGTTCCCACATCCTTAATAATAGGTTCTAGACTTTAATAATTGGTTCTATTTCTATAACTAACATTTTCTCTTTTCTGTCTTTTATTTCTTTCCAAAGAGACATTTGTGTCATTTCTAGCATCTTTAACTCGTCCCTCGTTAACAAATGATGTCACCCAATCTCCTACCTATCTTCCCATGCAGAGCTTCCTAAAACACATTTCTTGCAAGTTAACTTCCAATCAACATCCAATTTTAAACAGGTTTCTCGAACCTCTATTTCATCCCTTTGTGCCAACACTTCTAGCTCACCATTTCAGTCAGTGCATTCCTGTAAACATAATTCAGATTATCCTTCAATATCCATTTCCCTCTTTCCTAATTATTTTTAGCCTACAGCCTGTTCTGTTTTGCCTTTTCCTATGCCATACTAGATTAAGTGCATTCCTATTGCCTTATTTACCCTTTCTGCAAACAGCTTAATATCCTTCTGGTTTTCCCTTCCAAACAACTTCCCTCTATCCCAGCACTGGTCCTTAATCATTATTTTATGTTCATTATCAATTATGTTGTCATTCTGGCTTGTGAATAAAATATGGAGGTTGAATGAATTGAGTAGAAATAAGGGGCAGAATTTTCTCCCTGTTGGGCGGGCATGTCGGGATTAGGCGCGGGACCGATCGCCGCCCATGGTCGGCTCCGCGTCGCCATTTTAAGTGGGCGGGCTTAATCGGCCCGCCCAATGTGACGCACGGCCGGTAGTGCTCAGCGCTACCTGTGCGGGCAGGGGGAAGAGGGAGAGTCGGAGCCTGCGCTCTTTCATGCATGCGCCCGAAAAAGTGCAGAAATCTCCCTGAGGCAGCTCCGTGCCTCAGGGAGATTAAGTACATAGAGGTTTTTCAATAAAGAAACATAAGAATTATTTACACATGTACCCTCATGAGACAGTGTCACATGAGCTGCGACATGTTTATGAAATGTGAAAATTTTAAAAATTTATTTAATAAAACCTTCAGGAAACCTCGCCCCACCCGTGGATGAGGTTTTCTGAAAAACGCGAAGGCTGCTTGGACTTTTCGCCTGCCCGCCAATGTTAAGGTTGGATGGGCAGCCCTGTTAATTATCTGAATTGGTATTTATTGGCCTTAACAGGTCTTTGCCAGTTCGGTGGGCCCGACATCACCATGCATCATTTTACGCGTCAATGTGCCAGGCCCTCCCCTGCACGCCGATGTGAAAATTCTGGCCAAAAAGTTGCAAATGCTGCACAACTGATTTCTGACCAAAAAATTTACACCCAAAAGGTAACAACGTTTTTGTTGTCCAAATGTTGATAGGCCTGCTGTGTATTTCCACTATTTTTGGGGTTCATTATTGCTGCTGTAAATGTTAATTTAGATAGTGCTTATTGCCCTTCTGCTTTCTTATTAGCTAAAAAGCACATTTATCTTGAAATATTGCTGTTTTCAGCACTCTCCAATATTGTTCATTTGTCAATTTTGTTTTGAGCTTCCTTCATCCTTTCCAGTTTTTCAATCTTAACAATCATACCTATGATTTAAATATTGGTGGATTATTTCCAAATCCAGTCATCGATTTCCAGGTTCACACCATAGCAGATAGATTACTATTCCTCAATTAGCTTCTTGTTGAAGTCTTTCACATCAGCAAAGAGCAGTTTCTCATATCATAAATTAGAGCAATCCCTGACAATACTAGAGGTCCCTCCTATACATTGTATACTTCAAAATACTTTTTGTGTCCCTGTTCTCCATGCTGTCTCTTTCACCCCGTCTGCCCTCATTTGCAAAGCTGTCTTGCTCTCCCTCCATACTCTACCTCACCATCTAAGTTATTAGACTGCTTATCTGACATCATGTACTGGATGAGCAAAAATCAAATATTAAATTAAATATTGGGAAGATTGAAGTCATTGCTTTTGGCCCCCGCTCCAAGCTACATTCCTCTCCCTGGCCACAGCCTGAGATTAAGTCAGTGTATTTGCAACCTTGCTGTCACATTTGATCCGAAAATGAGCTTCCGACACCATATTCATACCATCACTAAGGCCGTAACATCACCCAACTTCGCTCCTGTCTCAACTCATCTGCTGCTGAAGAGTTCATTCATGCCTTTATCTCCTCTTTAATTTTTCCAACACACTCCTTGCTGCTCTCCCACATTCTACCCTGCATAAACTTGAGGTCATGTAAAACTCTGCTGCCCTTGTCTTAACTTACAGCAAGTGTTATTCCCCAATCTTCCTTATGCTTGCTGGCCTACACTGGCTCACTGTCAAGTAACAAATTGATTTTAAAACTCTCATCCTTGTTTACAAATGCATCACCCCTCCCTATCACTGTAATCTGCTCTAGCCCCACAACCCTCTGTGATATCTGCACTCCTCTTATGCATCTCCAATCGTCATTGCTACATAATCAGTAGCCATGCTTGGAGAGTCAGTGTTGCAAGGTTAACAATCTAAAATTACAGCTAATACAGTTTCCTGAAACTTTACTTGATTGCCTTTAGGAGTCTCAAGAAATTGCCCAGCATTTCCAAAATGCAGCAGTATTTTTATTAACCTTTTCAGGAATATTGCATGACTAGGAAGAATGAGGAAATAGTGTACCTGGGCTTCATTATATAGGGCAAGGCAGGCTTGATAGGCTGGATGGTCTTTTGCCATCCATTTTGTATGCTACATTTTCAAACAAAATACCCAAGAAATAAGTTGGGTCATAAGAAGGACAGGATGAAATTAGCAGGAATTCATATAATGATAAAAGAAGCAAGTGGTTTTCTCCAGAAACTATCATTACATGATCTCTAAATTCTGCTCATTTCTCAATGTATACCTTCCTTAAAATGAAATTAATGTCCTAAAAGCTCGTGGAACAAAATGATTCTGAAAATGCCAATTCCACAAATTAAATATAATTTCATTCACAATTAAAAACTTCAGGTTCATACTATCCAACTGCAGTCTATGTTGCCCTATATACAATAAGTATGCTTCCTAGAAGTCATGTTAGACAAATTTTAAGGTATTCCAATTCATTTTAAACTGCACACGCTAACTATGGCCCAGCTCATTTGTGTAAGTCCAGTAAGTGACCTGTACTGCTGCATTAGCTCTTTATCTTCTGAAAGGAAAGAATTATAGCATTGGAACACTTACAAAAAGGACCAAAATCACTGGGTCACACTACATCCAAATTAATGTGAACATATGCAATCCTTTTGAAGGAGTTTTATAATGTTGAATTTACTCCAAAACTTTAGAAGTATTTCTTCCTGGCTTGTCAGACATTACGATTTTAGAGAGCTCTTTTAAAAAAGGCATTTCAGCAATATTATTCTTAATGTGGCAACTGCTATTCGGTAAATAAATACCTGGCACGCAGCTCCTCACCATACATCATCAGGTCCCCCAATCTCAAAGCTAGCAACATCATCAAACTGTTAGGAGTGAAATTTAAGATCAAAAGGGGCCAATTCTAACATAGCCGAACTGAAAGTCGCAAAATGCTTATGATCTCAAAATGCAGCCAGTAGTCTTATTACCCTGATTTTCTTTCTTGACTTTAAAATTCTCATCCCCGTTTTCAAATCCCTCCACGTTTTTACCTCCCTCTATCTCTGTAAACTCCTCCTGTCACACAACCCTCAGATATCTGCACTCTTCTAATTCTGGCTTCTTGTGAATTCCCAATTATAATTACATATGAACATATGTATTAGGAGCAGGAATAGGCCACTTGGCCCCTCGAGTCTGCTCCACCATTGAATAAGATCATGGCTGATCTGTTTGTAACCTCAACTCCACATTCCTGTCTACCCCCAATAATCTTTCACCCACTTGCTAATCAAGGATCTATCTACCTCTGCCTTAAAAATGTTCAAAGACTCTGCTTCCACTGCCTTTTGAGGAAGAGAGTTCCAAAGGCTCACAACCCTCTGAGAGAAAAAAATTCTCATCTCTGTTTTAAATGGGTGACCCTTATTTTTAAACAATGACCCCTAATTCTAAATTCTCCCACAAGAGGAAACATACTCACCACAGTCACCCTGTCAGGACCCCTCAGGATCTTATATGTTTCAATCAAGTTGCCTTTTACTATTCTAAACTCCAGCAGATACAAGTCTAGCCTGTCCAACCTTTTCTCATAAGACAATTTGTCCATTCTTGGTATTAGTCTGGTAATCCTTCTAGCACCCACCATAATTGCCTCACCATTGGTGACCAAGCTTTAGTTGCTTCGGCCCCAAACTCTGGAATTCCCTCCTTGTACCTCTCTGACTAGCTACTCGTTTTCCTCCTTTAAGACGCTCCTTAAACCCTACATCTTTGACCAACTTTCTGGTCATCTGAACTAATCTCCCCTTATGTGGGCCGGTGTCATACTTTGTTTTATAATGCTACTGTGAAATGCTTTGGGGTGCTTAGTTAGATGAAAGGTGCTCTATATATGTTGTTTATTCGTTCACAGGATGTGGCAAATCTCTGGCAAATCCAGCATTTATTGCCCATCCCTAACTGTCCTTAAGAACAAGGTGGTGAGTGACTTCCTTGAACCATTGCAGTCCACGTGGTGAAGGTACTCCCACAGTGCTGCTGGCAGCTTGGTACAACTGAGTGGCTTGTCAGGCTATTTCAGAAGACAAACAGGAATCATGTCACTGTGGGTTAGGACTCAGATATAGGCTAGACCATAAAGATTTGCTTCCAAAAGGGCATTAGTTGGGTATTTACAACAATCCAATAGTTATATGGTCACCATTACTGATACTAGGTTTTTATTGCAGTTTTATTAAGTGAATTTAAGTATCGCTGAAGAAAGACTCGTCAAAGCTTTTCATTTTGCACTGATCAGGAGATACGCAAGAATACTACATGTAAAGGGAACAACAATTTATACTTCATGAGGAGAGAGTAATGCTTGGTTGGCAATTTGACTCTAATTGGTCGAGGCATTGACACAGAGACAAGCTGCTGTGATGAGATTTGATCCCATGTCCCCAGGACATTAGCCAGGGCCTCTGGAATGCTAGTCAAGTGACATTACCAGTGCACCACAATCTCCCCGTGACACAAGTGATATTTCAAAATAAAATGAGAGAGTCTCACTCCAAATAAGAGTTATTTAGCCCACCTATTCCAAACACAACAGTAGATGTGAAAAAAGTGATAAATGACTAAGGGTGGCGATAAAACACTTTTTCAATAGCTTTGTTGTTTGTCTTTTATAAGGTAGTCTGATATGTATACGTTGGATTTTGCCAAAATTAATTTATGTCACATCACAGGGTTTTGTGATCACTAAACAAAATTGTATAAAGGATTGTACAGAAAACTAAAAGCTTCCAATGCTACCTATACCTAACAACAAATGTGCAGGAGCTGATTTTCTGATTTCATAACTGTTTCAGCTGTCACAGAAACTAGGGCAAATGTTTCATATTGTAAACAATTAGCTAAGTATTAGAAGAATGGGTGACATACTGTAAAAAGAAGTCCATCATCCAATCTAAGGGAAGTCAAATGTTAATTTGAATGTTGAAATGCAGTGATGTGGCATTTAGTTGACCAAATAGAGATATCACAGTTGATTTTCAACTGCTGCTTGATCATTTCCTATCTGAAAACAGGTGATCTGCGAAGAAAAGCTCGGGTAGGGAGTCTCTGCCCCTTGAATGCTCCCAAGTCCAGTGGTGCAATCTTCAGCCAGGCCTTTAAAGGGGAGCAAAACACCCTTGCCCACCTGTTTTGGTCCAAATGCAACAAGATCTGGACAATATCCAGGCTTGGGCTGACAAGTGGCAAATAACATTCGCACCACAAGTGTCAGGCAATGACCATCTCCAACAAGAGAGAATCTGACCATTGCCCCTTGATGTTCAATGGCATTACCATCACTGAATGCCCCACTATCAACATCCTGGGGGTTACCATTGATCAGAAACTGAACTTGACTAGCCATATAAATACTGTGGCTACAAGAGCAGGTCAGAGGCTAGGAATCCTGCGATGAGTAACTCACCTCCTGAACCCCACAAAGCCTGTACAGTATCTACAAGGCACAAGTCAGGAGTGTGGTGGAATACTCCCCACTTGCCTGGATGAGTGCAGCTCCCACAACACTCAATCTTGACACCATTCAGGACAAAGCAGCCCATATGATTGGCACCACGTCCACAAACATTCACTGCCTCCACCACCAACGCACAGTAGCAGCAGTGTGTACCTTCTACAAGATGAACTGCAGAAACTCACCAAGGCACCTTTGACAGCACCTTCCAAACACACAACCACTACCATCTAGAAAGATAAGGGCAGTAGATAGATGGGAACACCACCACCTTGAAGTTCCCCTCCAAGGCACTAACCATCCTGACTTGGAAATATATCACCGTTCCTTCACTGTCGTTGGGTCAAAATCCTGGAACTCCCTTCTTAACAGCACTGTGTTTGTACCTACCCCACATGGACTGCAGAGATTCAGGAAGGCAGCTCACCACCACCTTCTCAAGGACAACTAGGGATGGGCAATAAATGCTGGCCAAGCCAGTGAAGCCCACATCCCATGAATGAATAAAAAAGATAAGGCCAGAGATGGCAAAGATGGTAAAAAAACAGTTAAATGCTCTGTATCTGAATGCACATAGTATTCAAAACAAAACACATGAATTGACAGCTCAAATAGAAATAAATATACATGATCTGATCACCATTACAGAGACAAAGCTGCAAAATGACAAAAGATGGGACCTGAATTCTCCAGGGTACATGACATTTCGCAAGGGCAGAAAGCTGGGAAAAGGTGGAGGGCTAGCTATGTCAATTAAGGAGGACATGAGTACAGTAGAGAGAGATGATCTTAGTTTTGAAGATCAAGACATAGGCCTGAATTTTCAGCTTGGCGGGCGGGCTTAATTGGCGGGCCTCGGAGCAGTTGGGAAACAGACCGCCGACTGCGATTAGCCCCTGACTTCACGCTGGCTGGCCAATTAATGACCAGCCAGTTTGAAGCTATGATCAGCGCTGCCTGGGTTGGGAGGCGGGAGGAGCATTGAAGTCAGCGCGGGCACGGGGGAGCGTGGAATGAAAGCTCCGTGAAGGCAGAGTGCTGCCTCAGGGAATTAAAGAATTTAAATACTAAAAATAAAGATTTTAAAAACTGGGAAAAAATGCCCACACTTCAGAAACCATCTCCTCAACATATACATGAAAATTCTGTCCAAACATTTTTTAAATTTAATGACAGAAACCTCATCCCGCCCTTGGGTTAGGTTTCCTGAAAAATGCAAAGGCCGTCTGGCCTGGTACATAACTGATGAGATAGTAGATGCATTGGTTTTAATTTTCCAAAATTCCCGAGATTCTGGAAAGATCCCATCTGATTGGAAAATAGCGAATGTAACTGCTTTTCAAGACAGGAGACAGACAGAAAACAAGAACCTATAGGCCAGTTAGCTCAATATCTGTAATAGGGAAAATACTGGAATCTATTATTAAGGAGGTTATAGCTGGGCACTTAGAAAATCGCAGTGCAATCAGGCAGAATTGACATGGTGTTGTGCAAGGGAAATCATGTTTGGCTAACTTATTCAAGTTCTTTGAGGAAGTAACAAGCAATATGGATGAAGGAGAACATGTGGATGTGGTGTACTTCGATTTCCAGAAGGCATTTGATAGGGTGCCACATCAAAGGTTATTACACAAAATAAGAGCTCATGGTGTTGGGGTAACATGTTAGCACAGAGAGAAGATTGGTTAGCTAAGGGGAAATAGAGAGTAAGCATAAATGGGACATTTTCGAATTGGCAGGAAGTAAAAAGTGGAGTGCCACAGGAATCAGTGCTGCGGCCTCAACTATTTACTATCTATATTAATAACTTGGGTTATAGTGTTAAATTTGCTGATGACAGAAAGGTAGACAGGAAAGAAAGTTGTGAAGAGGACAATAAGGAGTCTGCTAAGAGATACAGATAGGTTAAGTGAGTGGGCAAAAAAATTGCCAGATGGAGTATAATGTGGGAAAATGTGAACTTGTCCACTTTGGCAGGAAGAATAAACAAGCAGCATGTTGTTTAAATGGGGAGAGATTGCAGAACCCTGAAAAACAGAAGGATCCGGGTGTCGTGGTACATGAATCACAAAAAGTTAGTAGACAGGTACTGCAAGTGATTAGGAAGGCAATTTTTTCTTCATTTGTTCATGCGATGTGGGCGTCACTGGCCAGGCCAGCATTTATTGGCCATCCCAAATTTCCCTTCAGAAGGTGGTGGTGTGCCGCCTCCTTGAACCACTGCAGTCCATGTGTTGTATGAACACCCACAGTCCTGTTTGGGAGTTCCACGATTTTGACCCAGCAATATTAAAGGACCAGCGATATAGCTGCAGGTGTTGGTGTTCCCATGCAGCTGTAGCCCTTGCCCTTCTAGGTGGACGCAAGTTTGGAAGCAGCGTTGGTGAGTTGCTGCAGTGCATCCTGTAGATGGTACATACTGCTGCCACTGTGCATAGGTAGTGGAGGGAGTGAATGCTGAAAGTGGGGGATGGGATGCCAGTCAAGTGGGCTGCTTTGTCCTGGATGGTGTCAAGCTTATTGAGTATTGTTGGAGCTGCACCCATCCAGGTAAGTGGAACGTATTCAATCACACTCCTGACTTGTGCCTTGTAGGTGGTAGGCAGGCTTTGTGGAGTCAGGAGGTGAGTTACTCTCTGCAGAATTTCCAGCCTCTGACCTGCCCTTGTAGCTACAGTATTAATAAGGTTGGTACAGTTCAGTTTCTGGTCAATGGTAACCCCCAGGATGTTGATAATGGGGGATTCAGCAATGGTGATGCCACTGAATGTCAAGGGGAATGGAATATCAAAGTAGGGATGCTTTGCTCCAGTTGTGTAGGGTACTGGTGACACCACATCTAGAGTACTGCGTACAGTTTTGGTCTCGTTATTTAAGGAAGAACATATTTGCATTAGGAGCAGTTCAGAGAAGGTTCACTCGACTGATTCCTGGAACGAGGGGGTTATCCTATGAGGAAAAGTTTCAGTGGTTAGGCCTGTACCAATTGGAGTTTAGAAGAATGGTAGGCGATCTTATCGAAAGATATAGCATCCTGAGGTGGCTTGACAGGGTGAATGCTGAAAGGATGCTTATCTTTGTGGGAAAGATTAGAACCAGGGCACACAGAACCAGAGCACACAGTTTAAAACGGTGATGAGGAGAAGTTTTTTCTGTCAGAGGGTCATGAGGCTGCAGAACTCTGTTCCCCAGAGAGCGATGGAGGCAGGGTCATTGAATATTTTTAAAGCTGAGTTAGCTTCTTGATTGACAAGGCAGTCAAAGGGGGTCAGAAGGAAAGTGGAGTTGAGGCCACAATCACGAAGCAGGCTCAAAGAGCGAGTTGGCCTATTCCTGCCCCTAATTGCTATGTTTAACAGACTTTATATGCCATGTTATACTGGCTGCATTAAACTTCTAACTAGCAGTACGTATATCTCGAAAAAATGTCACATGGAAACAGCAGCATATATATCAATATTAAAAATGCCAACAAAATATAAACGTAAATATAGAACACTAGTTTTAAAACACTAATATAGAGAATAATAAGTTAATAGCTGAAGTCGGGTGAGGGAGAAAGTAACAAAATCTAAATCAGGGTTACTATGCATATATGTGAATGCACGGATTATCATAAATAGGATTGGGGAGTTACAGGCGCAGATTGCCGTGTGGAAATATGACGTTGTGGCGATAACAGAGAACTGACTCAAGGAAGGGCAAAACTGGCTAATGTCCTTTAGGGAAGGAAATCTGCCATCCTTACCTGGTCTGGCCTACATGTGACTCCAGACCCACAGCAATGTGGTTGACTCTTAACTGCCCTCTGAACAAGGGCAATTAGGGATGGGCAATAAGTGCTGGCCTAGCTAGCAACACCCACATCCCAGGAACGAATATAAAATAAAATTATTCAAGGGTAGAAGGTGTTCAGAAAAGATAGGAAAGGGGGAGGGGCGGTATTGGTTATGGGGAGCATTGCACTGCTGGAGAAAGAGGATATCCCAGTGAGTTCAAGGACAGAATCAATTTGGCTAGAGCTAAGGAACAAAAACGTACAATTACATTGCTTGGTGTAGTCTATAGACCACCAACCAGCGAGAAGGACTTAGAAGAACAAATCTTCAGAGAAATTGCAGAGAGATGCAAGCATTATAGAGTATTATAATGGGTCACTGTCCCAGTCTAAAGGGGGGAGAGGGCAAAAGTTCCTAGATTGTGTTCAGGAAAATTTTCTACAGCAGTATGTGTCTAATCCAACAAGGAAAGGTGCACTGTTGGACCTGGTTCTTGGAAATGAGGTGGGCCAAGAAGATCAAGTGTCAGTGGGGGAACATTTAAGAGACATCATTGTATTGTACATTTTAGGATGATGATAGGCAATCCAGAGTAAAAATAATTGACTGGATGAGAGCCGACTTCAATGGGCCAAGAACGGAGCTGGGCCAGATAGACTGGAACGAAAGATTGGCGGGAAAAACTGTAACTGAACAATGGGCTGTCTGCAAAAATGAATTGGTTCGGGCACAGTCAAGGTATATTCCATCGAAAGGGAAAGGTAGGGAAAATAAATCCAGAGCTCCTTGGATGAAAAAGGAGAGAGACAGTAAGAAAAATAAGAAAAAGTGTGCTTATGACAGGTGTCAGGTAGAAAATACAATTCCGAACCAAGAGGAATACAGAAGGTTCAGAGGGGAGGTGAAAAAGCATATAGAAAAGCAAAGAGGGATTATGAGGAAAGACTGACAGCCAACATAAAGGAGATTCCCAAAGTCTTCTACAGGCATATAAATAGTTAAAAAGTGGCAAAAGAAGGAGTAGGGATCTAAAAGGGAATTTACACATGGACGAAGGGGCCATGGCTGAGGTATTAAATGAATACTTTGCATCCATCTTTACCAAGGAGGTAGATACTACCCAGGCCATGGGGACAGATGAGGAAACTCTGTCACTAGAAGGGTTCAAAATTGATAAGGAGGTGTTGTTGAATAGACTGTTGGTACTTAAAGTTGACAAGGCACTGGGACCGGATGAGATGCATCCAAGGATATTGAAGGAAATGAGAGTAGAAATTGCAGGGACACTGACTATAATTTTTTGGTCTTCCCTAGACTCAGGGAAGATGCCAGAAGACTAGAGAATTGCAAACATTACGTCCTTGTTCAAAAAAGATTGGAAGGATAAGCCCAGCAATTACAGACCAGTTAGTTTAACTTCAGTGGTGGGCAAGATTCTAGAGACAATTATTCGGGATAGAATTAGTAGTCACACGGAAAAACATTGGTTAATAAGGAAGAGCCAGCATGGATTACTAAAGGGGAAATCGCATTTAACTAACTTACTGGAGTTTTTTGAAGAGGTAACAGAGAGGGTTGATGAGGGTAATGCTGTTGATGTGGTGTACATGGACTTTCAAAAGGCATTTGATACAGTGCCACACAACAGATTTGAGAGAAAAGTTATAGCTCATGGAATAAAAGGGACAGTAGCAATGTGGATACAAAATTGGCTGAAAAATAGAAAGCAGAGAGTAATAGTAAATGGATATTTTTCAGGCTGGGGGAAGGTTTATAGTGGAAGTCCCCAGGGGTTGGTATTGGGACCCTTGTTTTTCCTGATATATATTCCAATGATCTAAATCTTGGCGTGGAGCAGACAATTTCAAAGTTTGAGGATGATACGTAGCTTGGGAATGTTGTAAACCACGAGAAGGACGGTGTAGAACTTCAAAAGACATAGACAAGTTGGTGCAGTGGGCAGATAGGTGAAATTCAATGTGGAGAAGTGTGAGGTGATGCATTTTGGTAGGAAGAACATGAACAGACAATATAAAATAAGGCGTGAAATTTTGAAGGGGGTGCAGGAGCAGAAAGACTTGCGAGTATATGTGCATAGATCATTGAAGGTGGCAGGACAGGTGGAGAGAGCAGTTAGTAAAGCATATAGTATCCTGGACAAGAGCAAAGAGCTTATGCTGAATTTATATAAGATACTCATTAGTTGGAGTACTGTGTACAGTTCTGGGCACCATGCTATAGGAAGGATGTGAACACATTGGAGAAAGTGCAGAAGAGGTTTACAAGAATGGTTCCAGGGATGAGAAACTTCAGTTACAAAGGCAGACTGGAGCGGTTGGGACCGTTCTCCTTGGAGAGACGGTGGCTAAGAGGAGATTTGATAGAGATGTTCAACGTCATGAGGGGGCTGGACAGAGTAGATAGGGAGAAGTTGTTCCTGTTCATAAAAGGATCAGGAATGAGAGAGCACAGGTTTAAAGTGGTTTGCAAAAGAAGCAAATGTGACGCGAGAAAAAACGCTTTCCACACAAGCCTGGAATGCAATGCCTGGAAGTGTGGTGGAGGCAGGTTCAATCGAGGCATTCAAGAGGGCATTCAATGATTATTTGAAGAGAAACAACATGCAAGGGTACAGGGAAAAGGCACAGTAATGGCACTGGATCCTAATGCTCATTTGGAGAGCCGGTGCAGACACGAATGACCTCCTTCTGTGCCATTAAAATTCTGTGATTCTGTGGTACATATTCTACAAATGACATATTTACATCCAAACTTTCAGGCAAACAATGCAAGGGACAGAATTTCAAACACATAAAAGATTCCTACACAGAAACACCTGTATGTCCAAAGAAAAAGACCTTTCCTTTTCCTCATCATTTTAAAAGGTATTTAAGCAAGAATTGTGTTATTGCTTTCAAGGAAAGTACAGCTCATTTGCTAAATGTTGTACAGTAATAATTCTTTAAACAGATTTGTTTACCTGCCGTAGCGTTCGTGCCACCAAGCTTTCAAGAACTGGTCCTCTATCTTCATGTAATAAGTGAACTTCATCTAAAATTAATAGTCTGACAATCTGAGATAACGCAACATCACCAACACTTTTGCGTGTTACCACATCCCATTTCTCTGGTGTTGTCACAAGCATCTGAAAAACAGAAAAAAAAAATACATTCAACATTACATAGTATATGAATCAGGAACCAATGAAAAAAAATTAAAGTCCCCTTAAATATTTTGAGTACTGGTACAGTTTCTCAATTAGGCTTATCAAAACAGTCCAAATTATATTTCTAGAAAGTGAATACCAAATTGCATTTCTATGACTAATAAATTTATCTAAAGCTAATGTTTTTAGCATTTATATACTATAACTAATACTGTAAATATCCTGCACTAAGGCAAGATTTTAAGTAGGAAATATTGAAGTAGGCTTCAGTTGTTGTAATAACCTGTACATATATTGAAAGTGTATGCAGCAGACACTACGTACAATTTAACGCTGGTTTGTATTTCAGATAACAGCGGTGCACTATTTAGGTAGGAGATATATGAATCTTACACTGTTCTTCCTGAAATGCTGACCACCACAAGTGACATTGCTTTGGAGTATATGACTTATGACAATAAACTTACTGTTTTATATGCAATGTGTGTTGTGCACCAGTACCTGGTGTGAGTGAACAATCATTTTTCTGTGTATTCCCAGTGTAAACAAGCCAACAAACCTGCAAAGTGACTGGCTACCTGATTGATAAATGGAAAAAAGTTATGGCGAGGAGACTGGTTGCAGTGTACAGTGGTTTTGGCTCACCTATAGAAAATAAGGACACTATCCTTATGCGCCAAAAATGGAAAATTGAAAATTTAAAGGTTACAAATAATGAACACTCATTGAACAGTTTTCTGAATTCCACATTTGAAAAGCAAAATCAACATCCAACCAGTTAGCTTTCTTGACTCCCAGAAACACACTTACTGTCCCTGGCCCCAGCTATAAACAGAAATTAGAAATAAAATGACCACAGGGCCATTGAGAATGTTTTCTACACCAACACCTCCACGAGTCGACACCACCCGCCCGTCCCCACTACCACTAGCCCACCCTCCCAAACTCCACCATAAAACAAAGTCCTGGAGACAAAGAAACAATTAATTCCTGTCATTTCACTGAAAGACTACACTCTGAATGTTAAATACAACTTCCATCATGACAACCATGGACAGCAAAAAGCAAGACTGCGATCTGTTTCCATGGCAATAGTATCTAGTCGGCCGGAAAATCTGCTAATACAGGTTTAATAAATCTGCATGATCACTCTATGCCACTGGTATCCGTGTGGGATCATAATGAAGAGTGTACTGGTTTCCACTGAAAGGAATAAGTCGTGCAGTTTCTTTTACATCACCCTACAGGAGATTGAATGCACATTCCCATCAAAAGCTTAATACCTCTCTTTCATAAGACTAGTGTTTACAAAAGTTAGTTTTAAATTCTGACAATAGATTATGAACCCCAAAATAAAAGTATCATTTTAACAGCTTCCTGAAGATTATGTTTAAATAACTATTTCCTAAACGCGCTTGGAAAGAAAGACAATGCCAGAAACACGTTTTTTGTATTTGCATAACTGTATTTGGATCAGCTTATGTTGTATAATCATCAACCACTTTTCTATGTCTGTCCAGGTTAACGCCTGCAGAAAATTAAGTGCACAGACAACTTTTTTCCTGACTGTGAATGCCCTCCTCCACAAAGCCTGCCATTACCAGAGGCCATCCAAACAGGAATCGCCCCTCTCCCTGTTTGATAAGGCTCAGATTGCAAACTGAGTTGAACCTGAATACATCCCTGTGCCATGTCCCTCAGCATTAGTAAGGCAGCTATCAGCATAGCCACATGTAAAAGTTGGTAAATTTTTTATTACTATAAAACAAAGCATCTTGAACACCAAAAACTAAATGATGCTTCCAGAACAGCTAGACTAATTAGCTTAATAGAGCTATTGTACACATACACAAATTCCTATAACATTCTTTCCAATGCACCTTGTGTAACATGTTTTTCTGTCACACTTAAACATACCTACTTATTACACTTGCCTTTGATTAGCTGCAAAGATGAGTTAAAAGAGGGGCCTAAAGATTGGGCCTGTTGCCAAAGGGTCCATCCTCTATCTCTGTCCACTCTCATTTGCTGCTTCTTTCAATGGAAAACTAGCATTACAAATTTCTAGAGGAGAAACAGCTCCAGGAAATTAATAGAGGTCCACAGCCTTCTTTCTTCATCCCATTTTTACAAAAAACACTACCAACTTCTCCATCTTCCTGGACGCAAGTTCACTCACCCCAAATCATCCCAGATCCTCAATCCAACCCACCCCGCCAACACCCATCAAAACCCATGATCCCTGGCCACTGGTCTCAAGCTAATTAATTTCATGCTAGTAAGGTGCGCTTTCAAATGCTCCCAGGTTTGCTGCTCCAAAACATTATTACCCACTTTTCATTGTTCACAGGCTCATCACACAACACTCCTACCGTTCTTAGGCCCTACATCACTCCACTTCCCAATCTCCAAACAGTTACCCCAGGATCTAGTTTCAACATCATCACACCCCAACACTACTCAGTGAAAGAACTGTGGATGCATTTGTCATAATTTCCCAAAGTTCTTTAGATTTAGGGATTGTGCCTTTGGATTTCAAAATTGCAAATGTCATTCCAACTAAAGTAGGAGCGAGGGAAAATCCAAGTGCAGTAATTGCATTCTTTTCAGATTAACATCAATTGTAAGGAAGTTACTGGACTCCATCATTATAGACAGAGTGGGAGCACAGAGTGGAGGTGAAAACGACCGAGTGCAACAAGGAACAGGTGCTTACTGGGAATTTGGTGCAGAGAGGTAAGGAGGTGCTGCTTTTTATACATTCTTTTCTGCCTCCAGCAACTGCTGAGTATTTAAACGGGGACCGTAGTTGAAAACAGTACTAGGGAGATGTAAGTATTGCATTACATTTACAGCTTAACCAGATAAACTACTTAATAAAACTACAGAAAACAGTTGAGTGATATTTCTAAACTTGAAACCTAATTAGCTAAATAAAGATGGCAGGGTAGGAGATATGTTGCAGCTGTAATATGTGGGATCTGGTGGATGCTAGTGTGATCCATAACAACCACATCTGCAATAAGTGTCAGGATTTCGAGGAACTTCGGCTCAGAGTTGATGATCTGGAGTCTGAGCTTCAGACACTGCAATGCATCAGGGAGGGGGAAAGTTACCTGGACACTTTGTTCCAGGAGGCAGTCACACCCCTTAGGCTAGGTACTTCTGATTTGGTCTGTGGTCAGGGGCAGGAGGGTATGACTGAATGAGCAGGTATGGGGATCCAGAAGGTAACAAAGAAGTGCCTCAGCTCCTACAAAATTGTCCGACAGGTTCGAGAATCTTGCAACTTGTGTGGACAAGAGCAGGGACTGCAGGGTGGATGAGCAAGTTGAACAAGGATTGTAAGTGTAAGAAGCCATTCAAGTTGGGGTGTAAAAAGGAATGTAATTGCAGTCATGACAGTATACTTAGGGGGATAGATACTGGTCTCTGCAGCCAAGAGCGTGAGTTCTGACGGCTGTGTTGCCTGCCCGGTGCCAGGGTTAAGGACATCTCCTGCGAGCTGGAAAAGAACATGGAGTGGGAGAAGGTTCAAGGTGTCATAGTGCACATGGGTACCAACAAAATAGGCAGGACTAAGAAAGAGGTTCTCCTGTTCTCCTGAGGGAGTATGAGCAGCTAGGGGCTGTCAGCTGCAGCCTCTAGGAGTTTCCTTGTCCCTGGCGTGAGGGTTTCTTAACTTTGGAATCTCCAGATGTTCAATTGGAACGTGGTGCTGGCAGCTGTGGAAAATGTTACATTCAGGCAAAGCTGCATCTTAATCGGGAGTGTCAGGTTAAAAATAGATTGCTAAAAATCAGAACCACAAAGGTAATAATCTCTGGATTACTACCTTAGCCATGAGCAAATTGACATAGGGTAAATAAGATCAGAGAGTTCAATGCATGGCTCAAAGATTAGCGTAGGAGAAATGGGTTTTAATTGGACCATAAGACATAGGAGCAGAAATTAGGCCATTCAGCCCATCGAGTCTGCTCCACCATTCAATCATGGCTGATAAGTTCCTCAACCCCATTCTCCTGCCTTCTCCTCGTAACCTTTGATCCCCATACCAATCAAGAACCTATCTATCTCGGTCTTAAATACACTCAATGACCTGGCCTCCACAGCCTTCTGTGGCAATGAATTCCATAGATTCACCACTCTCTGGCTAAAGAAGTTTCTCCTCATTTCTGTTCTAAAAGGTCTTCCCTTTACTCTGAGGCTGTGCCCTCGGGTCCTAGTCTCTCCTACTAATGGAAACATCTTCCCCATGTCCACTCTATCCAGGCCTTTCAGTATTCTGTAAGTTTCAATCAGATTCCCCCTCATCCTTCTAAACTCCATCGAGTATAGACCCAGAGCCCTCATACGTTCCTCATATGTTAAGCCTTTCATTCCTGGGATCGTGCTCGTGAACCTCCTCTGGACCCTCTCCAGGGCCAGAACATCCTTTCTGAGATACGGGGCCCAAAATTGCTCACAATATTCTAAATGTGGTCTGACCAGAACATTATAAAGCCTCAGCAGCACATCCCTGCTTTTATATTCTAGTCCTCTCGAAATAAATGCCAACATTGCATTTGCCTTCCTAACTACCAACTCAACCTGCAAGTTAACCTTAAGAGAATCCTGGACTAGGACTCTCAAGTTCCTTTGCACTCCAGATTTCTGAATTCTCTCCCCATTTAGAAAATAGTCTATGCCTCTATTCTTCCTACCAAAGTGCATGACCTCACACTTGCCCACGTTGTATTCCATCTGCCACTTCTTTGCCCATTCTACTAACCTGTCCAAATCCTTCTGCAGCCTCCCCGCCTCCTCAATACTACCTGTCCCTCCATCTATCTTTGTATCATCTGCAAACTTAGCTAGGATGCCCTCAGTTCCTTCATCTAGATCATTAATGTATAAAGTGAAAAGTTGTGGTCCCAACACTGACCCCTGCGGAACTCCACTAGTCACTGGCCGCCATCCTGAGAAGGACCCCCTTATCCCCACTCTCTGCCTCCTGCCAGACAGCCAATCTTCTATCCATGCTAGTACCTTGCCTCTAACACCATGGGCTCTTATCTTACTGAGCAGCCTCCTGTGTGGCACCTTGTCAAAGGCCTTCTGGAAGTCCAAGTAGATAACATCCATTGGCTCTCCTTTGTCTAACTTACTCGTTACCTCCTCAAAGAATTCTAACAAATTTGTCAGGCATGACTTCCCCTTGATGAAACCATGCTGACTTTGCCCTATTTTATCATGCACTTCCAAGTATTCTGAAATCTCATCCTTAATAATGGACTCTAAAATCTTACCAACGACCGAGGTCGGGCTAATCGGCCTGTAATTTCCCGTCTTTTGTCTAACTCCCTTCTTAAACAAGGGGGTTACATTAGCAATTTTCCAGTCCTCTGGGACCCTCCCTGACTCCAGTGATTCCTGAAAGATCACCACTAACGCCTCAACTATCTCTTCAGCTATCTCCTTCAGAACTCTGGGGTGTAATCCATCTGGTCCAGGTGATTTATCCACCTTCAGACCTTTCAGTTTTCCTAGCACCTTCTCCTTGGTAATGGCCACCATATTCACCTCTGCCCCCCAACTCTCTTGAACTTTGGGGATGTTACTCGTGTCTTCCACCGTGAAGACTGACACAAAGTACATATTCAGTTCCTCCGCCATTTCTTTGTTCCCCACTACTACTTCTCCAGCGTCATTTTCCAGCGGCCCAATGTCCATTTTTGCCTCTCTCTTACCCATTATATATCTAAATAAACTCTTGCAATCTTCTTTTATATTACTGGCTAGTTTACCCTCATATTTAATCTTCTCCCTCCTTATTTCTTTTTTAGTTGTCCTCTGTTGGTCTTTGTAGGCTTCCCAATCCCCTGGTTTCCCACTGCTCTTCGCCACATTGTATGCTTTCTCTTTAGCTTTTATGCTGTCCCTGACTTCACTTGTCAGCCATGGATGCCTTGTCCTCCGTTTAGTATGCTTCTTCTTCCTAGGGATGAATTTTTGCTGTGTCTCCCAAATTACTCCCAGAAACTCCTGCCATTGCTGTTCCACTGTCTTTCCTGCTAGGCTCATCTCCCAGTCAATTCTGGCCAGCTCCTCCCTCATGCCTCTGTAGTTGCCTTTATTCAACTATAATACCATTACGTCTGATTCCAGCTTTATCCTCTCAAATTGCAGGGTAAATTCTATATTATGGTCACTTCCTCCTAAGGGTTCCTTCACCTTAAGCTCCCTTATCAAATCTGCCTCATTACACATCACTAAATCTAGAATTGCCTGTTCCCTAGTGGGCTCTACTACAAGCTGCTCCAAAAAGCCATCTTGTAGACATTCCACAAATTCCTTTTCTTGGGATCCACTACCAACTTGATTTTCCCAGTCTACCTGCAGATTGAAATCCCCCATGATCACTGTAACCTTGCCTTTCTTACAAGCCTTTTCTATCTCCTGGTGTATCGTGTGCCCCACATCCTGACTACAGCTCGGAGGCCTGTACATAACTCCCAATATGGTTTTTTTACCTTTGCAGTTCTTCAACCCTACCCACACAGATTCTACATCATCTGACCCTACGTCATTTCTTGCTATCGATTTAATTTCATTTCTTACTAACAAAGCAACCCCACCCCCTCTGCCAACCTGCCTATCTTTTCGATAGGATGTATATCCTTGGATATTTAGCTCCCAGTCCTGATCCCCTTGCAGCCATGTCTCCGTGATGCTCACCACATCATACCTACCAATTTCAATCTGCGCCACAAGCTCATTTACCTTATTTCCTATACTGCGTGCATTCAGATACAACACCTTCAGTCCCGTATTTCCCATCCCCTTTCTCATTGTCATCCCTTTATCTGATGTGCTTGAAGTTAGATTCCTAACCCTTTCCAAACACTTTGTCCTATTTTGTGTTCTGGAGACTTTAATAGCCTCTCCTGGGCTCTCTTTTCTTTTCAGTTTTTTCATAATTTTTTGGGCACTGGTGCCAATACTGGGTAAAGAGAGAGCTATATCGTTGGGACGATCTTCATCTGAACCATGCTGAGACCAGTGTCCTGGTGTGTCATGTGACTAGAGCTGCCATGAGGGCTTTAAACTAATGTGGTGGGAGGGGCGGCATTGGGGGCACGGGGTGGTTCACATGAGGGGAGATGTGGAAAGTTATAGAGAAAGGACAAGGCTAAATTTCAGGGTAGCAATACAGGTAATGGTAACCAGAGTGTGGCAGGAAGGGACAGAGCATCCAAACATGAGAATGCGCCAGCAAATATGGTCAGAGTAGGGAAAAATGACTTTAAATTAACAGAGCGAGAGGAGGGTTCGAAAGAAGGAAGATTTAGAAATCCAAAGATAAAAGGTGAGGCAATATAAAAGTATATTGATGTGAGTTAAGACAAGCTGAGCGGGACACGAAGGGGCAGCGGGTTTAACAGTAATAGTGCATCACACAGTAAGGTCCAAACAGGGAATAGTCATAAAAAATAAAATTGAGGTCACTTTATGAATGTGCAGAGCATTCGTAATAAAACAGATAAACCATTGACACCAATAGATATAAATGGTTTAAATCTAATCGCCATTACAAAGACATGGTTACAAGATGACCGAGGTTGGAAAATAAGCATTACATGATACACAACATTTCAAAAAGACAGGGAGAATGGAAAAGGAGGACAAACTGTTTGCCCTTGTCCAAATTTTGAAGGCATCTGTTTCAGATCTCCCACTCAAGAGAGCTGAAGTCATATAATCGTGAAGCAATTGAAGGATTGTAATGAAGTTTCTTGGACATCTAAATCTTTGGAGCACAATGCAGAGAACCTTGTGATTTACTGAGTCAAATGTTTTGGCCAGGTCAATGAATGCAATGAAGAGTTCCTGGTGTTGTCCTCGACATTTTTCTTGGATTTGTCTCGCAACAAAGACCACGTTGGAGGTTCCTCTGGAAGGTCCGTGTCTCTGGGAGGATTTCCACAGCCACAGAAAGTAGGCGATTCAGGAGAGTGTGTGTCAGGATTTTCCCTGCTATGGACAAGAGGGAAATACTTTGATAGTTTCCACAGCGTGATTTATCTCCCTTCTTAAAGATAGTTACAATTCCTGAAAGAAAGAGACCTGCTGTCAATGAGTTCTGATGAGTGCCCAAGACGAAAGGCTTCAACAGCATGACTTTTTTCAGCAATACTCAAGGTCTGTACGACCAAATGACTATAGTTACAATTGTTGCATTCCTGAAGTCGGGATGGGGAGGAGTTCTTTTTCCTCCCAGATCCGTAGGATGAGCGCACAGAGTCTTGATGTGAACAAAAGCCCACCAGCTGTGAAGACCTCAGCTGCAGGCCATTGGGGTCACAGACTTTGTTGTTTTTCATCCGAGGGTTGCTTGTCCTTTCTCTCCCATCAATGGTGGTTCACCCATGGATTCTACCACAGTGTGCTGGACAATAGCCTGGAGAGTATTAGCTGTCACTGTGGATTCATAGTTGAGGAGTTGTTGAAAATGTTCTTTCCAGCATTGATGGATGGCATTGTCATCCTTAAGAGAAAAACCATCCTGTGAGCAAAGGGGAATTTGTCCATTTGACCTTGGTCTATAAGTGGACCTGGTGGCATCAAAAAAGCTTCACGTGACATGATGGTCATCATATTGTTAGGTCTCTTGAGCTTTCTCTTCCCACCACATTTCCTTTATCTTCCAGATTTGTCTTTGAGCATCATCTTGAGCAATTGGAATGCTGCCTTCTTGACTTGGGTTGTTCTGCCAGATAAAGGCTGCAAGTTTTTGTTCTAGATCATCACATATATCAGCATCGTTTTCGCCAAACCAGTCCTGGTGACACTGATGCTCAAATCCAATTGTCTGAGCACAGGAGTCGAGAACATTTATTTGATCTCTCTGTTCTGGAATTGAGTTGGATGTGTGACGAGTTTCCAGATTGGTCAAGAGCTGCACTTGGAGTTCCTCTCTTTGGGCGGTATAATTTAGGGCGGAGACATCGATTTCTTCTCTCTTAGACATTCAAGGAGATATTTATTAACTCTCAGCAAAGATTTATTCCAGTGAGAAAGCCTCTTTGAGAAAGATTCATTATCCATGGCTGAATAAGAAAGTTAAGGACAACATCAAATTGAAAGAAACATTGTACAAATCTGCAAGGCTTAGTGGCAGGTCAGAAGATTGGTCAGATTTTAAGAACCAGCAAAGAATGACTGAAAAAAAAGAGGGAGAAAGTAGAGTATGAGAAAAAAACTAGCTAGTAATATAAAAGCAAACAGTTTCTACAAGTATTTAAATAGGAAAAAAATAACTAAAGATGGTGTTGGTCCTCTAGAGAGTGAGTCTGGTTAATTGATAATGGTAAAGAAGGAAATGGCATTGAACAGGTATTTTGTGTCTGTCTTTACTGTAGAAAACTTGGAAAACTTCCCAAAGGTACTTGAAAATCAAGAGATGAACTGGAGGGAGGAACTTAAAACAGTCACTAGGGAAAAAGTACTGGTAAAGCTATTAGACCTAAAGGCTGACAAATCCCCGGGACCAGATGGCCTACATCCTGGGGTCTTAAAATAAGTGGGTGCAGAGATAGTAGGTGCATTGGTTATAATCTTCCAAAATTCCTTAGATTCTGGAAAGGTCCCAGTGGATTGGAAAATAGCTAATGTAACACCTCTATTCAAGAAAGAAGGGAGACATAAAACAGAAACTGCAGGCCAGTTAGCCTAAAATCTGTTTTAGGAAAATTGCTAGAATCCATTACTAAGGATGTTATAGTAGGATACTAATTTATTAGAGTTTATAGAGGGAGTAACAAGCCAGGTGGATAAAGGGGAACCTGTAGATGTGATGAACTTGGATTTCCAGAAGGCATTTAATAAGTGCCAGATCAAAGGTTACTATGCAAGATAAGATTATTTGGTGTAGGTGGTAATATATTAACATGGATGAAGGATTAGTTAGCTAACTGGAAGCAAAGAGTGGGGATAAATGGGTCTTTTTCAGGTTGGCAAGATGTAAGTAGTGGAGTGTCACAGGGATCAGTGCTGGGACCTCAGCTACTCACAATCTACATCAATGGTTTGGATGAAGGGACCGAATGTATGGTAGCTAAATTTGCCAATACCAAGATAGGTAGGAAACTAAGTTGTCAAGAGGACGTAGAGAGCCTGCAAAGGGATATAGATAGGTTAAGTGAGTGGGCAAAAATTTGGCCGATGGAATATAATGTGGGAGCATGTGAATTTTTCCACTTTGGCAGGAAAAATAGAAAAGCAATATATTTAAATCGACGGAGACTGCGGAACTTGGTGGTACAGAAGGATCTGGGTGTCCTGGTACATGATTCACGTAATGTTAGCACGCAGGCATAGCAAGTGATTAGGGGAAGGAAAATGGAATGTTGGAATTTATTGCAAGGGGAATGGAATATAAAAATAAGGAAATTTTACGAACATAAGAACATATGAATTAGGAGCAGGAGTTGGCCACTCAGCTCCTCGAGCCTGCTCCCCCATTCAGTATGATCATGGCTGATCCATATATCTGCAGCTGTATAGGGTCTTAGTGAGACCACATCTGGAATACTATGTACAGTTTTCATCTCCATACTTGAAAAAAATATAGAAGCAGTTTAGAAAAGGTTCACTCAACTCATTCCTGTGAGGGGCTTATCTTATGAAGAAGGGTTGAACAGTTGGGCCTGTACCCATTGGAGTTTAGAAGAATGAGAGGTGATCTTATTGAAACATACAAGATCCTCAGGGGCCCTGATAAGGTAGATACCGGGAGGATGTTTCCACTTTTGGGGGGTTACTGGAACTAGGGGACACAGTTTAAGAATAAAAGATCTCCTTTTTAAGGCAAAGGTGAGGAGAATTTTTTCTGAGGCTTGTTAGTATATGGAATCCTTTCCCCAGAAAGCAGTGGAAACTGGGTCACAGAATTTATTCAAGGCAGAGTTTGACAGGTTTTTGATGGCCAAGGGAGTCTAGTAATAGGAAAGTGGAGTTGAGGCCACAACCAGATCAGCCATGGCCTTGTCGAATGGCAGACCAAGCTCGAAGGGCTGAATGGCCGACTTCTGCTCCTAAGTCCTATGTTCCTATGAAACATTATGTCAAATATGGTGAAAGCTGCTTATATCAGACCTATTTGTGCAGGCATCATTTGTTCAGCATGTCTGATGTCCACTGTAAATTTAAAATCAGGCTGATAAATTGTATTTGCCTCGGCTCTTCAATTTGACAATTGGATGTAATGTGAAGTTAGAAAAAAAGGAGGTAGTAAGCAAGTTTTCATTGACATTATAATATTTTACAGTCAGCAGGGAATCTCTAGAATAAAATGAGTTAGGAGCCAAGAAATCTAGATGCGTCAACATGTTTGGTTTAGCCAGCTATGGTTGCATCAGGCAGTGCTTTTGCCAGTTTACCCAAGGGTTGTGAAAAACTGCATCTGCTATAAATGAAGTCCTCTGTTGTGAAAAAAAAATCCATTCATTGTACGTCAATCAAATAAAATTTTGATAGTCATGCACGTTCATGATAGAAGTTCACCAGAAATCAATTTTACTCAATAAATGTTGGCATTGCCAGTGATGCCAACATTCTATGAACATATAAAAAAAGTCTGTCACATACAACTTTATGATTTATCAGGCGCCCAAAACCTGTAAATACATTTTTTGCACAACTAAGTGAGCCTAGATAGAGCCCAGACAATTAAAAGAAAAATAAAACAGATCTGTTCTGCTGCTCTCACAAGGGAAACCTATATGTATGAATCCGACACCAGATTCAGACTAATCTCATTAATCAATGAGCATGCTTGGTTGGCCTAGTGCATCATGGGAATACGCTTCCACTCGTGCAAGAACTGAGTGGGATGTTAAGTGGGTCACGAATAAGATAATGCAGTATTTTGGACCCGCTCAACTGAAATGGGAAAATATTTCAGGGACCTATGCACTCTACCAGCAAGGCACCTGAGATCAATATTGTGCTCTTTATGAATGCATTAGCAGTTCTTACTATAACTTAAAACCCAATAGATAATAAAAAGCAGACAACTACATTGATGGAGGGGAAAATGAATAAGTATTTAAGGAGCAATCTATAGTAGCCAAAAGATACCCAGCACCTACTGTAGTTTGTTAACAAAAGACCATCCTTGAGATTTATCAGGTATTGCTGAGTACGTGTCAATGTGTCTAGTGCCTTGCAAGCTGTTAAATCAAATGGTTCGCAAATCGACTTTTGCACCATAAATGTACCATATTGCTCAATATTCACCATGAAAGCAGCCTAACAATGCACTTGCACACTGATGAAAACAAATCACTGCACTCACTGCTGATGATAAAATTTACACTTTTTCTTCCAGTAATTATCAATAATATATTGATAAAATATACCTTCAAATACCAGAAATCAAACAAAAACGATGGCAACATTCAGCATGCCAATCTACATCAGTTGGGAAGAACAGACAAGTTGATATTTCAGGTGTAACCCTTCATCGAGCTTCTTAAATTTTGACAAGACTCATATCTGAAACATTCTGTCTCTTCTCTCCACAAACTGATCATCATGCTGAGTACTTTTGGCATTTTCTGTTTTCATTTCATAAGATATTATTTCCATTTCCGTAGCATCTTATTGTGCTGAAATGTCTTCTAAGACATGACTGTATTATGTGGTATCTGCTGAGGTTGAATATTAGCCAGAATAGGAAGAAACAACCTACTCTTCTGCAAACAATGGCATGAAATTCTTAATGTACACCCTGAACTACCAAAACAAACATTTGGAAACCTTGACTTAACATCTCCCGATAAGGAAGGCACCTCTAACAATACAAAACTCTTTCATTTCTGTAACAGAGTATCTGCCTAGATTATTCAACCATGTACTGGTGTGGAACTAGGCACACTTTGCTTTTACTTCAAAAATGAGAGTGCTACCATAGGATCAATTTTTTGCTTTACATGACAATCACAGTGATTGAAATGCTAGTGCTGCACAGTTTTAGGAAACTGAGCCTGGCAGCATATGTACACTGCAAGAAAATAAGCAAGTATCATACCTACTTAGCAAGGACTGTTGATTCAACAGTCTTGGAAGTATATTTACAAGGGCAAAAGCAAGGGAATGAAAAATTGTGGAGCAAGTGTAACCAAGGCAGAGAGATTCGGAAGAAAATTAGGGAGTGAGCGATATACGGGATTCTTTTCCATCTTTTACCCCATGACAATGATCAATGACATCAGAAGTCTCCCATAGTCTTCAGAAGCAGTCGCCTTGATCAATAACTGACTTTACGTGGGGAGATCACTGTCAACTGGTCAAGGAGCAATGAGTAACACACCACCATCTACATCCAAGCAAGTCATGAGGGTAGGAGCTATGAATTAAAGAAAAAAATGAAAAAGGGAGCAACACACAGCATTTCAGAAGAATTCAAACAGCAATTAAGACATTGGGCAGAATTTTGCCCTTGTTGGGTGTGCGGGCCCCACTGGCTCAGTGGTGGGTGGACAGCCGACCCCCACCACTGAAATTCAGCTTACACACAATAAAGAGAGATTTCAAGTGCTCTTCTGCAATCTCAGATGGACATACAAAGCAAGGTTACCAAAAATGTGCATAAAACACTGATTTGGCCTCGAGTAGAGTGCTGTATTCAGTTCTAGGTACCGCACTTTAGAAAGCATGTGAAGACATTAGAGGGGTTGCAGAAAAGATTCACGAGAATGTTTCCAGGGATCAAGAACTTCAGTTAAACGGATAAATTGGAGAAGCTGGGACTGTTCTCCTTGGAGGAGAGAAGATTATGATTATGAAGATACTTGATAGAGGTATTCAAGATCACGAGGAGTCTGGACGGAGAAGACAGGGGGAAACTGTTCCTGTTGGAAAAAGAATCGAGAACCAGAGGACACTGATTGAAGATGATTAATAAAAGAAGCAACGGTGACATGAGGAAAAACTTATTTACGCAGTGAGTGGTTAGAATCTAGAACGCACTGCCTGAGTGTGTAGTGCAGGCAAATTCAATCATGGCTTTCAAAAGTGAATTGGATCATTATCTGAATAGAAAAAAAAATTGCAGGGCTACGAAGAAAAAGGCAAGGGAGTGGGAGTAGGTGTGTTCATCTTGCAGAATGCCAACATGAACACAACGAGCTGAATGGCCTCCTTCTTTGCTGTAACCATTCTATGATCCACCAAAAAAGCAAAATGTGAGTAAATTGGCTGCTGTATTTCACATAATCAGAATTGTTACGACATAGGAGGCGGCCATTCGGCCCATTGTGTCTGCACAGGCTCTCCAAATGAGCATCATGAATTAGTGCCATTCTCCTGCTTTTTCCCTGTACCCTGGCACATTGTTTCTATTCAAATAATCATCTAATGCCCTCTTGAATGCCTTGATTGAACCTGCCTCCACCATACTTCCAGGCAGTGCATTCCAAACTCAAATCACTCATTGTGTGAAAAAGTTTTTTCTCACATCACATCTGCTTCTTTAAGCAAATCACTTTAAATCTGTGCCTCTCGCTCCTGATCCATTTACAAGCGTGAATAGTTTCTCTCTATCTGCTCTATCCAGTCCCCTCATGATTTTGAACACCTCTTTCAAATCTCCTCTTAGCCTTCTCCTCTCCAAGAAGAACAGTCCCAACCTCTCCAATCTATCTTCATAACTGAAGTTTCTCATCACTGGAACCATACTTGTAAACCTCTTCTGCACTCCCTCCAATGCAATCACATCCTTCCTATAGTGTGGTGCCCAGAACTGTGCACAATACTCCAGCTGAGGTCTAACGAGTGTCTTATATAAGCTCAGCATAACCTCCTTGCTCTTGTACTCTATTCCCCTATTAAAAATGCCCAAGATACTGTATGCTTTATTAACTGCTCTCTCCACCTGTCCTGCCACCTTCAATGATCTATGCACATATACACTCAGGTTCCTCTGCTCCTGCACCCCCTTCAAAATTTCACCCCTTATTTTATATTGTCTCTCCATTCCTACCAAAATGCATCACCTCACACTTCATCGCATTGAACTTCGTCTGCCACCTATCTGCCCACTCCACCAACTTGTCCATGTCCTTTTAAAATTCTATACTGTCCTCCTCACAGCTTATGATGTTTCCAAGTTTCGAATCATCCCCAAACTTTGAAATTGTCCCCTGCACACCAAGATCCAGATTATTAATATATATCAGGAAAAGCAAGGGTCCCAAAAGCGACCCCTGGGGGATTCCACTACAAACCTTCCTCCAGCCTGAAAAATATCCATTGATCATTACCCTCTGTTTCCTATTACTCAGCCAATTTTGCATCCATGTTGCTACTGTCCCTTTTATTCCATAAGCTATAACTTCTTTCACAAGTCTGTTGTGTGCAACTGTATCAAATGTCTTTTGAAAGTCCATGTACACCACATCAACAGCATTACCCTCATCAACCCTCTCTGCAACTTCTTCAAAAAGCTCCAGCAAGTTAGTTAAACATGATTTCCCCTTTAGAAATCCATGCTGGTTCTTCCTAACCAACCCACATTTGTCCATGTGACTACTAATTCTATCCCGAATAATTGTCTCTAGAAACTGCCCATCACTGAAGTTAAACTGACTGGTCTGTAATTGCTGGGCTTATCCTTACAACCTTTTTTGAACAAAGACGTAATGTTTGCAATTCTCCAGTCCTCTGGCACCTCCCCTGAATCTAGGGAAGACTGAAAGATTATGGCCAATGCCCCTGCAATTTCTACTCTCACTTCCTTCAATATCCTTGGATACATCTCATCCAGTCCTGGTGCCTTGTTAACCTTAAATACCGACAGTTTCTCCAACGCTTTCTCCTAATCAATTTTGGACCCTTCTAGTGACAGAGCTTCCTCCTCTGTCCCCATGGTCTCGGTAGCATCTGCTTCCTTGGTTATGACAGATGCAAAGTATTCATTCAACACCTTAACCATGCCCCCTGTCTCTACGTATAAATCCCCTTTTTGGTCCCTAATCGGCCCTACTCCTCCTTCTACCATCCTCTTGCTATTTATGCACCGACAGAAGATTTTGGGAATCCCCTTTATATTGGCTTCCAGTCTTTTCTCATAATCCCTCTTTGCTTCTCTTATTTCATTTTTCACCTCCCCTCTGAACCTTCTGTATTCCGCTTGGTTCTCAGTTGTATTTTCTACCTGATACCTGTCGTAAGCATACTTTTTCTTCTTCATCTTAATTTCTATCCCCTTTTTTGTCCAGGGAGCTCTAGATTTGTTTGCCCTACTCTTCCGTTTTGAGAGAATATACCTTGGCTGTGCCCGAACCATTTCTTCTTTGAAGGTAGCCCATTGCTCAGCTACAGTTTTCCCCACCAACCTTTGGTTCCAGTCTATCCGGCCCAGCTCCGTTTTTGCCCCCTTGAAGTCAGCTCTCGTCCAGTTAATTATTCTTACTCTGAATTGCACATTGTCCTTTTCTACCATCATCCTAAACTTTACGATACAATGATCACTGTCTCCTAAATGCTCCCCCACTGACACTTGATCTACTTGGCCCACCTCATTTCCAAGAACCAGGTCCACAGTGCATCCTTTCTTGTTGGACTGGACACATAGTGCTGTAAAAAATTCTCCTGAACACAATCTAGGAACTCTTTCCCTCTTCCATCCACTACCACTGTCCCAGTCTACATTCGGGTAATTAAACTTACCCATTATAACTACTCCATACATAATGTTTGCATCTCTCTGTAATTTCCCTGCAGATTTGTTCCTCTGCATCCTTCCCACTAGTTGGCAGCCTGTAGCCTACACAGAGCAATGTAATTGCATCCTTTTTGTTCTTTAGCTCTAGCCAAATTGTTTCTGTCCTTGAACCCTCTGGGACACCCTCTTCTTTTCCTATCTTTTCCGAACACCATGTATCAAAGGCATTTAACACCCAGCCCTGCCCTTCCTTGAGCCAGGTCTCTGTTATCGCCACATCATCACAGGGAGAATTTCCCCCTTGTCACAGAAAATACATCCTTATTGATATTAAGATCTGTTAAAATAAAAAATCATGCGATTGCTGGATTTTGCAATATCGTATAGTGGTGTTCAAAAGATTAAATGGAGCGAATTAAAAGACCCTTACTCCATTATGTTTCCAACTAGACAATTCCAATGTATGCTCTTGAATAAATCAAACTGGGGTAATCATTTGATGTCATGTTTAATAGTGAGTCTAACTTGGTATCATTCCACCAAGTGGGATAAAACCTGGGCAACAGTGACCGCTATGTTTTACAATTTCATTTGCTTGATAGAGCCAAAGTTACTGAAAATCCACAACTAATTCTCGATTTTATAAATGGCTAGGATTTGGAATCGGTTAATTGGCTGACTCTAGTGGCTGTGAAGCAGAAATTAATCGAAATATAAGTGGCAAGTTTTTAAAGAGCAAAATAAAATGTGGAAATCATGAATGTCCCTAAATTCTAAAGGAAACATGACGAGCAGTCAAGATGGTTGACTCGTCATATACAAAGACATTAAGGTATAAACAAAATTGTCTTGCATAAATAATCATAATTCTAATTAATTTTGCATTAACCTTTCTCGAATAATGCTGCAATTGTGAATCACACCCCCATCCTACCTGTCACATGCATAAACCCTCTTAACCAGTAACCCTTGACTTGAGAGCTTGTATCCAAGGATTGTTACGATGAAATAATCTTTAATTCAGTCAGAGGAACAAGGTTGACATGCAGTAAAGATAACTCACTAAATTCTGATGAAAGTGAATTTCTTGAAGAGACAGGATATAATATATTAACTTTAACTTGCAACGCCTCGAGCTATTCATGAATAAGAAATTATTCACATGATTCTATAATGTGTTTTAAGAAATAATTAAGTGGGACTAAATTGAGAAAGTTATTACCAATTTATGTGTTTTTATTAAATGTAATTTTAATATAGCCAATAAACAAACCTAGTTTGTCACCAGTAAAAACGCACTAGCTGAGTGGAACATTGAGAAATAAACTCTACTGATGCAGACAGCTACACATCCAATAGCCTACATTTTGAGTTTCATTGAGGATACAAATCACTTACGTTTGTGTATTCTGCATATTTACTACTGGTTAAAGATTAGGTTAGTTTTTAACTTTTCACTCCGCATTTTTAAGTAACACTGACCAATCAATGTATCATATTAAACCACATTGCTATTCATATACGTTAAGGTCACACACAGATTTAGGGAGTAAGGTTATTTCAAATACATATAAGAACTTTCAAAAATGCTGTACTTTAGTTATCATGAGTTGCCTTCAGTGCCATTGTCAAAAATTTAACCAAGTAGAAGTACTTGAGTCGTCCTGCTGTTTTGCTGGATTTTATTACTGTTAAAATTAGTTATGCACGGGGATACAATTATGATCAACTGATATTGATCACTGCATCAGGATAGAATTCATACTTACCAGTCATCTTTAAGTGATATATACATAGGAGCTTAAGGCACAGGAGGAGGCCATTCAGTCTGTCATGCCTGTGTTGGCTCTAAATTGGAACTGTCCAATTTAGCCTGACACCCTAGCTTTTAGCCTGTAACCATGAAAATTATATACATCTGTCTTTTAAAAGTTCCAATGGAATTTGATTTCACCACACTTGCACATAGAGCTTTCAAGATCTTAACAACCAGGTTCTTGAAAATATTTCTCATTTCTCCTCTAGTTTTTTTTTGCCAATTATCCTAACTTCTCCAATCTCTCCACTTCACTGAAGTCCCGGTTATCAACCTGATAAATCTCTTCTGTACCCTCTCCAATCCTTAACATCCTTCCTAAAGGGTGATGTCTAGAATTATACACGATAGTCCAGTTAAGGCATAACCATTGATTTATAACTGTTTAGCTTGATTTCCTCGTTTATGTATTAAAGCCTCTATTCACAACGCCAAATACATATCCCATAGGCTTTCTTAACCCTTATCGACATCTTTGCCATCTTCTAAGATTTGTGAACAATCACCCCAAGGTCTCTCTGCTCTTGCACCCCTGCAAAAATGATCCTTTTATTACATTCATCCATCTGTAAATGAAGTAATTATCATAAGAGGATTCTCCTTATATTTAATTGCTAAGATAACCCCATTTAATTAAATGTCAATTAAAAATGAATCATATTGTATTTACAGTCTCCTCATATAGTTTGGTCAAAAGCATTAAACAGATAAGTGCCTTGCTGCTTCCTGATGAAACATCGTTAATGATCTCCCTTAAGTGTTAAAAGTATCATTCTTTTTAACTTGTTTTCGTTGTGACCATAAATTCCTACAAGTAAATTAGTGTTTAGGTGGTGAAAATGTAATATTTTAATGTAATCCATGTATTATTGTTGGACTTATTGCTTGAAATCTGTCTTAGAGGCTGATTGAAAACATTTTAAATCTTTCATTTGCATTTTGTGTATAAAATCCATTAATGCAACAAACTAGGAAATTACATTTCAGAAGCTAATCATTTGCATTCATTAGGCCTGATAGAGTACATCATTTAGTTCTGAATAACATACAGTCCCTTTTTATGCTACTTATTCACAGTACTAATTTATTAACAAGGGCCTTTCAGAATTGAAATCTCCCAGATATCAATTATTCTAAACTCCACAAGATATTCTTTTAAAAAAATAGTTGTATGCATCACCTCAATCTATGTGCCTGTACAGACATGTCCTGTATCATGTGAGGTATTACTTATTGTGCTAATAGTACCAGCACATGAATTATGCAGTATCAACTGGTGGTAAGAGGTGCCATAATTCTAAGCCTGTGCATTACCAATATTAGCAAAAATAAAATATAAGGTAACAACAAATTAACAGTGGAATTTAAAATACTAGATTTTGTACTAATAGTTTTAAAACTGTGACAAGTGCAGCCTGTCAGAGAGCTACCTTACTGCAGTGGTTGGCCTGATATAGGAACTTTCGACTCATTGCTTGGTGCAATATTATCAATTCGCATCAAGAACTGCTACCGTCGAAACATCAAGATTTTTTTAGAGAGATTCCTCCATCCAACAGAGGTGACATAAACTTGAAATTCACACCAAACAGTGTTTTCTTTTCAATTAAGCAAATAGCTAGCCAGGCAGGATTCCACTTTGACGGTTAACTGGCGAGTCCTGCTGGAAGTGTGCCAGTGTTGATGAAAATAGGGTCAAGGCTTGGCAGCAGTGCACATCACTTTGAAACAGTCTATTGCCACTCATTTGAGGAATGGCTAGTTGGGTGAGTCACCAGAAGATTACAAGTGAAACCATGCTCCATTGAGAGTAGAATTCACTACCGTTACAAGTGGCATAAATCAAAGAAAAAACAGAAAAGGAGAAGTATTCAAAAGGACATGAACTTGACTTATTTTCTTGTCACTGAATGATGATAATGGGAAACCTTACAGCACCTCTCCAATTCCATGTGGACAGCGATGTTTCGAATATTTACTAATAATTATCTGCATGTTATATCTACTCCATTTATTTCTTCCACTTATAATTTGATATATAAAAACATATAATACTTCAAAAACACAAAACTTTGGCTCAGGAGAGATGTTAGGTCACTGTGCTTTACACTTTGCTTCTGTAATTGGAATGCTTTGTTGCAGAAAACGATTGAGGTAGAGGTAATGAGTGATTTAAATGGAAAATTATATAAGTATTTAAATATAGGACTGGGAAGACAGTGAGACAACAGGATTAGTTTCAGGTTGCTCTAGCAAAGGATTGGTACAAACATGATGGGCAAAATGGCCATTTTCTATATTGTGAACTTGTGTGCTGTTCTGTCAATACAACATATGTCACTTCTAGGGAGTACATTTTCAGTGAAGCTTGTTCCTTTTTCTCTTCATGCCTGTGAGACCCACTTCCTGCTCCTTCAACCCTATTCCTACTGATCCCTATGGATGGTTCTCTCTCTTCATGTGTTGTCCCTCTCTTTATATCTGCCATCATCACCTCTCTCCTCAAAATAAAAGGTCCTTAATCCCAACTTCCTTATGAACTACTGCTCCATCTCCAACCTTTTTTATTTATTCACGGGATGTGGCCTTCGCTGGCTAGGCCAGCATTTATTGCCCATCCCTAATTCCCCTTGAGAAAGTGATGGTGAGCTGCCTTCTTGAACCTCTGCAGTCCATGTAGGGATGGAGTTCCAGGATTTTGACCCAGCGACTCTGAAGGAACGGTGATATAGTTCCAAGTCAGGATGATCAGTGGCTTGGAGGAGAACTTCCAGGGGGTGGTGGTGTTCTAATCTGTCTGCTGCCCTTGTCCTTCTACATGATAGTGGCCATGGGTTTGGAAGATGCAGTCTAAGGCGGATTGGTGAGTCCCTGCAGTGGACCTTGTAGATGGTACACTGTGCGCCTGTGGTGGAGGGAGTGAATGTTTGTCGATGGAGTGCGAATCAAGCGGGCTGCTTTGTCCTGGATGGTGTCAAGCTTCTTGACAGTTGTTGGAGCTGTACTCATCCAGGCAAGTGGAGACTATTCTATCACACTCCTGACTTGTACCTTGTAGATGGTGGACAGGCTTTGGGGAGTCAGGAGGCGAGTTACTCACTGCAGGATTCCTAACCTCTGACCTGCTCTTGTAGAGACTTGTATTTATATGGCTAGCCTGGATATTGTCCAGGTCTTGTTCCATTTGGCATGGACTGCTTCAGTGTCTGAGGAGTCGCGAATGGTGCTGAATATTGTGCAATCATCAGCGAAGATCCCCACTTCCAAACTTATGATGGAAGTTCTTTATTCTTTGATGGGATGTGGGTGTCACTAGAAAGGCCAGGATTTGTTGCCCATCCCTAATTGCCTCTGAGCTGAGTGGCTTGCTAGGCCATTTCAGAGGGCAGTTAAGAGTCAACCATATTGCTGTGGGTCTGGAGCCACATGCAGGCCAGACCAGGGAAGGACGCCAGATTTCCATCCTTAAAGGACATTAGTGAACCAGATGAGTTTTTATGACAATCGATGATAGTTCCATCGTCACCAATACTGAGACTAGCTTTATATTCCAGGTTTATTAACCGAATTCAAATTTCACCAGCTGCCATAGTGGCATTTGAGCCCATGCCTGCAGAGAATTTGCCTGGCCATCTGGATTACCAGTCTAGCGACATTACCACTAAGCCACCGTCTCCCCTCAAAGGTCATTAATGAAGCAGCTGAAGATGGTTGGGCCAAGGACACAACGCTGAGGAACTCCTGCAGCGATGTCCTGGAACAGAAATGATTGAACTCCAACATCCACAACCATCTTCCTTTGTGCTAGGTATGACTTCAACCAGCGGAGAGTTTGCCCTGATTCCCATTGACTCCAATTTTGCTGGGGCTCCTTGATGTCACACTTGGTCAAATGCTGCCTTAATATCAAGGGCAGTCACTCTCTCCTCACCTCTGGAGTTCAACTCTTTTGTCCATGTTTGAACCAAGGCTGTAACGAGGTCAGGAGCTGAATGACCCTGGCAGAACTGAAACTGGGCTTCAGTGAGCAGGTTATTGCTAAGCAAGTGCCACTTGATAGCACTGTTGATGACCCCTTCCATCACTTTATGACGATCGAGAGTAGACTGATGGGGCAGTAATTGACCGGATTGGACTTGTCTTTGAATATGTTGTCACCTCCCAAATTCATTCCCAAGTTTTCCAGAACTCTGATTGAATAGCTCCAATCAGATTTTCACGCCTACCACAATACTGAAACAGCTCTTTTCAAAGTCACAAATGACATCCTATGTGACTGTGGCAAACTTTCCCTCCATATCCTTCTCAGCCTGTCTGCAACCTTTGATACAGCTGATCACACCAGCCTCCTTCAACGCCTCTCCACTGTAGTCCAGCAGGGTGGAACTGCTTTCACCCGAATATATTCTGATCTATTTGTAGCTAGAATATCACTCGTAATTGAGTATCTTCCCACTCCCATATCATTACTGATGGTGTCCCCTAAGGATGTATCCTTGGCCCCTCCTATTTCTCATCTACATGCTGCCTCTCAGTGACATCATCTGGAAGCACAGCATTAGTTTTCACATGTACGTTGATGACACTCAGCTCTACCTCAACACCAACTCTCTCGATTCCTCCACTGTTGCTAACTTAGCAGACTGCTTTTCTGACAATACTGGGTGAGCAGAAATTTCCTCCAATTAAATATTAGGAAGATCAACTCCACTGTTTTCAGCCACCACTTCAAACTCCATTCCCTAACTACTCTGAGACTAAGCCAGTCTGTCACGACCTTGGCGTCATAGTTGACCCCAAGACGAGCTTCTAACCACATACCTGTGCCATCACTAAGGCCAACTATTCCCTGTGTAACACCACCAGTCTCCATCCCTGTCTTAGCTCATCTGCTTCAAATCCCTCATTCATCTCATTCTTATCTCTAGACTTGACTATTCCAATGTACTCCTGGCTGGTTCCCCATATTCTACCCTCTGCAAACTTGAGATCATCAAAAACTCCACATCCACAACCTTCCAAGACATCTGCACTCATCTAATTCTGGCCTCTTGTGCACCCTGATTTTAATCACTCCACCCTAGGCAGCTGTGCCTTCAGTTGCTTCGGCCTGAAGCTCTGGAATCCCCTCCTTACACCTCACTGCCTCTCTATCTCTTTTTCTTCCTTTGAGACACTTCTTAAATCCTACACCTTTGACCAAGCTTTTGGTTATGTGGTCTAATGTCTCCTTATATGGCTAGGTGCCATATTTTGTTTTATAATGCTCCTGTGAAGTGCCCTGGGATGTTTCATTAGTTAAAGGTGTGATATAGATACAAGTTGTTGCTGCATATTGTGAATGCGCAAGCATGTTGAAATACAGCACCGGCATGTCTGTGTAATATCTATATAAAAGCATAGTTAGGCACGTTCAAAAAGCCATTCTTTTAAGTTTATTCTCAGGATAAAGGAATATCCGTCAAGGCCACCATTTATGGTCTATCCCTTGCTGCCATTGAGAGCGTGAAGGTGGGCCTTCTTCTTGAGTGGTTGTAGTCAATGTGGTGAAAGTTCTCCCATGTCATTTTTGTAGCCATGGCATTTATGTGGCGGATTCAATTCAGATTCTTTAGAACAAAATGGATCAGTGATTATTTACTGAAACCAAAGAATTTAATGTAAAATGAGCACATTCATTTTGTTTTAATGCATCAAAGCCTTATAAGCTATGGGAATTGAATGAAACAATGGCTTAGACACTGATCTTTCATTTCTGAAATTTGAGTTTAAATTCAACCCCCAAGACAATTTGTTGAAATTCTCTGCTAAATGTCCGTTGGCTGTAAGGGTCCTAGTTGAAATGAGCCTGGCCAGTCTCTGGCACTCAAGGGGTTACAGGCTGACAGGTATGGCAAAAAAATCACAGTGCAATAGAAGTGATTTGCTGAGAATGCAGCTGAGGCAGAGAAGAAAGTTTTACTCTGTATGGTTGTTCTACATCTGGATTGGGGCTACTTGACGTTGATACTGGAATTCTACTCCCTAACATTCCCAAGTCTTGATAAGTGGAAAGATAAACATGGAGGCAAGAGTTTGTGACCAAAAGAGCAGTTACAGTTTCTTCAATTTAAGATTTGCAAGGGTTGTACACATGAAAGCAACTAGACCCAGAAAAAGAACAAATAGGTTCATCACTTTAATCGCTTCTTCAAAAAATTCAATTAGGTGCATCAGGCATGACCCACACTTACAAATCCACGGTGACTTTCCCTGATCAACGGAACATTTTCAAGGGCACACTTTCAAGATGTCCAATCACCCTATCCTTAATTATCAACACTCGTAATTTCCCAACAACAAATATTAGGCTAACTGATCCATAATTCCCTGGCTTCCCTCTCTCAACTTTCTTACGAACAAAGGAACAAGGAGCAGGAGTAGGCCATTCAGCCCCTCAAGCTTGCTCCACCATTTACTAAGATCATGGCTGATCTGATAGTAACCTCAAATCTGCATTCCACCTACCGCCAATAACCTATCATGCCCTTGATTACCAAGAATCTAACCACCTCTGCCTTAAAAATATTCAAAGACTCTGCTTCCACCACCTTTTCAGGGAGTTTCACAGAGTCACGAACCTCTGAGTGAAAAAAATTTCTCCTCATCTCTGTCTTAAATGAGTGACCCCTTATTTTTAAACAGTGACCCCTAGTTCTAGATTCTCCCATAAAGGAGACATCCTCTCCAAATCCACCCTGTCAAGACCTCTCAGGATCTATATGTTTCAATCAAATCGCCTCTTATTCTTCTATATCCAGTGGATACAAGCCTAATCTGTTCAACCTTTCCTAATAAGACAACCCGCCCATGCCAGGTATTAGTCAGGTAAACCCTCTCTGAACTGCTTCTAATGCATTGAAATCCTTCCTTAAATAAGGTAACCAATACTGTACACAGTATTTGGTACTCCAAATGTGGTCTCACCAATGCCCTGTACAACTGGAGCATAACCTCCCTACTTTTGCTTTCAATTCCCCTTGCAATAAATGATAACATTCTATTAGCTTTCCTAATTACTTGTTGTAATTGCATACAAGCCTTTTGTGATTCATGCACTAGTACACCCATGTCCCTCTGCACCTCAGAGCTCTGTAATCCCTCACCAATTAGTTAATATGCTTCTCTTTTATCCTGCCTGCCAAAATGAACAATTTCACATTTTCCCTCATTAAACTCCATCTGCCAGATCTTTGCCCATTCACTTAGCCTATTATATCCTTATGTCGTCTTCGCAACTTACTTCACAACCTATCTTTGTGTCATCACCAAATTTGGCAACCATCCCCTCATCCAAGTCATTTATATAAATTGTAAACAGTTGAGATCCCAGCACTGATCCCTGTGGCACACCACTCGTTACATCTTGCCAACCTGAAAAAGACCCATTTCTGCCTACTCTCTGCACCCTGTTAGCCAGCCAATCTTCTATCCATGCCAAAATACTACCCTCTATACCATGAGCTTTTATTTTCCACAATATCCTTTGATGTGGCACTTTACCAAATGCCTTCTGGAAATCTAAGTACAGTACATCCACCGGTTCCCCTTTATCCACAGCACATGTTACTTCCTCAAAGAACTGCAATAAGTTGGTTAAACATGATTTCCCTTTCACAAAATCATGTTGACTCTGCCTGATGACCTTGAGCTTATCAAAGTGCCCTGCTATAACGTCTTTCATAACAGCTTGTAATATTTTCCCTATGACAGATGTTAAGCTAACTGACCTGTAGTTTCCCGCTTTCTGTCTCCCTCCCTTTTTGAATAATGGAGTTACATTTGCCATCTTCCAATCTAATCTTCCCCAAATCTAGGGAGTTATGGAAAATTAAAACCAATGCATCAACTATCTCGTTAGACACTTGTTTTAAGACCCTAGGATGAAGTCCATCACGACCCGGGCTCGTCAGCCCGCAGCTCCGACAGTTTACTCAGGACCACTTCTCTGGTGACTGTAATTTTCTTGACTTCCTTCTCCACTTCCATTTCCTGGTTTATAGCTGCTTCTGGGATGTTACCTGTATCCTCTATAGTGAAAACTGATGCAAAATATCTGCTCAATTCATCTGCCATCTCCTTGTATTCTATGATCAATTCTCCAGACTCACTTTCTATAGGACCAATGCTCACTTTCTTAACTCTTTTCTTTTTTAAATATTTATAAAAACTCTTGCTATCTGTTTTTATATTTCTGGCTAGCTTTCTCTTAGTCTAATTTTTCCCTCCTATTAGTATTTTAGTCATTCTTTGCTCTTCCTTATATTCTGTCCAATCTTCTTGCCTTCCACCTATCTTTGCACAATTATATGCTTTTTCTTTAAGTTTGATACTATCTTTAACCTTTCTATTTAACCACGGATGGTGTGTCTGTCCCTTGAATATTTTCTTACTGTGCATTCTGAAATATCCCCTTAAATATTAGCCACTGCATCTCTGTTGACCTATCTCTTAACCTAATTTGCCAATTCACTTTCACTAGCTCAGCTTTCATGCCCTCATAATTGCCCTTATTTAAGTACTTAGTCTCAGACCCACTCCTCGCTCCCTCAAACTAATGTAAAGTTCAACCATATTATGGTCACTGCTACCTAGGGGCGCCTTCACTACGAGATCATTAATTACTCCGTTCTCATTGCACAATACTAGGTCCAGTATAGCCTGCTGTCTAGTTGGCTCCAGGACATGCTGTTCCAAGAAACTATTCCGAAAACATTCAATGTACTTCTCTTCTAGGCTATCTTTGCCCATCTGACTTTTCCAGTCTACATGTAAATTGAAATCTCCCATGATTATCGCAGTGCCTTTCCGACAAGCTGCAACTATTGCTTCCTTTATGCTCAACCCTACCATGTGGTTATTGTTAGGGGACCTGTACACAACTCCCACAAGTGATTTCTTGTCTTTACCATTTTCATCTCTACCCAAACCATTTCCACATCCTGGTTTCCTGAACTTAGGTCATCCCTCTCTAATGTGCTAATACCAACTAACTAATATTAACTAACACGGCCATTCCTCCAACTTTTCCTCGCTTCCTGTCCTCCCTAAATATCCTGTACCCTTCAATATTCAGTTCCTAATCCATGTCCTCCTGCAGCCATGTCTCCGTTATGGCTATCAAATGGTAATTATTTATTTCTATGTGCACTCTCAGTTCATCTGTTTTGTTTCAAATGCTACATGCATTCAGATACAGAGCTTTTAGTTTTATCCTTTTATTCTTTTTACAACCTCTAGTTTCATCTGTTGATTTATCGTTAGAGTTGTATTCTCTATCCCTTACTGTCATGGTCTGGTTTTCATTTCCCGTAATAATACCTTTCTTTTTTGCTTTGTCTCTACTGCTTGGTTTACCACTTCTTCCCAGATTTGATCCCTTGCCCCCACTATTTAGTTAAATCCCTCTCTACCTCCGGTCCCAGCGCGGTTTGGGTGTAAACAGTCCCAACGGTACAGATCCTACTTTTGCCAGTACTGGTGCCAGTGCCCCATGAACCGGAACCCACTTCTCCCACACCAGTCCTTGAGCCACACATTCATCTCCCTAATCTGATTTGTCCAATGTCAATTTGCATGTGGCTCAAGTAATAATCCAGAGATGACCTTTTAGGTTCTGCTTCTTAATTTAGTGCCTAGGTTCGCATACTGACTGTGCAGAGCCTCCTTCTTTGTCCTGCCTATGTCGTTGATACCTCCAAAAATAGCAAAGTGAAGTAATGGAAGGTGTCATCAACAGTGCTATCAAGCGGCACATTGCTTAGCAATAACCTGCTCAATGATGCTCAGTTTGGGTTCCAGCAGAGCCACACAGCTCCTGACCTCATTACAGCCTTGGTTCAAACATGGACAAAAGACCAGAACTCCCGGGGTGAGATGAGAGTAACTGCCCTTGACATCAAGGCAGCATTTGACCGAGTGTGGCATCAAGGAGCCCTAGCAAAACTGGAGTCAATGGGAATCAGGCAAAAAACTCTCCACCGGTTGGAGTCATACCTAGTACAAAGGAAGGTTGTTGGCGGTCAGTCATCTCAGCTCCAGGACATCACTGCAGGAGTTCCTCAGGGTGGTGTACTAGGCCCAACCTTCTTCAGCTGCTTCATCAATGACCTTCCTTCCATCATAAAGGTCAGAAGTGGGGATGTTTGCTGATGATTGCACAATGTTCAGCACCATTTGCGACTCCTCAGATACTGAAGCAGTCTATGTCCAAATGCAGCAAGACCTGGACAATGTCCAGGCTTGGGCTGACAAGTGGCAAGTAACATTCACGCCACACAAGTGTCAGGCAATGACCATCTCCAACAAGGGAGAATCCAACCATTGCTGCTTGATGTTCAATGGAGTTACCATCACTGAATCCCCCACCATCAACATCCTGGAGGTTACCATTGACTCGAAACTGGTAACTGAATTACATGTCACAGGATTCCTAGCCTCTGACCTGCTATTGTAGCCACACCATTTATATGGCCAGTCCATTTCAGTTTCTGGACAATGGTAACCCTCAGGATGTTGATGGTGGGGGATTCAGTGATGGTAATGTCAATGAACATCAAGGGGTGATGATTAGATTTTCTCTTGTTGGAGATGGTCATTGCCTGGCACCTCTGTGGCGCGAATGTTATTTGCCACTTCTCAGCCCAAGTCTGGGTATTATCCAGCTCTTGCTGAGTTTATTTGGACATGGACTACTACAGTATCTGAGACGACGTGAAAAGTGAACATTGTGAAATCATCAGCGAACATCCCCACTTCTGACCTCATGATGGAAGGTAGGTCATTGATCATTGATGAAGCAGCTGAAGATGGTTGGGCTGAGGACACTACCCTGAAGAACTCCTGCAGTGATGTCCTGGAGCTGAGATGACTGACCTCCAAAAACAACAGCAGTGTTCCTTTGTGCCAGGTATGACTCCAACCAGTGGAGAGATTTCCCCCCAGATTACCATTGACTCCAGTTTTGCGAGGGCTCCTTGATGCCACACTCGGTCAAATGTGGCCTTGATGTCATGGGCAGTCACTCGCACCTCACCTCAGGAGTTCAGGTCTTTTGTCCATGCTTGAACCAAGGCTGTAATGAGGTCAGGAGCTAAGTGGCCCTGGTGGAACCCATACTGGGTGTCAGTGAGCAGGTTATTGTTAAGCAAGTGCTGCTGATAGCACAGTGGTTGACGCCTTCCATTACTTTACTGATGTTCATGATAACTGATGGGGCGGTAATTGGCTGAGTTGGATTTGTCCTGCTTTTTGTGTACTGGACACACCTGGGCAATTTTCCACCTTGCCGGGGAGATGCCAATGTTATAGCTGTGCTGGAACAGCTTGGCTAGGGGCGTGGCAAGTTCAGGAGCACAAGTCTTCAGTACTATTGCCAGAATATTGTCAGGGCCCATAGCCTTTGCAGTATACAGTGCCTTCAGCTATTTCTTGATATCACATGTAGTGAATCGAATTGACTGAAGACTGGCATCTGTGATGCTGGGGACCTCCGGAGGAGGCCGAGATGGATCATCCACTCGGCACATCTGGCTGAAGATTGTAGCAAATGCTTCAGCCTTATTCAGTTTAAATCATAAAGCTAAAAGGCAAACACTTGCACTTGCAGTTCATGAATGAAAGTTCGGTCATCAGTGCTAGAAGACGCATTTTCATTTACTCCACAATTTCACTCCTCTCAACACCACACCAGTTTTAAAATGAAGTGTCATATTTGTTTAATGACTTGGAATTCATGCAAGACATTTCAATCTGTATGTAATATGAGGCAATGGCTGAGTAGACATGGGTTAACCGTCAATACTTTTACTGTCAACTTAAATTTTCCAAAATCACATATATGGCATACTTCTGACAGTAACACATGAATTATTATAAGCAAAGCTTCAGATTTAGCATTCCCGTCGGAATTAGAAAATAACAGTGACAACAAATAAGACTACCCCATCTTCCAAGGGCAATGTTACCCCGCATATTGACATAAAGCTGGCATCATTAAAATTAAAAATTAGCTTAAGGAGAAAGGCAGAGAAAAAGGAACACAACCGGTCCTTTGCTAAAGTCACACATCCAGTTTACAGCCCACCACCATCTTTACTAGGATGGTAACAAAATTATAGCCTTGCCATTGACACTCATATCCCAGTAACAAAAAGAAAAAGCTTAATTTGTCTGCCTCATGGGCTGAAGAAAGAATACTAAGTTCAGGACTTTCTTTAAAATAACTTTACACAATGCTTGATTGATCATGTATGCTTGATTATGACTAGGTAGTGTTCAACAATGAGACGAGTGTCACTACAAGGGCATTTAAATTTATGCTGTATTTCAATTCAAAGTAACTTGTTTGCGATATAGATCACTGTTAAATGTAGTCCATTGTTATTGTTGAGATTGCATTTACACAGTGCAGTAGAAGTCTCTTAATCAAAAGATCTAATGACAGCAATTATCCTATGTCCTATCTAAACCATTAAGTAGATATCATAATATATGGAACTAGCTGGTGCTTGCGGAACTACACAGTCCATTTCTGGAGGATGATTTTAACTTGATGGCAGGATAAATCGGATGGCATCAGATCGGCCACCTGTTATACATCTCTCCCCTTTTCCTTTCCACTGAAATCAACAGGCAGCCTATCAGATACTACCCTGTTTTACTCAATTGCCAACAGTTAAAATTACCTCTGAGGCCACCTCATACTACAAGGTCCCAAATTTCCCAGCGTACAGCACTCACACCAGCAGCAGGTTCTGCAAGTGGCTTAGTGAGGTAATGGAGCAAACAGGGCAGTCATGAACCATGAAGAGCTGGATGATCCCTTGTTCAATTCCTGGTTCTTGCTAAGCCAGCTTATCTCAACAGAAGTACTACAATTGCCAAACAAAACATCAGCCAGGGATTCCAAAGATCCCTGCTGGAAAAACGTGTGTTCATTGATGTCAAATATGTTAGGGGTGGTGGAGGCTAGGGGTCCTGCTTCCAATCACTATTCTTCTAGTTGAACTGAACGGTGTTGGAAGTCAACATTTGTGCGAATTAGGTGAACACAAGATACAGTTCAACTGTGGTGCCCACTCTGGACAAACAGTATACAATACCCAGCCCATCTAGGCTTATTTGCAAAGAATAGCATTTTGATGGGTCTGGCAATATAGAGACCACTTCAACAAGAAGTAAACCACTTTGGGGAAGGGACAAAAAAATTAAAAGTTGAAGGAAAATTTATCATTTTTGGTGAACACAAAGGAAATCTTTCACATTTGCCATACAATCACAGATAATTGCAGCACAAAAAGAGGACACTCAACCTTTGCTGCCTCTCTGAAAGAGCAGTCGTGCTTAGTCCCAGGTTTTATCCACGTTTTCTCTGTAACCCTGTAACTTGCTCATTTTCAAGTACCTGTGCACTTCCTATTAAAATTACTTTTGCAATCAACTTTGACCACTTTTTCAGCTAAAGCATTCCAATCCGAGAAGTCTGAGTGGAAATGTTTCTTCTGTTCAACCCTCTATATCTTTTGCCAATGATTTTAAATCTATGGTTTTTGATTATTGCCTCACACTTCAGAGGTGCCCACAGTGCTCCAGGCTTAACCAGTGTTTTATAAAGCTCTAGCATATTTTCTTTGCTTCTACATCCTAAATTATAAAACCAAGATCTGTTTGTATCAACAACTAAAGACTTGTAAATTAACAGGAGCATTCATTTAAACTTCATTTGTGATAGGTCAGGTTTGATGCTATGTACCCAAGTGGCCCACACAGCAACAAGCTTGGATTCTCATGGGTTCATGGATGCTTTGGATACATCTTAGTCATAATTATCTTACAAGATGTTACAAAAAACTCCAAGTTTTACCATCACACATTGTGGACCAATATCCTATCCAATGAATACCAAATCCATGTTCTCCCTACATTGCCGCCACAAATACAAAGGCTTATTTTAAACTTGTGCATCAACAAGTACATATCAATTGATAATTGGTATACAGTCACAAGTGACATTAAGGACATATCAAATCATACTGTTGCAGAAAACCAAACTTGACATATTCAAGAAATTCACTACCCTTCTAACCTGTGCTAGTCCGTTTGTTCTGATCTATATGTAAGTTAAAATTCACCATTAAAATCATTCTGCCTTTGCTACACGCTTGACTAATCTCTGTATTTATACAACCTATCACTTCGTAGCTACTGCCAGGGTGGTTTTGGGCCAAAATTGGAGACCTGCCCACAGTCTAATCAAGCAATAGCTTGACATAGTCATACTCACTGAATCACTCCTTACAGACAATGCCCTAGACACCGCCATCACCACCCAACAGAAGTGGTGGCACAGTGGTATAAAATCAGGAGGGAGATGCCCTGGGACTTCTCAACATTGACTCCAGACTGCATGAAGTCTCATTAAATCAGAACTGTGCATGGTTTAGTTTATTTTATTTGATTGTAATGATTACAGAGAGAGGCTGGACTTTACTTGAACGTGGTGGCCCTGTCCACCACCTGAAAAGTCAGGGACAAGCCTGCCTCCGCTTGTCTGGGAAGCCACAACCAGGTTTTACAGAGGTTATGGCTTCCATCTCCATGTGAGAGAATGACCCGCCACCAATAGCTGACAACCAACCAGATGGCTGGTAGCTCTCCAGTGCCAGCAGCAACACCAGAAGTGGTGACCATTGCTGGGACTTCAGTCAACTCCCAATGAGGAACAGAGATGGAAGCCGCAGACCGAAGTATGTGGCGTAACCTCACCACAGCCAGTTGAGCAGGCCCAGGATAATAGCGGATGGATGCAATTTGGAGGCTAGTTAGGGGGAAACAAGCAGAGGCAGCCATTTCTGTTAGGGAAGACCTGCTTTGGGCACAGGATGCAAAAACAGGTGCCCACAGCCTGCCATGCCAGGGCCTACCTGGCAGTCTTGCCACATGGTGGGAGCACCTCCCTGCCACTGGTAAAGTACCAGCAGCAATGGGAGGAGTCCCTTAATAGGCCACTTATCTGCCTCAATAGGTTCATGTGCAGGCAGGCCACCCAACAGCTATCCCACCACTGGTAAAATATCAGCAGAGGTGGGTAGGGGATAGGCATGGTGCCCCCACCATACTACCTGATTTTCCGCATGCCCCTGAATGCCCACCCACATACCACCTCCCCTGGGCTCCTGGGGACATTGTAAAGTTCATCTAAACAGTGTCTTCATTGATTGATGCCCCATTCCCCTGTGTTCATTGTATTGTGGGTCCCACGATACCTCTCAAGGCATCATTTTTGTAGCTTGCTATTTTAGTGAGGGCTAAGATCTAAATTCCTAGCACAAGCCTGATTGCTCAAGTGTAGTATTCAAGGATTGCTAACATAAAAGTCAAAATCATCTTTAAAAAACATTAGCCTGCTTGATCATTAGTCTTGTAGGTTTGCAATCGCAGCAATATCAAAAAGTAGAAAGAACCTGTTGACGTTGATCACCAACTCTTATCTTGATACAGCATTGTCAGTTTCAATCACTGCCCATGGTATTTTTAATCAGTCCTGACAGCGACCCATCATTAGCTGTCGCTGGGGTAGCGCAAGCAACTTGTTGGCTTGAGAGTTTTCTGGGTCATATTAATTTATCCCACATTTAAACTGAAATGTCTCACCGCACTTCACCTGGGTTGTAATAAGCATAATACTCAAGCCACAAATGAGCTTTTATTGTTCATCATTAAACAATTTAATGCATGACTCAGCAAATTACTGCTGGGTTAGGGATGAAGGCTTTCAATTACTGGTGGACTGGGAAAAAAGAAGTCTTACGCAGTAAAGCTCCAAATTTTAAAAAAATGCAGCTTATAACAGGTCATTTACAAAAGCAATTTAACATCCATTGGCAAAGAGCACCGTAAATCTCATTTACTTAGACAGAAACCTAGCATTGTTACAAATCAAATTCAAAATCTGCAGAATCTTTGGATTATTCCACTAACTAGCTGTAAATGATACAATCTCACTACAAAACATTACGAGAGATTCAGAGGAGATAATCTTTGTAGAAAAATCAAATGTTTCAGCGCAAGACAACATTAAGTCCATTGCTATGTTTTGGCTAAACATGCTAACCATGGTCAAATTACAAAGGAAGTATTGTGCAAGGCAGATTTTTAAAAAAGTTTTCAATTTTATATAATTAAATTATTCAATCTCACTGTTTAGTTTGTAGTTCATTGATTCAAGGATTTTAATTTTTTCCAAGCTTTTTTGTTTCCCCCAAAAAATACTTTTTTCACAAGGGAATGGGCATGTTTGCAAACTCATCAAAAATATTATAAACTGAATGGGCAAAGGATTTTAAAATTACAGGAGGAAGAGAGGCTTTATAAGAAGTAAGTAACTAAAGCTTAAATATTTAGATGTTTTTGCTACTTTTTTTTTGTAAAATTGAATTCTCTCACTGATTGTTACCCAGAAAAATAACTTTCTTTTTCACTTAGATTTTAATCGGGATTATGGACACACATAATAAAACTTGTGTTTGAGAACCTGACAACTGACACTTCTTGTCCTTAGTTTCACTATCTCACCAAGAGGGAGCACTATAGCAGCAGCAACAATATTCACTTTGTCACAAACTGGCTGCAATAACAAACAATCCAGCTGAAACCAAAGAGATTTATTTGACTATAAATAGTGATTGTTTCAGCCTAAATGCTGGATCCTTTAGTTGCGGCAACAGCTAATCATCATTAAATCCAAAGCCATAAAACAAAAACAACTCTAACCAGGCCTGATGCGATAAATAAGCAAAGTAATATGCAAATTATACTAGTTATAAAAGCAGGAAACTATACACAGCCCAGTTGAAGATGTTATATCTGATATTTGACCAGTTACACTGCCTTCACTCTTGGAGCTCACATCCCACTATATACTTAATGTAATCATTTTTCCTATGTCATAGAACAACAAACTGAATTGTGGGCCACAATCTAAAAACACTAATAAAATCCAGAAATTCAATGCAATGAATGTAATTTAACTTATTCAGTTGCCTTGAAACAGGTTGTTTTTCAGTTGAATGCATTTTTTTTTGGGCGGGGGCTATGTCAGCTTTTTAAGTCTAGTAGGTTGCTGTCTGTGACCAGCAATTCTGAATTTCAAAGGTCATTAACCTTTACGTAAAGAACCATGTTAAGCTTTTAATATCATTTCAAAATTGAGGAATTACATACACATATCATGAATCAGCAACTTCATTATTTGATCTCTGGGGGTGGGGAGATGAGAAGGCATATAAAGAAGGAATGGAAGAGTTAAGCAAATAAGTAAACACAATGTATTCAGAGCTAAACCCCAGTCAAGTAATTGCAGTTTTAAATTAATCCATTTTTAAGTGGTTTTCCTCAATCAGGTTTGAATTGATTCACATCAGATCAGACCTAATTGATTTAGGAATTGAAATGACTATCCTACAGAACAAATCTATTTCATATCACTGTCTTAACAAAGTTATGAACTTTTGCAAAGTTATGTTAAACTGTATTTTAGGCTCCTCCCCAGAATTAATAATAATAATGGTTTATTTTTATTAAACCATGTATTGTTACAATCCTCATGGGGAAACCATAAACCGAAACAGACAAATTTACTGAATGGTAATGAAATGATAAAAATTACCAACAAGATTCCATTTTTTGTAGCTTTTACTTTAACACAACTTGGAACCAAGACAAATTAAATATGAATTAACAGGCATATGATACTTCAAATTAAAAAGGTAATTTTCACTCTAAAAAGCCAATGCAACAAAGATACATCTTAGACAATCACAAGCACTCTCCTTCAACATGTATGGCATTGCGTACCTAGACTTGTGAGCAAAGTTAGAGCTCATGGAATAAAAGGAACAGTAACAACACAAATGCAAAATTAGCTGAGTGATAAAAAACAGTGGTTAATGGATGTTTGTTATTCTGGATTAAGGTTTATAGTGGCCTTCTCCAGAGGTCAGTGTTGGGGCCCTTGCTTTTCCTGATATATATTAATGACCTAGGCCTTATTGTACAGGGCACAATTTCAAAATTTGCAGACTATACAAAACTTGAAGTTTTGTGAACAAAAACAAAAATACCTGGAAAAACTCAGCAGGTCTGACAGCATCTGCGGAGAGGGATACAGTTGACGTTTCGAGTCTGTATGACCCTTCATCAGAACTAAAAAATATAGAAATGAGAAGAAATATAAGCTGGTAGAGGGGGGTGGGAGGGCCAGGTCTACCAGTCGAGCTCTACCTGTCCCTCCCACCCCCCTCTACCAGCTTATATTTCATCTCATTTCTATATTTTTTAGTTCTGATGAAGGGTCATACGGACTTGAAACGTCAACTGTATCCCTCTCCGCAGATGTTGTCAGACCTGCTGAGTTTTTCCAGGTATTTTTGTTTTTGTTCTAGATTTCCAGCATCCGCAGTATTTTGCTTTTATTGAAGTTTTGTGAACTGTGAGGAGGTTAGTATAGAACTTCAAAAGAACATAGTGGAATGGGTGGACAAGTGGCTGATGAAATTTAATGCAGAGAAGTGTGAAGTGATTAATTTTTGTAGGAAGAATGTGGAAAGACAATATAAGATAAAGGATACAATTTTGTAGGGGTTGTAAGGGCAGAGGGACCTGGGTGTATATGTGCATAAATCATTGAAGGTGGCAGGACAAGTTGAGAATGTGGTTGATAAAGCATACAGCTCCTTGGCTTTGTTAACAGTGGCATAGAGTACAAAAGCATGAAGTTATGTTAAACTTGTATAGAACAGTGGTTCTGCTTCAACTGGAACACTGTGTACAGCTCTTGGTGCCACATTTTAAGGAGGACGTGAAAGAGAGAGTGCAGAAAAGATTCACGAGAATGGTTCCAGGAATGAAGAACCTCAGTTACATAGATAGATTGGAGAAGTTGGGATTGTTTTCCTTGGTGAAGAGAAGGTTGAGAGGAGATTTGATAGAGGTATTCAAAATCATGAGGGATCTGGACAGAGCAGATAGGGAAAAACTTCCCACTGGTGGAGGGATCAAGAAAAGAGGGCACAAATTTAAGGTAATCAGCAAAAGAAGAATTGGTGTCATGAGGAAAAACTTTCAAGCAGCAAGTGGTTTGGATCTGGAATGTACTGCCTGAGAGTTTGGTGGGGGCAGGTTCAATCAAGGCATTGAAGAGGGACTTTTATTAATATCCAAGAAGGAAGAATGTGGAGGACTATGGGACGAAGGCAGGGGAATGGCACTTGGTGAATTGTTCCTTCAGAGAATCAGAACAGACACAATAGGTTGAATGGCCTCCTTCTGTGCTGTATCCATTCTGTGATACGGTGATACAAAGTTCCACAATGTGCTGATCTTTATTTCTGCAGGGTAGGTCAGGAATCCTATCCAACAACAGCTTTCACCTCTGAATTTCATGGGTATAATTACCATCAGCAGGTACACTTCTACGAACCCCCTCTCTTCCTTGGGTCACAACAGTCCTGATGGTGTAGCTTTCCAGACTTTCTTTTCAACCAACCAATAACACCCTAGTTCATGGTTTGGCTACTTCTGGGAAAACATCCAGCTCTTTAGTGTCTCCAAAAGGTTATCCAAAAGATAGGTTATAAGGTGTCATAAAGGCAGAAAGAAAGGTAGAAAGGCAGAAGGATTTAGGAAGGAAATTTCAGCCAGCTGAAAGTATAGCCTGGCATTGGTGGAGTGATAGGCAAGAAGCAAGAATTGGAGTGGTTTATCGATCTCCATGAAAAAGAAAAGAAAGACTTGCATTTATTTAATGCCTTTCATGACCACTGGATGTCCCAAAGCACAATGAAGTACTTTTGAAGTATAGTCATTGTAATGTATGTGACTTGTAGGGCTGAAGGAGGTTACAGAGGTACGAGTTGGGCAAGGCCTTCAAGGGACCTGAAACAAGGATGAGAATATTCCTTCTGTGTAGCTCCACACTGGCCTGTATGGAGTGGGCACCCGCCATCTCGAACCTTTAGGTGTTGCCGGAATGTGCACAGTGTATCTGCTCTAGCCACGAAACACAATATTTCTCTGATAACCGTGATGTGAAAACACACCACCTAAGCCTGGGGGCGAGAGTGGAATGTCTTCATGGGTACCATTTGTGAACTCCAAGTGCAGAGTTATTGACAGCTAAAATTGTAAGATGTCTGTGATGGTAAAATGGGAAAGAAAGTGCACGCCAAAGTGTAGACTCATTCATTCAGTGCAGGTCTCCAATTTCCATTGGCTGTATTCACCAGCTATTTCGCAAGGGTCCCTATGCAAAATGTGTCTGCGCCAGAGCTTCCATATTCTGTCCTTGAATTCCCTAACCACTGAGATCATGGAGCCGTGGGCAGCACAACAGAATACAACAAGGACAGTGTCAACTCCAACCAGCTGCAGCTTGCCTTCTACAATGACGAAGAGTTGAACGTATTACTGGCAGGGGCTCTGTCCCACATCCAGGCTGTACTGCTGGCACAAAAACCAGGCACCCCAGCAAGGTTTACACCAAGATAAAAAAAATCCCACCAACCTTCAATTTTATTAAAACTACAGCTTTATTAAAGCTGCACTTAGTTTACAAACTGAAACCCCATTCCGCTTAGAAAGAACAAGAACAAAGAAAAGTACAGCACAGGAACAGGCCCTTCGGCCCTCCATGCCTGCGCCGATCATATTGCCCGTCAACTAAAACATTTTGCACTTCCGGGGTCCATATCCCTCTATTCCCATCCTATTCATGTATTTGTCAAGCTGCCTCTTAAACGCCACTATCATACCTGCTTCCACCACCTCCTCTGGCAGCGAATTCCAGACACTCACTACCCTCTGCGTAAAAAACTTGCCCCGCACATTTCCTCTATAGTTTTCTCCTCTCACCTTAAATCTATGTCCCCTAGTAATTGACTCTTCCACCCTGGGAAAAAGCTTCTGACTATCCACCCTGTCCATGCCACTCATAATTTTGTAAACTTCTATCAAGTCGCCCCTCAACCCTAAAAGGTTTTATATTCATAGAAAAGTAATTGAATATTAACAAGGTGTTATTTACTAATTTATGTTTGCTCCTGCATTAAATGCATTTTAACAAGTTAAGCACAGCTGTTTCTTCCAAAAACAAATAGAGTGCTTAAGATGCTTTAACTGGCAACTTTGAAATTTGAGTTAATGTAATTGAATGTGATTATTGTTTTTTAGTCACTTATCTTATAATATGGCCAGCCAAATTACCCATGGATGATGCAGAGATGCCCTCCTTTACTTTCCCTTATATAGTACAATCTTACTTTGAGGCTCCAGCTTATCCATAATTGATTTGGCACTACTGGCAGCCATCACCGAGAAGGCATCACTCAGTGCTCTGTAAATCAGTCTTCATATACAGGTGGTTTCTCATTGGTACCACTGTGTACGGTTGATACCTCAACTCTTTCAAATTATCATTCAACTCTAATTTGTATACACTGAAGTTTTTGTACATATATATATATATATATATATATAAAACAGATACTCTAATTCTAAATTTTATCAGAATAAAGAAATTCTTCCCATAAGTTTTACATTTCCATTTATGCACTCTGGTCCTATTTTCTAGCTTGACTTTGAAATAATTTCCTCATTTTACCCAAAGAAGGATTCGCATAATTGGAGATCCCACCTACTTAGAGATCGCAAAGCTTTAAGTCTTTGATACGTCCTCATATCTCATCCATTTTACAATTCGAATCAACATTCTTCAGTGGTCTGCACTCTTTCCAAAGCCACATACTTTTGTTTTGTGGTGCAATAACCATAACTCGCCATACTACACTAATCTTTATCCAGCACTGTTAATGTGTGTGTGTGTGTGTGTGTGTGTGTGTGAGAGAGATTAAGCAAAATTTATCTTACACACTTTTAAAGCAATAAATGTTTACTACAGAGACTGCTTGTATCTTTTAAGCTGGTTAATATTTGAAGCATGGGGGTTATAGGGCTATGGGGAGAAGGCAGGACAATTAAGATTAGTTTTAGAGTGTTCTAGCAAAGATTAGGCCAGAAATGACAGGTCAAATGGCCTTATTTTGACCAATAAATTTCTTTGGTTCTATGATAATACTGCTTCCTGCTCTCTCAATGTTACATGCATTCCAGTCGTGCAATTTTTCACAGCTATTAGAGGTCGATGCACAAAGTTCATACATTATATGTAGGTGTGGGTTTATGTATGATAAATATGTCCCTCTCTACACCTCTCCATTTTGCTTTCCCCCTTTAAGCCACTTCTTAAAACGTACCTTTTTGACGAAGCTTTTGGTCACCTGACCTAAAATCTCCTTAAGTTTCGGTATCACACTTTGTTTTATAGTGCTCCTGTAAAGCTTCTTGGGGTGTTAAAGATGCTATATAAATATAAATTGTTCTTGTGCATATATATCATATTTTAATTTAATTTGCTTGTTCAGTTGCATAAACAAACCAACTCATGCAAATTTTCTGCTAGGATTAATCTCTACAGCCCTTCAATTTTATTTAGTGTCAAGGGAGGCGGTGGCATCGTGGAAATGTCACCAGACTAGTAATCCAAGGCCCAGGCTAATGCTCTGGGGACACAGGTTCGAATCCCAGTTAATACATCTGAAATTAAAAAGCTAGTCTTGTTAGTAGTGATTGTAAATTGTCATAACTTGTAGGTTTTCGTTGATGTCCTTTAGAGAAGGAAATCTGCCTTCCTTACCTGGTCTGGCCAACGTGTGACTCCAACAGCAATGTGGTTGACTCTTAACTGCCCTCTGAAATGGCCTAGCAAGCCACTCAGTGTACCAAGCCTCTGCAAAGTCTCTAAAAAGGAATGAAACTGAACGGATCATCCTGAATCAACCCAGGCACAGTAAACTACAGGCCAGGTAAAGAAGGCAGATTTCCTTCTCTGAAGGAAACCTCCTGCTGATTACCACATACCGTCACCCTCCCCAGCTGATGAATCAGTGCTCCTCCATGTTGAACATCACTTGGAGGAAGAACTGAGGGTGGCAAGGGCACAGAATGTACTCTGAGTGGAGGACTTCCACGTCCATCACCAAGAGTGGCTCGGTAGCACCACTACTGATCAAGCTGGCCGAGTCCTGAAGGACATAGCTGCTAGGCTGGATCTGCAGGTGGAGGGAACCAACAAGAAAGAAAAACTTACTTGGCCTCGTCCTCACCAGTCTACCTGTCGCGGACGCATCAATCCATGACAGCACTAGTAGGAGCGACCACTGCAGATTCTTTGTGGATACGAAATTTCACACTAAGGATACCCTCCAAGGTGTGGCACTACCACCGTCCTATATGGGATAGATTTCCTAGCATAAATCAAAGCTATGCATCCATGAGGTGCTATGGACCTTGAGCAGAATTGTATACAATCACCATCTGTAACCTCATGGCCCAGCATATCCCCCACTCTACCATTACTACCAAGCCAGGGGATCAACTCGGGTTCATTGCAGAATGCAGGAGGAGATGCCAGGAGCAGCAACAGGCATACTGCAAAATGAGATGCCAACCTGGTGAAACTGCAATACAGGACTACTTGCGTGCCAAACAGCGAAAGCACCCTGCGATAAACAGAGCTAAGTGATCCAACAACTAACAGATCAGATCTAAGCTCTGAAACCCTGCCACATGAATGGTGGTGGACAGTTTATTTTATTTATTTAAAGGATGTGGCCATCGCTTGCAAGGCCAGCATTTCTTGCCCATACCTACCTGCCCTTGAGAAGGTGGTGGTGAGATGCCTTCTTGAACCGCTGCTCTCCATGTGGTGTAGGTACACCCATAGTGCTCTTAGGGAGGGAGTTCCAGGATTTTGACCCAGCGACAGTGAAGGAACTGCGATATATTTCCTAGTCAGGAGGGTGAGTGGCTTGGAGGAGAACTTCCAAGTGATGGCGTTGCATGTCTGCTGCCCTGTCCTTCTAAATGGTAGCAGTCATGAGTTTAGAAGGTGCTGCCTAAGGAGTCTTGGAGAGTTTCTAGTGGAAAGGGTGCCAATCAAGCGGACTGCTTTGTCCTGGATGGTGGCAAACTTCTTGAGTGTTGTTGGAGCTGCACTCATCCAGGCAAGTGGAGAGTATTCCATCACGCTCCTGACTTATACCTTGTAGATGGTGGACAGGCTTTGGGGAGTCTGGAGTTGAGCTACTCACTGCAGGATTCCTAGCCTCTGATTTGCTCTTGTAGCCACAGTATTTATCTGGCCAGTTATATTCAATTTCTGTTCAATGGTAACCCCCCCCCCACCCCACCCAAACCCCAGGATGTTGATAGTGGGGGATTCAGTGATGGTAATGCCATTGAATGTCAAGGGGCGATGGTTGGATGCTCTCTTGTTGGAGATGGTCATTGTCTGACACTTGTGTGGCTCAAATGTTACTTGCCACTTGTCAGCTCATGCCTGGATATTGTCCAGGTCTTTCGGCATTTGTAAATGGACTGCTTCAATATTCAAGGAGTCGCGAATGGTGCTGAACATTGTGCAATCATCAGCGAACATCCCCACTTCTGGCCTTATGATGGAAGGAAGGTCATTGATGAAGCAGCTGAAGATGGTTGGGCATAGGAGACGACACTGAGGAACTCCTGCAGTGCTGTCCTGGAACCGAGATGATTGGCCTCCAACAACCACAACCATCTTCCTTTGTGCTAGGTATGACTCCAACCAGTGGAGAGTTTTCCCCCCGATTCCAATTGACTCCAGTTTTGCTAGGGCTCCTTGATGCTACACTCGGTCAAATGTGGCCTTGACGTCAAGGGCAGCCACTCTCATCTCACCTCTGGAGTTCAGCTCTTTTGTCCATATTTAAACAAAGGCTGGAATGAGGTCAGTAGCTGAGTGACCCTGGCAGAGACCAAACCGAGTGTCAATGAGCAGCTCAGCAAGTGTTGCTTGATAGCACAGTTTATTATCCCTTCCATCACTTAACTGATGATCTAGAGTAGACTAAGGGGGCAGTAATTGGTCGGGTTGGATTTGTCCTGCTTTCCATGTACAGGGCATACCTGGGCAATTTTCCACCTTGCCGGGTAGCTGCCAGTGTTGTAGCTGTACTGGAATAGCTTGGCTAGGGGCGTGGCAAGTTCTGGACCACAAGTCTTCAGTACTGTTGCAAGAAACTTGTCAGGGCCCATAGCCTTTGCAGTACCCAGTGCCTACAGTCATTTCTTGATATGACGTGGAGTGAATTGAACTGGCTGAAGACTGGCACCTGTGATAAACAAAACAAAAACAGAATTACCTGGAAAAACTCAGCAGGTCTGGCAGCATCGGTGGAGAAGAAAAGAGTTGACATTTCGAGTCCACATGACCCTTCAACAGAACTGAACATTTATCTGTGATAAACAGCTAACTAGAGGGAGAGGCTCCTCCTGTGGTCCACAGCATCACAGATGTCAACCTTCAGCCAATTCAATTCACTCCACATAATTTCAAATGGCTGAAGGCTATGGGCCCTGACAATATTCCCGCAATAGTACTGAAGAGTTGTTCTCCAGGCCTAGCTGTGCCCCTCGCCAAGCTGTTCCAGTATAGCTGCAACACTGGCATCTTCCTGGCTATGTGGAAAATTGCCCAGGTATATCCTGTGCACAAAAAGCAGGACAAATCCCACCCTGCCAATTGCCACCCCATCAAGTCTACTCTCGATCATCAGTAAAGTGATGGAAGGGGTTGCCGACAGCAGTATTAAGCAGCATTTACTCAGCAATAACCTGCTCACGGACGCTCAGCTTTGGATCCGCCAGGGCCACTCAGCTTTACAGTCTTGGTCCAAATCTCAAGAGGTGAGACTGTCCTTGACATCAAGGCAGCGTTTGCCGAGTGTGGCATCAAGGAGCCCAAGCAAAACTGGTGAATATGAATAAAGGGGAATCTCTCCACTGGTTGTAGACATACCTAGTACAAAGGAAAATGGTTCGTGATTGTTGGAGGTCAATCAGGTCAGTCTCAGGATGTCGTTGCAGGAGTTCCTTAGGGTAGCGTCCTGCTTCATCAATGACCGTCTCTCCATCCTAAGGTCAGAAGTGGGGATGTTCACTACTGATTGCACAATGTTCAGCACCATTTGCAACTCCTCAGATACTGAAGCAGTGTGTGTCCATATGCAGCAAGCCCTGGACAACATTGAGCTGATAAGTGGTAAGTAACATTCGCATCACAGAAGTGGCAGACAATGACCATCTTCAACAAGAGAGAATCCAACCACCTCCCTTGACATTCAATGGCATTACCCTCACTGAAACCTCCACTATCAGCATCCTGGGGGTTACCATTGACCAGAAGCTGAACTGGACCCCCCCATATAAATACTGTGACTGCGAGAGGAAGTCAGAAGCTGAAATTCTGCCAAGAGTACTACTTCCTGGCTCCCCAAAGCCTGTCCGCCATCTACAAGACACAAGTAAGGAGTGTGATGGAATACTGTTCATTTGCCTGGATGAGTACAGCACCATCAACATTCAAGAAGCTCGACACCACCCAGGACAAAGCAGCCCGCTTGATTGTCACCCCATCCACTACCATCAACATCCGCTCATTCACCACTGACGCACAGTGACAGCATGGAGTGCCATATACAAGATGCACTGCAGAAACTCACCAAAGCTCCTGCGGCAACACATTCCAAACCAATGACCTCTACTACCTAGAAGGAAAAGGGCAGCAGATGCATGGGAACACCAACTGCAAGTTCTGCTCCAAGCCACCCTGACTTGGAACTATATTGCCATTCCTTCACTACCGCTGGGTCAAAATCCTGGAACTCCCTCCCTAACAGCACTGTGGGTGTACCTACTCCACATGGGCTGCAGTGGTTCAAAACATAGGAACTAGGAGCAGCAGTAGCCAATTCAGCTTGTGAAGCCTGCTCCACTGTTCAAACAGGTCATGGCTGATCATCTACCTCTTACAGCATTTCTCCCTCTATCCCCATATCTCTTGAATGCAGTTCACCACCACCTTCTCAAGGGCAATTAGGATGGGCAATAAAAGTGCTGGCCTAGCCAGCTACGCCCACATCCTGTAAAAAAATAATGTTTTAATTGACAATGTTACAATTTGTTCTGGCATTCACAGAATCACACAGTGCAGAAGAAGCCCTTCAGCCCATCGAGTCTGCACCGACACGTGAGAAACACCTGACCTACCTACCTAATCCCATTTACCAGCACTTGGCCCATAGCCTTGAATGTTATGACGGGCCAAGTGCTCATCCAGGTGCCTTTTAAAGGATGTGAGGCAACCTGCCTCCGCCACCTTCCCAGGCAGTGCATTCCAGACCGTCACCACCCTCTGGGCAGAAAAGTTTTTCCTCACATCCCCACTAAACCTCCTGCCCCTCACCTTGAACTTATGCCCCCTTGTGACTGACCCTTCAACTAAGGAGAACAGCTGCTCCCTATCCACCCTGTCCATGCCCCTCATAATCTTGTACACCTCGATCAGGTCGCCCCTCAGTCTTCTCTGCTCCAACGAAAACAACCCAAGGCTATCCAACCTCTCTTCATAACTTAAATGTTTCATCCCAGGCAACATCCTGGTGAATCTCCTCTGCACCCCCTCCAGTGCAATCACATCCTTCCTATAATGTGGAATGTAGAATAGAAGCAGGGGTTCATACAGCTATTTCGATGGGTATCTACTAAATACCTCACTGACATTGTACTGCTCAAGAAGTTTGTGTTTCCTATTGTTGACATAGCCAGTGACACTGAATTCCTCTGGCCACTAATTAGGAGCTTTTCAAGAGGAAATTGATATAAGATTTTTGAAACATTAAAAAACTATTATCAAAAGAAATTTTGCTAATGCAGTGGTTCCCAAACTGTGGGTCACAGCCACAGCCAGGGTCGCAGAAATGGCGAATGGGGTCACGAGCTTCCCTTTCTCCAAAACTGGGTCTTACACAGGCACCGAGGCCCAAGCAGCACCTGCACATCTCCGAGTCTTTCCCTCTGGGCCATGGGTTCCTGTCCATGTCCGTTTCACTCAGCCTCAAAACCCAACCCAAACAATGAACTCGACAGCAATGCCTTTGCTGCTGATGCTGCAGAACGACCTACACTTCAACATCAGCCACTTCAAGACTCTTAAACTGTGCTTCTGCTGCTTCCTGGCCAAGGATCATGAGCTGGAGTGGCTCAGATGAAGTAATGGATCGGTGAGTACATAAGGTAATAACATTTTTAAAAAGTACTTTAAAAGCACAGGTCTATATATTTATATGATGCATTATATGTTGATCTATAATACGTCAACTTTAATAAATATATACTGAATGTTAGTATGCTGCTTCATTGCTCTTGCTGGCATCTGGGTCCACGTTAATTTTCAAATGGGATCTATTTGAAACAGTTTGGGAAATGCTGTGCTAATGTCAAAGAAGTCAGTGTTTGTCAGGCAGAATCTTCCCCTTCTAAATTTGTACTGAATGTTGAAATTAAGTTATTACGCAGACACCCCTCTAGCCTACCCCTTAAAATAGATTTTGTTATCCATTAATCAAGTTAAGACCAACAGACCAGCAATTGTCTAAGTTAAATTTGGCAACATTTTTATGCATTTAAACTGATGCCTTCAGAATTTTACAAGTGCTGAGCAATTCCTCTTTGGCCAGATTCAGTTTCCCCAAATTTCCTCCAGAATGGATCTGGCCCAAGTGGTGTGCTACTCTCAAAATCCTCCAACTAATAAAGTACATCTGACACACTAACTTCTGAAACTTCTGTTTATTACAAACACAGTTATTTTATCATCTTCAAATTTTACTAGTACTTCCATTTCCCACTTCATAGATACCATTTATAATGCTAGGAAAATGTTTGTCTTGTGCTGAACCTCTGAACAACAATCATCTCTCATCCCTTATTATACCACTTTTATCTCTTAACGTTATTAACAAATTCATGTAATCACATAATCTTACAACAAAGCAGGAGCCATTCAGCCTGTCATATCTGTGCTGGCTCTCTGAAGGAGCAATTCACTCCCACCTTCCCTCCAATTCTCTCTTGAATGCCTCGATCGAATCTGTCTCCACCACACTCTCAAATAGTGCATTCCAGGTCGTAACCACGCTCTCCGTTAAAAAAAATTTCCTCATGCCCTAATTGCTTCTTTTGCCAATTACCTTAAACCTGTGCCTCCTGGTTCTCCATCCTTCCAACAAAGAGAACAGTTTCTCCCTGCCCCTCATGATTTTGAATAACTCTATCAAATTTCCTCTCAAGCTTCACTTCTCCCAGGAAAAGAGTCCCAATTTCTTCAATCTTTCCAAATAATTGAAGTTCCTCATCACTGGAGTCATCCCCTTGAATCTTTTCTGATCTTTTCTGCACTCTAATGCCTTCAGGTCCTTCCTAAAGTGTGGCAACCAAATCTGGGTGCAATACTCCAGTCAAGGCCAAACCAGTGTTTTATACAGGTTTGCTTCTGTACTCTATTGATAAAGCTCTGTATGCTTTATTAACAGTACTCTCAACATGTCCTGCCACCTTCAATGGTATATGCACACAGACACCCAGGTCCGCCTGCTCCTGCACCTCCTTTAGAATTGTACCCTTTATTTTATATTGCTTCTCTGCATTCTTCCTACCAAAATGAATCATTTCATACTTTTCTGAATTAAAATCCATCTGCCACTTGTCCGCCCATTCCACCAATCTATATCCTACACTATCCTCCTCACAATACTTCCTAGTTTTGTATTGTGGCTAATTTTGAAATTGTGCCTTTTACACCAAGGTCAAGGTCATTAATATATATCAGGAAGAGCAGGGGCCCTGACACCAACCCCTGATGAACTCCAATATAAACCTTCCTTCAGTCCAAAAAACAACTATTAATCACATCTCTGTTTTCTGTCACTCAGCTAATTTGTATCCATGTTATTACTGTCCCTTTTATTCCATCAGCTCTAAGTCTGTTGTGTGACACTGTATGAAATGCCTTTTGGAAGTCCATGTCCACCACACCAAAGGCATTGTCTTCATCAACCCTATCTGTTATCTCATCAAAAACTCAAGCAAGTTGGTTAGAAGCTATTAGTAAAGACGTTATAGCAGGGCACTTAGAAAAATTCAAGGGCCAGAAACTTACCCGCATCGGGCGGGCTGGGCGGGAGTGGGCACAGAGCCAATCGCCGCCTGCGATCAGCTGCGTGTCGCCATTTAACGTGGGCGGGCTAATTAAGGCCCGCCCAGTGTGAGGCACGGCCGGTAGCACTCAGCGCTACCTGTGTGGGTGGGGGAGGAGGGAGTGCCGGGGCCTGTGCTCTTCCGCGCACGCACGCGAAAGAGTGCAAGAATCTCCCTGAATAAGTTGCTTAAAAAATTTAGTTATAAATAAAGTACAAAATTATTTAAACATGTTCTCTCATGTGACAGTGTCACATGAGCTGGAACATGATTTTATATTTAGGAAAATTTTATCATTTAATTAATAAAAGCTTTAGAAAACCTCATCCCGCTCATGAATGAGGTTTCCTAAAAAACACGAAGGCCGCTTGGGCTCTTAGCCTGCCCACCAACCTTAAGGTTGGACAGGCAGCGTTGCAAACAACTTTAGTTAGTTTTTTAATGGCCTTAATAGGCCGCTGACAGTTTGGCAGGTGCGCAACCGCCTCTGGCGCGCACCCACTGAACGAAGTATCTAAATGACGCGCAATGACATCAGGACGCAAGTCCAATGTCATTTTGCATGTCGGCATGTCGGGCCTGCCCCCGCACACCAACGGCAATATTCAGGCCAAGGTAGCCAGCCAGAGTCAACATGATTTTGTGAAAGAGAAATCATATTTAACCAATTTATTGGGGTTCTTCAAAGGAGTAACATATGCTGCAGATAAAGGGGAACCAGTGGATGTACTGTACTTAGATTTCCAGAAGGTATTTGATATGGTACCACATCAAAGGTTATTGTGGAAAATAAAAGCTCATGGGTATAGGGAGTAACATAGTGTCATGGATAGAAGATTGGCTGGCTAACAGGAAACAGAGGGCAGAATTTTCCGTCTGGTAGGGGGGCGGAGCGGGAGTGGGCGGGTGCGGACCCAATTGCCACTGGCGATCAGGTCCACGCCGCCATTTTACGCAGGTGGGCCAATTAAGCCCCGCCCAGCGTGTTTCGCGGCTCCTGGGGACAGCTGGAGCGAGCGGGCAGGCGGCGGCGGATCGGCAATCGCTGACCGGTCCAATGGCGACCCGGCAGTCTGTTTAAAGGCCAAGCTGCCGCCGCTCCAAGACTGCTGTACATGGCAAGATGTCGGGGCCAACACACATTCAGGCTGGCCATGCAAGAGGGTAGGTCAAAGTGTGCCCCGGTTTTTGGACGAGTGCCTTGCTGCCCTCCTCGAGGAGATGGCAGCACAACGGGAGGTGCTTGTTCCCCAGGACGGGAGGGGGAGGCCACCCCAATTGACCAAACGTGCGTGGGAGGAGGTAGCGGAGGTCATGAGCTCCCATGATGTGGTGCGGCGCACATGGATCCAATGCCGCAAGCATTTTATCGACCTGCTACGCACGGAAGGATGAATAGCATGTTGGCATCGTTCACTTCACCCATCATGTAAGCTTCTCCCCCCCGACGCCCCACCCATGTCTGGCTGACCTGAACGCAATGAGGCATTGACGGCATGTGTCCTTAGCTGGGCAGGCCAGCAGATATTCCCTACGTGTTGGTCAGCCTGAGAGGGTGGTGATGAGATGGGTTCTGCACCCGCAGCATGTGGTGAACTGAGACCCACATGACTGTGGTGGGGGTAACCTGGAGGATCTGTACCCAGGCGCACTGCTTGAACTACAGGACATGTCGAAGTCAGGGTGATGACGCGGTGGGAGGGGGTCTTCAAGATGGTGTGGCACAGATCGATCTGCTGCCCTCTGTGATCCACATCATTGTGCCTCCTTCCTAAGGCAGGTTAAACTGTGTGCTCCCAAGTGTGATGAAGGCAGCATGTGGCCAAGGCAGGGGGGGCGGGGAGGGGTGGGAGGGACACACCTGGCATATTTGTGTGAGTGTTTGGCAGCAGCGGGGTAAGGATGCATTGGACCCTGGCAATGGCCAACCGGGCATGGGGTAGGCCTGCCGCAAGGAGGCTCACGGTACAAGTGTCACTTATCACTGCTCTTTTCTCATTTCCAGAAGAATTCTCACAACACTGCCGAGCGGGTGAGGACTGGTGCTGGGCCAGCCCAAGTAGTACCGCTTAGCCGCTTCGAGCAGGAGGCCCTCGACCTGGAGAGGCGCCACGCGCCCAGGTCCTGCAGAGCCGGAAAGACTGGGGTTCCACGGGCAGGTATGTGTGGCCAGCAATCACGTCACCAGTAGTCTCCCAACATCCATGGCAGTGCTGATTGTTGAGTGAGTGAGGTTACCAACATGGCTTTCCCGTTGCGTGTGGAATGATGAGCGTATGATGATCCGGGGGACGGGCATGTACATTGACATTGCCCACAGGCTAACTGATCGAATTTCCTTACTCTTCCTTTCAGCATCAACGGTGCAGGGCCGGGACCCAGAGCAGCAGGGGCCCCCTCTGAAGTGTCAACTTCACCAGTGTCACAACATTTCTGCCAAGCAGGCACCAGCACAGATGCTGGCACCCTGGTGGGCATCAGATCTTCGGCTAGTGTACCGGGGATCAGCGGTGAGGGCACTTCACAGTCGCTGGAGGAGTTGGTGGAGAGAGAGAGTGTCCATGGCGCCACCAGTTGGAGGACTGCTGGGTCCCAGGCACATGCTCAGTCTGTCGTACGTGATGCAGCCAACTCACGAGATGCAGCCAGGTGTACGGGAGATACATGAGGCAGTGCTTGGCTTGGTGTGAGTGGTGGAGGAGTCTACGTGGGCTGTAGCCAAAGCATTGAGCCTCATGCACGAGTGCCAAGCTTCCTCCATGGAGAGAGTGGCGAATCTCATGGAGAGGCAGCTCCAGGAACAGGGTCAGTGGTTCCTGGGATTGCGCTTGAACCTGCAATCCCTCACAGCGGCATTGACCTCAGGTGGTCAGTGCCCGTGTGGGCGGTGGTTTGAGCACCAGTTCTCCCACCTCGGTGCCCATCCATCTACGGTGAGCAGGGAAGGCCAAACGAATCTCACGTTGGCAGAGCAGCTGCCTGTCGTCTCTGCTGGTGCCTCTCAGGGTGCTCCGGATGAGGCCGGCACCTCCTCCACCCCTCTGCCAGTGACCCCAATGAGGCTGCGACAACTGGGAAGATGCCAGCTGTGGAGCTGGCAGCTCCCTCCCAGGCAGGGCAAGCACAGGCTCCACGGGCCAGAGGACGTCCGCCAAGGTCATCGAGGCCAACAGGACATCAGAGTGAGCACGCTGTCTCAGATGCCAGTGCCAGCAAGGGGGCACCACAAAGACATAGCACACGCAAACGTAAAATTTACGCAACTTAGACACACCCCATGTTCATCACTGGTGGTTTTTTGTTGGCCCCCCTATGAGTTCCTTCTGATTGTGTTTGCAGTGCGACACCATTTTATTTGTGTTACGACATTTTTGTGAAAGCATTAAATTAAGATCATCTAACATGGCTGGGGGTGCCTCTTTTCTTGGGCAAGTGGATGGATTCCTGAGATGTTATGAGTGATTTGTGTGTCATTGACATTTATTGACTGGGCCCATTGTCAATGCTCCTATCCTGACAGATTTGGCACTAAGGTCTCCAGGATGGAGGCTACATGCCAGGCTTGTGTTGGAGATCCATGTGTGCTGTGCTAGCTGAAGGTTCCTTGGATAAGAGCGTCCCGGGTGTCCCTGCCTCCCTGGAGTGTGCCCGGGTCAGCGTCTGCCCCCTCAGCATTTCCCTGTGCGTGCTCATCCTCGGACTCACTACTGGGCTCATCATGTTCAGCCGCAGCCACTCCGTCTACATCTTCTTTGTCCACAGCGTCCCCCCTTTGCAGCGCAAGATTCTGGAGAGTGCAGCACGCAACCACTATCAGGGACACTCAATCTGGGGGGTACTGGAGTACGCCCCCTGAGTGGTCCAGGCATCGGAAGCGCATTTTGAGAAGACCGATGACTCTCTCCACTACAGCCCTTGTGGAGGCGTGGCTCCTATTGTACCGCTGCTCAGTTTCTGTTCTTTGATGGCGGAAAGGCGTCATGAGCCACCTTCCGAGGGGATAGCCCTTGTCACCCAGCAGCCATCCATCCAGCCGGGCTGGAGCACTGAAGAGCCCCGGCACCTGGGAGTGTCTGAGGATGTAGGCGTCGTGGGAGCTGCCTGGGTACCTTGCACAAACTTGCAGAATCAGCATCCTGTGATCACACACTATCTGCACGTTCATGGAGTGGGAGCCCTTCCCGTTGACAAAGGCACCAGGCTCACCTGCTGGCGCCTTGATGGCCACATGTGTACAGTCTATTGCACCCTGGACGCGGGGGAAGCCAGCAATGGCCGCGAAGCCTCTGGCTTGCTGTGTCTGGCTAGCCTTGTCCCAGCGGTAGTGGATGAAGGTCAATGCATGCCTGAACAGAGCGTTTGTGACCTGCTTGATGCAAGTGCGAATAGCTGGTTGGGAGACAGCGCAAAGATCACCCACCGACCCCTGGAAAGAGCCGGAGGCATAGAAGTTGAGGGCAGCTGTGACCTTTAGAGCCAAGGGCATGGGGTGTCCACCCACACAGTTAGCGGAGATCTCAGGCCCAATCATCTGACAGATAGAGTTGACTGTCTCCCTTGACAGATGGAGCCTCTTTCGGCATTGCACCTCAGACATATTGAGGTAGCTGCTACGCCACCTGTACACCCTAGCAGCAGGATAGTGGCGTCTTCTGCGGCCCCTTCTGGCTTGGACTACCTCTTGGCCCTGCGCCCCTTGTGCCTGCGCCTATCCTCCCAAAGGTGGCTCCCCTGGAGGCTGAATGTGCACTCCTGGCCTCCTCCTCCTTCTAGCCCTCCCTTCCTCCTCAGAGGAGGTACTTCCATGGAGAGATCACCTCCCATTCCCAGGTTCAGGGAGGCTTCCTGAAGCCTACAGGCCCCAAAACAAATCCACACTACAAAGTGCTGACCAAGCAGCTGGTGTGCGCTTTGAACTTTTCCAGCTCACACAGGCAAGTTTCAGTAACTTTTGTACAATACGTTTTAAATCTGTAGAATCGCAACCCCACTGAGATCCTCTTCTCCCGCTTGTGGATGAGGTTCATACAAATTTCTGCTACCCACCTGCCCGTCGCGCACATGCAACGAGCCGAAGATCGCACGGGCGCCGCAAAATCCCCATCAATTGGAGCCTCAAAGGCCTTAAGTGGCCTGTTAATTAATGGCGGGCGCACAACGGAAATCGTTGCACGCACGCCAACCGAAATTTCTCTCATTTTACGTATTGGCATGTGGGTCCCGACCCCCACATGTCAAACGGAAAATTCTGTACAGAGGGTAGTTACAAATGGGTCGTTTTCTGGTTGGCAAGATGTGGCAAGTGGTGTGCCATAGGGATCAATGCTGGGCCCCCAACATTTTAAAATTTATATGAATAACTTGGATGAAGAGACTGAAAGTATGGTTCCTAAATTTGCTGATGATGCAAAGATAGATAGGAAAGTAAGTTGTGAAGAGGACATAACAAGGCTACAAAGGGATATAGATAGGTTAAGCAAGTGGGCAAAGACATGGCAAATGGTGGATAATGTGGGAATATGTGAAATTGTCCATTTTTGCTGAAATGTAAACGGTGAGAGATTGTAGAGTTCTGAGATGTAGAGAGATTTGGGTGTCTGAGTGTATGAATCGCAAAAAGTTAGTATGCAGGTGTGTCAAGTAATTAGGAAAACTAATAGAATATTACTGTTTATTGCAAGGGGAATTGAATACAAAAGTAGGAAGGTTATGCTTCAGTTATACAGGGCATTGGTGAGACCACATCTGGAATACTGTGTACAGTATTGAACTCCTTATTTAAGGAAGGATGTAAATGCTTTGGAAGCTATTCAAACAAGGGTTACCAGACTAATACCCAGAATGGGGGGATTGTTTTATGAGGAAAGGGTTGACAGGTTGGATATATTGGCTTGTATCTCTCTTAGTTTAGAAGAGTAAGAGGCAACTTGATTGAAACATATAAGATCTTGAGAGGTATTGACAGGGTGGATGTGGAAAGGATGTTTCCCCTTGTGGGAGAATCTAGAACTAGGGTTCACTGTTTAAAAATAAGGGGTCGCCCATTTAAGACAGAGTCCAGAAGAATTTTTTTCTCTGAGTCGCAAGTCTTTGGAACTTTCTTCCTCAAAAAGCAGTGGAAGCAAAGTCTTTGAATATTTTTAAGGCAGAGTTAAGGTAGATTCTTGATAAGCAAGGGGGTGAAAGGTAATCAGAGGTAGGTGGGAACGTGGAGGTTACAATTAGACCAGCCATGAACGTATTGAATGGCGGAGCAGGCTTGAGGGTCCTAGTGGCCTACACATGCACCTAATACGTACGCTTCTGGTTCGTATGTTAAACACAATTTGCCCTTAACAAATACGGACTGGCTTTCCTTAATTCACCTGCATTTGCCCAAGTGACCATTACTTTTGCTCCAAATTATTTCAAAAGTTTGCCCACCACTGAAGTTAAATTGACTGGCCCGTAGTTGCTGGGCTTAGCCTTACACCCTTTTCTGAACACCTGGCAATACCTTTGAGTCTAACGAAGATTGGAAAGCTATGGCCAGTGCCTCCGCAATTTGCAATTTTGCTTTCCTTAGTATCCTCGCATGCGTCTCATCCAGTGCTGGTGCTTTATCAACTTTAAGTATCGACAGCATATCCAATATTTCCTCCTGATCAATTTTAAACCCTTCAATTGTCTGAACTGCTTTCTTTGCTACCATGACCCCCACAGCATCTTCTTCCTTGGTAATGACAGATGCAAAGTATTAATTTAATACCAGTAGTTGTGGCCTATAGACGACACCAAGCAATGTAATGTAATAATCTCACAAGGCACCACCCCCCACTTCCCCACCCACCCCCCACTTTCTCCTGTCGGCTTTCTGTGGTTTACTTTTGTTCTCTCATCTTTGTTAAATGGATCTATACAGCCATTTTTGACTCTGCTTGCTAAAACTGCACTCTTTTTCTAACACAGACACTTTTCTTGCATTCTCAATGAACAAGCTAAATCAATAACAAGGTTTCAATTTCATCAATTGGACAAGCAAGATAGCCTCATGGTTATGGTACCAGACTATCAGCCTAGTGGTCCGAAGTTCAACTTCCAACACTGCATGTTGTGAAACTAAATTCAACAAATCTGGCAATTTGCAGTTTAGAACCAGAAAACCAACACAATTGTTGGTGGACTGTCATAAAACCTATTAGTTCTCTCGGGTATTTGAGAAACAAACCTGCCACCCTTACCCAATCTGACCTACAAGCTTGTAGGGGATGAGGAATGGGCAATAAGAACCGAGGATCAGAGGAACCTTGGTGTGCATGTCCACCGGTCCCTTAAGGCAGTGGGGCAGGTAGATAACATGGTTAAGAAGGCACATGGAATACTTGTCTTTATTAGCCGAGGCATAAAATATAAGAGCAGGGAGGTTATGCTGGAACTGTATAAAATTCTGGTTAGGCCACAGCTAGAGTATTGCGTGCAGTTCTGGAATCCGCATTATAGGAAGGATGTGATTGCACTCGAGAGAGTGCAGAGGAGATTTACCAGGATGTTGCCTGGGGTGGAGAGTTTTAGTTATGAGGAGAGATTGGATAGACTGGGGTTATTTTCCTTGGAGCAGAGGAGATTGAGGGGGAACATGATTGAGGTGTATAAAATTATGAGGGGCATAGATAGGGTAGACAGGAAGGAACTTTTCCTGTTGGTGGAGGGATCAATAACCAGGGGGCATAGATTTAAGGTAAGGGGCAGGAGGTTTAGAGGGGATGTGAGGAAGAATTTTTTCACTCAGAGGGTGGTGGGAATCTGGAACTCACTGCCTGAAAGGGTGGTAGAGGCAGAAGCCCTCATAACATTTAAGAGGTATTTGGATCTGCACTTGCGATGCCATGGCATACAAGGCTATGGGCCTAGTGCTGGAAAATGGGATTAGAATAGTTAGGTTTTTATTTGACCGGCACAGATTCGATGGGCCGAAGGGCCTTTTTCTGTGCTGTAGACCTCAACGACTCTGTAAATACTACCATGCAGGTGCTGTTCACATCATAAAATAAACTGAGAGATGTTTCAGCAATATAAATCAGATTAAGACAAAAGGAAAACAAAAATCTGTTCTAAAGATATACCTTCAAGAATCTCATCCCAGGATATTCTAAACAAGAGTTTAGACATGTCAATAAACAACAAAAATAAATTAATCTTTTTGACCAGGAATAAATACATAGGAACTAGCATCTACATAATAGCATACAATAAATGCAAGAAACCATTGTACTTAAGTATCACCCAGTCAGTGGGAAAGCACAATCCCACTGGTTCCCTTCAAATAACCTCCTCAAAGAGAACTTCAAGTGAGAAAGTGTCTTAAGTAACTAAAAAAACTGATATTCTCTGGACAATGAGGATCTCGAAAAGGAATGGGGAATATGGCCTACTGTAGCTCAATGTGAAAGTCTATCAGTTGACATACAAATATATGAAATAGGAGCAGAAGTTAGCCATTCGGCCACTTGAGCCTACTCCACCATTCAATACGATCATGGCTGATCTGTTTGTATTTCAAATTCCACATTCCCATTTACCCCTGATAACCTTTAATTCCCTTGCCTAACAAATTGGCCAGAAAAAACAACAGACCTGAGGATTGGGAGTAGTTTAGAATTCAGCAAAGGAGGACCAAGGGATTGATGAAGAAGGGGAAAATAGAGTACGAGAGTAAGCTTGCAGGGAACATAAATACTGACTGTAAAAGTTTCGATAGGTATGTGAAGAGAAAAAGGTTGGTGAAGACAAATGTAGGTCCCTTACAGGCAGAAACAGGGGAATTTATAATGGGGAACAAAGAAATGGCTGACCAACTAAATACATACTTTGGTTTTGTCTTCACAAAGGAGGACACTAGTAACATACCAGAAATGTTAGGGAACACAGAGTTTAGTGAAAGCGAGGAATTGAAAGAAATCAGTATTAGTAGGGAAATGGTGTGGGGAAATTGAAGGGATTGAAGGCCGATAAATCCCCGGGGCCTGATAATCTACATCCCAGAGTACTTAAGGAAGTGGCCCTAGAAATAGTGGATGCATTGGTGGTCATCTTCCAAGATTCTATAGACTCTGGAACAGTTCCTACAGATTGGAGGGTAGCTAATGTAACCCCACTATTTAAAATGGGAGGCAGAGAGAAAACAGGGAATTATAGACCAGTCAGCCTGACGTCGGTAGTGGGGAAAATTCTAGACTCCATAATAAAAGATTTAATAACTGAGCACATGGAAAACAGTGGCAGAATCGGACAGAGTCTGCATGGATTTATGAAAGGGAAATCATGCTTGACAAATCTACTGGAATTTTTCGAAGATGTAACTAGTAGAGTTGATGAGGGGGAGCCAGTGGATGTAGTTTATTTGGACTTTCAGAAGGCTTTCGACAAAGTCCCACATAAGAGACTGGCGTGTAAAATTAAAGTGCATGGGATTGGGGGTAGTGTATTGAGTTGGACAGAAAACTGGTTGGCAGATAGGAAACAAAGAGTAGGAATAAACGGGTCTTTTTCTGAATGGCAGGCAGTGACTGGTGGGGTACCACAGGGATCGGTGCTGGGACCCCAGTTATTCACAATATATATTAATGATTTAAATGAGGGAACGAAATGTAATGTCTCCAAATTTGCAGATGACACAAAGCTGGATGGGAGGGAGGGTGTGCTGTGAGGAGGATGTAGAAATGCTTCAGTGTGATTTGGACAAGCTGAGTGAGTGGGCAAATGCATGGCAGATGCAGTATAATGTGGATAAATGTGAGGTTATCCATTTTGGTAGCAAAAACAGGAAGGCAGATTATCACCTGAATGGCTATAAATTGAGAGAGGGGAATGTGCAAGGAGACCTGGATGTCCTTGTACACCAGTCACTGAAGGTAAGCATGCAGGTGCAACAGGCAAATGGTATGTTGGCCTTCATAGCCAGAGGATTTGAGTACAGGAACAGGGATGTCTTGCTGCAATTGTACAGGGCCTTGGTGAGACCACACCTGGAATATTGTGTGCAGTTCTGGTCCTTATCTGAGGAAGGATGTACTTGCTATAGGGGGAGTGCAGCGAAGGTTTACCCTACTGATTCCTGGGATGGCGGGACTGACATATGAGGAGAGATTGAGTCAATTGGGATTATATTCGCTGGAGTTCAGAAGAATGAGGGGGGATCTCATTGAAACCTATAAAATTCTAACACGGCTAGACAGGGTAGATGCAGGGAGGATGTTCCCGATGGTGGGGGAGTCCCCAGGGATCACAGTCTGAGGATATGGGGGACTGCATCTGCCATGCATTTGCCCACTCAGCTTGTCCAAATCACACTGAAGCATCTCTGCATCCTCCTCACAGCTCACCCTCCCTCCCACCCAGCTTTGTGTCATCTGCAAATTTGGAGACATTACATTTAGTTCCCTCATCTAAATCATTTAGGACTGAGATGAGGAGAAATTTCTTCACCCAGAGAGTGGTGAGCCTGTGGAATTCGTTACCACAGAAAGTAGTTGAGACCAAAACATTGGATGTTTTCAAGAAGGAGTTAGATATAGCTCTTGGGGTGAAAGGGATCAAAGGGTATGGGGAGAAAGCGGGAGCAGGCTATTGAGTTGGATGATCAGCCATGGTCATAATGAATGGCGGAGCAGGCTCGAAGGGCCGAATGGCCTACTCCTGCTCCTAGTTTCTATGTTAAGAATCTAGCTACCTCCGTTTGACAAATATTCAATGATCCCACCTCCAACGCCTTCTGAGGCAGAGAATTCCAAAGTCACACAACCCTCAGAGAAAAAAATTCTCCTCATTTCTGTCCTAAAAGGGTGACCCCTAATTGTAAAACATTGCCCCCTAGTTCTGGACTCACCCACAAGAGAAAACATCCTTTCCATGTCCACCTTGTCGAGACCATTCAGGATCTTGTATACTTCAATCAAGTCATCCCTCACTCTTCTAAACTCCAGTGGAAACAAGCCAAGTCTTTCCAACCTTTCCTCATAAGGCAACCCATTCACTCCAGGTTATCAATCTAACAAACCTCCTCTGAACCGCCTCCAAGGCATTTACATCCTTTCTTAAATAAGGAGACCAAAGCTGTACACGGTTTTCGGGGTGTGGTCTCACCAATGCCCCGTATAACTGAAGTATAACATCCTTACTTTTATGTTCAATTCCTCTCGTAATAAAGGATAACATTTCACGAGCCTTCTTAATTACTCGCTGTGCCTGCATACTAACCTTTTGTGACTCATGCACTAGAACACCTACATCCCTCTGCACCTTGGAATTCTACAGTTGTTCGCCGTTTAAGTAATACTCTGCTTTTGTATTCTTCCTGCCAAAATGAACAACTTCACATTTTCCAACATTATAATCCAACTGCCATATTTTTTCCCACTCACACAATCAATCTATACCCTTCTGCAACCTCTTTATGTCCCCTTCACAGCCTACTTTCCTACCTATCTTTGTGTCATCTGAAAATTTAGCTACCATGCCTTCGCTGTCCTCATCTAAGTCATTGATATGAATTGTAAAAAATTGAGGCTCAAGCACAGACCCCTGCGGGACTCCACTCGTCGCATCCTGCCAATCAGAAAAAGACCCATTTATGCATACTCTCTGTTTTCTGCCAGCCAACCAATCTTCTATCTGTCAGTTTAAAAATCACATGAATCTGTTCCTAGCTTAGACAATCTTCTATCTATGTTATTATGTAAACCGTATGCCATGAGCATTTATTTTCAGCAATAGTCTTTGATGTGGCACCTTATCGAATGCCTTCTGGAAATCCAAGGACAGTACCTCTACAAGCTCCCCTTTATCACAGTGCATGTTGCTCCTTCAAAGAACCCTAATAAATTGGTTAAACTTGATTTCCCTTTCCACAAAACCATGCTGACTCCCGATTACCTTGAGTTTTTTTAAAGTGCCCAGCTCTAACCACCTTAATGATTGATTCGAACACTTCCCCATGACAGATGTCAAGCTAACTGACCTATAGTTTCTTGTTTTCTTTTCTCCCCCCGTCTTGAAGAGCGTTATATTCGCTACTTCCCAGTCTAATGAAAACTTTCCAGATTGTGGCGAATTTTGGAAAATTAACACCAATGCAGCTACTACATCATTAGCCACCTCTTTTAAAACCCTAGGATGAAGTCCATCAGGACCCGGAGACTTGTCAGCCCACAGCTCCATCAGTTTGCTCAGTCCTGCTTCCCTCGTTATTGTAATTTCACCCAGTTCCTCTCTGCCTTCCACCTCCTAATTTTAACTATTAGTTGTATCTTCTATAGTGAAGACAGAAGCAAAATACTTGCTCATTTCGCCCGCCATTTCCTTATTATCTACTATTAACTCCCCATTGTCATCATCACAGCAATCATCTGTATAGCTGAATGATCTTGATAATTGTAGTGATTTGTTAGTTTTGTTCTCACATGGCAGTGGCAGTAGGTGGGAATGCCCTTCTGTGTAACCATGCAGTTGTGGATTTCAAGACCTACCAGTAATAGATCAGTAACACAACTGGGATTGGCCCATGAGCAGCCCACTTCATGTTTTCATGATGATGTTTGTAGAAAACCCATAATTGTGGACTGCCATAGATTGGACTTAATTTTGACCAGAGGTAAAGTTCAATGCTGCAACACAAATTTTCATTTTGAGCTTCCAATGACACTGAGCTCTTTTAAAGTCATGTTATTGCTAGGAAGTAGGCAACAGTGGCAAGGAAAACAAGACTGGTCATTTTGGAGTTTATCAAAAATAAGAATGTCAGTGCGAGAGAAAATAAATTCTATTGTGCATGCAGTATTCACATCAATTACTCTCATTTCAAGCATAATATGAGTTGAGTCTAGTGTGAAACACTCTCCATTCAGTCTCTTGGGAATGAAAGCCGCAAAGTTTTGTTACCCTGATCATACTGTCCTTATAACAGCTGTGAAGTAATTGGAAGCAGGCTATTTCTGCAGTCATTCAGCAAGGCGGGAACTTTCACTCTAAATAGAATTCGAAAGGCCCAGCCAAAACTCCATTGGTAGATTCAGAATTAATTGGTGGCCGTAAAGTGCAACAGGATGAGCCACTTTGAGAGGCCTGATGAAAATGATTTTGATAGCTTCCAAGCCTATGACACTTTCAACATTAAAAATAACTATCACAGCACTATCTGCTGGCGTAACATGAATTGCACGGAATTCACTGACCCACCAATCAATTCCAATGTATGATGGATTCTACATAATATAAGTACGCTGAGCTTTTTTCATCTCAGCTGGAAACAAATTTATGCGATTTTTAAACTGACAGGCTATAATGAGAAGAAAATTATTTTTTAAATTAAGAAATTAATTGTGGCATTTTTCATCTGATAAATCAGTTGAAAACATAAAATGCTTCCGGAAGAAGGGAGAAGAACAAGGGCAGCAGACATATGGAAACACCGCTACCTGCAAGTTCCCCTCCAGTCGCACGCTATCGTGACGTGGAACTTTTTAACCACTCCTTCATTGTCACTGGGTCAAGATCCTGGAACTCCCTCCCTGAAAGGTGTAATCATCCCACATGTACTGCAGCACTTCAAGAAGGCAGCTCATCATTAGCTTTTCAAGGGCAATTAGGGATGGACAATAAATGGTGCTCTTGCCAGCGAGCTCACATCCCGTGAACTAATAAAAAAAACTGCTCTTCTGTCTGAGACATAACTGGGGTGATTACAGGCACTCTGTTTTAAAAAATGCATTGGTTGCAGCAACTGAAAATGTTCCTGAGGTTGTACCCAATATCATGTGCACTGTTCAAAAATGAAAAGCGGCAACATAGTCAATTAATTTCCAACTTGGGGGAATCATAGCAATACTAAAAAGCATTGAATGGATGACAAAAATGGCGAACATTATGGTAAAAGATACAGACTATACTTAAAATGGGTAATACAACAGAACCGCTCTGTTCTTTGAAATCAGAATCTAATTTTCCAAGACCCGAGACACTGGCGACACTTCATAAGTGGCGGACAGCTTATTGAGAAATTACAAGTGCACTACTATTCATTGAAATCAGTGGACAGAAAACAATGGCTCATGCATCCATAATTTTCCAATAAGCTGCGTACAAAGCCTCATCCAGCAGCACTAATCTCAGAAAATGCAACCTGGATTAACCTCATTTTTAGTATTTTGTACATGTATTTCGTAGTTTTTCAAGCCAACAGCTAATCCTGAACAAATCTAGATAAATTGAGGCATAGTTTATTACTTTGATACAGCAATTTCTTTCTTATTAAGTACATCATAGCAACTTTGCTACCTGAAGTAACAATGTATTTTACTGTACCTTGTAACAAATCATATTACTTATACGACATAAGAACATTGGCAATGAAGTCCTGTGCACACAATAGAACAAGACTAACAAAGGGTAGCAGCTGAAACTACTGCTACCCTCGGGAAATAAAATTAACTGCTCCAGTTTAAAAAACATCTTTTAGCTAAGGTTCTATCAAAATGCCATAGTATCTGAATACCTGAACAAGACTGCAGTTTTTAAATTCTTATTGAACTAAAATTATTTAAATGCAACTTTTAGTAATACATTGAATGTGCTAGATGTGCTCAAAGAAGGTTAAAATGATAGTTTCTGCCACTTCTATACAAAACCTAGAAAGAAACGTTCAAAAGTAATACTAACATAGTTAATAATTCCCAAGGTTCATTATCATTATTCAGATTCTGTGGCCAGCTTTTCACCACCACCTTCTCAAGGGCAATTAGGGATGGGCAATAATTGCTGGCCTAGCCAGCAACTCCCACCTCCCATAAATTAATAAAACAAAAATAATGTCCATTTCTGCACCCATTCTGCCAAAGTCAGGCCACATTCAGATCTCTCACTAATCTTATTAGCATATGACCAAACGTAAAATAGTCGTGAATCAGCAGAATTGCCCAGCATGATTTGAGTGGAACTGGAACAAAACCAATGGGCCCTGAAGACATTTGGGTGGAGGGCTACAAAAGTGGGTGAAAAAATAAAAATAAATTTCCATCAGAATGAAGCTGGAAAATTCAAGGTTTAGTAGTACACAGCTCTCTTCATATTTATGAATTAATTTAAGGCACAAATGGTTTGGCTCGGTAAGGTAGCAGATAGCTTAGCTAGGCATTGTACAATCATATTTTGACTTCCTGATTGTAGAAATATCAGGCCTTCACAAGTTATTAAGGGCTCTTACTTGTAGCTTAAAAATAATTACAAGTAACAACACCAAATCCAATGTCTCTATGTGTTTGTCCTTTACCACATCTCTTAAAAACCGTTTTAAGAAAAGTACTGGCTAAAAATGCTGAAATTCACAGAGACATTCAATCGCTCGGAATAAAGAGCAGCTTTGGCCAAATCAAGTGATAAACTTGTCAGTAAAATTATTTAAGCAATATCTTGCGTCAAGTTAATATTTGAATGTCATGGACCTTTAGACATACCTGTGTCCGTAATATTTCTCCTTTGGTCAACTGCATGTCGCCAGTAAGCTCCTTCACCTGGATACCCAATGGTTCCAGACGCTTGCTAAAGTAATTTGTCATCTCAGCAGCTAAGGCCTTCATAGGAGCTACATATATAATCTGTAATGAAAGAAAATATTGTGAATGAACACATAAGTTTCAGTGCTCATTTATCTCAGAAACTATTATAAATTATACTTTAATGTGAAATATGGTTGTGTTCAGTTCAGCTGAAAACTTTAACTGTGATGCATGAAAACTGACTATCCTTGTTGGCTCAGAATGTAACTGGTTACAATTAATGTATTTAGCTATTATTTTGAAAATTGGCTTGGGTTCAGAATTAAATCTATTGTCACATGGAAATTAGGTCATAATAAATATTTTGTATTAATATACAGTCAAATATCAGCACTGCAACATAGCTGGTAAGGTTTTGAAACAATTTCAGAAACACAATTAATAACAATTTTTAAAAAAACACTCCCCAAATAAAAATGTGTCTTTGCTTCATTAAATCCATACCTTGAACTCATCCTTTCTGATAACTCCTTGCTGAATATGCTGGCGGATTTCATGCAGAACAGTAAGCATGGCAATGTTAGTTTTCCCAGCTCCAGTAGGTGCACAAATCAGCATATTCTCATTTGTGTTGTAAGCTGTCTCAAATACTATTGATTGGATACGGTTCAGTCGCTTCATCCCTTTAAAAGCCAACTGTCCAATCTGAAAGGTTAAGGATGAAAATTACGATAAAGCAACTATAACTAAAGAGACGAAGAAATTTCAAGTATCTCCATAATTCCCAGCATACTTGTCGCTCAAAGAATATGTTGTAAACAATTGTTTTACGAGTAGAAAATGGAAATCAAATAGTTATTCCCTTTTAGAGTGCAAGAGACTAAAAGCAATTTAAATAATACATATGAACCACTGTGTGCAGTATGTAAACTAACTGAGACGGTTAACATTAGATATAATTCTCCACTTCTCATCACAAAAGGGCTATTGTATTTCTACTTTAAAACTGTGCTTTGCTAATACTTTTCTTAAGGATCTCCCACATCAGTTCCTTTAATGGCAATACTGATGCATATAATCCATGTTAATTATTATATTGGAAGGGTCAATGATACAACAATCAAAATATCCCTATGGATGTTACATTAGATAAGGAAGATATTAAAGAGCAGTGATCATCAAGAAACAACGGACTAGATCCTCGTTATAAAATTGAGGGTGTGTTAACAATGATGTGCAAATCTGCCAGAAAGTGCAGGGATTAAAATACATGGCATGAGTTGCAAATCTCCAGAACTTGCCCATCATTACCCTGCTCTTCCGTTCGTTTTGTACAAAACACTATTTCTTCCTTATTCTTCCTGCCAGTTTTTATGTTCTGGCTATGTTCAGATACATGTGTGTACAACTAAGTGAGGGCAGTTCTACAGCACAGAACAAAGGAGGAGAGGCATTGGAAGAGGATAGCGTAGTCAACCATATCAAAAATCTGCAGTAAGTCAAGAAGGACAAGGAGGGATAATGCATGACTGGCATGGTCATAGTGGTTTGAGTATGAATTCGGGGCTATTTCCATTCTGAAGCATAGGTCGAAATTTGATTGGATAGATTCAAAGAGAAATTTGTGGATAAGATGGTTGGGAAGCAGTAATACTTTCAGGGACAGAAGTTTGAAGGTATGGATGAAGAGGTGAGATTTGGGGAAACTTTCAATGATAGGGAAAGAGATATGAAAAGCTGGATTGAAGAATCAGCCACCAAAGCAACCAGACTTAGTAGCATAGACAACAGCAGCCAGTATGACAGTGCCAAGTTCCTAAAATTTTGATTAAAATTGCATCACTATAAAAGTAGCCAATTTCCTCATATCTGAATTAAAATGGCATCAATGTAAAACCAACTAGCATGAGAAGAAATTAATTTCAAGCTTAGTACACAGAAGGTAAAGAGTCAAGTAAGATGCATTCCTGGTTGGAATCATTAACAACTGTAAGCACGTCAACTTGAACTTAAATTAACAGTGAAGGAATGCATTACAGGAGATCCTGGTAACACATTGTTTTCCTCCTTAGTTTGCTTCACTGCACTACATAAACAATGTGGCTGCTGTACAATAATTTATTTGGGGAATAGAAAACACAGTCTGACAATTCACTCAACTGTTACACAGGTCTGCATTTTTTCCCCTTTCAAATTTTCAATATGATGTTGGACATTTAAATTGCACATCTGCAAAGAACAAACACAAGCTTGCAAAAATGGTGCCTTGCATGTCAAGTTACATGATTTTTAATTTTCTTAAGTGCGTAAACAATCCAAGCTCTATTCCTCAAATCTGTTAAATAACCTTCAAAATAATGGCCCGGATCTTCTGCAAAGCAGAAATCATGGTCTGATTACTGCTCCGCTCTAACTTTTCCCCACCTCGACGCTGCTCCACATTTCTTGCTAGGTCTTGCAAGCCCAGCTTCTCCAGAAATGCAGAGCATAGACTCCATCGGGGCACTCCATCGCAGCACTGTAGCATCAGGGAAAGACAAAACATGCCCCCCTTTTAAGGCACTAGCAGACATATGGTAAGTTTAAACGTCCAGTGTGAATGGATGAGTGGATGAACGAGTGAATGGATAGGTGGGTGACGTAAGTGGGTAGGGTGACAGATTGGTGGGGTGGGCAGTAGCTGGATCAGTTCAGTAGTCAGCTCAGAGGCTGCTCAAGTCTGGCCGGGGTCGTAGTCAGATGGTTGTGGGAAGTAGTTGGGTCGAGTGGTCAGTGAGAGTGATTGTGGGGTTAGTTCTGTAGTTACCCAGAAGTTAAACTATAATTTTTCTGTCTAGCATTTCCTGGGTAACTGTGCAAGTTAAGTCCCAAGGAACTGTCCAAGGTCTCCGACTCTAGCTCAGAGTCGGAGTCCTTCGTGGAGGGTCCCAGGGAGCAGGAGAAATGCAGAGGAAGTTCAATCTTCTCAGGCAAATCCCACAGAGGTCAGCGCGTCAGAACTTCCACAAGGTCCCAACGTGCATCTTGGGTCATATGTCCAGTCTCTGACGATCCAGAGATTGGAAGATCTGGGTCAATGTCTGTTGCAATCACCTTTAACTGTATAACATAGAAAATTGAACAAATATACTGGCAAGACTTTAGCAGTGGCATATAGCTACACCAAGATAGATATGAATACATATGCATACAAAAAATTGCTAATTATCCAGTAGTACAAATGAAGCAATTTTTAAAAAATGCACAAGATGTGTTTTTTTTATTTTGCTCAATAAGTTATATCAATAGAATTCAAATTAAGCAATTTTGAATTAAGGGAATTAAAAAAAGTGTAGCCCATGCAATATTCTTTAATAAGTATATAACTTGTAAAAAAGAAAAGTCAGCTTACGCATACTAAAAATATTTGTATAGGGTTCCCGAGGCCTTCTGTCGAGTCCAGCAGAGTTGGGGGAATCAATGCCATATCCCCTATTTTACAGTACCAGCAGTGGTCAGTGAGTGGGGGCAGGTGGTCAGTGGGTGGGGAGGGTCAGGTGACCAGTGGGGGAAGTTCGAGTGGCCAATGGGGGTGGGGTGGGGGGGGTCAGGAGGGTAGTTGGGGTTGTTGGAGGGGTCAGAGGTAGTCAGAGGAGTTCATGGGATAGTTGGGAGGGTAATCAGGAAATTGGGGATGCAATCAGAGCAGTAGGCCTTAGTTCCGGCTTGTGGGGGGGGTGGGGAGAGAGAGAGAGAGAGAGAGAGAGAGAGAGAGAGAGAGAGAGGGGTGGGTCAGGGTAATCAGGAGCTGAGGGGTAGTCAAGAGGTCATGCGATAGTTGGGAGGGATAGCCAGGGAGGGTAGGGGCGGTATTGTCGGAGGGTCAGGTGTATTCAGAGGAGTTGGTGGGCTAGTTGGAGAGGGTCGTAAGGTAGCCTAGAGGGTATTTGTGAGATTGGGGATGTAGTTGGTTGAGTGGGGTTTAGTCAGGGGCTCGGAGTAGTCGGGAGGTCCAGGGGACAGTCAGGAGGGTAGGGAGGAATAGTCGGGGAGGGTAGGGAGGGATAGTCAGGGAGGGTGGGGGTAGTCAGAGAGGTTGGGGTGATAGTCAGAGAGGGTCATGGGCTAATCAGGAGATTGGGGATGTGGTTGGAAGGGTAGGGCATAGTCAGGGAGTCGGGGGTAGTCAGGAGGTTAGGAAGTAGCCAGGAGATCGGGGGCAGTTGGAAGGGTGGGGAAGGGTAGGCGGGAGGGTAGGGGGTAGCTGGGGTGTGGGGAGGTAGTCAGTGGGTCAGGGGGTAGTCAGGGGGGTGGGGGTTAGTCAGGGGTCAGGAGGCTATTTAAAGGGGTGAGGGGTAGTCAAAGGGATCTGGTGTTGTCGGGGGGGGTCGTGGGATAGTCGGGACAGTAATCAGAAGATTAGAGGTATAGTCAGAGGGACGGGGCTTAGTCGGGGGGTCAGGAGGTGGTTGGGAGGTAAGGGAGTAGTCGGGAGGTCAGTGGGTAGTCAGGAGATCAGGGGATAGTCAGGAGGGATAGTCGGGCAGGATGAGGGGTAGTTGGAGAGGGTCATGGGATAGTCGGGAGGGTGGTCACGAGATTGGGGGTGTAGTCAGAGGGGTGGGGTTTAGTCGGGGGGGGTGGGGGTTCAGGGGGTAGTCGGGAGGGTAGGGAGAGGTAATCGTAGTGGGTAGGGAGGGATAGCCAGTGAGGTAGCTGGGGGGATGGGGTTTATTCGGGAAGGTGGGGGGTTATAGTTGGGGAGGTAGCGGGGACATCCCTTGGGGTGTCCGGTGTGTATTCGGGGGTGGGGGGAGGGGTGGGGGTGTGGTTAGTACTTTAATTACCCAGGAGTTAGGAGTGCTTTTAATTCTGGTAATACAGTCGGAACCATCCAAAGTCTCCGACTTAAATCGGAGTATCATATGGTTCCCTGGTCAGGGTAACTGCCCATTAGAAATTTGAACTTTCCAGGCAATTGCGATGCAATCCGTACGTGGGGTCTTCGGAGGTGGGCCCCCGCGCATCTTCCAGAGATTTAAGTTATGGGCCAATGTATTTCATTTATTTTCTGCAAACCCAAGAAAACAATAAAAAAAGGCCAGGTCTGGGGATAAGTAACTTGCCTATCCATTTTCAAAGCTGGCAAACAAAGTTTTGTGGGCTTTGTACAGTGCGTGCGAATATATCATAACCTCAGCTTTCCTGTCTCCGGAAGAGAGGGATCCTGCAGAACAGGCAGGCACCTTGATCATCTAATAATGTGCAATTTTAACTGTGTTGCTCTCTAAGCTATTTTCAACAAAAGCAGACTACACATACAATTAATCTATTTCACCCCTTGAGCATATTTCATGCTGGCTGCAGTACAAAGGCATTTTTGAAGGAGGAGGGAATCCCTCAATAAGGTTAGATTGCTGGATGATATAAAGTGAAAGGTGTTGTATTTGTGAAAATTTATTGCTCAAATTCTTACACTCTTAAACTGCAACAAAACAGAGATCTGTCCAAGATGGTATGATGGAACGTTTAGAGAAAAAAAAATATGGAAAAATCACTGATGAAAATACTGCAGGCTTGGCCTGCGAAGCCCCCCAAATGTGGCCCCCGGAGGCAGTTTTCAAAATGCCAGTAAGTGGAGTGGAAGGTTCAGAAAGAAACTGCTCCTCCAATCACAATGATAGGCTTATCAGCAGCAAATGTGGGAGAGAAGCAGTCTGTGATTGGAGGAGCAGCAACACTGGTGCAGCGTGTGCTCTGGAAAAAAGACGTACGTGGCGGGGGGGGGCGGAGGAGGAGGAGGAGGAGGAGGATGCCAGATGCTGCCAGGCCCAGAGCGAGTGTGTGTGGGAGAGAAAGGGCGAGTGGTGGGCGAGTGATTGTGGGAGAGAGAAAGTGTGGGACAGGATGAGTGAGAGAGAGAGAGAGAGAGAGAGAGTGTGAGTGAGTGTAGGGCTTGCGTGTGTCTGGCTCACTCGCAGTCTCAGGATTCCTACTCACCCTCACACAATCACACCCACTCACACAGTGGGTGAGGGTGAGTGAGTGAGCATCAAGAGATTGGGAGCGAGCCAGGCAAACAAACTCTGTCCCTCTCACACACTAATGTTGATCTTTATTAATTACTCCTTTTTAATTCTCAATTTATTGCTTTGACATTATTTTATTTTTGCTCAGCAAATTATTTTTCTTTATAACTCAACTTTATTTTGAAATTCATGTTTAATGTTTTGTCAAAACTTATCTTTCTGAAGTGTACGCATTGGCCCCTTGAGTAAGAAAAAAATGGAAACATGCCCCCCCGCCCCCCCAAATGGACAAGCCTGAATTACTGCTTTAGACCAGTGCAGCATATCAAGCTGTGTTCCAAAAGCTGATTGGAACAGTAACACCATTCAATAATTTCTTTGGTTATTATTATCCTTCACTTTGAAATTATCCTTCAATTTGAAAGAATTTCAATATCTTTTCTGATTATTCATGTGTAAGATGTGAGCCTCGCTGGCAAGGTCAGTATTTATTGCCCATTCCCATTTGCCTTTAAGAAAGTAGCGGGGAGCTGCCTTCTCGAACCATTCCAGTCCACAGTGCTGCCACACAGAGTGTTCCAGGCTGTTGAACCAGCAACACTCAAGAAATGGCGATACATTTCCAAGTCAGGATGGTGTGTGAAATGCAGGGCAACTTGCAGATGGTGCTGCTCCCATGTGCCTGCTGCCCTTGTCAATCCAGGTAGAGGAGGTTGCAGGTTTGGGATTTTAAATTTTTTTTTCATGGCAAGACCAACATTTGTTACCCATTCCTATTTGCCCTTGAGAAGGTGGTGGTGAGTGTCTTCTTAAACCATTGGAGTCCCTCTGGTGCAAGTACACCCATAAGCGCTGTTAGAAAAGGAGTTCCAGGTTTTTGATCCAGAAAGTGAAGGAACTGCAATATAGTTCCAGATCAAGATGGTGTATGGCTTGGAGGGGAACTTGCAGGTGGTGATGTTCCAGTGCATCTGCTGCCCTTGTCCTTCTAGGTAGTGGAGGTTGCAGGTTTGGAAGATGCTGTCCCAGGAGGCTTAACCAGTTGCTTCAGTGCATCACTTGTGCACCGGTAGTGAAGGGAGCGAATATTTAAGGTGGTGGATGGGGTGCCAATCAAACAGGCTGCTCTGTCCTAGGTGGTGTTGAGCTTCTTGAATGTTGTTGAAGCTGCACTCATCCAGCCAAGCAGAGAGTATTCCATCACATTCCTGGCCTGTGCCTTGGAAATGGTGAAGCCAAGAGGTGAGTTACTCGTCGCAGAATTCCTAATTTCTAACCTGCTTTTGTAGCCACAGTATATATAGGGCTGGTTCAGATAAGTTTCTGGTCAATGGCAGCCAGCTTGATTGGCACTCCATTCACCACCTTAAAAATTTACTCCCTCCACCACCAGTGCAGAGTGGCAGCAGTCTGTGGCAACTACAAGATGCAGCAACTCGCCAAGCCTTCTTTAACAGCATTCTGTGGTGAGTTACTCACAACCTGACTCCTCAAAGCCTGTCCACCATCTACAAGGCACAAGCCAGGAGCGTGATGGAATACTCTCCACTTGCCTGGATGAAAGCAGTTCAACACAAAGGAAACTCGTCACCATCCAGGACAAAGTAACCCACCTGATTTGCACTCCATCCACGACCTCAAAACAGTCATAGCTCAAGCACCAGTGCAGTTGTAGCAGTGTGTACCATCTACATTTACCAGCAACTCGCCAAGGCCTCTTAAGCAATACTTCCCAAATTCAAGACCTCTACCACCTAGAAGAACAAGGGCAGCAGGTGAATGGGAGCATCACCTGGGAGCTCCTCTCCAAGTCACACACTGTCCTGACTTAGAAATATATCATCGTTTCTTCTTCATGGCTGGGTCAAAATCCTGAAACTTCCTCCCTAACAGCACTATGAGTGTACCTCATCACAAGGAATGCAGTGGTGCAAGAAGGTGGTCACCACCACCTTTTCAAGGTTGATTAGGGATGGGCAACAAATGCTGACCTTGCCAATGACACCCACATCCTGTGAATGAATAAAATAAAACATGATTCAGAACCATCATGTTGCAAATCATATTCTTAGTCTTGCTCATGTGTCCTCAGTTTCTGGAGCCTCATTCATATCCTTAGCTCTTTTTCCTCACTTGCACTAACCCCATGATTCCCACTGAACCACAATTTGGAGAGGCAGTGGCATGCTGGTATTGTCATTGGGCTGGTATTCCAGAGACCCAGGGTAAGGCTCTGGGGACCCACATTTGAATCCCACCATAGCAGATGGTGGAATTCGAATTCAATGCAAATCTGGCATTAAAAGTCTGATGAAGACCACAAAACCATTGTTAATTGTTCTAAAAACCTACCTGGTTCGCTAATGTCCTTTTGGGAAGGAAATCTGCTGTCCTTACCTCGTCTGGCCTACATGTGACTCCAGACCCACAGCAATGTGGTTGACTCTTAAATGCCTTCTGAACAAGGGCAATTAGGGATGGGCAATAAATGCTGGCCTAGCCAGCAACACCCACATCCCATGGACGAATATAAAATAAAATACCCACCTTAATTCCTGTCATATGCCTGCTGTAGTCCTTAGTTTATATTATATATTAACAACAAAAAATTCTAGTTATCTAGCACCATTAATGTAGAAAATTGTCCCAAAGCACTTCACAGGAGCGTCATCAAACAAATTTGATACCAAGCCACATGAGGAAATATTAGGCTCAATAATCAAAAGCTTGATCAAGAGGTAGGTTTTAAGGAGCATCTTAAAGGAGGAAAGTGGTGAAGAGAAGAGTTTTAGAGAGGGAATTCCAGAGCTTAATGCTTTGGCAGCTGAATACATGGATGCAATGGTGGAGAAATTAAAATCAAGGATGAGCATGAAGTCAGGATTGAAAGAATGCAGAGATCACAGAGGATTCTAGGGATGGAGAATGTTACAGAGATAGGAAGAGGTGAAGCCGTGAAAGCATTTGAAAACAGGGACAAGAATTCTAAAACTGAGACATTGCTTAAGCTGAAGCCAACACCGACCATCAAGCACAACTGCCATGGGCGAACAGGGTTTTGTGCAAGTTAGGATATGGGCAGCAGAGTTTGGATGACCTCAAGTTTACAGAGGGTGGAAGATAGAGGGCACTGCAAATAGACAGTCTTAGCAATGCACGGATAGGTGGTCAGAAGCCCTTCTGAGGGTTAAATTCAACACTAAGATTGCACACTTTCCAGTTCAGCCTCAGACAGTTGCCAGGAGACAAAAAGATTAAGTGGCTGGGGAATGGAGCTTGTGGCAGGGACCAGAGATAATGGATTTTGTCTTCCCACTATTTAGTTGGATGAAATTTCTGCCTTTCCAGTACTGGATGTTGGACAAGCAGTTAGACAAGCAGTTAGACAATTTAGAGAGAGTAGAGGCATTATTATTGCTAAACATATGAAGTTCCCTTCAAATAATCAGGATTAAGATTTAACATCATGAAGTCCTGGTTTAAAAAATATATATACAATAGGAAGCCAACATTTGTATTATCGGTATGTAAAAGGGTTTCTCCTAAGCAGTCTACTGAACTTCAATAGTGCAAACTTGTAGGAACTAAGAAAATGCCTTTCATCAGGGTTTGCTCATCAAAATTTGAGTAGCTCTAGACAACTAACATCTTTAGTGAGGAGATAAAACAGGTGGGATTGTATTGGTCACCTGTCACACACCACATCCCGTCCATTTTCCCTTCCCTTGACACCTATGGAAAGGATAACCAGGTCGAATGCACAAGGGGTGGATGACTTGATACCACCAGGTTTATGCCTTTCCCAAAGCTCAAAGTACGCTGACAATATAGGTTGCAGTAAGATCATGGTAAGTCTATTACAAAAGGTTAAAAATTGGCTACATGTACATTCTTTACACTCGGATGAGTAACTGCAAAGCACTCCTTTTTATGTACTGGGGATTCTACACAAATTGCAATTGAGTACGCACTTACCAACTAATAGAAAGAGAAACACAAAAACCACAAGTGGTCAGAGTTAACATGAAACTTTTCTGTCCTAAATTCTCCTCAATTCAGATAATTCCAATAACAATCGAAAGTAGAAGTAAGCTGAGTTATTGCCAAAGCTCTATCCATTGGTTTTAAAGGAAATTATAAACTAATCAATAGTTTGGTTATAAGTAGGACATCAGAACAAAAATGTTAAGAGAACAGATGTTTTCACGAAAGTGAATTGTGATGAAATCAGCAGATCTGAATTAACAATCTCCGCTAAAAGATAAAACATATGCAACCCAAAGAATAAATCCCATCGTAAGTAATCACATGGGCGATAAGAAATCTTAAAACAGATTTCAGAAAGCAGAGCAGTCTGGCCAGTAGCACATCAGCAGGTTTAGAAACAGAAAATGCAGGACATACTCAGCAAATAAAGCAGCATCTGTGCAGAGAAACAGAATTAGTGTTTTAGGTCGTGATAACCCTTCATCAGTATTTTGCTTTTGCCGAATTAGCAGAGTCAGCTGCAACCGTCATCAAAAATATAGATCTTAAGGAGGCTTTTAAAAGTATGGAACAGAAGTAGCAAGGTAATTAAATTTCTGGAATGGCCCACACTGGGAGTAAAAGATAGTGTGCAGAGAGATAAGAAATGAAGGATAGCAATTTGTTTCAATTCTTTTCCTGAAGGAATATACAAAGATAAAAAAATCTCTATTTCAAGGCAATCGTAAAATGTCAAATGACATATATTGCACAGAACATTTTAAATTTTCTGTAATCTTTCATCTAAAATATGTTTATTTTAAAAAGTCCAGAATGAAGTAAAGTTGAACACTTTTACATTAATCTTCAAAAATTCAGTTGAAGATAACCACTTAAGAGGTGTAAGCAGTGACTACGAAAAAGGCAACAGATAAAGGGAGCATGGTTTGCTTATAGCATTAATTAGGCTATTAGTTCAGTCTGAACTACATGACTCCCCAGTGTTTTGTTAAAATCACTTCTAAACTAGAAGTGGGAAAGCTCAGCCAACAGCAAATTTTGCAGCCTTTGAAGTTCATCAACCTTTGTAGCTCAGTATTGGCATTAATGATGCAAAGTGAAAGCAGTTTTTGTGTAACATTGTGTACACAAGCTCGTATGAATGCATAGATGTCAGTCTAGCTTATATATCTGTGTTGATGCTGATAGTGTCATTTCAGAAGTATTCAGTCCTCCAAAGTACAAACTACAAAACACAGAGTCAATCCAACATCACTTAAAAATTATTCAAAACAAAACTGCATTAAGTATTGACTTTCTAAGATCTAAAACACTTCATGTATTATTTTTTCTCGTGTATCTTTTTCATTATTTATACCAGTGGTGTCCAAACTCCAGCCTACTTCAGTGTCAAATGGCCCAGCAGTAAACTCAATGGTTAATGAAAAATATGGCACCTGAAATATCTGATTTACAGGTGAATTTAAAATAAAACAAGAGACAGTGCTTCTGGTTCACCATAGATCGATGTGCATTTTTCATTCCCAACAACCCCTTTCTAATCAAGACTGTCTTAGGGATCCAGAATGTAGCCAATCAGAAATGTGCGTTTGGGAATAGAGGAAGGGCAGCTCTGTGGAAAGCAGGAGGTATAAGTGATCCACCATGACAGCTTGTCTGATTATTATGGGTAAAATTTTACGCCTCGCGGGTGGGCGCACGCCCGACCCAATAGGGCGTGAAATCGCGCGAGATGACGCGAGTATCCCGATGTCATTGCGCACTTGCGCAATATTTAACTCGGCGGATGCGCATAGAAGTCGGAAGCATGCCCACCAACAATTAAAAGGGCAATTAAGCCCATTAATGGCGCAACTGTCTGCGATTTTTCGTGGCTCGTCCAACCTTACGGTTGGCGGATGGACGAATTGGCCAGGCGACCTTTGTGCCTTTTTCATCACACCTCATCCAAGTGCGGGATGAAATCTCCGTTAGGAAATAAAATTAAAATAAATATCTGGGGACAGCATTTTTACGAGGTATGCTTTCAGGTGCTTCATTGTGATGCATTGGCATTTTTTTTTGCGGCTTCTACAAATTTTACCATTATTTGCAGGTCTGCATCTCCCTGAGACAGCTGTCTGCCTTCAGGGAGTTCCCTCACAGCACCCACCCGCACCCATGGTGATGTCATCGCCTGCCCTCTTCCCACCCCCACCCCGGCAGCGCTGAGCTTTCCAGTGCATGTTTCATGATGGCTGGCTGTCAACCGGTCAGCCAGCGTGAAATCATGGTCGGGGGCCAATCACGGTCTGCAGTCCATTTCCCGTCCGCTCCAGGGCCCGCCAATTGCGCGTGCCTGCCAAGGGTAAAATTCAGGAATATGTTATTTAATTCCTCTTTCTCCGTATACAAACAAATCAGCCTTTCAACTGGAATGAAAATGGCTTCCCCCATGGAAGGAGCTAAAAAGTTATTTTCTCATAATTAGAACAGACTAAAACAATTAAGGGAACCACTACCAATCTAAATGCTGTAAGGACATTCAGCAAAATGAACGGTGAAGGAAAACGTGCTGCTGTGATCTCAAAAAGCACAAAGAAAATCTGAAAGTCATATAAATTATGTTGTGACTGACTGACACAACACCAAAATTACTTCCAAAAGTTCAACTGCAAACTACATGAATTATACAAACAGTAATATCTACAGCATCATTTTACTCCTTACCTCATCCAAGTCTTTGATATCAACTGGTTTCTCCTGAATACCAATTGGCATAGGCTGTGTTGCAGGAATGACAACTTGTTCATAGAGTTTGTTATTCTCTCGCTCAACATCTTCTGGAAGAAACATCTGTACAATATTAAAGTTTATATATCAGCATATGAACAGGTTAAGAATTCATAAATGGAACATATTCTAAGAATACACAGATTCAGCAAAGAACTGTGCCACTTGGTCATCAGATCTATTTCATTTTCATTGGCTACTTAATCATTCAAAATTAAACTTAACAAGGCCATACTCAGTGCGCATGGAGAATCACTGATAAAAAATCAAATGCAAAGTACAGTTGTCTCATCAATATGTCAAGTTCATACTGTGAATACTCCAAGTTGTACATGAAATCACTCCCACTTCCCACAGCAGCCATCCTTGCAGTGGCTTAGCATAAAGCTGTCAAGTTAATATTAATGTGCACCAAAGTATGACCTTAATGGTTCTTTTCCACCTTCCCCTCTTTCACTTGCTTAAAACCTATTACATTTTTAATTTCCATGCGATGAAAGGCCATCAATCTGAAACATTGACCTGAATTTCCATCCTTGAGGTGGGTAACAATAGTCAAGAAAATTCCCAGCTCAGGCCGCTTGCCTCAGGAGAAAGCGCAGGAAAGGATGGGATTTTCATTACTGGGTGGGGGAGGATGCAGGCTGCAGTCAGGCCAGGCAACCCAAGAAAGAGTTCAGAGGCAGCCATCGGGGCTGCTGGGTGCCGAGGTGGGCTGTTTAAAAGGCCTGCCTTGGTGCCGTGAGACTTCATATAAGTTATGAAAAAATTAAGGCCCTCTGGCACTCACCCTTCACAACCCCTCACTCCCCACACACTCCCCATGCCACCTCATGCCCCTCCACCCATCCTCATGCCCCCTCATGCCCCCAATGCTAAGCTACTCTCTCCTCCCACCCACAAGGCTCCTTATGCCAAGTTATGCCAATGAAGTGTCAATCATCCAGACCCTTTAAAGTATCAATAGCAGAAATTGCAAGCCCTTGAAACCTCTATCTTGCGTAAATAAACATTGTGCAAATGACAAAGGAGATCAGAGAGTCAGGTCAGTCAATCACAGAGTGCAGAAGAGGCCCTTCGGCCCATCGAGTCTGCACCAACACATGCGAAATACCTGACCAACCTACCTAATCCCATTTACCAGCACTTGGCCCATAGCCTTGAATGTTATGACATGCCAAGTGCTCATCCAGGTACTTTTTAAAGGATGTGAAGCAACCCGCCTCTACCACCCTCCCAGGCAGCGCATTCCAAACTGTCACCACCCTCTGAGTAAAAAAGGTTTTCCTCACATCCCCCCCTAAAACTCCTGCCCCTCACCTTGAACTTGTGTCCCCTCGTGACTGACCCTTCAACTAAGGGGAACAGCTGCTCCCTATCCACCCTGTCCATGCCCCTCGTAATCTTGTACACCTCGATCAAGTCGCCCCTCGGTCTTCTTTGCTCCAACGAAAACAACCTATCCAACCTCCCTTCATAACTTAAATGTCTCATCCCAGGCAACATCCTGGTGAATCTCCTCTGCACCCCCTCCAGTGCAATCACATCCTTCCTATAATGTGGTGGCCAGAACTGCACACGGTATTCTAGCTGTGGCCTCACCAAGGTTCTATACAACTCCAACATCACCTCCCTACTTTTGTAATCTATGCCTCGATTGATAAAGGCAAGTGTCCCATATGTCTTTTTCACCACCCCACTGACATGCCTCCGCCTTCAGAGATCTATGGACACACACACCAAGGTCCCTTTGTTCCTCAGAACTTCCTAGTGTCATGCCGTTCATTGAATACTTCCTTGTCAAATTACTCCTTCCAAAGTGTATCACCTCACACTTTTCAGGGTTAAATTCCATCTGCCACTTATCTGCCCATTTGACCATCCCGTCTATATCTTCCTGTAGCCCAAGATACTCAACCTCACTGTTAACCACCCAGCCAATCTTTGTATCATCCCAATGTTTTCAAGCAATCAAGCAATGTTTTCCCTGGGTTCAGCTGTTTCAACTCAACAGTCTAATGGATGTCGGGCTCTCAGTCAAGTCTCATTATGCATTCTTGGCTGAGAACCCAGACATCCATCTGGCTTTTGAGACAGCTGAGCCCCAGGGAAAACGTTGATTGACAGTTCTGGTTCTCTGATCTCTTCTGTCAATTGCACACTGTTTATTTACACAAGGTAAAAAGGTTTCAAGTGTTTGCAGTTTCTACCATTGATACTTTAAAAAGTCTGGATGACTGAACTATTTTTGGCCTGTAGTAAAAGGCATATTTTTAAGAAAGTGGAAAGTTCTCAATTGATATCTGTCTTTTAAAGCTTCTTAAAAAAATCCTATTATCACTATCATTCATTGGTTCTATACAGTGTATAGTGGGTGAATGGGCATACAAGTGCCATAACTTGATATGGAGGCATGAGGGGCCATGGAGGGCGGATGGGTGGATGGGCATTAAGTGGCATGGGGCGAATAAAGAGGACCTTCCTCTTTATAAAGAGGAATAAAGAGGAACCTCTCAAAAGGTTCCCTCATGCAAACTATGATTCAAGATACCTCTGAGGTGCCGTGAACCAGGACTCTTTGAAAAGCTGCCTGACTCCATGAAAATTGCAGATGAGTAGGACATGCCTATTTCCGCAATCTCCGGCCAGGTTGGGAGTGCTGGGTGCTCACATCCTTTTTTTTAAAAATTCGTCCACGGGACGTGGGCTTTGCTGGCTGGGCCAGCATTTATTGCCCATCCCTAGTTGCCCTTGAGCAGGTGGTGGTGAGCTGCCTTCTTGAACCGGTGCAGTCTATGTGGTGTAGGTACACCCACAGTGCTGTTAGGAAGGGAGTTCCAGGATTTTGACCCAGTGACAGTGAAAGAACGGCAATATACTTACAAGTCAGGATGGTGAGTGACTTGGAGGGGAACTTCTAGGTGGTTCTGTTCCCGTCTATCTGCTGCACTTGTCCTTCTAGATGGTAGTGGTCAAGGGTTTGGAAGATGCTGTCAAAAGAGCTTTGGTGAATTCTTGCAATGCATCTTGTAGATGGTACACACTGCTGCTACTGTGCATCGGTGGTGGAGGGAGTGAACATTTGTGGATGTGGTGCCAATCAAGCGGGCTGCTGTGTCCCGGACGGTGTCTATTGTGGGAGCTGCACTCATCCAGGCAAGTGGGGAGTATTCCACCACACTCCTGACTTCTGCATTGTGGATGGTGGACATGCTTTGGGAAGTCAGGAGGTGAGTTACTCACCACAGGATTCCTAGCCTCTGACCTGCTCTTGTAGACACAGTATTTATATGGCTAGTCCAGTTCAGTTTCTGGTCAATGGTAACTCCCAGGATGTTGATAGTGGGGGGGTTCAATGATGGTAGTGCCATTGAACATCAAGGGGCAATGGTCGGACTCTCTCTTGTTGGAGATGGTCATTGCCTGGCACTTTTGTGGCGCGAATGTTACTTACCACAATGTTGTCCACGTCTTGCTGCATTTGGACATGGACTGCTTCAGCATTTGTGGAGTCACGAATGGTGCTGAACATTGTGCAATCATCAGTGAACATCCCCACTTCTGACCTTATGATGGAAGGAAGGTCATTGATGAAGCAGCTGAGGATGGTTGGGCCGAGGACACTACCCTGAGGAACTCCTGCAGTGATGTCCTGGAGCTGAGGTGACTGACCTCCAACAGCCACAACTATCTTCCTTTAGGTGTGACTCCAACCAGCGGAGAGTTTTCCCCAATTCCCATTGACTCCAGTTTTGCTAGGGCTCCTTGATGCCACACTCGGTCAAATGCTGCCTTGATGTCAAGGGCAGTCATTCTCACCTCACCTCGGGAGTTCAGCTCTTTGCTCCATGTTTGAACCAAGGCTGTAATGGGGTCAGGAGCTGAGTGGCCCTGACGGAATCCAAACCAGACATCAGTGAGCAGGTTGTTGCTAAGCAAATGCCGCTTGATAGCACTGTTGATGACCCCTTCCATTACTTTACTGATGATGAAGAGTAGACTGATGGGGCGGAATTGGCCGGGTTGGATTTGTCCTGCTGTTTGTGTACAGGACATACCTGGGCAATTTTCCACATAGCCGGTTAGATGCCAGTGTTGCAGCTGTACTGGAACAGCTTGGCTAGGGGCGCGGCAAGTTCTGAAGCACAAGTCTTCAGTACTATTAAAAGGCCCTGGTGAAAATTGGAAACCCCGTGAATAAGGTCAGGAATCCTGGAATCAGATCCCAGCCTCCATTTTCACCCCTTTACAGTCTCCCCGCTTCCATGAAAATTCAGGCCATTAACTCTGTTTCGCCTTCCACAGATGTTTCCTGACCTGATGAGTATTTCCAGCATTTTCTGTTCTTATTTCGTTTACTAAATGCAGCTTGGACAGGGAAAAACACAAAAACCATACCTTTGCACCAGCAATAAAAGCTGGGGATTGCATTGCTTCACTTTTTGAATCATAAACATGTGGGTAGTGGATTCGTTCATAATCATGCTGCCTTGTAAGAATTGGTGCTATTCGTGCGTTCTGAAGAGCATGCTCCCTATAAGTTACATAAAAGAAAATATAATTTTAAAAGCACACCCACATATAAGCCATTTGAAACTGTGAAGTGATCTAGAGTTTGAATGCCACTAGCATAAATAATGAAGAAGATACACAAAAAAAATAATGCTATAACCAGAATTTCTTCCTACACCTCATTTATTCTCTATTAGGAAAATCTTTCCTAAAAATAATGTGTAGCTCATTTTACAATTGACATTTTAATGAATGGGGCAGCTTACACGTTAGAAAACAACCCATTCAGGCTTGTACTCGGCTGTGGATATCAAGGATAAAACAATTCCAATCTATGGCAGAGAACTGCTTTACAGAGCAGGTGATCAGATATATGCACTAAACTATAATCCGGTTTAAGATGATAAGAAATAGGAGCAGGAGAAGACGATGCAGCCCATCAAGCCTGTTCTGCCATTCAATATGATCATGGCTGATCTTTGGCCTAAACTCCAATTTCCTGCCCACTCCCATATCCCTTAATTCCCTGAGGCACCAAAAATCTGTCTATGCCAGCCTCATATATATTCAATGATGGCACATCCACAACTCTCTGGGATAGAGAAGACCAAAGATTCACAACCTTTTGAGTGAAGAAATTTCTCCTCATCTCAGTCCTAAACGATTAGCCCTTTGTCCTGAAACTAGTCGTTTGGTAGTACAGAACTTGAGTATTGCTGAAACAAGAGACATGTCTAAGCTTTTCATCTTGCACTCATCAGGACACTTCGCAAGAATACCAAGATAAGGGGAAACAATAATTTGTGCTGTATGTGAAGAGTGCACTGACTGGTTGGCAAGTGACATTGCCATGGAGAATGCACCAGTGATGGGTGACTAACAGTTAACTGCCAAACATTGTTTGAAATTTAAACCAGGCAGCTTGACCCTGATTGATCAAGGAATTGCCCTGAGGAATGAGTCAGCGAATGGCTGTCACCTATTTTGTTTAGCTGAAACATGCTCTTTATGTCTGTAAAGAACAGGGGCCGGTGTATTAATATATGTAGCTTCCAGTACACACAAATGCGAGCCCAACTGGCAACATTAAATTGGTTGTCAGAGTAATTGTACACTGGGGATTACTTAGTAAATGCTGTCCAATTGCAGAATCACATCTAATGTTGGACACTGTGCTCTGCATTTTGCAAGCCCGGGCACCTTGCCCATTACGAACAGGGGCTGGGGCATGCTGTTTGATACGATTCGCCAGTCTTTGGAACGTACGGCCTACATACCTAGTATCAAACCGGCTCTGAAATTCATGCACCACATTACTCATTTGTGTGATAGGCAGAATGTCTTTTTAGCTTGGTGGCAGCATCCTGTAAGTGGCAAATACCGTTCGTGTTGCTACTGTATAGTAGCAGCGTGACACAGCTAGTTTAAATTTTGCTTAAATTTTTGAGATACCTTGCCCTTCCAGGGTAATGTGAGGTAGAATGGGCACTTTTCACGGCCGAAAGCGTAGCTCATTGCTCTTGCACAAGTCCAGCAGCATTTTTTTAGCTTATTTTCAAGCAAGGCTGTCCTGTCATGTTGAGTGGCAGGTCCAATGAATACGATTTTGGACCTGTCATTAATAATGGCATAGTGGACTTGTGTAAGAGCGATAAGCTACCGCGTGATATATATGACAGGGTTTGTCCTCACGGTTCGCTATGTCCACGTACGTATGGACTGCCCAGGACACACAAGAATGATCTCCCTTAAGTCCTATCTTATCTATGACTGGTTCCGCAAAACATGAACTGGCCAAATAGCTGGGTGAATTGTTACAACCAGCTTTGACTAAGTTTTCCACATACACAGTGAAGGACTCCTTCACAGTTGCGAAGGCCTCCTTCACATTTGCGAAGGCCATACAGGACTTGCATATCGATAGCAATGCTGTGACCATGTGCTCATTTGACATTGCTAGCCTATTCACCAATGTTCCACTTAAGGAAGCCATAGATATTTCTACTGCAGCACTATATCATGGTGATTTGGATCCGCCACCATTGCATGAATCAGTATTTATTGAACTTATGAACTCGGCAACTCGCACAGTTGAGTTCAGTTTTAACAACACCATGTATGCCCAAATAGATGGTGTTGACATGGGATTCCCTCTAGGCCCAGCTCTTGCAAACATCCTTGTTGGGTTCCATCAGAAACATGTCTTTGATGGAATGAGACCTAACATCCTACCCCTCGCATGGTCCCAATATGTGGATGATACATTTGCTATCTTTAAATCCACAGCTACATGTAGCAATTTCCTTACATTTATTAATGGGCTCCATCCTGCACTCAAATTCACCTTTGAAATGGCGCAGTCAAATGAATTTCCCTTCCTTGATGTACTAGTTGAGAAATCTGCCAGAGGGTTCTCTACCACAGTATACCGCAAGCCTGCCTTCACTGGTCAATATGCGCCTTGGGATTCTTACAGTTCCACAGGCTATGAGATCTCCGTCTCCGACTCACCCCACGTGGATTTCAACTGAAATTCCACCCCTCTTGTTTCGAACCCACCCAGGATTACAGGTATCTCCGGGACATAAAACGTTTCTCGGACTGCTGTTCCCATCGCATTCTGAAATCCACACTCAGTGCCATGCGCCGCCATATGAACACACTCGACCTCTCCCTCCAGCAGCACCGCCGCACCATTTTTCAAAGCTGCGCGTGCCCCCAGTTTCATTTTATTCTTCGCCTCATCCATCGCCTCAACAAGAAACTTTTTCTCTTTCTCTCAAGTGCTAAGGAACGCAAGCTCCAACAACTCATCGACACCAACACCCATCTAGGACCCTCCACCCCTGCTTGTCCCTCCGTCCCCACCCTATCTTCCAATCCCAGCCCAAGCCAGGTATTCACTATACCCCCTGACCTTCCCCTCTCCGATGCTGAACGTTCAGTGCTCAGCAAAGGACTTAGATTCATACCCTTACGCCCTCATCTCAATGAATTTCGGGCTCGGCATGATGCTGAACTCTTCTTCTGCCGTCTTCGTCTCCGTGCTCACTTCTTTGGGCAGGAGTCCTCTCCCTGTTCAACGGATCCTTTTACCCACCTCCAATATTCTCCCTCCACCTGGACCCCTCCCTCTGGATTCTTACCTTCTCTTGATCTTTTCATTGAGAACTGTCGGCGTGACATTAGCCGTCTCAATTTCTCTGCTCCTCTCACCCATTCTAATCTGTCTCTCTCTGAACTCACTGCACTCCGTTCTCTATGGTCCAACCCCAACATTGTCATCAAACCCGCTGACAAGGGTGGTACTGTTGTTGTCTGGTGCATTGACCTCTACCTCGCGGAGGCTGAGCGTCAACTCGCAGACATTTCCTCCTACCTCTCCCTGGACCATGACCCCACCACTGAACATCAAGCCATTGTTTCCAGGACTGTCACTGACCTCATCTCCTCTGCAGATCTTCCTCCCACAGCTTCCAACCTGATAGTCGCCCAACCTCGGACGGCCCGCTTCTACCTCCTACCCAAAATCCACAAACAGAACTGTCCTGGCAGACTGATCGTGTCAGCCTGTTCCTGCCCCATGGAACTCATTTCTCGTTATCTTGACTCCCTTCTCTCTCCCCTTGTCCAGTCCCTTCCCACCTACATCCGTGATTCCTCTGACACCTTACGTCACATCAACAATTTCCAGTTCCCTGGCCCCAACCGCTTCCTCTTCACTATGGATGTCCAATCCCTCTACACCTCCATCCCCCACCAGGATGGTCTGAGGGCCCTTAGCTTCTTCCTTGAACAGAGGCCCCAACAATCCCCATCCACCACTACTCTCCTCCGTCTGGCTGAACTTGTTCTCACACTGAACAATTTCTCCTTTAACTCCTCTCACTTCCTCCAAATAAAAGGTGTGGCTATGGGTACCCGCATGGGCCCCAGCTATGCCTGTCTCTTCATGGGGTATGTGGAACATTCCTTGTTCCAGTCCTACTCCGGCCCCCTCCCACAACTCTTTCTCCGGTACATCGACGATTACTTCGGTGCTGCTTCATGCTCACGTCGGGACCTGGAAAAATTTATTAACTTTGCTTCCAATCTCCACCCCTCCATCATTTTCACATGGTCCATCTCTGACACTTCTCTTCCCTTCCTTGACCTCTCTGTCTCAATTTCTGATGATAGACTGTCCACCAATATCCATTACAAGCCTACCGACTACAGCTCCTCACACCCCGCTTCCTGTAAGGACTCCATCCCATTCTCTCAGTTCCTTCGCCTCCGTCGCATCTGTTCTGATGACGCTACCTTCAAAAACAGCTCCTCTGACATGTCCTCCTTCTTCCTTAACCGAGGTTTTCCACCCACGGTCGTTGACAGGGCCCTCAACTGTGTCCGGCCCATATCCCGCGCATCCTCCCTCACGCCTTCTCCTCCTTCCCAGAAACATGATAGGGTCCCCGTTGTCCTCACTTATCACCCCACCAGCCTCCGCATTCAAAGGATCATCCTCCGCCATTTCCGCCAACTCCAGCATGATGCCACCACCAAACACATCTTCCCTTCACCCCCCCGGCGGCATTCCGTAGGGATCGTTCCCTCCGGGACACCCTGGTCCACTCCTCCATCACCCCCTACTCCTCAACCCCCACCTATGGCACCTCCCCATGCCCACGCAGAAGATGCAACACCTGCCCCTTCACTTCCTCTCTCCTCACCGTCCAAGGGCCCAAACACTCCTTTCAAGTGAAGCAGCATTTCACTTGCATTTCCCCTAACTTAGTCTACTGCATTCGTTGCTCCCAATGCGGTCTCCTCTACATTGGAGAGACCAAACGCAAACTGGGCGACCGCTTTGCAGAACACCTGAGGTCTGTCCGCAAGAAAGACCCAAACCTCCCTGTCGCTTGCCATTTTAACACTCCACCCTGTTCTCTTGCCCACATGTCTGTCCTTGGCTTGCTGCATTGTTCCAGTGAAGCCCAACGCAAACTGGAGGAACAGCACCTCATCTTCCGACTAGGCACTTTACAGCCTTCCGGTCTGAATATTGAATTCAACAACTTTAGATCTTAAACTCCCCCTCCCCCCATCCCCACCCCGTTTCTCCCCCCTCCCTTTTTTTTCAATAATTTATATAGATTCTTCTTTTCCCACCTATTTCCATTATTTTTAAATCTAAAACTAAAACTTTGTTAGTCTTTCCACCCCACCCCCACTAGAGCTGTACCTTGAGTATCCTGTCTTCCATTCTTAATTAGCGCTTTTCTTAGACAATATCACCACCTTCAACACCTCTTTGATCCTTTTGTCTGTGACATCTTTTGATTATCTGCTCCTATCACTGCTCGCTTATCTCCACAATCACCATACCCTCAACTTCTCTCTCCCCCCGCACCCCCACCTTAGACCAGCTTATATTTCACCTTTCTCCTAACTATACTCAGTTCTGCCGAAGGGTCATGAAGACTCGAAACGTTGACTGATTTCTTCTCCACCGATGTTGCCAGACCTGCTGAGTTTTTCCAGGTAATTCTGTTTTTGTATGAGATTAGTCATATTGGCAACCTCGTAAATAGGACCCGAGCCATTTTCTCACAATGCAAGCTTGATGCTGAATTAGGCTGCATCAAAAGCATCCTGCAGGATAATGGCTACTTTCATCTGATCGTTTCAAGCTGTATATCACACAAACACATGAGTGGGCCTTAGGCCTCACTTGCAGCACTGAGAAGTGCCCAGTCTACCTCAGATTACCCTGCAAGGGCAAGGTATCTCAAAAGTTTGAGCAAAAGGTGAAGCTAACTGTTTCATGTTGCCACTATGCAGTAGCAACACGAGTGGTATTCGCCGCTAACAGGATGCTGTCATCAAGCCAAAAAGACACTCTGCCTATTACACAAATGAGTAATGTGGTATATGAATTTCAGGGCCAGTGTGATGCTAGGTACGTAGGCCATACATTCCAAAGACTGGCAAATCGTATCAAACAGCATGTCCCAGCCCCACCTTAAACCAGCTTATATTTCATCCCTCTCCTAACTTTACTCAGTTCTGCTGAAGGGTCATGAGGACTCGAAACGTCAATTCTTTTCTTCTCCGCCGATGCTGCCAGACCTGCTGAGTTTTTCCAGGTAATTCTGTTTTTGTTTTGGATTTCCAGCATCCGCAGTAGTTTTTTGTTTTTATCTCTGTGTTTAATTGACTGCCACTCCTCTTCAAGAAATGCCTACCTTGAAGAAGTACTGCTCTGCTCTCCGACAGGATTTCTGCCTGTCTCTTCTGCCTTGTTCACCTTCATTGCTTTCCATTTCTCTCCTGGTGTTTGACAAGGTGTTTACTAAAACCCGCTTTCACAGCCCTATTTCCTTTCTCAGTGACTGTCTCTGTCTCCGACTCACCCCACGTGGATTTCAACTGAAATTCCATCCCTCTTGTTTCGAACCCACCCAGGATTACAGGTATCTCCGGGACATAAAACGTTTCTCGGACTGCTGTTCCCATCGCATTCTGAGATCCACACTCAGTGCCATGCGCCGCCATATGAACACACTCGACCTCTCCCTCCAGCAGCACCGCCGCACCCTTTTTCAAAGCTGCACGTGTCCCCAGTTTCATTTTATTCTTCGTCTCATCCGACGCCTCAACAAGAAACTTTTTCTCTTTCTCTCAAGTGCTAAGGAACGCAAGCTCCAACAACTCATCGACACCAACACCCATCTAGGACCCTCCACCCCTGCTTGTCCCTCCGTCCCCACCCTATCTTCCAATCCCAGCCCAAGCCAGGTATTCACTATACCCCCTGACCTTCCCCTCTCCGATGCTGAACGTTCAGTGCTCAGCAAAGGACTTAGTTTCATACCCTTACGCCCTCAACCCAATGAATTTCGGGCTCGGCATGATGCTGAACTCTTCTTCTGCCGTCTTCGTCTCCGTGCTCACTTCTTTGGGCAGGAGTCCTCTCCCTGTTCAACGGATCCTTTTACCCACCTCCAATATTCTCCCTCCACCTGGACCCCTCCCTCTGGATTCTTACCTTCTCTTGATCTTTTCATTGAGAACTGTCGGCGTGACATTAGCCGTCTCAATTTCTCTGCTCCTCTCACCCATTCTAATCTGTCTCTCTCTGAACTTACTGCACTCCGTTCTCTCAGGTCCAACCCCAACATTGTCATCAAACCCGCTGACAAGGGTGGTGCTGTTGTTGTCTGGCGCACTGACCTCGACCTCGCAGAGGCTGAGCATCAACTCACAGACACTTCCTCCTACCTCTCCCTGGACCATGACCCCACCACTGAACATCAAGCCATTGTTTCCAGGACTGTCACTGACCTCATCTCCTCTGCAGATCTTCCTCCCACAGCTTCCAACCTGATAGTCGCCCAACCTCGGACGGCCCGCTTCTACCTCCTACCCAAAATCCACAAACAGAACTGTCCTAGCAGACCGATCGTGTCAGCCTGTTCCTGCCCCACAGAACTCATTTCTCGTTATCTTGACTCCCTTCTCTCTCCCCTTGTCCAGTCCCTTCCCACCTACATCCGTGATTCCTCTGACACCTTACGTCACATCAACAATTTCCAGTTCCCTGGCCCCAACCGCTTCCTCTTCACTATGGACGTCCAATCCCTCTACACCTCCATCCCCCACCAGGATGGTCTGAGGGCCCTTAGCTTCTTCCTTGAACAGAGGCCCAAACAATCCCCATCCACCACTACTCTCCTCCGTCTGGCAGAACTTGTTCTCACACTGAACAATTTCTCCTTTAACTCCTCTCACTTCCTCCAAATAAAAGGTGTGGCTATGGGTACCCGCATGGGCCCCAGCTATGCCTGTCTCTTTATGGGGTACGTGGAACATTCCTTGTTCCAGTCCTACTCCGGCCCCCTCCCACAACTCTTTCTCCGGTACATCGATGATTACTTCGGTGCTGCTTCATGCTCACGTCGGGACCGGGAAAAATTTATTAATTTTGCTTCCAATTTCCACCCCTTCATCATTTTCACATGGCCCATCTCTGACATTTCCCTTCCCTTCCTTGACCTCTCTGTCTCAATTACTGGTGATAGACTGTCCACCAATATCCATTACAAGCCTACCAACTCCCACAGCTACCTCGACTACAGCTCCTCACACCCCGCTTCCTGTAAGAACTCCATCCCATTCTCTCAGTTCCTTCGCCTCCATCGCATCTGTTCTGATGATGCTACCTTCAAAAACAGTTCCTCTGACATGTCCTCCTTCTTCCTTAACCGAGGTTTTCCACCCACGGTCGTTGACAGGGCTCTCAACCGTGTCCGGCCCATCTCCCGCGCATCCGCCCTCACGCCTTCTCCTCCCTCCCAGAAACATGATAGGGTCCCCCTTGTCCTCACTTATCACCCCACCAGCCTCCGCATTCAAAGGATCATCCTCCGCCATTTCCGCCAACTCCAGCATGATGCCACCACCAAACTCATCTTCCCTTCACCCACCCTGACGGCATTCCGTAGGGATCGTTCCCTCTGGGACACCCTGGTCCACTCCTCCATCACCCCCTACTCCTCAACCCCCCACCTATGGCACCTCCCCATGCCCACGCAGAAGATGCAACACCTGCCCCTTCACTTCCTCTCTCCTCACCGTCCAAGGGCCCAAACACTCCTTTCAAGTGAAGCAGCATTTCACTTGCATTTCCCCTAACTTAGTCTACTGCATTCGTTGCTCCCAATGCGGTCTCCTCTACATTGGAGAGACCAAACGCAAACTGGGCGACTGCTTTGCAGAACACCTGAGGTCTGTCCGCAAGAAAGACCCAAACCTCCCTGTCGCTTGCCATTTTAACACTCCACCCTGCTCTCTTGCCCACATGTCTGTCCTTGGCTTGCTGCATTGTTCCAGTGAAGCCCAACGCAAACTGGAGGAACAGCACCTCATCTTCCGACTGGGCACTTTACAGCCTTCCGGACTGAATATTGAATTCAACAACTTTAGATCTTGAACTCCCTCCCCCATCCCCACCCCCTTTCTGTTTCTTCCCCCTCCCTTTTGTTTTTTTCAATAATTTATATAGATTTTTCTTTTCCCACCTATTTCCATTATTTTTAAATCTATAACTGTAATGCCCTGTCAGTCTTTCCACCCCACCCCCACTAGAGCTGTACCTTGAGTGTCCTGCCATCCATTCTTAATTAGCACATTCTCTTAGATAATATCACCACCTTTTACACGTCTTTGTTCCTTTGTCTATGACATCTTTTGATTATCTGCTCCTATCACTGCTTGCTTGTCCCTACAACCACCCCACCCCCCAACTTCTCTCTCCCCCCGCCCCACCCACCTTAAACCAGCTTATATTTCAACCCTCTCCTAACTTTACTCAGTTCTGCTGAAGGGTCATGAGGACTCGAAACGTCAACTCTTTTCTTCTCCGCCGACGCTGCCAGACCTGCTGAGTTTTTCCAGGTAATTCTGTTTTTGTTTTGGATTTCCAGCATCCGCAGTAGTTTTTTGTTTTTATGTCCCAGTCACTGTTCGCTAAGGCAGGGTACAGACTGTATCCAACCAGCCTGGCTTGCAAAACTCAGAACACAGTGTCCAACTGTTAAGTGTGATTCTGTGATTGGACAACATTCGCTAACTAATCCTCAATGTGCTAAGAATTACTCTGACAACCAATTTAAGATTGTCAGTCGGGCTCACAGTGTGGCACATTTGCGTGTACTGGAAGCTACATTTATTAATACACAGGACCCTGTTCTTTGCAGGCAGAAAGAACATGTACACACATTGCGCCTGTTTCATCTAAACAAAATAAGTGACAGCCATTCAATGACTCATTCCTCAGGGAACCAATCAGGGTCAAGCTGCCTGGTTTAAATTTCAAACGATGTTTGGCAGTTAACTGTCAGTCACCATCACTGGTGCATTCTCCATGGCAACGGCACTTGCCAACTAATCAGCACTCTCTTCACATACAGTATAAATTGTTGTTTCCCATTATATTGGTATTCTTGCGAAGTGTTCTGATGAGTGCAAGACGCACAGCTTAGACATGTTTCTTTTTATCAGCAATATCCTGAAACTGTGCCCCCTTGTACTAGTTGGGAGAAAAACCTCTCTGTATCTACCCTGTCAAGCCCCTTAATCTTAAATGTGTCAATGAGATCACCTGTCATTCTTCGAGAATGCAGAGGAAATTTACAAGAATGTTGCTAACGATTGAAAATTGCAGCTATGCATAAAGATTAGATAGGCTAGAGTTGTTTTCCTTAGAACAGAGGAGGCTGAAGGGTGACCTAATGGAGGTGTACAAAATTTTGAGGACCTAGATAGGATAGACAGGAAAGGCCTGCTCCCCTAGCTGATGGGTCAATTACTTGGGGGCACAGATTTAAGGTTATTCATAGAACGATTAGAAGGGACATGAGGAAAAATCTTTCCACCCAGAGGGTGGTGAACTTCTGGAATTTACTGCCTAAATTAGTGGTTGAGGCTGAAATGCTTAACTCATTTGAAAGGTACCTGGATCTGCACCTGAAGTGCAGTAACCTGCAAGGCTACAGACCAGGTGCTGGAAAGTGGGATTAAAATGAGCGGCTAGTTTCTTTTTTTTTCTCTTTTTTGGCTGACGCAGACATGATGGGCTGGATGGCCTCTTTCTGTGCTGTAACTTTTCTTGGTTGTAAAGTCAATAAAACATAGATCCTAATTACTCAGCCTAGCATAGGGCAACCCTCTTATCTCGGGGGCCAATCAAGTGAATCTTTGCTGTACCGCCTCCAATGCAAGTATATCCCTCCTTAAATATGGAGACCAAAATTGTACACAATATTTCAAGTGCAGCAAAACTTCTTTATTCTTGTTGTCAAATTCCCTTGCAATAAAAAGCAAACATGCCATTTGCTTTCCCAATTGCTTGCTGTACCTGCGTGCTAACTTATTGTGTTCCTTGTATGAGTACACTCAAGGCTCTCTGAACATCAATATTTACAACTTTCATACCTGTAAAAAATATTCTGTAACCTCACACTTCCCCAAATGATACTCTGCCACCTTGTTGCTCACTCACTTAACCTATGCTTCTTTGCAGCCTCTTTGTGGCCTTCTTACAGCTTGCATCCCTACCTAGTTTTGTATCACCATTAAACTTAAGATACATTTCTCTCTATGTGTTCATGTAAGGCTTTAATATAAATTACGGCCCCAGCACTGATCTTTGCGGCACTCCACTAGGCACAGCCTGCCAGCTTGAAAATGCTTCATTCATCCCTACTCTGCTTCCTGTAAGTTAACCAATCCTCTGTCCATGCTAATATATCACCCCCAACTCCATGCGCCCTTATCTTGTGCATTAACATTTTGTGCGGCACCTTATTGAAAGCCTTTTTGAAATCCAAGTATAATACATCCTACTAGTTCCCCTTTATCTACCCTAGTACTTACATCCTCAAAAAACTCCAATTTGTCAAATAGGATTTCCCTTTCATAAATCCGTATTGACTTGTTCTTATCATTCTATGCTTTCTAAGTGCATTGTTAAGACTTCATTAATAATAGATTCCAGCACTTTCCCTATGCCTGATGTAAGACTAACTGGACTGCAGTTCCCTGTTTTCTCTCTCCTCCTTTCTTGAATAGCGGTGTTACGTTTGCTAACTTCCAAGCTACTGGGACCATTCCAGTATTTACCACTGGTGTATCACGATTTTGCTAGACATATGTCAACATGGGTAATTCTAAGAATAAGCTGCATTTTGATAGTCAAAACAATCCAATAAACTGTTGTCATCCATTTAAAAATCATGCCTGCAAATGAAGAATACAAGCAAAGCTTCAGTAACACATCTTCACAGATTTCCTAAAAAGCAGTCTCCCTTTAATCTTTCTTCTTTCCATCTTCAAAGATTTGTAATGACTGACCATGATGTCTGTACCTCTGATGTCAAAAACTCTTGTGGCAATGATGTACTGAATTTTATAAAAGCAATCACTCTTTTTACTTTATATACTGTGGAGTGAACCATAGCATGTCAATGCTCAGAAACATTTCTGCCCATAAATGATAAAGCATTCAGTTTAGATTAACTGGTCATAATTTATGTTCTTCTCTTTAGTTGTTAATTAGACCTGCACTCCCCAGTGCCCATCGCAAAACCAATTATTTTCTCATTTAAAGGCATATCAAGAAACAATATATAACAGGCTTACAAATACTTTTACATTAGCATTACTGAAAAAAGGATGGCATCTGTATTTCATTTCTGCAAATACTTTTCCACTGCAACAACAACAATGAAATCAATGCAGAGAAATAAATAACAATTAAAAATGGCAGTCAGTACAATTCATCAGGATAGTACCTCTCCGAGCCTTTACCAAATTTCAACCATAAATTCAGCATAAATTCACCCCTTGACATTCAATGCCATTACCATCACTGAATCCCCCAATATTAATATCCTGGGGGTTACCATTGGACCAGAAACTGAACTGGACTAGCCATATAAATACTGTGGCTACAAGAGCAGGTCAGAGGCTATGAATTCTGCGGCGAGTAACTCACCTCCTGAGCCCATCCACCACCTACACAGCACAAGTCAAGAGTGTGATGGAATACTCTCCACTTGCCTGGATGAGTGCAGCTCCAACAACAGTCAAGAAGCCCAACATCATCCAGGACAAAGCACTGCTTGTTTGGCACCTCATCCATAAACATTAACTCCCTCCACCACCGAGGCACACTGGCAGCCGTGTGTACCATCTACAAGATGCACTCCAGGAAGTCACCAAGCCTCCACAGGGAGCACCTTCCAAACCCATGACCACTACCAGCTAGGAGGACAAGGGCAGCCAACAAACGGGAACACCACCACCTCCAGCCACTCACCATCCTGACTTGGAAATATATCGCCGTTCCTTCACTATTGCTGGGTCAAAATTCTAGGCCTCTCTCCCTAACAGCACTGTGGGTGTACCTACACCACATGGCCTGCAGCGGCTCAAGAAAGTAGCTCACCACCATCTTCTCAAGGACAATTAGGAATGGGCAACAAATACTGGCCTAGCCAGCGATGCCAATTCCTTCCTTGAAATGAACAAAAAAGACCAGTAGAAACACTGAAGAAACAGTCCAAGTTTATGCCATTGTTTCAGAGTTTCCAAAATTGCAACAAGGGTTAGAAAGAGCCCCCAATCAAATTCTACCCTCCCCAACACCCCACTCAATTATGTAACTGACATCAATCTGCTTCAATGAATTGAAAACTAGTTAATGTTTTCCGATACACTGCAAAGAAATCTATTCATGAAACACCAATTTAAAATGGTTGAGTTAAGCATCTCATAGATCTCATAATGAAATATTATTGTTAATATATAAAGTTGATATCTAATTCCTCAAGTTTTTCTTTCCAATTTTATTTTGTTAAAAATTGTGGTTTTACAGGGCTTCTCCATTGTGGTAATTCTGGGCAAAAAAAATTCATCTTCAACTCAACTGCAATAGAATGGGAAATATTGTTTGATAGTTCTTGCAAGTATTTTTTTAAATCCCAAGTCTCTCAGGAGAGGAGCCATGGAAATAATCTGATGAGACAGAAGGAACGAGGTGCATTAAAAAGAGGAAATTGAAGGCTGGAAAAACCTCAAGGTAAATGACCGAAGATCAGGAAGGAACTTCATGATCAAAAAGACATTTTTTAATATTTGTTCATGGGATGTGGGCATCACTGGCTAGGCCATCATTTATTTCCCATCCATAATTGCCCTTGTTCAGGTGGCATTTTAAGAGTCAACCACAATGCTGTGGGTCTGGAGTCACATATAGGCCAGACCAGGTAAGATTTCCTTCCCTAAAGGACATTAGTGAACCAGATGGGTTTTTACAACAATTTACAATGGTTATCATCAGACTTTTAATTAATTTAAATTTTACCATCTGCTATGGGATGAGCCCAGGACCCCGGAGCATTACCCTGGGTCACTAGAATACCAGTCCAGCAACAATACCACTATGCCACCACCTCCCCCTAATTATTGATGTAGTAATGGCACTAGCCTAATAAGCTGTCTACCCTTGAGATAATTCATGCTTTGGTCACCCAACTTATCACTGCACACTATTAGAAGTGTAGCGTTAGAGGTATTCAAAGTAATGCTCAATCTTACCATTTAAAATCAGGGATCTTCTGTGATTTAATTTGCTCTTTATGTGAGACAAACATTGCAAGAAAATGAGAGTGGGAAGCGGGGCCATTATATTTTAATAATGGCAGTTAAAATTGTTATAATACCAAATCTATGATTTATCAGCAAGGGGGCGCAGCTCTTGGATCTGGGAACGCTGGGAAGAAAACCCCAAATATCATGGTGCTGCAATGGGATTTGCCAGCGTTTTGAAGGGGTCTTAGAAACAATAGTGAGAAGTGTTCTGTGGCAATGGGACGGATCCTGGGATCAGGAGCAGCAAGGGAGCATTAGTAACATGGTCTAGGGGGTTGAGAGCACCGACAAAACGTTCTGGGATCTCACTGCGGAAAGGGGAGTCTGATGGCAGGAGGACAGTGTCTTGATCTGACAGACCTGGAGTGGTTGTTGGGACCTAGGAGTATTTAAGAGGGAAGCCTAGCAGAATTGAAGTCAAACTGCCCTCATCACTTTACAGACCACCCGGCAATGCATCCTCCTCCTCCTGTAACACTGCATTCCTGCCCACCAGATTCTCCAATCTGTTCCCAGATTATCTTGCATCCTCAGACATTTATGAATGCAAAAACAAATTTGTTTTTAAAATTCCACTTGTTAACTGAAATGTTATGTCAATAAAAGTAAAATTCATTTTTATTTACAATTTTAACAATAACCCAATTAGTTGAGCAAGACTACAATAGTTACAAATATATCATTTTGAATCGTTGTCTTACCTTTGTAAACGTAACTCTTTTGGATCAAAGTATTGAAGTCCTTCTGAAAATTCCCCTTCATCTCTTTTCTCTCGCTTGGCTAGACGTTTTTCTTCTCTACGATACTGTTTTAACAATTGCTTTTCTTGTTCAGAATGAACAGTGACTTGACAGCCATAAATAGGCTGTGCATTTCCCCCCACACCTTTTTTTGAAGCATCTGTAAAATTAAATCAATTTATTCAACTCACAAAAAACAAACTTGCATTTATATAGTGCTTTAAACAAAGTAAAACGTTCACAGGGGCATTATCAAACAAAATTTAACCCCGATACACGTAAGGAGACATTAGGACAGGTAGCCAAAGATTTCGTCAAAAAGGTAGGGCTTTAATGATTGCCGTAATGGAGGAGAGGAAGATGGAGAGGCTTAGGGAGGGATTTACAGATACAGCAATTTCTCTGCATTAATTTGAACGATTTGGATGCAAAAATGACAAAAATAAACAATTCATTTTAATAAAATAATTTTTCAGAAATACTTAATGTCAATTAGAAACTATTTTTGATGGCAAAAAACATTTTTATATCAAGCAGCACTGTGACTACGTATCCAATGAAGCCAGTTTTTATTTTCAGATATAAGTCAGTTCTAAGTTTCAGAGCTAGCCTAATTCCTACTTAATTTTCTGATGTAAGCTCATTTGAAAAATTATTTGCCTCATCAGGTGCAGACAAGTGACGAGAGCAGAATACTACCTGGCCCATATCATCGGAAGAGTATTGAGGCAAAAACAGAAAGTGCTGGAAAACCTCAGAAGGTCTGGCAGCATCGAAGGAGATGGAAACAGTTAACATTTCAAGCCAAAAATGATGACTTCTTCGGTTCTAAAGAAGAGTTATATTCGACTCAAAACGCTAACTCTGTTTCTCTCTCCACAGATGCTGCCAGACCTGCTCAGTATTTCTAGCACTTTATATTTTTATTTCAGATTTCCAGTATCTGCAGTGTTTTATTTTTATTGAAGGATACTGAGGCTTCAGAGAAAGTACAACGCAGTTCACCAAGATGCTGCTTGACATGAAGAAATTTAAACAAAAGAAGGCTGTGGAAAATTGGGGCTTTCGTTTCATTAAAAAATTGCTAATTATGAAACACAGAAGAGTTGTGAGGCTGTGGAATTCGTGTACAAGGTTAGTGATCAAAGCAGAAATTATAATAAAATTCAAAATTAGATAGGTGGGCGAGGGAAAAGAGGATAAAGTTTTAGATGGACAGGTAAATGAGATTAGAACTATTTGCTCATGTGGAATGTGAACAGTTACATGGACTAGTTGGGTCAAATGGCCTGTTTCCATGTTGCATTTTCTGTGCAAGCTAAAGTTGAAGGGATGGGGCCAATTAAATGGGAGAGTCACAACAAACTGAAATTCTTTGAGAGCTTCAATAGCCATACAGGCAATTAACAACCTTTGCTAAGGCTACAAAGACAGACAAGTAGTGGACAATATTAAGGAGCAGGGAACAAAATTGATGGCACGAGTCTGCAGACAGTAGAGCAGCCCAGCACCCAATCTCATGCCTGATAGCTGCTTAAGTTGAGAGAATGCTGGATAGGGAAAGTTTTTCTCCATATCATTTTATGGTACCCGCTCCATAGGTCGGTATTTCAAGCATCTCTGCAGCAGATGGAACAGATCTGCAAGCGCTTTTCAACTGACCCAGACTCCAAGAACATCGTACACAAAGTCACTGAGGGCAGGTGTACCTGGGCCTGCAGAAATGGGTGGCAGAAATGAGGCAAAGCTAGTTCTCAAACATTCTGTCATGCAATGTCACTTAATATATAACATGTCGTAATTTGTCTGGCTCTAAAGAAATACCCAGGAGAAATGTCTGTCTGGCATTCACATGCCAAAGTAACCTACAACTTCCTTAGCAAAGTGGAACCTCAACCAGCACAAAGTCTGTCAAAGTAAGAAAATTTTATCTTTGTCTGCAGGTACAGATGCTGGCAAGAGGACACAGGACACTTTTTGAGCAGCCTAATCTGCCTTGCATCCCTTTTTAAAACCCCCTCTTCAATTTAATTCAATTTCACTTCATTGTCCAGACAGAAGTTCATTTTGGGTACATTGCTTGTACGTTAAAAAATTGCATATAAATGAATAATAACAAAAAAATAAAGAAAATCACAGAGATCTAACTATAATTAAAATATGTATAAAAAAGCTAATCCAATACATTAAAATGATCAGTCAGGGAGGCCCACCCTGAGTGCATATCCTTGGCCACACATCAAACTCCTAATAAAAGATCTTATAAAGAAGGACACAACCAAGTTCAGGAACTGATTTGTCTTGCATCTGAGGGATTGCAGCCTTTTCCCTGAACACATCCAACATTAACACTGAGACATGGGGTGAGTCTCATTGTTCACAACACTCTACTTTCATCAAAACTTTTCGAGAGCAGACTTCATCAGGAAAGATCTGCTCATCAAATACCCTTCCTGCCTGGTTCAATAATCTCTGTACCCTTAAAGAGTCTACTTTCCTAAAACAAAAGTACCAGGCGAGACATCCAAAAAAGATAGCACTCAACAACAGCGTCTAGAAGAGTTTCATGATTGTCAGATCTAATCAAAAGGATTTTAATTTTCTGAGGTAGTATAATCATGTGTGCCCCTTGGCCACCATATCTGTACACTGTTACAATCCTAGACCAAACCCCCAAGGTTTTGGTAAGATCTGCTTTGGGACCAATAACATTTTGTTCAAAGAGACAAAGTTAGAGATTCAAGACACTTGCTTGGTGAATAACGCCACAAGATTCCACGGGTTTCAAACAAACAAAAATAAACTTTACTATACAAGATCACAAAAATAAAAGAATTTACAATATCTATCTTATCCTCTAACATTCAGGGTTAACATGAGATACATGTGGCTTAACAGGCAAACGGTGGTCAAACACACTGCACTTCACAACAAATGGCAGATGGGACCAAGACAGAATCCGCAGATTTCTCAACAGCCCACCCAGACATCAGTAAACACTGAGTCAATCAATCTCATTGAAAAGCCTTCTCTCTCACAAGGGATTCCAGTCTTCACCTTTGAAGAGCTCGCCTTGGAATTCTCTCCAAAAGTCACATCAAATCGGACAGCCTCAATGACAGCCCACCTTGCGGGGTTTCAATCTCTTCTCCCGAGGTTCTGGTCCCCTGGATTCCCGAAACTGCACTCAAGCACCAACTCACAAGTACAACTTCAGCTCTTTGGCTGCTGTACACTGTTACAATGCTAGACCAGACCAAGCAAGTGTCTTGAATCTCTAACTTTGTCCGAGCAGAATACCACTGCTTCACTTCAATAATCCACAGCATGGACTCATCAACCTTCTTCTGCCTTCTTGGACCTTCAGGGCTTCTCCCAAGCCCTCTTCACTTAAAGTCTGCTAATTGCAGTTCTTTCCCTACTTGGTGCCTCTTTCTTTGCTCCTCTCTCTTTTTAACTTAACTCGGATCTCTACCTGTCCATGTCTCGTGTCTGGGAGTCTTCTTTTGGGACCTCTCCCCATCCCCTGCCTGGGACACTTCTCTTCAATGGTGCTCCACTCCCAGTAACATGACACGGATTTTCGTACTGTTTTCCCTTTCTTTCTTTATGGGCAGGCGTGCTGGGGCTGTCCTGGGCCTGAACAACTTAAAAATGCAGAACTGCACATGTGCAGCTTGCTCACGCCTGTCGGAACTTGGAGTTTCCGACCTCGCTCTCCGATGAGGTTAAGTGTGACTTTCATAACAATACCATTCCCTCAATTCAACTTATCATTTACCTTGACACCTAGACACTTGCAGTTACTAACTATTTCAATGTCCACATCATGAATCTTCACAGAAACAATATTAGCTGGCTTTTTCTTAAAGTCTGCATCCGGTACTTTCATCTTGTTTAAGTTCTATTGAAGAGAGTTGTTATCGCGCCATTTTACGAAATTCTCCATCAAGTTCCTATATTTTCTTTGCTATTGCTTATGAGATCCACAAGTACCGTATCATCAGCATACTTCAGGGTCGTTATGTCATCTTACTCTAATCGACTGTCATACTTATAAAGGATGAAAAGTAAAGGTGACAGTACCCAATTCTGAGGAGATCCAGAATTCGTTAATATGGTCTCCAAGTAAATCCCAGAAACTAACGCTTGTTGGGTCCTGTTGTGAAGGAACTAACTGATCCAAAGTAGGAGAGTAGGATTAACATCAAGGTTTTTCAATTTTTCTCTAAGCTTGAATGGTTGCATGCTACTAAAAACTAAAGAGAAATCAATAAACAGCAAAGATCTAAATAAATTAGCTTGGAGGAATCGCCTCAGGTCTTTCTCTGGGCACATTGGATGTTGCGCGTTTGACGTAGATAGTCCTTGAAGCATGCTGAACCAAATTTCAGTGCTCACCTCCATATGGGCTGGTCGGCTGTTATACTTTCCCAAGAGAGGTGATCTGCAATGCAGAAGTTTGTAAGGCTCTTTTGTAGGATGCCCTTGTATTGTTTGTACTGATCACCTTGATGTCACTAGCCCTGAGACAGTTCCCCAAAGAAGACCTGCTTGGGGATTCTGTAGTCATTCGTGCAGCAGACATGCAGCCCATCTAAGTTAAATTTTCTGGAGGGTGGTCTCCATGCCATCGAGCCCAGCACAATGAAGGAGCTCATCGTTTGTGATTTTGTCCTGCCATTGAATTCTCATGATAGACCTCAGTCTTTAATGGAAGTGTCCCAGAGCTTTGGTACAAAGACTAATGAATGCATAACCACCAGCATCGAAGAAAATAACATTAAAAAAAGTGCAGACATGGCCTAAAAATAGCCTTCCACCTATTTCCACTCCCCACAACTATTTACACTAAACCTCTTACACATAGGTCAGACATTGCATCCCAGATTTTATGGAAATTGTATGCAGAATTTCCCATCTATTTTTTAGTACATTAACGATGCTCCTACCTGCTTCAGAAAGCAGCTTGCACTTCCTGCCCCAGACCAGACAAGTAAATTCACCAGGCAGAACTGGTTTCTGTCTGTAGTTCATTGTGCTCCATTTGTATCCTTTCTTGGAAGTGTCATGGTCCCCACTGTCACCCCCAATTAATTCACCATCTCAGCAAGTTTCAAATGGTCAATTTAAGCACATCTCATCAGAGCAACAATGGACAGCCCTTAAGAGCCAGGCAACATGGTATAATTCAAATCCAATGAAAAGAAATAATAATATAGAGGTTAACCTACTTTCAACCATCAGCCTCAATAAGCTACGGTTACACAGTAAGCGTGCAGTACACCACGCTTCATCTACCAGTTGACAACAAAAGGAATCAAATATGAAGTTATAGTTGCATTCTGATTTTCAATAACCTCTCTGAAATCTGTGCCTTAAACACACTATAGAGCACCATACCAACAACAACATTTTGTTTTTGCATAGGATGGTTCATTATGCGCAATTTGCTCATAACATTCAATCTTTGATCTTGTCAGTGGTTCAATGTCATTTCAAAATAATGGAACAGCAATTTTGAATGGTCTCCTTCGTGGCAATTAACAATGCACAAAGTTGAGTACTACATGTGGGATATACACTAATGTGATTTTGAAATTTAGGATAATTTCTTGGTAAGTGGACTGTACAAATCACTGAACCAAACGATTCCCTACGATCTCTTATAGCTACCAGTACATTATCTCTTACAGTTGTGGCATCAACAAGTATTAATATGGCACCTTGAACTGTGTAAAATGTCCCAAGGCTTTTCACAGGGACATTACCACACTAAATTTGACACCAAAACATAAAGAGATATTGGGGGATCTTGGTCAAAGGCGTAGCAGTCCACAAGGCTTGCAGTACATCTCTGTAACACCCTTGAAGGAGCCAGAAGTTCAGAAAAAAAATTGAGGGCAATGATGACTTTCACAGTCAGTGGTGCATGTAACCACCAGATTGCAGGTCTTCCTCTAGGATGCTGCAGATGTCTCTAACCTGTAATTAGCCTTTAGGATTATTGCCCTGCTAAGAGGCCAACAAAGTTATACCTCTGTCCATGTTACATGAGTAGAGTCTCGCACGAACTCGACTCTTGGTTGTCCATCTCCAGTTCAATCCACAGCATATCCTTGCTGCTGTGGATGTTGAATGTGTTCCTCATCTTAAGCCCAATCAAAAGTAGCCATGACACCCACCCATCCCACTGTTCTCAAAGAAGCACTGAGGGTAGCAAGGGCACAGAATGTACTCTAGGTTCACGATTTCAATGCCCTATACAAAGAGTGACAACAGCACCACTGATCAAGCTGGAAAAGTCCTGAAGGACATACCTGTCAGACTGGGCCTGCGGCAGGTAGTCAGAGAACCAACAAGAAGGAAGAAACTACTTGGCCTTGTCCCCACCAATCTACCTGTCACAGATGCATCTGTCCGTAACAGCATTCATTAGAGTGACCAATACACCAATGTGGCACGAGCTCCATACTGAGATAGATTCAGAACAGATCAAGCAGCTGAAAACTGGACATCAGCAGCACCTCACAGCCTGGCACATCCCTCACTCTACAATTACCATCAAGTCAGGGGATCAACTTTGGTTCAATGAGGTGTGCAGGATAGATGTCAGAAGCAGCCCCAGGCAGATCTAAAAACGAAGTGCCAATCCGGTAAAGCCACAACACAGTATGACATGCATGCTGAACAGCAGAAATAGGAAGCGATAGACAGAGGAAAGCAATCCCATAACCAATGATCAGATCAAAGCTCTGCAGTCCTGCCACACCCAACAGTGAATAATGGTGCACAATTAAACAGCTAACAGGAAGCAGTGACACCACAAGCATCCTCATCCTTAGTGATGTGGGAGCCTGATATATCAGTGCAAAAGACAAGGCAGAAGCATTTACAACCACCTTCAACCAGAAATACCAAGTGATCCATCTCAGCCTCCTCCTGGAGTCCACAGCATATCAGATGTCAGTCTCCAGCCAATTCAATTCACTCTACGTGATATCAAGGGACAGCAAAGTCAATGGGTACAGCAAAGGCAATGGGCCCTGGCAACATTCTGGTTGTAGTATTGAATATTTTTGCTCCAGAACTAGTTATGCCTCTAGCCAAGCTGGTCCAGTTCAACTACAATACTGGCAGCCCAATAAGTGGAAGATTGCTCACCTGTCCACAAAAAGCAGGGCAAATCGAATGCAGCCAATTACCCTCCCATCAGTCAACTCTCAATCATTAGCAAAATGAAGAAAGATGTCAGTGATAGTGCTATCAAGCAGCACTTACTCACCAATAACCTGCTCACTAATGTTCAGTTTGGCTTCCACCAGTGCCACACAGCTCCAAAACTCATATAGCCTTGGTCCAAACATGGACACCAGAGCTGAATTCAAGAAGAGAGGTGAGAGTGACTGCTCTTGACATTACGGCAACATTTGGCCGAGTGGCTTCAAGGAGCCCTAGAAAAACTTAAGTCAATGGAAATCAGGGAGAAAACTGTCCACTGGTTGGGGTCATACCTACCACAACGAAAGATGGTTGTGGATATTGCAGGCCAATCTTCACATCCCCAGGGCATCGCTGCAGGAGTTGCTCAGTAGTTCTAATTCTAGACCCAACCATCTTCAGCTGCTTCATCAATGACTTTCCTTCTATCATATTGTCAGAGGTGGAGATGTTCGCTGATGATTGCACAGTGTTCAGTGCCGTTCGCAATTCCTGAAACACTGAAGCAGTCTGTGCCCACATACAGCAACACCTGGACAACATGCAGGCTTGGTAAGTGGCAACTAACATTCATGCCACACAGGTGCCAGACAATGGCCATCTCCAACAAGACAGAATCTAACCCTCTCGCCTTGACATTCAACAGCATTGCCCACTGATTCTCCAACATTGATCAGAAACTTAACTGGACCAGCCCAATAAATACTGTGGCGATAAGAGCAGGTCAGAGGCTATTAATTCTAAAGCAAACTCAGCTCCTGACTCCGCAAAGCCTGTCCGTCTACAAGGCACATGTCAGAAATGTGATGGAATACTCTCCAATTGCCTGGTTGAGAGCAGCTCCAACAACACTCAAGAAGCTTGACACTATCCAAGTCAAAGTAGCCTCCTTGATCAGCACCCCTTCCACCACCTTAAACATTTACTCCTTCCACCAACAGTACTTGCCAAGCATCCTTCGATAGCACCTTCCAAACTCGTGACCACTACCACCTGGAAAGACAAAGGCAGCACACATAATGGAACACCACCACCTGCAAGTTCCTCTCCAAACCACTCATCATCCTGCCTTGCAACTATGTCACTGTTCCTTAGCTGTCGCTGGGTCAAAATCCTGGAACTCTCTCTCTCTCTAACAGCACTGTGGGTGTACGTACACCAGATTGTCGGCAGCAGTTCAAGAGATGGCTCACCTCCACTTTCTCAAGGGCAACAAATGCTGGTCTTGCCAACAAGGCTCATAGTACGAGTGAATAAAAAAATAAGATGTAAGCATTTCTGTAATTGAGTCCAACTATAATTCTATGGCACCTTGGTGAGACCACGCCTGGAGTACTGTGTACAGCTTTAGTTTCCTTACCTAAGGAAGGATATTCTTGACAAAGAGGGAGCACAATAGAGGTTCACCAGACTAATCCCTGGGATGACAGGATTGTTTTATGAGGAGAGATTGAGAAAACTGGGCCTGTATGCTCTAGAGTTTCGAAGAGAGGTGATCTCATTGAAACGTACCAATTTCTTACAGGGTGTGGCAGGTAGATGTAGATAGGATGTTTTCCCTGTTTGGTGAGTCTAGACCCAGGAGACATAATCTCAGAATAAGGGCCAGGCCATTTAAGACTGAGATGAGGAGGAATTTCATCACTCAGAAGGTGGTGAATTTTTGGAATTCTCTACCCCAGAGGGCTGTGGAAGCTCAATCAACTGAGCATATTCACGACAGAAATCGATGGATTTCTGGATACTAATGACATCAAGGAATAAGGGGATAGCACAGGAAGATGATTGGCCTTAATCTAATTGAATGGCTGAGCAGGCTCGATGGGCCGAATGGCTTATTCCTGTTCCTATGTCCAACACTAACATTCTTTTTTTAGACATTTAATTATGGTACATTAAACTTGTGGCATTCAACCCAAGGCTCACATCTCCAGATTCAACAGTGGATGGGATGCACTGACGGAGGACTCACACTCACCTTCACAGAACATTAAAGCCAAAAACTCAGATTGACAAGGCTGCTCAGAAAAAGTTAGTAGAATTCTAGCTTTTATCTCAACGTATAGAGTATAAAAGCTAACAGGTAATCATAAGCTGATAATAACATCTTAATTAGATCTCAATTAGAGTACTGTGTACATCATTAAACTCCACGTTTATAGGAAGGATACTGAAGTTTTAGAGAGGGTGCAATGAAAATTCACTCAAATGCTGCTTGATATGAGGAAATATAAATAGGACTAAAGATTTGAAAAATTGGGTCTTTTTTTTGTTAGAGCAACATGGGTTATGACACTGTAGAACAGAAACATTTAAAATTATGAAAGAATGTTAGAAAATTAAGAAAGACATTCCGAAGTAATGGAACAACTAGTTCCATGTAATTTAACGGGTGTATTAGCATTATCTTACACTCAATAATTCTTGTCAATGAAAAGCCTTTAGATGAGAAATACACACCCTACAACACCACCCTTGGAAACTTCACCTACACGTTCTTCTCCAAAGGCTTTGAATACATTGTTATCTCCCAAATCCACCATACCTACAATTTCCTGTATAGATCTCTCCAAATTGGGTTACTATCCCTGCTACAGCCCTAACTAAATGCGTGAATAATTCTGGATGACTACATCTCTTGTGCATTATCCCACCTCTACTTTTCTCCAGCCCTGGGCATAACCAAACACGCCATCCTCTTCCAATATCCCTTGTTTGATCTCTTTTACCTATTCAATCATAATCAGAGTATATCCAGCAGTGGAATATTTCTTTCCACCTGCATGCAGCTATCTCTGGAAACTCCTGAAGATCTATCCAGGAATCTCTCCCCTTTCTTATCTACATGCTGCCCATTGGCAACATCACCTGCAGCCATGGAGTCAACTTGTGTGTCTGCACTAAAGACACCAAGCTCCTTCTCTCCACCATCTCCCCTGGCCCCTTTACATTTTCTCTGTTCTCATATAGTTAAACCGACAGTCTTGGATGAGCCACAACTTATTCTGGCTAAGAACTGGGGAGTCTAAAGCCTTATCTTTAGACCCAGCCACAAAGTTCAATATCTTCAGCATCCACATTTTGATATTGCCTCTTCAAAGCATTTTGGGACTCTTTTTGAAACATTAAAGGTATTAAATAAATGCAAGTTTCCTGCTATGCAGATTGTACTAATACCACCTCCTAGAACTCATGTGCTTTCAACAGTGCTGTAATGATTTAAAATTCAGGCTCTGTTCTAAGAACACTTTTTCTCCAAAAAGAAATCTCCTTACCCTGAAGAAAACTCAGCTTGAGGTCTGTCGTGTGGGTGGGAGTTTTTTCTACAATCGTACGCCTGTGCTGCAGAAGTTTCTCAATTAGCTCCAATCCTTCAGGTCCAAGAAGCTCAAACAACTAAAACAAAAGAGAATTTTGAAATAATGAGACTTAATAAATGAATTATGTACACATACACCTAGCAAATATAAAGCTCACTGCTTTCCTGCCAGAGAAATAAGTAACTATATCCGTACTACAAAATAGGGTCTATTGTTCAGTACAATGAACACTTTGAACTACGTATTCTCTCTGACCACAGAATCTTTTTTTAATTCATTCATGGGATGTGGGCTTCGCTGGCTGGACCAGCATTCATTGCCCAGCTCTAGTTGCCCTTGAGAAGGTGGTGGCGAGCTGCCTTCGTGAACTGCTGCAGTCCACGTGGTGTAGGTACACCCACAGTGTTGTTAGGAAGGGAATTCCAGGATTTTGACCCAGCGACAGTGAAGGAACAGCAATATATTTCCAGGTCAGGATGGCAAGTGACTTGGAAGGGAAATTCTAGGTGGTGGTGTTCGCATCTATCAGTTGCCCTTGTCCTTCTAGATGGTAGTGGTCGTGGGTTTGGAAGGTGCTGTCTAAGGAGCCTTGGTGAATTCCTGCAGTGCATCTTGTAGATGCGTCAGCAGTGGAGGGAGTGAATGCAGTGCCAATCAAGCGGGCTGCTTTGTCCTGGATTGTGTCAAGATTCTTGAGTGTTGTGGGAGCTTCACTCATCCAGGCAAGTGGGGAGTATTCCGTGACACTTCTGACTTGTGCCTTGCAGATGGTGGACAGGCTTTGGGGAGTCAGGAGGCGGGGTACTCGTTGCACGATTGCTAGCCTTTGACCTGCTCTTGTAGCCACAGTATTTATATGGCTAGTCCATTTCAGTTTCTGGTCAATGGTAACCCCCAGGATGTTGATAGTAGGGAATTCAGTGATGGTAATGCCATTGAACATCAAGGAGTGATAGTTGGATTCTCTCTTGTTGGAGATGGTCATTGACTTACTTGCCACTTGTTAGCCCAAGCCTGGATATCGTCCAGATCTTGCTGTATTTGGACGTAGACTGTTTCAGTATCTGAGGAGTCACGAATGGTGCTGAACATTGTGCAATCATTAGTGAACATCCCACTTCTGGCCTTATGTTGGAAGGAAGGACATTGATGAAGCAGCTGAAGATGGTTGGGCCGAGGACACTACGCTGAGGAACCCCTGCAATGATGTCCTGGAGCTGAGATGACTGGCCTCCAACAACCACAACCATCTTCCTTTGTGCTAGGTATGACTCCAACTAGTGGACCCTATTCCCCCTTATTACCATTGACTCCAGTTTTGCTGAGGCTCCTTGATGCCACACTTGGTCAAATGCTGCTTTGATGCCAAGGGCAGTCACTCTCACCTCACCTCGGGTGTTCAGCTGTTTTGTCCATGTTTGAACCAAGCTGTAATGAGGTCAGGAGCTCAGTGGCCCTGGCCAAACCCAAATTGGGCGTTAGTGAGCAGGTTATTGCTAAGCAAGTGCTGCTTGATTGCACTGTTGATGACCCCTTCCATTACATTACTGATGATCGAGAGTGGACTGATGGGACGGTAATTGGCGGGGATGGATTTGTCCTGCTTTTTGTGTACAGGACATAACTGGGCAATTTTCCACATAGCCAGGTAGATGCCAGTGTTTTAGCTGTACTGGAACAGCTTGGCTAGCGGCGCGGCAAGTTCTGGAGCACAAGTCTTCAGTACTATTGCCGGAATATTGTCAGGGCCCATAGCCTTTGCAGTATCCAGTGCCTTCAGCCGTTTCTTGATATCACATGGAGCGAATCGAATTGGCTGAAGAACGGCTTCTGTGATGCTGGAGACCTCTGGAGGAGGCTGAGATGGATCATCCATTTGGCACTTCTGGCTGAAGATTGCAGCAAACGCTTCAGCCTTATCTTTTGCACTGATGTGCTGGGCTCCTCTATCATTGAAGGTGGAAGTGTTTGTGGAGCTTCCTCCTCCAGTGAGTTCTTTAATTCTCCACCAGCATTCACGACTGGATGTGGCAAGACTGCAGAGCTTAGATCTGATCCATTCGTTGTGAGATCGCTTAGCCCTGTCTATCACTTACTGCTTATGCTGTCTGGCACGCAAGTAGTCCTATATTATAGCTTTACCAGGCTGACATCTCATTTTTAGGTATGCTTGGTGCTGCTCCTGGCATGCCCTCCTGCACTCTTCACTGAACCAGGGTTGATCCCCTGGCTTGATGGTAATGGTAGAGTGGGGGATATGCTGGGCCATGAAGTTACCGATTGTGTTCGAGTACAATTCTGCTGCTGCTAATGGCCCACAGCGTCTCATGGATGCACAGTCGAGTTGCTAGGTCTGTTCAAAATCTATCCCATTTAGCATGGTCATAGTGCCACACAACACGATGTAGGGTATCCTCAATGGGAAGGTAGGACTTCGTTTCCACAAGGACTGTGCGGTGGTCGCTCCTACCGCTACTGTCATGGACAGATGCATCTGCGGGAGATAGGTTAGTGAGGATGAGGTCAAATATGTTTTTCCCTCAAGTCGATTCCCTCACCACCTGCCGCAGAATCACAGAGCAGAAGAGGCCCTTAGGCCCATCGAGTCTGCACCGACACGTGAGAAACACCTGACCAACCTACCTAATCCCATTTACCAGCACTTGGCCCATGGCCTTGAATGTTATGACGTGTCAAGTGCTCATCCAGGTACTTTTTAAAGTATGTGAGGCAATCCGTCTCCACCACCCTCCCAGGCAGTGCATTCCATTCCAGACCGTCACCACCCTCTGGGTAAAAAAGCTTTTCCTCACATCCCCCATAAACCTCCTGCCCCTCACCTTGAATTTATGTCCCCTCGTGACTGACCCTGCAACTAAGGGGAACAACTGCTCCCTATCCACCCTGTCCATGCCCCTCATAATCTTGTACACCTTGATCAGGTTGCCCCTCAGTCTTCTCTGCTCCAACGAAAACAACCCAAGTCTATCCAACCTCTCTTCATAACTTAAATGTTTCAACCCAGGCAACATCCTGGTGAATCTCCTCTGCACCCTTCCAGTGCAATCACATCCTTCCTATAATGTGGCGACCAGAACTGCACACAATGCTCCAGCTGTGGCCTCACCAAGATTCTACACAACTCCAACATCACCTCCCCACTTTTGTAATCTATGCTTCGATTGATAAAGGCAAGTGTCCCATATGCCTTTTTCACCACCCCACTAACATGCCCTTCTGCCTTCAGAGATCTATGGACACACACGCCAAGGTCCCTTTGTACCTCAGAACTTTCCAGTGTCATGCTGTTCATTGAATACTTCTTTGTCAAATTACTCCTTCCAAAGTGTGTCACCTCACACTTTTCAGGGTTAAATTCCATCTGCCACTTATCTGCTCATTTGACCATCCCGTCTATATCTTCCTGTAGCCCAAGAACTCAACCTCACTGTTAACCACCCAGCCAATCTTTGTGTCATTCACAAACTTACTAATCCTACCCCCAACATAGTCATCTATGTCGTTTATATAAATGACAAATAACAGGGGACCGAGCACAGAGGCCTGTGGTACGCCACTGGACACTGGCTTCCAGTCACTAAAGCATCCTTCTGTCATCACCCTATGCCTCCTACAAATAAGCCAATTTTGAATTCATCTTATCAAATGACCCTGTATCCCATGTGCATTTGCCTTCTTTAGAAGTCTCCCATGTGGGACCTTGTCAAAGGCTTTGGTGAAATCCATATAAACTACATCAACTGCATCTACACACCTGGTCACCTCCTCAAAAAATTCAATCAAATTTGTTAGGCATGACCTCCCTCTGACAAAGCCACGCTGACTATCCCTGATCAAACCTTGCCTCTCCAAGTGGAGATAGATACTCTCCTTCAGAACTTTCTTCAATAGTTTCCCTACCACTGACGTGAAACTCACTAGCCTATTGTTCCCTGGCTTATCTCTACAACCCTTCTTAAACTTTCCCAACATTAATTGGGATAGACATAGTGTTAAGGGCTTGGATGGAGTGGATTTCTTGAAATGTGTACAGGAGAACTTTTTAGATCAATATGTAGAGGGTCCAACAAGGGACGGTGCAGTGCTGGACCTAATTCTGGGGAATGAAGCTGGACAGTTGGCTGAGGTGGTGGTGGGCGAGCATTTTAGTGATAGCAACCACAATATGGTATAGTTTAAGTTTGTTATGGACAAAGAAATAGGCAAGTTGCAAAAAAATATTTTGGATTGGGGGAAGAGTGGATTTTAGTAAAATACGGCAGAATCTGACCAAGGTAGACCCAGTCTAGCAGCTATGTCTTTTAGGACTCAGCCAGCTCTGTCAGCCGCCATTCTTGGTGGTGGGCATTGAAGTTCTGTGCCCTTGCCACCTTCAGTGCTTCCTCCAAGTGGTGTTCAACATGGAGGCGCACTGATTCATCAGCTGAGGGAGGGCAGTACGTGCTAAGCAGCAGGAGGTTGGCTTGCCCATGTTTGACCTGATGCCATGAGACATCATGGGGCCCGGAGTCAATGTTGAGGACTCCCATCTCCCTCTCGACTGTATACAACTGTGCCGCCACCTCTGCTGGGTCTGTCCTGCCGGGGGGACAGGACATACCCAGGGATGGTGACGGTGGTGCCAGGGACATTATCTGTAAGGTATGATTCCGTGAGGATGACTATGTCGGGCTGTTGCTTCACTAGTCTATGCTCTCGCTAGGCCCCCAGATGTTAGTAGGAAGGGCTTTGCAGGGTCGACAGGGCTGAGATTGCCGATGTCATTTCTGGTGCCTAGGTCAATGCTGGGTGGTCTGTCAGGTTTCATTCCTTTGTGACTTTGTAGCAGTTGGTTACAATTAAGTGGCTTGCTAGGCCATTCAGAGGGCAGTTAAGAGTCAACCACTTTACTGTGGGTCTGGAGTCACGCGTAGGCCAGACCAGGTAAGGACGACAGATTTCCTTCCCTAAAGGCCATCAGTGAACCAGATGGGTTTTTACAACAACCGACAATGGTTTCAGATTTTTTTGAATTCAAATTCCACCATCTGCTGTGGCGGGATTCGAACATGGAGCATTACCCTTGGTCTCTGGATCACTAGTCCAGAGACAATACCGCTGCACCACTGCCTCCCCTTTGCTTATTCATTTTCTCTGCAGGATCTTTAAGACATTTATTCATACCATGGATTGGCTAGTAATCAAAAGAAAAATGCTTGAAAAGAGAAAAACCAAAATGAAGATCTGATCATAACTGCAGGATACAGCAAAAATCACATCTCATAGGGATATAGTAAAGTCTCGCCGTTCGCAGGGGTTACACTCCTGCGAAATCTCGCAAACGGTGAAATCGCGAACATGCTTTTGAATAGGCCTCAATTAAGTAGGTTCCAGCCATGCGAGGGCAGCATTGGTTTGGGCAGTATTGTGAAGCAGTACCTGTAGACAACAGACAGGAGAGCCTCTGAGCAATACATTAACGAAGATTTCAAATTGAAATCGGGTATTAGTTTTGATGAAATATCTTTTAGTGAATATTTTTGGATGGAGGGAAAGCAGAGGACCCAAAGTACTTCAGTATTATTTCATTATAGTGCTGTCAGCACAAACGACAATTAGGTGTTTTGCCTGGACATATATAAAAAAGTACTCCGACCCACTATACCCACCCTTGCACTACTACCCTGGTTTCTCCTGTTTGCCGGCTCAATGTACCAGCCAGGTGAATCCACTCCCTTCCTGACTGAGGGGCTGCCTCAGAGTCTTTTAGCCACACGCAGCCTCTTGTTAATGTGGCCAATGTTAATGCAGCCAACCACCAAACTGAGAGTATGGCCGGGATTTTCAATTCTGGGTTGGGAAGCTGCCCGTCAGTTCAGTTTAAGGTCCCATCCCAGACGCTGTGTTCCTCACATGCCCACCCCAGATTTTCAAAGGGCCATGCCAATTATTGGCAGGGAGGGGTTCACCAGCCAATTAAGGATGGCGGGAAGGCTTCCCGAGGGCTGGAAGGCCAAAAGGAGGCCCTCCAGCCCTGAAATATTGGCAGCCCTTCTGGTCAACGTGGGAACTGCCTGTTCGTGATGCAGAAAGAGAGGATGCCTCAACATGAAGGAGCCACGGATAACCAAACATTGCTCACACGATGGACAAAGTGATGTACAGGGTACAAAGCGCGGGTAAGTGAAAACGCGAACCAGGAAGGCGCAAGCATCAGGACTTTACTGTATTTCATCATGACTCTACTTGTGCATGTTAACTATCAATCCCAAAACACCTAACTCAAATCATCATAGTCCAATATCCATCCAACACTGTTTTATTGGAAAAAAGAACAGAAAACAAAATCATACTCCCTTCAGTATGATGAACTGCCTAAGTCTACACTGGAATACTGCTTTGGGCTGCATTAGAGAGCTTCAGTTGGAGTTTGGTGAGAGAGGGAGTTCATTGAAGAGGGAATGAGGCGATCCTTTCATTTTCTACCTTTCCTCAGTAAGAAGGGCTGCAGCCTAGGTAAGTAGGACCTGGTAAGTATTTCTTCTGTCCTTAATACTCTCTAAACTAGAGGAAGTAAAAGTAAAGGGAGTACTTTTAGGGTAAGTCATGGCAGGGTAGCTTGGAATGCTCCTCCTGTGAGATGTGGGAAGTCAGGGGCACTGCAAGTGTCCAGGGTGAATATGTGTGCAAGAAGTGTCTCCAGCTGCAGCTACTCAAGGTCCTTACTTTGGAGCTGGATCTGCACCTGGTGTCATTGTGGAGCATCCACAAGGATGATCTTCATGGATAGCACATACAGTGAGGTGGTGCACAGGCAGAAAGGGAATGGGTGACTGCCAGACAGAGTAAAAGTACTAGGCAGGCAGTGCAGGAGTCCCCTGGATCCATCTCCCTCTCCAACAGAGTTTTTGTTTTGGATACTGCTGGGGTAGATGGTTTCTCAGGGGAATGCAGCAAAGGCCAAGTCTGAGGCACTAAGAGTGGCTCAGTTGCACAGAGTGGGTACAAACGAGTGGGAGAACAATAGTGATAGGGGATTCTATCATAAGGGGAACAGACAGACACTTCTGCGGCCGCAGATATGACACCAGGGTGGTATGTTCCCTCCCTGGTGCCAGGGTCAAGGATATCACTGAGCAACTGCAGGACATTATGAAGGGAGAGGGTGAACAGCCAGAGGTTGTGGTCCATATTGGTTCCAACGACATTGGTAAAAAGAGGGAAGAGGTCCTGAAAGCAGAATAGGAAACTAAAAAATAAATTAAAAAGCAGGACCTCAAAGGTAATAATCTCAGGATTATTCCCAGAGCCACATGCTAGCAAGATCAGGAATAGGAAAATAGACCAGATGAATGCATGGCTGGAGAGATGGTACAGGAGGGAGGGATTTAAATTCCTACAGCATTGGGATTGATTCTAGGGAAGGTGGGACCTGTACAAGCTGGACGGGTTGCACCCCAGCAGGACTGGGACCAATATCCTCGCAGGGGTGTTCATCAGTACTGTGGGGGAGGGTCTAAACTAGATAGGCAGGGCAATGGGAACCTGAGCGAGGAGACAAAAGAGAGGGAAACAAAGATAGGAATGAAAGACAGAAAAGTAGAAAGCAAAAGTGGAAAGCAGAGGAAACAAGGGCTCGTAGCAAACAGGGCCACAGTACAAAAAAAGTGTAAAAATGTTAAAAAGACAAGTCTAAAGGCACTGTATCTGAATGAACAGAGCATTCACAATCAGGTAGACGAATTAAAAGCGCAAATAGATGTAAACGGCTACGATATGGTTGTGATTACAGGGACATGGCTGAAGGGTGACCAAGGCTGGGAACTGAATATCCAAGGGTATTCAATATTTAGGACGGACTGGCAAAAAGGAAAAGGTGGTGGTGTGGCATTGTTATTTAAGGATGAAATCAGTGCGATAGTGAGAGAGGATACTGGCTCACAAAATCCCGATGCAGAACCAGTCTAGGTGTAGCTAAGGAGCAACAAGGGCAGAAAACATTAGTGGGAGTTGTCTATAGGCGTCCAAACAGTAGTGATAAGGTAGGGGATGGCAGTAAACAGGAAATTAGAGATGTATCTAATGAGGATATTACAGTAATCATGGGTGACTTTAATCTACATATAGACTGGGCAAACCAAATTAGCATTAATACTGTGGCAAATGAATTCCTGGAGTGTGTACGATTTTTTTTTAAGACCAGAATGTCGAGGAACCAAGTAAGGAAACAGGCTATTCTAGATTTGGTATTGTGCAATGTGAAGGAGTTAACTAATAATTTTGTTGTGCGGGGTCCTTTAGGGAACAGTGACCATAATATGATAGAATTCTTCATTAGGATGGAAAGTGAAGTAGTCTGATCTGAAACTAGGGTCCTAAATCTTAACAAAGGGAACTACGAAGACGTGAGGCCTAAGTTGGCCAAGACATATTGGAGAATTTCATTAAAAGGCATGACAGTGTATAGAGAATGACTAATATTTAAGGAATGAATGTATACATTGCAACAGTTATACATTCCTTCCTGGCGCAAAAGCCACAACAGGAAAAGTGGCCCAACCACGGCTAACAAAAGAAATGAAGAATTGTATTAGATCCAAAGAGGAGTCATATAAAGTTGCTAGAAAAAGTAGCAAGCCTGAGGATTGGGAGCAGTTTAGAATCCGGCAAAGGAGGACAAAGAGATTAATCAAGAGAGGAAAAATTGAGTGTCAGAGTAAACTTGCAAGGAACTAAAAAGCAGACTGCAAAAGCTTTTATAAGCATGTAAAAAGAAAAAAAATTGGTGAAGACAAATGTAGGTGCCTCACAGTCTGAAACAGGTGAATTTATAATAAAAAAACAAGGAAATTGCAGAGCAATTAAACAACTACTTTAGTTCTGTCTTCACGGAGGAAAGCACAAATAACTTCCCAGAAATACTAAGGAAACAAGGGTCTAGTGAGAGGGAAGAATTGAAGGAAATTAGTATTACTAAAACAATAGTGCTGGAGAAAATAATGGGACTGAAAGCCAATAAATCCCCAGGGCCCAATAATTTACATCCTAGGGTACAAAAGGAGGTGGCTATGGAAATAGTGGAAGCGTTGGTTGTCATCTTCCAAAATTCTGTAGATTCTGGAACAGTCCCGGCAGAATGAAGGGTGGCAAATGTAACCACTATTTAAAAAAGGGAAGGAGAAAACAGCGAATTACAGCCTAACCTCAGTGGTAGGGAAAATGCTAGAGTCCATTATAAAGGAAGTAATAACAGGACACTTAGAAAATATCAACAGAATTAGATAAAGTCAACATGGGTTTATGAAAGGGAAATCACGTTTGACAAACCTACTGGAGTTCTTTGAAGACGTAACTAGCAGAATAGATAAGGGAGAACCAGTGGATGTGGTGTATTTGGAATTTCAGAAAGCTTTTGATAAAGTCCCACATAAGAGGTTAGTGTGTAAAATTAAAGCACATGGGATTGGGAGTAAAATATTGGCATGGACTGAGAATTGGTTAGCAGGCAGGAAACAGAGAGCAGAAATAAATCGGTCCTTTTTGGAGTGGCAGATGGTGACTGGTGGGATACAACAGGGATCGGTGCTTGGGCCCCAGCTATTCACAATATATATCACTGATCTGGAGGAGGGAACCAAATATAATATTTCCAAGTTTGCTGACGGCACGAAACTTGGTGGGATGTGAGCGATGAGGAGGGTGTTAAGAGGCTTCAAGGCGAATTCAAGGCAAGCTTTGGACAGGTTGTGAGTGGGACAAATATATGGCAGATGCAGTATAACGTGGATAAGTGTGAAGTTATTCACTTTAGTAGGAAAAACAGAGTGGTAGAATATTATTTAAATGATAATAGATTGGGAAATATTGATGTACAAAGAGACCTGGATGTTCTTGTACACCAATCACTGAAAGCAAGCAGTTAAGAAGGCAAATGATATGTTGGCCTTCATTGCGAGAGGACTTGAATACAGGAGCAAGGATGTTTTACTGCAGCTATACAGGGCTTCGGTGAGACCACATCTGGAGTAGTGTGTGCAGTTTTGGTCTCCCTACCTAAGAAAGGAGATATGCTATTGAGGGAGTGCAGCAAAGGTTCACCAGGCTGCTTCCTGGAATGGCAGGATTATCATATGAGGAGAGATTAGGTTGACTAGGCCTGTATTCACTGGAGTTTAGAAGAATGAAAGGAGAACTCATTGAAATGTATAAAATTCTGACAGGGATGGAAAGACTGGGTGCAGGGGGGATATTTCCTCTGGCTGGGGTGGGGTCTGGAACAAGAGGTCACAGTCTCAGGAAAACGGGGTAGGCCATTTAGGACTGAGATGAGGAGAAACCTCTTCACTCAGAGGGTAGTAAACCAGTGGAATTCTCAACCACAGAAGTCTGAGAAGGCCAAGTCACTGAATATATATAAGAAGGAAATAGATAGATTTCTGGATTCTAAAGGTGTGAAGAGGGATGGGGAGAGGGCAGGAGTATGGAGTTGAGATAGAGGATCAGCCATGATCACATTGAATGGTGGAGCAGGCTTGAAGGACTGAATGACTTACTCGTGCTCCTATTTGCTATGTTTCTATGTATATTAAAAACTGTAACACTAGCTGCAATATTGTTCAAGAACCACTCATCACCACCCCTGGCCTCAAACAACAGTGATAAGCTAAGAGATTGAAGCCTCAAGAGTTTGATATGGCACAATTTAAAATTACTTTGTAACATTTTTTTTATTCTTTCACAGGATGTGGGTGTCACTGGCAAGGCCAGCATTTGTTGCCCATCCCTAATTGCCCTTGAACTGAACATTTTAGAGGGCAGTTAAGAGTCAATCACATTACTATGGATCTGAAGTCACATATAGGTCAGGCCAGGTAAGGATGGCAGATTTCCTTCCCTAAAGGACATTAGTAAATCAGGTGGGTCTTTACAACAATCAGTGTTGTTTTATGGGCGCCATTACTGAAGCTAGCTTTATATTCCAGATTTTTTTTTTATTGATCAAATTTAAATTCCACCAACTGCCGTGGTGGGATTTGAACCCCTGTTCCAGCGCATTAGGCTGAGTCTCCGGGTTACAAGTCCAGTGACATTACAACTACACCACCATCTCCCCAGGGATGTTTTGTTTGTGTATATTTTGTAACATTTACACCAACACTATCATATATATATATATATATATATATATATCTCACAGCCCTCAGTGTAAAAGCTCAGAGGTAACCATAAGCTGATATAACACATTAATTAGATCTCAATTAGAGTACTGTATACATTATTGGACTCAGATTATGCTACTGTAACTAGGCTTGCCAAAATCTTGGACTGGGAAACCACTTTGTTGAAATCATTTGGAAAGAAGTTTGTAAAAAGAAAACCTTACAACTACAGGTAGGTAAGTAAATATCACAGTTGTATAAATGTCTATTCTTTTTAAATTCATTATCTGTATTTGGGTGTCGTTGGCAAAGCCAGCATTTATTACACACCCTGAATTGCACTGAAAAGGTGGTAGCTTGTCTTCTTTTTGAACTACTCCAGGTTCTTATTCTTTGTGATATGATACAAATGAATGCCTCGCTAGGCCACTTCAGAGGACTATTTAAAGATGGGTTAAAGACTTTGGTTGGGGGTGGTTGGGGGGATTGGGGGGGTTGGGGGGCAGGTATGGCCTTTGGACACTGTGTCTCTGATGGGCCCAACGGAACCCCAAAGGAGATACATTCCACCACACCCCTTGCCCACCACCAGCTCAGCCAGTAAAAACTGCGAGGCTACAGGCTTGGCATGGGCCTCCCTTGCCGCAGATCAATTAGCAGCCAGGGCAGAAATAGGCACATTAGTGGCCAATGGGTCTCAATAGGCCCAAGGGCACCAGATGTCTCTATCAACTCCCGTAAAATGGGAGACGGGACAGAGGCGGGCAGGTAGATGGTGAGCAGACCACGCAATGCATTTTACAAGCCCCTCCTGCCTTCAAACTCACCGGCTGAGACTGTAAAATTCCGCCCAAGGTATGGAAATATATGCCTGAATCTTTTGGTCAGCGTGCGGGGCCCACTCGCCGATGCATAAAATGACACGGGGTGACATCGGCCGTGCGTCCCGACATCACTGCGCATCATTCCGACCCTCAGTTCGGCAGGCGCGCAGTGGAGCTGGCTGTGCACCCGCCAAACTGTCAAAGGCCTATTAAGGCCATTAATTATCTAGTTAAACTGATTCTCAGGGCTGCCCGTCCAACCTTAAGGTTGGCAGGCAGGCGAAGAGCCCAGGCAGCCTTCGCATTTTTCATGGAATCTCATCCATGGGCAGGATGAGGTTTCATGAAGGGTGTATAAATTTAATAAAAATTTTAATTAAAATTCATTGAGACGCTGTCACATGAGGGGAAATGTCTGAATATTTTTTTTTCCTTATTTCAATTTTTCAAAATCAAAGAGATCTCCCTGAAGCAGCTCTGTGCCTCAGGGAGATTTCTGCGCAGATGAGTGCAGGCCCCAACTCTCTCTCCTCTCCCCGCCCGCACAAGGAGTGCTCAGCGCTTCCGGGTGCGCAACACGCTGGGTGGGCCTTAATTGGCCCGCCCATGTAAAATGGCGGCGCGCAGCCAATCGCCCACCCACGCCCGCTCCCGCCTAGCCAGCACGACGGGGAGAAAATTCTTCCCATAGTGTCCTAAACCAGTGTTCCTCATAGTATCTTTTTAAAGAAAACTCTAATTTCCATTACTGCAGTTTAACTGCAGTTGTTTTTGGAGACTATTATAGAGACATGTTTCATACACCTCTATATGGTTTTCAGATGTAAACGTTCATTAAGACACTTACTAGGACCTTTTTTAAACAGGAAAACATGTTCCTTTCTTAGAAACTTAAAATATAAAATCATAGAATGATTACAGCAAAGAAGGAGGTCATCTAACCCTGTACGTCCACGCCGGCTCTCTGCTAGACCAACTCAAGTAGTCCCACTCACCTGCTCTTTCCCCAAACTGCTGCAATTCTTTTTTTCTTTTCAGATAATAATCCAATTCTCTTTTGAAAGCCACGATTGAACCTTCCTCCACCACACACTCGGACAGTGCATTCCAGATCATAACCATTCATTATGTAACCAAGCTTTTCCTTGTGTCACCTTTAGTTCTTTTGCCAATCACTTTATATCTGTACTTTGGTCTTGACCCTTCTGCCAATGGAAATAGTTTCTCCCTATCTTCTTTGTTTAGGCCTCGCAGGATTTTGAACACCTCTATCAAATCTGCTGTCAACCTTCACTGAGGAGAGCAGCCCCAGCTTCTCCAACCTAACCACGGAACTGAGTCTCTCATTCATGGAATCACTCTCGCACATCTTTTCTACACCCGCTCGAAAGCCTTCACATTCTTCCTAATTGTGGTGTCCAAAATTGGATACAATACTCCAGATGAGACTGAACCAATGTTTTATATAGGTTCACCATGACTTCCTTGCTTTTGTACATCATGCTTTTATTTATAAAGCCCCAAAACCCATATGTCTTATTGACCACTTTCTCAACCTCCCCTGCCACCTTCCAACAATTTGTGTAAATAAATCCCTAGATCCTTCGGCTCCTGCGCACCTTTTGGAATCATGGGCAGAATTTTGCCCTTGGCGGGGGTGCTCTGCGGGGGCGGTTGGGAAGCCGAATAACACCTGCAATCAACACCGGACCGTGATTTCACGTGAAACGCGTGCAGCAGCACTGAGCGTTGCCTGTGCCGGGTTGGGGGGGGTGGAAGGACGACAAGCGGGCCAAGCATGAACTTCACGCATGCGCGCAAGTAAGCACTGCATAATCTTCCTGAGGCACACAGCTGCCTCAGGGAGATAAAGAGATATAAAAAAATAAAGAAAATAAAAATGTAATAAAACATGTCCCCTCGTGTGACTCCATCATATGAGCAGGGACATGTTATTAATGAAAAATTAAAGTTTTTATTTTATTTTATTTGCTTCTGGAAACCTCATTTCGCCCATGGATGAAGTTTCCAAAAAAATGTAAAGACCGCTTGGCCTTTTCGCCTGGCCACCAACTGTTAGGTTGGACGGGCAACTAAATATTTAGTTTAATTGATTACTTAATGGCCTTAACAGGCCTTTTAATTGTCGGTAGGTGCGCTGCCGGCTCCCGATCAAACTATCATGCGACTGCGCATTCAGCCAACATCAACGCACGTCATTTCACGCTCGAGCGGGTCGAGCGCGCACCTGCCCGCCGAGTGAAAATTTCTGCCCCATATCTTTTATTTTATATTTCCTCTTTTTGTTCTTCCTACCAAAATATATCACTTCACATTTCTCTACATTACATTTTATCTGCCCATTCCACCACCCTGTCTTTGCCCTCTTGAAGTCTATCACTATGCTCCTCACAGTTCACAATGCTACCCAGTTTTGTGTCATCTTTAAATTTTGAAATTATGCCCTGTACACCCATATGTAGATCATTCATATAGAGCATGAAAAGCAGTGATCCTAACACTGACCCCCGGGAAACTTCACTGCATACCTTCCTCCAGTCCAAAAACAATTGCTCACTTGCTGTTATCTATCACTCGGCCAACTTTGCACCCATGTTACCAGTTTCCCTTTTATTCCTTGGGCTTTGAGTTTGCTAACAAGCCTGTTTTGTGGCACTTTATCAAATGTGTTTTGGAAGTCCACATCAACTACACTATCATTTAAGACAAAGCAGCCCGTTTGACCGACGAACAGTGGCAACAGTGTGCACCATCTACAAGATGCACTGCAGAAACTCACCAAGGCTCCTTAGGCAGCACTTTCTAAACCCACAACCGTTACCATCTAGAAGGATAAGGGCAGCAGGCACATGGGAACACTACCACCTGGAAGTTCCCCTTCAAGCCACTCACCACCCTGACTTGGAAATATATCACCGTTCCTTCATTGTTGCTGGGACAAAATCTTGTAACTCCCTCCCTAACAGCACTGTGGGTGTACCTACGCCACAGGGACCACAGCGGTTCAAGAAGGCAGCTCACCACCACCTTCTCAAGAGCAATTAGAGATGGGCAATAAATGTTGGCCTAGCCAGCGACAGCCACATCCCGTAAATGAATAAAAAAAACCCTCATCAAAAAACATCTTTCAATTCTTCAAGCTACGACTCTATAAGTGGGAAAAACAGCAATACAGTTTACACTATTGAAGCCCTTAGGCTGACTTACCTCATTTTGAAGTTCATCACCACTTTTAGTAGATGCGAGCATCTCAAACAATGTTCCACACAAGTCATCTGTCGTTAGTCTATATGATGACTCTTGTAAGGTTCCAATAATATAGTTTTCAACTGCTTGCCTTAAAAATGAACCATCCACTTTGTTTGAAGATTTCAGATCTGGACTGTCAATTGATCCATTTTTTAAATCTCCTTGATGATTATTTAAATACTTATTGTAATCTAGACTGAAATCCTTTTGGTTGTATGACTCCCAGTTCAAGGGCAATTCTTGTGAAGGTTCCAAAGCAAATGAATCAAATGAGAAATGAATGTTTTTACCAAAGTGTACTTGAGAAAGTTGGCTTGCAGATTCATTTCCACAGACTAATTTCTGTAGTTCTTCTTCACTAAAATTCGAGGCAATTCTATGCACTGCATTACAGGCAGTAGTGGCAGCTGAAGAAGGGAATGGCCCAAACATTTGTTTAACAGCTTTTGTTTCTTCATGTCCAACATGGTCCTTATCATGAAAAGTTCTGAAGAGAAAAACAGCAGCACTTTCAACAGTCTCCTGTTCATGTTCGATGCCAACTGTGAAGAAAATTCAAATTTTTACTTAAACCATTGAAATCTCAGCTGCTATACAGATATCCACTATATACAATTATACTACAAATCAACTAAAAATGTGACAAACCTTCTCCAACTTAGAAAAGTTTTCTTCAAAACCAGAGTTTTATGTTTTATGCAATTAGCTGAAAATCTGATTACAGAAATGTCTATATTGCAGTACAGTGCATTAATCGCTAATTAGTCCTAACATACTGTAAATCCCTAGTGTGTAATGAGGATAAATGCCATTGTAAAATTACATGGTATAGTATAGATTTTTCAGCATCGCCCAAACAAGCAAGAGTTCCAAGATCTGCCAACTTTATTTTCAGTTCCTTGATAGTGCACATCAGTTGAGAAAAAATGCAGCCTCGAAACTTCAAGCTTTGGGCAGATCAAAAATCTGGCCATGTCACTGCCATGTGCGCACAAGTTTTAAAAAAAGATTGTTTTGAATATATAATATTGAAACCTGCTTAAAAAGGCAATTCAGGGTGAAAGGATCTGCACAACAAGAAAATAAGGCATTATTAAACCTATAAACAGCAACTTTATTACATTCCAAATGCTAACTTGGTCAACAGCATAATTATTTGCAAGCTTCGCCATTGTGAACCAGATCTACATGTAGACAACAAGCCAGCTCCAATCTCAACTGTACACTTCGAAAAGTCATCCAAATCCTTGCATTAAAAAAGTATTCAACGTCACATTTCTGATCCAGGAAAAATGTACTCAAATTAAGACTTATAAAGGATCATGACTGGTTACAGTCAAAGTCCAACTGAGAATCCGTGTTAACTGTAAATTACTATTTATGAAAGTCCTGGTCATTTTAATGTGTATTTTAGAAATGATTTTTTGTTATTGCAGGGCCTTCACATTTAAAAGCATGGGGTGAAAATATCTATGCTTTTTAATTGGGCAAATTATGAATGTTAAAAATGGCTTTTTTTCTGCACTAACCCAAGATAAGAATAAATTGACTTGAATACTCTTTATAGAATTTATTGCATTTAGCATACGCTAGCTTTAATGCTCATATCATGTTGGATTTGGTTGCCCTTACCAATATAGAATAGAACACATTACAAGCAAAGAAAAATACACTACCCACAAAGCATTAACCCTCCCAAAGCAGCACATCCAACATCCTCAAAATTGCTGTAACATTACAAGGGTTATACCATGTAATGAAAAACAATTTTCTCAGATGAAGAGCCTTGGGGTACATGAAAGATCTGATAATTATGTCATGATCAAAGAAAGGCTAAAAGTAAAGACGATCTTCGGTAGCAGGCTGCACTGTTACAAAGTGATCTCTTCATCCTTCAGAGGAGCTAAACATTCTTCCTCTTACCCATTTCTATAAACATTACAAACAAAAGAAAACACGTCAAGTTTAATCCACTTTCCAATAGCTAAAGCTCCAATCTGTATTGCTTTTGCCATAAAACTAGTTTGTATTCTAAATTCGCTGTAGCAAATCAATATCAAAGCTCTCAAAATTGCTAATGACCTAAAATGTGTTGTAGCCTACTTTGCAATATCAGAATAAATTTTCATAATGCACAGTTCAGCACAGAGGGCACATTGAATACACTTCCTACAACAAACCATTTTCATAAACTCTGTTCCAGAAATACAAGTCATGTTTGCCTTTTTGATAATGTAGAACAAGAGCAGATTTTATGTTTTAGTACATTTCCAGTTTAAACATAATATCCACTTTCAAATTATAACCTGACTGTCACAGCCTCAAACGAAAGTTTTTGTCAGAAATTTAATGGAGGTTGACGCTAATTAAAAGCAACACCATATCATTTCTCTTGTTCAAATTTGGTACATGTAAATGTTTAAGTCAGTAAATTTTCCCTCACCAAAGTATTGCCTCATGAGCAAAGATAATGGGGAAGGTCACAAAACTACCAATGAACCACAAGGGCGCTACAAATGTTAGTACCAAATAAAAACTAAAATGAAAGCACCATGCTTACATACAAAAATTGAGCCAAAAGAATTTTTTAAAAGGCAATTTAAACCATATGGTCTACAGTCCATCTTTACTCAATGACAACTGAACAAATTCACTGCCAATGACAAAACAAAGAGAACTTATGCTTAAGTATGTGTCAATCCTCAACTAAACAATTCATAAAGATAAGAAATAAAACCAGGAGTGAACCATTCAGCCCCTCGAGCCTGCTTCGCCATTGAATAAGGTCATGACTGATCTTCGTGTGTTTCAATTTCCACGTTGCCATCTAACCCTGATGACCTTTGATTCCCTCTGCCTTAAAAATATATGCAAAAATGCTAGGGAAAAATACATTACATTCCATGATTCTGCTCCCTGAAAGTGGCAAAAAAATGTTCCTTTTGCAAATTCTGTCATTAGTGAACCCAACATTAAAATTGGGTTATTAGCTTAAGCGTCATTGTTACTCAAATTGTCATGTGTGAGCAAGCCATTGAAAGCAAGCCCATGTTAGTCAGGGCTTACTTCTGAAGGTGCATGGTGAATGCTCAAATGAATAATGCCCACAATATATTACTGCCAACTTGGTCATACAATTAATAACTGCATTTTTATTTAATTCTCCAAAATACAAAACCTAAATCACAACAAGTCCACCAACCAATTATCTTACATATATTTGTACAAACTTTCCACTATTTACTTTAAATAGGTGATAAGATACAAATAGCTTTTACTACTTTAACTTTATTGTATTGATAATCTGCCGTTGTAAAGGAAAACGGCCACTCCAGTTTGCTCAGTAGCTAAGTCCTGCTTCAGAATGAGGGACAATTCTTTCTCTTGCCCCAAACCGTTTCTCTACTGCTATTCAGTTAGGTACCTAATTATGTTTTGAACAGTGCAAATGACTTAGTATTAAAATGACAGGCTTGGCTCAGTGACAGCACTTTGGCCGCTGAGCATATAATCTAGGGTGCCATTTCAGTGCATTGCTGATAGAATGTTGTACTTTAGATGAAGTGCTAATTCGAGGTCCCATGTGCCTTCTCAGGTGAACATGAAAAGTTCCAGGGTACTACTTGAAGAAGGGCACACAGCTCTTCCACTAATTTGGCCAATATTCACCCCTCAATCAACATCACTAAAACAGATTATCTGGGGGCTTTGTATGATTAAGGATGAAGCTTTTCCCCAAATTAAATTCTGCACATGGCCTCTTCAGCTCGTATCCTGAGTCCACGATTCTAGTTTGCAAATCTAATCAATTCTTGTGTAAGAATACTGTAAAATTCCCTTTATATAAGAGTCCCATTTGATCTCCAACCTCTCTCCTGTGATCGAAAATCTGGAATCAACTTTGGTGCTTTTACTGTATGTGTAACACTTGTCATGAAGCTATTAATGTATATAATATTTTGGAAAATATTTTCTTTTAAAATAGAGATTTAGTCTGCGAGCCTATCTTAATTAGATTAAAGACAGCTAGTTTGGGTGCTTTGATATGTACTAGTTTTGATACGTAAGGGGGATGTGATGCATTTGCAGTTTTTGAATACAGCATTCAAGAGGTGGGGTGAAAACTTGACTCCTATCTAGCAGATACCAAGCCATGTGTTTATATTACGAATAAAATTGGTACTATGAAAGGGGTTTCATTGTTAAAAGGTGGAGTTCAAAGAGGCTGGTGAGACAATGAGAATTTGATTTCAATCAATCAGTGGTGGTAGGTATAACTTCAGTAGTTTTCAGGTGTGCAGACAGAGGCAATGTGAGATCAAAAGGCATCTGCAAGCCTCCAACTGGCTCCACAGTGAAAAGAACCTTATTTTGAATTCGTAAGGTGAAAATGCTTTGCCTAGTGTTTGGTTAAGTCTATGTTGCTGTTGCCTTAATGGAGATTAGTTTGGGAATTTGTTAAAAGTTATGATAGTAGTAATTTGTAGCCATATATTTTAACCTGTGTAAATTAATAAAATGTTTAATTTAGTTTAATGTAAAGCCTCGAGAACTAGTGGTCTGATTCCTGAGTTTAGAGTCGCATCTCAAACATAACACTTAAAATTATTGGTTATGACAGTTGTTTAAAGTTTCCCTCTGTGATTTTTTAAATAACTCCGCTTTACCAACTGCATTGGTCATAACATATTCTACAGGTATTATTAATTCAGCTGACACAAGTTGTTACATATGGTGCCAACGAATCTTAAAAGCATATTGCATCACTGAACAAATATTGTATCAATCTTCTTCTAAATCCATTTCATATGCATTTGCAACTTCTGTCTTACAATGCAACACTTCCAGTATGCAATCACAGAATCACAGAATTTTAACAGCACAGAAGGATGCCATTCAGCCCATCATGTCTGCACTGGCTCTCCAAATGAGCATTGTGACTTAGTGCCATTGCCCTGCCTTTTCCCCGTACCACTGGACATTGTTTCTATTTAAATAATCATCTAATTATTTGTTGCTGTTGCCTTAATGGAGATTAGTTTGGGAATTGCCTCAATTGAACCTGCCTCCACCACACTTCCAGGCAATACATTCCAGATCCGAACCACTCATGTGAAAAAGTTTTTTCTCACGTCACATTTACTTCTTTTGTAAATCACTTTAAATCTGTACCCTCTCATTCTTGATCCTTTTACGGGCGGGAACAGCTTCTCCCTATCTACTCTGTTCAGCCGCCTCATGATTTTGAGCATCTCTGTCAAATCTCCTCTTAGCCTTCTTCTCCCCAAGGACAACAGTCCCAACCTCTCCAATCTATCCTCATAACTTGAGTTTCTCATCCCTGGAACCATTCTTGTAAACCTCTTCTGCACTCTCTTCAATGTGTTCACATTCTTCCCATAATGTGGTGCCCAGAACTGTACACAACACTCCAGCTGAGGTCTAACGAGTGTCTTATATAAATTCAGCATAAGCTCCTTGCTCTTGTACTCTATGTCGCTATTAATAAAGCCCAGGATACTATATGCTTTATTAACTGCCCTCTCCACCTGTCCTGCCACCTTCAATGATCTATGCACATATACACCCTGTCTTTTTGCTCCTGCACCCCTTTCAAAATTTCACCCCATTTTTTATATTGTCTGTCCATGTTCTTCCTATCAAAATGCATCATCTCACACTTCTCCGCATTGAACTTCATCTACCACCTATTGCCCACTCCACCAACTTGTCTATGTCCTTTTAACGTTCTACACTGTCCTCCTCACAGTTTACAACACTCCCAAGCTTCATATCATCTGCAAACTTTGAAATTGTCCCCTGCACACCAAGATCTAGAATATTAATATATATCAGGAAAAGCAATACCGATCCCTGGGGAACTTTATATCAATATTTAGTCATCCCAACTTCCTAACAATGTACTCTTTAAAATCACACTTGCTATTTTTAACATAAAATTCATCTCCCTACATTTCTCAATATTGAACCTCCTTAATATCTGTAGATTGGAACAGAAAAAAAGAGTAGGGAGGTAAATCTAAACTACTTCAGATTGCGGAGAGGAGTAAACAGGCAGTGAGTTTTAAATCTGGGGGTTGAATTTAAATCTACAAATTTGATAAGATCCTACCTAGATGAGTGATATAGTCCATTATTTATTCAACCATCATATGCATAGTTTATCATAGTCATACAAAGGTTGGAGATGGAATTTCTGACCATTTGTATTTTATGACCATCTTGAAGCTCAAGCTATTGAAACACATACTCTGATCTAACTGGACCAGGGAAGACAGGGCAATGAGAATGGAACATGAAGAGGCTGCCACAAAAGAGGTGCTAGAGATGCTACATGAATAGCTTTGCACTCAGCAACATGAAGCAGCACCGACAGTGTTATGTCTGGATAGCATATCTTCCATTCTATATGGTGCTCTACTTGTCGTGCAGGAGAGAAATCATTCCTTTCACTGTCTGAAATCTGGCATTTCAGAACGGCAGGTGGAAGCTAGCTTGAATTTCCCTTGGCTGATCACATTTCAGATTCGTTAGAGCAGCACCCACCTCTCCAAATGTCTGTTGCACTGCCATTGGCAAGCTCACCCTGATTAAATCAGTCATGCAGATCAAAGCAAAGATAACTCACTGACAGGCAATAGTAAATATATTGTGGACCAGTTTCAAGCCAAACAATATCAACTTGTGCTGATCTGAAATCAGTCAACACAGAACATAATTTTCTTATAGTTTCCTCTCATTTCAACATGGGGCTTCCTGTCCATCAAACACACCAAGGTCAGCTGATCTCTCAGCCGTGCTACCTCCTTATACAAGTACCTATACAAGTTCTTACGATCTATAGGAGTGTCTACCTTTCAGTCAAGGCACTGCAGATCCTTAAATCCAAGATTAGTTGGAGTCCTGGTAGTCCTGTTTAAAACTCGGCTTTCCTGAGCAAGTACAACCCTCCAATTACTCAACTGAACAAACGGCTGCACCTCCTTGCTCAAAATGCACAATGTCTGATGAACTCTCCCCAACATCTAAGAAGGTCAGGTCCATAAATCTCCTGAGATCTGGCAAAAGCCCAAGATTGTACTTAAGCAAAACTGTGATATCCATGTGTATGAAATTTATGGGCAATAGTTGACAATCCTTTTGCTGTCTGGCTCTGGTAATGTTAACCTTGACCCATTTCCTGAAAAAGGCCAAGTCAACTTAGGCAAACCAGCTAAAATTTGTGTAAAGTTTGCCTGGCACAGTCCATGCATCAGAATGTCTCTTGTGACTAAAGCTCCTCATCCCTCGAGTCCACCTGTTTCAATTCTTTTTTCAATAGGACTGGACACTTAACATGTCGTATCCAGGCTTAATAGACTACCAAGATGTCAGTAGATAACAATGAAAATAATACTCTTTCAAACTCAGGAGCTCAAGGTACAGCCTGTCTGGTAAGGGGGGAAATGGCACATGCTCAGTAAACCACAATCAGGGAAATAGTGATTCAGAGCCATGGAGAGATTTAAAGATGAGATTTTAAAGTTGGCAACAGGGAGCTAACAGAGGTCAGAGAAGACAGATGCAATTGGTGCCTGGGTTTTTGCAGTTTAAGAAATTGGATGTTGAGTTCTGAATGAACTTGTTCACGGAAGGCCAGAGAGAAATGCTGAAAAAATCTCATATGACTGGATGTTTTGGCAGTGAAACCGATGAGGTAGGGGCATACTTACTGAGTTAATAAGATAGAAGTAACTGTCAATGCACCAGATCTCAGGCATGAAACTGGGGACATTTTGTTTTACAGGTTGGGGCACAAAAAAAGGAATGTAACTTATGCAACTGCAGTTTCAAGGGTTAATTTATCTGACTATTTTGTTTAGCTACCACCAAATAAAGGTACTTATCAAGTAATGAGACAGGTGTGAACACATAAAATCTGAACAGTGACATAAATTGTAGCCACTCTTTGGAGAGGAATGTTATGATAATTGGTTTTTATGCAAGAGCTTGGCAAGATCCTAATCCTTTAGGAAGTCAAAAGTTAGCTGTACTGCAAGGGCCACTTATGAAATTTTGATCACTTATTTTTCTTTCTTACACCTAATTAAGTTCAGAGACTTAATTTAATGTGGAATAGTATATTACTCATGAATCTTTAGTTTTTTTTTGTTCATGGGATGTGGGCATCACTGGCTATGCCAGCATTTATTGCCCATCCTTAATTGCCCTTGTTCAGAGGATAGAGTCAATCACATTGCTGTGGAGTCACACGTAGGCCAGACGAGGTAAGGACAGTAGATTTCCTTCCCTAAAGGACATTAGTGAACCAGATGGGTTTTACGACAATCAACAATGGTTTCATGGTCATCATCAGACTTTTAATTCCAGATTTTTATTGAATTCAAATTTCACCATGAGCCATGGTGGGATTCGAACCCAGGTCCCCAGAACATCCCCTAAGTCTCTGGAGTACTAGTCCAGTTACAATAACAGTGTGCCACCGCCTCCCCGTTTCTCTAATCCCAGGTCAGAACCAGCAGCAAAATGTCCCCACCTGGATTCTTACTTCATGTTCTCTCTATTCAATCCTCATTTTATGAATTAGTCTTCAAACATTACATTGATATGACAGTATGAATTTACTAATGAACAGATTAGAGCAGACTCATTTCGAGACAGCTATCCTTTGGCTACATTTACTTCTTCAAAAAAATACAGCAACAACTGTTTTCTGACCTGTTTGGGCAGGAAAGTCAATGTGTTAGAAATTAACCAAGGCAACTAAGCAGATGCCACATTTATACTGAAATATCTACATTGGTACTAATGCAATACACCCCCAGGTCATTACAGCCCTTGTTGTCAAGGAAAAATGTTTACGTATTCTTTGTCTAGTTTTGATTTTCTATTGTTAGTTACACATTTAACGCATGGAGTTCTTTTTTTTAAACTATGCAAAACTATGAACTTTGACCAAAAAAATCTGTGAAAAAAGTGCAGAGCAGGTCATAACTGGTAAGGAATGGATTTTTGAACAGAATAAGTTACACTTCAGTTGCATATCAGAAAGCCCACCACTTTAAATTGAAAACAGAAGTACTCCAGTCTTAAGGTCTCTGCATCATTCTAATCTAGTCTGTAATTAGCAGTAACTGTAAAATACTGTTTAAGCAGGCTAAGTTCTTTCTTTCTTGCAGTTTAGATAGGGCAAACTCACTCTCAGCTGTAGGAGCTGAGTAGTTAATTAGCTAACTGGTTGAATCCGGTTACTGTAGCCCCAGTTCAGTTTACTATAAATTCAGGGTTTGTTAGTGCAGCCTTGGCAAACAGGGTGGGGGGGGTGATATTTAGGAAGGACAGGAAGTTGGGCAAAGGTGGAGGGGTGGCTGTGTTAATTAATGATGGTATTAGCACATCAGAGACAGATGACCTAAGTTCAGGTAACCAGGATGTAGAAGCAGTTTGGGCTGAGATAAGGAATGATAAAGACAAGTCACTTGCGGGAGTGGTGTACAAGCCCCCTAATTATAACTACACAGTAAGACAGAATGTAAAAGAGATAATGGGAGTTTGCCAGAAAGGTACAGCACTAATCACGGGGGATTTTAATCTACATATAGACTGGAAAAATCAGATGGGCAAAAGGTAGCATAGATGAGGAATTCATTGAATGTTTTCGGGATAGTTTCTTTGAACAACACATTCTGCAGCCAACCAGAGAGCAGGCTATACTAGACCTTGTATTGAGCAACAGGATTAATTGATAACCTCCCTAGTGAAGGCACCTCTAGGTAGCAGTGAACATAATATGATTGAATATTACATTCGATTTTGAGGGAGAAACGAGTGCGTCCAAGACTAGTATTTCAAACTTAAATAAGGGAAATTATGAGGACATGAAAGCAGAGCTAGCTAAAGTGAACTGGCAAATGAGGTTGAGGGATATGTCAATAGAAGTTCAGTGGCAGACATTTAAAGGGATATTTCAGAATACACAGAATATATACATTCCAATGAGGAAAAAAAATTCCATCCATGGTTAACAAAAAAATTAAAGACAGCATCAAACTTAAAAGAAAAAGCATATAATTAAGCAAAGATGGGTGGCAGGTCAGAAGATTAGATAGAATGTAGAGAACAGCAAAGAATGACAAGAAGATTAATAAGGAGGGAAAAATTAAAGAATGAGAGAAAGCTAGCAAGTAATATAAAGATGGATAGCAAGAGTTTCCATAAATAATTAAATAAGAGAGTTAACAAAGTGAACGTTGGTCCTATAGAGTGCGTCTGGGGAATTGATCATGGAAAGTAGGGAGATGGCGAATGAATTAAACAGGTATTTTGCTTCAGTCTTCACTATAAAGGACACAAGTAACATTCTGGAAATAGCTGTAATCACAAAATGGAAGGGAGGAACTCGGGAAAATTACAATCACCAGGGAAGTGGTATTGAACAAATTGTTGGGTCTGTGGGCTGACAAATCCCCAGGTCCGGATAGACTTCACCCTCAGGTCTTGAAAGAAGTGGCTAGTGAGATAGTTGATGCATTGGTTTTAATTTTCCAGAATTCCCTAGATTCGGGGAAGGTTCCATTAGATTGGAAAACAGCAAATATAACTCCTTTATTCAAAAAGGGAGGGAGACAGAAAGCAGGAAACTATAGGCCAGTTAGCCTAACATCCGTCATAGGGAAAATGTTAGAAGCTATTATTGAAGATGTTGTAGCAGGGCACTTAGAAAAATCCAAGGCAATCAGGCAGATTCAACATGGTTTTGTAAAAGGGAAATTATGTTTAATCAATTTATTGGAGTTCTTTGAGGAAGTCACATGTGCTGCAGATAAAGGGGAACTGGTGGATATACTGTACTTAGATTTTCAGAAGGCATTTGATAAAGTGCCACATCAAAGGTTATTGCAGAAAATAAAAGCTCATGGTGTAGGGGGTAACATACTGGCACGGATAGAAGATTGGTTAGCTAACAGGAAGCAGAAAGTTGGCATAGATGGGTCTTTTTCTAGTTGGCATGACGTGACGAGTGGTGGGCCACACGGATCAGTGCTGGGACTCAACATTTTACAATTTATATAAATGACTTGAATGACGGGACCGAAGGGATGGTTGTTAAATTTGCTGACGATGCAAAGATAGTTAGGAAATTAAATTGTGAAGAGGATGTAAGGAGGCTACAAAGCAACATAGATAGGTTAAGTGAATGGGCAAAGATCTGGCAAATGGAGTATAATGTGGGCAAATGTGAAATTGTTCATTTTGGCAGGAAGAATAAAAAAGAAGCTTATTACCTAAATGGTGAGAGATTGCAGAGCACTGAGATTCAGAGTGATTTAGGTGTACTAATGCAAGTACAATTCAAGTCTGTCATCTATAGATAATCTTGATTTTTCAATCTTGCTAACTACCTGTCAATTCAAGAAAACTCATTTTTTTCCAAGCTAAATGGTTTTGCTCATTTTCAACTCAATCTTTAGCCAAACTAAATATCACCGCAGCAATAAAGCTACTGAAAACAAAAAATAGCTTTACGGTGTAATTTACCACCCTCTCTCCCCTCTTCTGTTGGTGGTCAGTCTTAATGATGTACCATTCTACAGCTCTTTAGTGGCTCACTCAAAAGTCATTCATCATGTGCAAACCCAGACAAGCAGCAGCTAACCAAAATATGGACATTAATTTTTCTACCAAAAAAATTACACAATCTGTAAAATGTAGATAATCAATAAAAAGGTTAATCATCCATATTATTAGACATATCCTTTTGTCTATACAGTGATCTAAATTTATTTCTAGAGGCTTACCAGTGTCTGGATTCTAGAGGTTCAATTTTTCATCTTGGACTTTGTTACCCATTTTTGTTTATCGAAGGCTGAGGTCAGAGGTCTATTCTACATGTGAACACCATCACTTTACACCTACATTTTTTCCCCCAATTGTCCTCTTTGTTTGCTGTTCATCTCCTTTGATTTAACTTTCTCGTGTTCATCTTTTTGGTTTCTTCCCACATTTGAAAGCATATACACAAAGGGCTGAATCTTGCACACTTTGAGACGTGCAGTTCCATTTTTTGTGTTTTTCTTAAAAAATGTTCCTTTTATAGTCATAATCACATTCTTTATTGTTATGTTTTCTTTCTTTGCTGTGTAAATGATGTTTCTTAATAATGTTTTAAATTGTGTATTTCATATATACATCTTTTATATCCATCTTTCATCTTTTATAATGAAACTTACCCATCCAGCCTCATTAAAGGGTGTTATGTAAATGCAACTTATTAGGTTTAAAGTTCTTTACTTTAATGCAGGTTTTAGGATTATATTAAGTTAGAAGGTTAAATGCCCCATTGAACAGAGTAAAACTTTTACATCAGAGCATATTACTGTGTGCATGTGAACTGAGAATTCTATACTTTCAATGCACAAACTATCTCAAAGCTCTCAAGGTGTAATTAGAGATATTTTAGACATTGTAACTCAAGTTCTGTACATCTGGAAGCAGCTGTTTGCTATTTGATTTTAGAATAGTTATCGATGAAGTAACTCCGATAGTTACACTAATGCAAAATGCATGTCACCTTGAGCACATCATGATCTTGGTTGAAATGAGTCAAAGTAATCATTTTATAAAAGCATAAAAATAGCCACTTAAGCTTAGCACACTTGCTGTAAGGAACACAACGCATAGTAAGTGAATTTACTAAAAAAATGTACAAAAATGAAGATTTTTAAACAATAAATCTCTTATAAATGGCAAATAACCTTGAATTTTTAAGAGACAGTGCATCAAACAAAGTGCATTGATTGCTCTTTGCTAGAGGGTTCAGAACCATATCTGACCCATTACTGCATATCATTCATCTGCTTAACAGCTTAAAAGGTCTTCTGTGCTATTGTAGCACTACACTGGCTAGAGAAAATTGTGTTACGTTAATCATTTAAAGAACCGTAAACTTTAATTTTCAAAGTTTTACCTTGCTGCCTTTGCTGATTACCTAACTGTACCACAGCAACACTGCATTTCATATCTATATAATTAAAATTCTTGGATCCATTGTAAGTCTGTTGCATCATACCTTTTAAAAGCATCATAAATATGCAGGAAAAAATTCAGCGATAGGCTTCGGAAAAAAGAACTTATCCGCTTATTAGCAAAATATCCCCTTGACTAAACGAAGGAAATGAAGAGCAGTTTGATTTGTTATCTACCAATGAGGACTGAGTGGTCAGGAGAAAAATTAGAAAATTGGTTAATTTTTCTTCAACGTCTATTAACTAAGCAGTAAACTAACCAAGTTGCACAAATAATTTCTTAATTTTCATCTGCCTTATTCTTCTGTGCAGCTAGAAATTTAAAATGTGCACAATGTTCAAAAGTAAAATTAAAAATTTACCAATAAAACTATAGAAATACCTGCTAGAAATGTATTTGTCTGGAGTTTAAGTCAGAAATTTATCTTGGAATATCCAACAGCTGTTGCCGAATTGTGGGAGAGAGGGCTGAGCCACACACTTAGATCATGGAAATGGCAATTTGTACCCTGCTTTTGTAGACCAACTGGAAAGGAGCAAAAAAGTTAAGCTCGAGGAAACGGAATATGCAAGTTTTGACCCATTCCTACATAAAAACATAAACTGGAGCAAAAGTCAGCCATCCAGCCATGCAAGCCTGCTCTGCCATCAATACAATCATGGCTGATCAGCCTTAACTCCACCTTCCTGCACTATCCCCAGATCTCTTAATTCCCTCAGAATTTAAACATCTATAGCTTGCTGTCTTAAATATGCTCAACGACTAGCCATCCACAACCCTCTGAGGTACCGAATTACTAAGATCCACAATCCTTTAAGTGAAGAAATTTCTCATCTCAGTCTCAAATGGTTGACCTCTTTTTCTGGGTCAGGGACTCACTAGTCAGGGCCTTAATATCTAGCTCATCAAGCTGCTCAAGAGTTTTATTTGTTTCAATGAGATCACTCTCATTCTTCCAAATTTGAGGGAACATATTCCAGCCGATTCAATCTCTTCTCATAGGACAATCCCTTTATCCCACAAATCAGTCTAGTGAATCTGTGTCACACTTCCTCCAAAACAAGTATATCCCTCCTTAGGTAAGAAGGCCAAAACTGTACACAGCACTCCTAGTGCGCAAGTACATTATCCAGAGCACAGCTTAGAGGAGATAGAATATTTCAAACAAACACGAAGGGGTGGGGGGGGGGGAAATGTAGTTAAGCTTTATTCAGTTTAAGCACTTGAATAAAAAATCTACATTAACAGTGTACAGGATTAGGTTTGTTCTATGATGCTGAGGAAAGCTGCATTTGGTGATGATGTTGAGAGATGCTACCTTCAAGCATTTGGACTAAATCAGTCCGCTATATTCAGACAATAGTGAATAACATTAGACAGTCTTCAGTGCTATTTTTATTTTCATGTGCATGCCAGCTTTAAATAGTTTAGAACTATTGCAAATAGCACATAATTCTCTGATCTAAGCTTACTTCCATTACAATTCATATCACAAAACAACACACCAAGGCCAGGATTTTACGTGCCAGCTGGGGTCGGGCATGTTCACTGGGTGAGTGGTAAATATGGCGAGAAGGCCAAAAATCAGTTTCACAACATCGTGAAAACAGTTTGCAATCGGGCAGGCCACATTTCTCGCCATCGGACGTCGGGATCCTCACTGTAATACATATGCAATCATTATAAGCCCAGCCCGCAAGAATCGTACCCCCCCACCCCCACTAGATCGTCCACCCACGTCAGCGTGCACATGTTTCATGACAGCATATAAAAGGTGTGCACTTCGCAGGCTGCACTTTGAGGGGAACTCGGAGATGAGTACACAGTAACATTACGGAGCTCTCACCTGGGTCACCTGTTGGACTTTAAAAGCTGAGGTGTGTTAGGGTCGGGAGGGGCGGGCAAGGGCTGCCCTGCGGTTGAGGCTGAGGCGCGTTGGGTGGGGTGGGAGGCAGGGGCAAAGGCTGCCATGCAGTTGAGGCGACTTGGGGGGATGCAAGGGCTACCCTGCAGTTGAAGGTAGCTCACAGGCACTTGCAGAGTGAGGGGGGTGGTGGGCGAGAGAAGCGGCCACGCATTAGGGAAACCTTGTATAAAGTGACCATTCCTCTGCAGCTGAGACATTTCAGGCGCAGCCATATTGATATGATTGGAGTCGGGCCCCTAGCTTTCTCTACACACTCAAACAATGCAGTGGCATTAAAGTGCCACCAAGTGCTCCAGAGCTTTTCACCCCTCGCACACAGGCTGGAAACTAATGAGCGTTTTAATGGGCTGCAGAACAGCTGGACCACTGGGCACGTTGTACAATCTCCTTGCTAAAGCTGGCCATGGAGCAGTCACTGGTGGAGGTGCTCACAGTCCCTTGCAATGTCATCATCCCAGTTTGGACCAGTCTCCCCCATGGTTCAAGCTAAAAGTGCAGCCTTGCAACGTGGGTTAAGAAAATGCCTGCGCCTGAGCTAGCAGCATAGCATGCAGTCCAATGGACAAAGCTGCTGCCAAATCAGTCCGGATTTCGGCAGCCATGCATCACACTAATGTCTGGCCATCCAAGAGATGGCTAGCACTCTCCAGGATGCGTTAAGGGGCCTTCAGGCTTAACCAAGACAAGTTTGTGGCACACCCATGCTAACCAACATGTCTTTCTCTTTCACCCTGCAGGAGGATTACATTAGGATGATGGAGCCTGGTGAACTAGCTGCATGCCTCATGGCTTACAGAGAGTGAAGACAGTGGAGAAGAGAGCGAGTGAGGTGCCTGGCTGCGCAAAGGGAGAAGCAGCACCCTCTGGAAGAAGGGACAGCTGGGGATCCCGCACACGCCACCAAAGAGCCACGGTGAGCCGTTGCTGGTCGGCGCCTAGCTAGACCCAGAGTCTATAGATGCCGCCTTTCATTCCTGCAGATGACTGAGAGCCAGTGTCGCTGAAGGCTGCATATGTCTAGGGAACTGGTCGGTCACATCTGCCACTTACTGCAGGATTTGGCGCCGTGGAGGCATAGAGGGCATCCACTGCCAGTGGCCGTGACAGTGACCACGGTGCTCAATTTCTACGCCGGCGGCTCCTTTCAGGGCTCCGCAGGCGACCTCTGTGGGATAGCGCAAGCCTCCACCCACAAATGCATTCATGAGGTCATCTTCACGAAAGCAAACAACTTTGTGCATTTTGCCCTGGACCAGGAAAGCCAGAATGCAAGAAAGATTGGAACTGCCCAGATCTTGGGTTTCCCACAGGTGCAGGGTGCCATCGACCGCACTCAAGTGGCGCTCAGATCTCAGCCACAACACGCAGTCAACTATGTCAACTGCAAGGCATTCCATTCACTGAATGTGCAGCTGGTGTGCAATCACCATAAATGCATCCTGCAGGTGTGCACACGGTTTCCATAGAGTGTCCATGACTCCTACATTCTCAGCCAAAGATCGCTGAAGTCTTCCAGGGTCCACAGAAGCTGCAGGGATGGCTCCTCGGGGACAAGGGGACATGGCTGATGACACCCGTGCAGTAGCCAGCCCCAATTTAAAGAGAGCACACAGAGAGAATGACGGAACTCTGACACCTGCCTACAATATTCTGGCAGCAATGACAAGCACCATCGTGCAGGCATCAGTGATGTGTCCAAGGAGTGTGAGGCCGGACCATCCCTTCGGTCTGACGTCTGCACAAAGCACAGGGAAGAAGCCTGGGACTAATACACCTGCCTTTATCTTGCGCAGAAGGTTTCACATCTGAGTGACACAAACGCTGTCCATCAGAACAAGGAGCCATAGGCAGGGAGCCATTCTTGGGAGTTTATTGACAATAGTGAACAGTATGTATAAGTGATTAACCAGGCTCAGTTCATAGCACCCTCACCTTTGAATCAGAAGGTTGTGGGTTCATGTCCAACTCCCGGAAACCAAGAACTGTGAATGTACTCGAAAGAGTTACATGCGATCTGTTGATAACTCGAAAGAGTTACATCCAAATAGTTTGGAGGTGTCAGCTGTGGTTCAGTTCATAGCACCCTCGCCTTTGAATCAGAAGGTTGTGGGTTCATGTCCCACTCCCGGAAACCAAGAACTGTGAATGTACTCGAAAGGGTTACATGCGATCTGTTGATAACTCGAAAGAGTTACATCCAAATAGTTTGGAGGTGTCAGCTGTGGCTCAGTTCATAGCACCCTCGTCTTTGAATCAGAAGGTTGTGGGTTCATGTCCCACTCCCGGAAACCAAGAACTGTGAATGTACTCGAAAGAGTTACAATCTGTGACTGTTGATAACTCGAAAGAGTTACATCCAAATAGTTACGTGACCCCCATGTTTGCAGCCTTGTGGAGTCCGTGGGCCATGTTTATATAGGGTGTCTTAGGCTGCAATTCCTTTTTAGTTATTGATTAACCTTTTATTGATGTTTTGTTAGGATTTCAGATGCACATTCCTGACCTACGGGCACCCGGTGCAGAGGGGGAGGCAGGAGGGGAGGAGGACCTCCTCGTGAACCTGCTCCTGGGCCTGGCCAAGTTGGCCATCAACAGGTCCAGGCAGCGGGCGATCGACGGGGGAGTCCCGCCCGATTGTTTGTCCCTCTTCCGCGGCTACATTCGCGGCCGGGTGTCCCTTGAAAGGGAGCACGCGGTGTCTGCCAGCACCATCGAGGCCTACCATGCCCGGTGGGCACCGCGGGGACTGGGGTGTTTTGTTGACCCCTTTAATCACATTTTGGTTTAATGTTTGTAAGTTTCCTTTAAACTTTGTCCTTGGTTTTACAGCTGACCTGAATTAGGGGCTGTGCTTGATTTCTCCCTTGTTATTGTTAATTTAGTTAATTGTTTTAACTCTACAAGAGTTACATCCAAATAGTTACATGACCCCCATGTTTGCAGCCTTGTGGAGTCCGTGGGCCATGTTTATATAGGGTGTCTTAGGCTGCAATTCCTTTTTAGTTATTGATGAACCTTTTATTGATGTTTTGTTAGGACTTCAGATGCACATTCCTGACCTACGGGCACCCGGTGCAGAGGGGGAGCCAGGAGGGGAGGAAGACCTCCTCGTGAACCTGCTCCTGGGCCTGGCCAAGTTGGCCATTAACAGATCCAGGCAGCGGGCGATCGAGGGGGTCGTCCAACCCGACTGTCTGCCCCTCTTCCACGGCTACGTTTGCGGCCGGGTGTCCCTGGAAAGGGAGCACGTGGTACCCGCTGGCACCGTAGAGGTCTTCTGTGCTCGGTGGGCACCACGGGGACTGAGGTGTTTTATTGACCCTGTTAATCACATTTTGGTTTAATGTTTGTAAGTTTCCTTTATATTCTTTCATTTTTGCAGCTTCCCTTTAAGGAGCTGCCTTTTACTTTGTACCTTGATTTGTTAATTTAGTTTATTTGTTTTGACTGAGAAAAGTTACACCTTCTCAATTTTCCTAAGCCTGCCGCTACACTTTGGTGCTCCCAGCCATCCACAGCGGAGACGGAGGCAGCCTGCTGACTGCTACTTCCTGTGATGACCTTGGTGGGTGACCTCTGAAGGGCTCTGGCCTGTTTTTGGGGTCTTGCTGTGTGGCAGTAGCACCCTCTTCGGCCTATGGAGCTGGATCTGTTGAGGTCATCGGAAGAGGGGGTTCAGTTGGGCAGGCGCTCCTGGAGGCACCTGGATGGATGGCCCCGGGGGGGTACACCTGCTGATCCTCCTCCCTTTGACTCCTTGAGGAGAAGGGGTAGCTGGAGTGAAATCGAGCTGCTCTGCACCACTTTCACGTACACACAGTTGGAGGCCAACTATGGCATCAGTAATGGGGTTGAGCCCTTGCAGCAGTGCAGGAGCAACATCCTGGACCAAGATCTCCCTGGCGGCCGCCATCCTACCAGTGTTGACCTCGGTGCGTTGGCATGCCGACACTATCACCTCAGCCTGAAGGCGGACAGACTCCTCCATCATGCCTTGCAATCTAGGGAGTGCAGCGGACATCCATTCCTGATGTTCCCAAGCTTAGCTTTGCAGCTCCAGCAACTGTGACATGACCAAGTCCAGAGGCTCACCATCTGACTCGGGCTCAGCAAATTTCTGGCCTCCAGTAGTCCCCAAGTGCTGGACACCTGGGAAGTCCCTGCCACCAAGTGTTGCAGATCAGACAGTGCAATGTGCTCACAAGATTGTGATCCCGAGGCTACTGTAAAGCTAGGTCCCACCGAGGTGTATGTCCCTGCGCTAGTGGAGGGTATTGGTGAGCGCTGGACTTCAGGGAGGATGCCTCCAGATTCTTCTTCAGTGGTTTCTTCAGGGCTTGCTTGGAGGCCCTGGGTCATGGATTCTGTCAGCTGTTTCCCAGATGTGCCTGCAGAAGCAAGGGGAGATAATTAGTGGATGGCAGTGGCCCGTGGAATAGGACACATCACTCACAGCATGGTTGTCTGATGGATGTTACACTGCTGGATCCTCACTTGGTAGAGCAGCGCAGACCTCACCGTCAGCACAGGAACAGTCCAGATCCTCGCCAGCCAGCTGGATGACTCTATTTTCAAAGTCCGAGAGGGCCTAGATGTCAGGCATTCCTCCAAAGGTATGCAACCTCTCCCTATTGTGGTGTAGCAATGGAGACAGTGTAAGCATGATGCCTGCCAGGCCAGATGGTAAGTATGCCTGGTGTGGGTGGTGAGTGGTCCCATGAATGGGATGAGGACAATGAAGGTGTGTGAGAGAGAGTGAATGGTGATGTCCTTTGAACCAGCAGTCAGTGAGGGCCCTGTAGATGTGTGACTGGTTTGTGAGTGAGAGAGTTGAGAATGATGAGAAGAGTGACTTACCCTGGCGGAACAGAGATCATCATTCATCCTCTTGCGGCACTGGGTGGCCATCCTCTTTTCAAGGACGTTGGCACTGACCGCCACTGCCACCGTCTCCCAAGCCGGATTAATGAGGTTGCTGCCCATCCTGTGGCCAGAGCTGGGGTAGAGGACATCACAGCGAGCCTCCACTGCATCCAAAATGCGCTCGAGGAATGCGTCATTGAACCTGGGAGATGCAGTCTTTTTGCCTTTCAGGGCCATGTCTTCTTTGCAGCAATCGTGAGCTGGAAACACTGAGATGTGTGCATGAGGCTGGACTTTAAATATGGTGCCAAGTGTGCTGAAGCAGCGAGGTGATGGCATGGCAGGTGAATGAGAACCTGCCCGCCATGGAAACGGTGTGTTTCCCGGGAATGCATAATTAATGCGGCGGGTTTAGGATGATACGGCGTGAAAAACTGCCACTGCGGAAGGTGGGTAAAACGTTGCTTTACCTGCCCATTGCTGCACTTAGTGCAAATTTGGGACAAGAATTGTCCAAAGTGTTGTCAACAGGTGATGGAGCATCAAACCCACTGATGAGTGGCTGAAGTCAAGATTGTGTAGCATGAGGCAGGTAGCAGTCACTTTCATTTTGGCTGTTACTCCACAAAAGAAATTTAGGAAAAAAAAGTTAGTTTTAAGATTTATTTTTAGTTATTCAAAGAAGTAAAATAAAAGACCAAGATGAAAGCTAGTTAAGATGCTAATTAGCTGGCTTTGCCGTTGTCCTCACAGACTGTGACTAACAAGCACTTTGTTCATTTTTCTCACGAATCAAAAACACGTCACAACTATTGCAATGGAAATCATTTGATTTGTTTTTGAACAGAGAGGCACAAGGTACGAGATACAAGAGAGAATTACACAGGCTAGGCAGAAAGAAGCTTTTTGAAAAAGGAAGCCTGCAAGAACAGTTAAGTTTTTATACGGAAAGCTTCAAGGGCTTTTGTTAAGTTCAGAAACACTGAAGGAACAGTTAGAAGTCATTTACTTAAATCAAGTATGTAGGATCCACTGATGTGGGGAAGCGTGACATGTTCTTCATTTTTTCTCATTGCGGAAAGGCAATTTGTACTGTTTGAATTAAGCGACTTCAATCATAACTCATTCTACGTGATCACCTCACTGTGAAATAAAGCAGCTTATCGATTCATATTAGGATTATCTCACTAAGTGTTTGCTTTGTCCGCTTTTGCAATAATTGAAGCAGTGCACATGTGAAATATGTGAATTGATGATTCAGATAACAACAGGGCACAATTGTTAATATCCCAGGTTATACTATGTTACAAATATAGGGTAATGTGAGTCAACGTGCACGTAAGTGCTTAGGCCTCTCAGGAGCAACAGTTGCTACCTAAGGAACAGATTCTCATAAGTCTCTATACAGCAGATTCCAATTTAGAATATCTTGTACCATCACCCTGGTCAGTTATGAATACTTGTCTATTTTTCTCTGCTTTATCATCAGTGGATTTGTGGTTCTTGCAGAAATGTCAGTGTGTCAGTGTCAATGAAATGTTTTCTCATTTATAGGAACCTATTTTAGCAAACAGCACAACAGACAAATATAAAGTACCAGCAGAAATAATTTGTTTTAGAGAGAAAACAATAAACTTATTTGCATCTTATTTTATACAGTAACATCACAAATGTGGCTGTGGGTGCCTTATTTTTCTGTATGTGTAATATTTTTACCTCATCCATGATATATTATTTCATTGTTTTAGTATACAATATTGGTGACTGAACCATTGTCACCCTTCGATTGAGTAGGACTTTAGTAATCCAACATTTCATTCCAGGTTCCATACTACTCATGAACAATGGCACAGAAAATTAAATACTTGCTTACCGGTACATGATGTGTCATGTCAAGTCAGATATCTAAAACCTAAAATGTGAACTAATAAGGAGCATCTTTATCTGTTACAGAGGTTGGGAATTGACACAAAGTCCTCGCTTTAATGTAGAAACTTGCTGAGACGAAAGTGGAGCTGTGGTTTGATGCCTTTTACAAACTAAGATTTTTACCTGCTAGAATGCACATTTGCACATTTGTTCATTCTATGACACTGCCAATGGGGAATTCTTCCATGCAGCCTGGAGTGACTCCAACCCAAGAATTGATCCAATCATGGGGCCCTGAAATGCTGTACTATTGGCCAAGGGTTCAGAGAAAAGTCAAATCAGGTTTCCATTAGTCTATCTTTTTCTAACGTAAAGTTAGGGGGGGGTTTACTAATATGAAGGTAACGTCCCTTTTTAAGCAGGAGGGGGAGGCTTTTGCTATTTTTGGAAAATAGTGGTTTGCTTGAAATTTGAATATACTCGAGTTACATCTTTCTGAATGTATTATAAAGAAGAACTCTGTTTATAAAGTGCCTTTAATGTGTCCAAAACAAGTAACAAATACTTCACTGCCAGTTAAATTTTGGAAGAGTAGTCATTGTTGTAATGCAGGCAAGTACAGCAGCCAGCTTGAACTACTCCATCCAGAAGTCTACTCTATTTACTTATCTGTCTGTATGAAGAACATCATGACATCAGACCTAAATTTTCATTTTGTTAGTTTGAACCTATGTTTCCTTCTACTTGTCTCAAACTAATTTCTCAGATTTATCTTTCCCATATCTTTTACTATTGTACATAACTCTATAAGGTCACATCTGATTGGTTTCTTTCAAGGTTCAAGAGCCAAATCTTAAGGATCTTTCTCCTCGTTCTTTGATGAAGTATTTGAACATCTTCCCCTGTATCTTGCTAACTAGAAGTGGACAGTCAAGACATGGTTAGTAGAGCATCGTATGGCTTGCAGATATAATAAACTTTTTGCCCACAAACTTATTGCAATTTTTTTTCAGTATTCACTGAAAAAACATAACTTCACAAAAGGTTAAACCCAGGTATTTCAAAGAATGCCAAAATAATTCTTAATGCTCCAATTATTCAAGAACTTTAGAAAATATTTGCTTTGCTCACCATTTACAATTAAATCAAATGCATTATTTTATTTGTGTTTATGACTTTGCTGGTAATAACAAACAGCTGAAATCTTTCTTTTACACAGTACCTATGAACAATATATATGTTTTTCCAAAACTCATGATTTGGATGAAACATTGATCGGTACTAAGTTAAGCAATCACAATCACGAGTGTTGGGAGATTTACAATCAGCCTCAGGACCCAGGATGAGAAAGAGAGAAAAAAAATTCAGATACAGTTATCATTCACCAACCCCGTCTGTAATGTGCACGCATGCACACATGGATGCCAAGAAAGAACAAAAGCAACCTTGACTGTGATGTTTCCCACTATCGAATAATCTCCTGACACTTGCTAATGGTGATGTATGTACTGAAGAAGACCCATCACTTCAGGTATGGAGGGTGGGCAAAATGTTAACTTTTGAACTTGGCAAATATTCAGAAAATGCAGGAAGATTTCTGATCAACTCATAATAAAATGAAAGTTTGTAAGAACTCTCTTCATTTACAGAATGACTTTATTCACAGGTCTGCAAATTTGGACTCCTTTAGGAATTCCATGCACCTCCCAGACCTGTGAATGCTACCAGCAAAAAAGTAAAGAGCAGAAATATCGTGGAAACACCATTACCTCTGAATCACACACTATCCTGACCTGAACATTTCCTTCATCACAGCTGAATCAAAATCACTGAATTCGCTAGCACTATTGCTGTAGCACCATTACCACAAAACTACAGCAGTTCAAAAAGAAAGCCTAATATCAACTTCTTGGGACAACTAAGGATAAGCAATAAGGCATCTCTCACATTTATTTTTTTTAAGTGCTCATACTGCACTGAAAGAAATGGCAATCCAGTTTTGACTATCCCTTCTCCAAGCTAAGGGTTACGCAGAGGTTTACCAACAAACAAAATCTCTATATTGACTTACCAAGCTGTCTGGCAGCCTTCAAGAGATTTTTCATATTTTCACTGACATTTTGATGCTCATTCTGTGTCACTTTCTCAACTAAATGGGTTATATCTTTCCAGGTCAACTCTGTCTTGCAAGAGCAGTCTTTCATCTTTGATCTTTTGGCCTGTGAATGATATGTTGAAAAACAGATAAAAATGAGATAATAGATAATTAACTAACCTCTAGCCAGTAAACAAAAAACATATCCTAAAAAAGCCAAGTGATATCCCACATTGAGAGAAAGAAAATAAAATAACTTGGATTACAATAATCGTAAAACCCAAAATGCTGAGATTTCATATTCATGAGGACAATATAGTTTAAAGGTAATGACTTGTGAGCCATCATTTATGCAATAATATGAACCTACTGCACAGGAACAGGATTTTGATATTAATAGGTAGTTATTTTGTCTCTGCTATTTTAAGTAAATAGCCTAAAGTGTTGCACTCTGCCTTTATTCAATTGTAACAGGATTAATTAAAACTGCAGGCTTCCAAAAAAAAAAGCGCTTCATGTTTTCACTTAAACATAGTTCAGGCAAATAAGAGCTAAAAGCTCATATAATGTTGAGATATTTAATTATAAAAATAGATACACTGCTATTCCCAAAATTTCATAATTGTACAAAATCCAAATAGAAATAAAACTGGTGGATCGATTCTTAAACACCAGCTTCCTATCAAACGGCAAGTATGTCCAGCTATTGCTTCAATTTAGCAAGGCATTTTGCTATTCTACAGCAAGCATCATGCATCCAAGACTCAGCAGTGTTACTAGTTATGTCTGTTTATCAAGAAAACAAGGATGCATTTGGATATCTGTTAAAAGGGTTTCAGGTATCTCTTCATGAACTGTACTCAAATTCAAGGACCACTCGTACTCTTGTTATGAATCATAATTTACAGCTGCTTGGTAGCACAGAGCTTGAATATTGCTGAAAATAGAGACATGTTGCCGAAGCGTTTCGTCTTGCACTCATCAGGACAAAAGCAAGAATGCCAAATTTCAAACGCTCACAACAATTTGTACTACAGGAAAAAAGGGGTGCTGGCTACAGTAGAATAGTGGTGCTATTATTTGGAATGGAGTCAGTTATGGTGGCAGGTGGAAATGGGGAATTAGAAACAAAAGGCAAACACACACACACACACAAGAAAAGGGAGTTAAAGAAAGGGCAGAGAGAAGCAAAAGCAAGTACAAACCTGACTTGAAAAAATACACACACTAATTTGGAATATGCTAAATTTTTTTGCATGTTATGCCTGTGCTGGTTACAAGAAGGATATTGGTGAGTACGCTGGTAGATATTATATTTAATACATATGGGTCTTTGTGAATATACAATTTCTTTTTCTGGGTCTAACTGCCACAAAAATCTAACTTTCTGAAAAAAAACTAAATTCCAGAGGCTCATTAGGTCAAGTGGTCTCAGTGCTACAATGCTCCATAGGACCATCTGAACTAATAGTAATTAGGACCATGACTTCAAACTAACCTGGAAGTCAATCATTTCAACAAAGCTAAAGAAAAATGCTCGTAATACTATTCCAAACAATCCATTTTTACAACAAAAGACAGTCTAATTTCCAGACTGCAATTTCCAAACCGCCTATGGAACAGAAAGGTGGGGCCTGGTGAGTTAGAACAGCCATCTTTTTCAAAGAGGTGAACATGGAGCTTATCCTAGTGGTTCAACAAGATATTTTTTAAAAATCAGAACTGATGGTAGTCAACAGGCCCTGATGGCATGCAGCTGTTTAAGTCAGAGAGAAGAGTGTGTTTCTGGCCACAAGTTCTCAAGTCTGGCTAAATATGTAAAAATTTAGCAATCGACTGGAGAAGGTGCCAATGTAACAACTTAATAACAACTTAAGATACAGGTAAATCAGAAAACAATGATCCAGTTGATCCAGTTACATAAGAACATAAGAAATAGGAGGAGTCGGCCATTCAGCCCTTCAAGCCCGCCATTCAATGAGATCATGGCTGATTTTCTACCTCAACACCATTTTCCTGCACTTTCCCAGTATTCCTTGATGTCTTTAATATGTAGAAATCTATCGATCTCAGTCTTGAATAGACTCAATGACTCTGGAGCAGAGAATTCCAAAGATTCACCACCCTTGGAGTGAAAAAACTCATCTTGATGCTAAATGACCTGCCCTTATTCTGAGACTGTGTCCCCTGGTTCTAGACCCCCAGCCAAGGGAAATATCTTTCCTGCATTTATCCTGTCAAGCCCAACTAAGAGTTGTAGGGAAGCTCTTAGAATTTATAATTTGAGATAAAATTAGTGGGCACTTGTGAAATGCTTCAGTTCATCAGCAACAGCCACCGTGGATTTGTTAAAAGCAATTGCATTTGAAAAATTTAAGAGAGTTTTTTTTTGAAGAGCTGACCTTATGGGTTATTTAAGGGGATGCTGTCCAAATGGATTTTCTGAAGGTATTTAATAGGGTCTCTCAAGAGGCCAGTTAGAAAAATTAATGGATAGAAAATTGGCTGGCAAACAGGAAACAGGGCAGTTTACCTCAGAGGTCAGTGTAGACCCGCTTTTTTTTCCATGTTTGTGGATGATTTGGACTTAGGTTTAGTGAAGACAACCACCAAACTTGCTAATAGTGTCAAAATAAGGGGGAATGTAGTAAATTTCAGGACTACCGACAGATTTAGGGAATGGGAAAATACATTTTATTATGAAGTAATACATTTTAGGAAGAATGCTAAGATACACTCAATAGAAAGATATAGAACAGAAAACATACATGTTGAAATGCATAATTTCAGAAAATAATTTTAGACAAATAATCCAATAAAAAAACTAATTTGGAATTTAAGAATTAAGTGCTAAAGTAAAGATGAAATGGTTCCACAAAATAGTACAAAAAATTGGTTACATCACAATTATTGAAATTTTGGATGCCCCATTATAGAAAGGACAATAAAGCCATAGCAGGCATACAGCACAGGTGCATCAGGCTGATGCCTGGGAAGAAAAATATGGTTAAGAGGAGAGACTTGAGGCACTAATACAATTTTAGCATAAATAAATACGAGGAGATTTAAAAAAGGTTTTTAACAATATGAAGAATTATCTTCTCTATGAACCAATGACAAGGGGTTACCAATTTTAAATTGTCAAGAGTGCAGGGTGAGGTTAGGAAGAATTTCTTGAAGGTTGTTGAAACATGGAGTGCTTTGCCACAGGGAGTAGCTAATGCAAAGACTGAGATACTTTTAAGGGAAACTGGAGAAATAATTTTTTTATTAGAGGAAAATAATGGTTATTGCAAAACGTGAGGCCAGGAGATGAGGTTTGGATTGCTCAAACAATGAAACAGCATAGATATGATGGACCAAATTACCTCCTTCTGTACTTTAAGTTCATGTGAGGTAAATGCGAGGTCTTGTGGCACAATGGGAGCATTCCCGCCTCTGAACCAGAAGCTCCGGGTTCAATTCCCACTCTAGGATTTGATAGCTAAGGAAGGTGTGTTCATAATGCAGCCAAACAGATTAAGGATCAGATTGTAAATTCTTCCAACATATGTCAATGGTAGGTGGTAAAGAGCAAAGTGCCATTGAGCCATAAAGCCAAGAAGTGCAAAGGTATCAAATTAAGAGGACTTGTTTGGGCTTAGTTGTGCTGCCCAAAAGGTTGCTGCTAATATTCAGACTCATATGTGAAGAGCAGCTATTTAAGTTCAGATTCCTGAATATATCCTGCACCTACAGAATTGTAACAACAGGAAACATCACCTCCTTCAGGAAACAAGAAAGAAAACAGAACATAAACTCTCTCTCCCCCACCACACCCCAAACAACATTTGTGCATTACAAATGAGCGCAATAACCTGCAGTGTTTTCCAGACTGCAATCTTGCCTCAATTCAAACAACACTTAGGAACCATTCAGGTTTGTGCTGCCTCAGTTATTCTGGAGGGAACTGGTCAGTAAGCAAACCATTAATTTTGCCCTATTGTCCGAGGAAAAAATGATAGGAAATTCATATCATATAATGGAGACGCTGTGTATTTCAAGTTTGTCAGTTATTAATTTAGTGCTTCATGGTCCAAAGATAATCATTTGATTAAATACTTGCAAATCCCAAAACCATTCTTTGGGAGTTCATATTTGGGAGTAAATTGAAATTGCAAAACCTGACTTGTTAGTCTTTACTGTAGAGATCTAGCTACAGTCTTCAAAGATGTAAGTTGAACTTGTACAAAATATTATTGTAATGCAGACATGGTCTTATCACTGAAACAGTCTCTTGGATGCATTTGTCTTTGCTTGATTTTAAACTAGATCAGATTGAAATGGAAAACATAATTGCAAAAACCCACCATCATCTCTGAAGAATCTGCAATATATTCATCTTGTCTGGTGACATTTGAGAAGGAGCGCAAAGCTCCTGTTAGACGAGGTAGTTCCATTTAATCCTGACTCACTGATCCATAGGAAGAGTAATCAAATTGCTACTGGGATTTGCAAAATCTGCAGGCAGAACAAAAATGAAAAGTACATGAAACTATTCAACTGAGATACTGAGTTTCTCAATAAGAAAAATATAAACTCTGGCAGTTATAGCCAGAATGCAATACAGTTGAATCGGTCCGACCACATCACTGTGTAATGAAAACATAAAGTACAGCACACAAAGAGATACACATAAACCAGAACAATGACTAATTCTATTCCCTTTTAAAACGGTGAATGAATGCTATAACTGATAACTGTGTGTGAATGATGCAACCAAAATTGATTTACTACCATGGAACCAAATATCCACTGTACTTGGGCTAATGTGTTGCAGAAGAAAAGGTCAAAATCTCTTTTTTCCCCTTAAAATAATGCATTATCTGTGCCTGATTGTGGAAGCTGTGGACCCAAAAAATGCCACCTGTTGCATGTATTCAGAAGATTTGATTTTCAGTGTAGTTAAGTTGAGCTGCATACACCCTCAACCTCTAGACTCTGGTGTTCGCTATTATGTCTGCCAATCCTGAAGGAACCAGTAGCAGCCAACTTACAGATATAAAAAACTGTATTCAATTTTAAAACAAAAAAAAATCCACCTGTGCAAAGGCACCTTTCAAAATGAAGCTGTGAACCCTTTGCAACATTCATCATTCTGCATTATCTTCAATTATGTCCATGCAGTCACCTTATCTGAACAGCGTTGTACTTATAGCATTAACATTTTTAAGTAATTTACACTACATTTATAACAATGCTCTTTCACTCTCCATATGGCCTAATGCAGAAAGACACTCTGTCTATTCTCAAACCAGAAAGTCCCAGGATCAATTTCCAGTCTGTACCAATTTAGCTAATTCCAAGTGAGTAGCAGGATGTTACAAAAGGTCTTAACACACTAGAAAAGGGGGAAAACAAATATCAGCCATGACTCCCAATCTGGATGCCAAAAAATGTGCTTGTGTGGACATCAGTTGAAGCCCTCCATGATCAAATACCATGCAACACTGATGACAGATTTTGTGCACTTAGTTCCTGCTGGAACAGGAACTCAATTTACTAGTTGGAGAGCTTTGCCAAGACTCCTGCCCTTTGCCACGGCATTAGTATCCTGCCTCTAGGTTCCCCGATCAGTCAGGGAGGGCAAGCAGGATGTTCAAAACCTATTGCAGTTCTCAATTATCTCAGCTTTGCTGAAAAGTCACAGGCGTGAAATATTAACTCTGTTTCTCTCTCTACAGATGCTGCTGAGCACTTTCTATCAATTTCTATTTTTCTCTCAAGTATGAAAGGAAGTGAGCAGCAGAAATGTGGCCCCTCCAGCCTGGAGACAGTGCATCAAAAGGATCAAAGGTATGGTTGTCAAATTTGCTGACAACAGAAAGATAGGTAGTAAAGTATATTGTGAAGAGGTCATAAGGAAGCAACAAAGCAACATAGATAGGTTAAGTGAGTGGGCAAGATCTGGCAAACGGAGTATAATGTAGGCAAATGTCTATTTTGGTAGGAAGAATTAAAAAAGCTTATTATCTAAATGGTGATAGGTTGCAGAGCTCAGAGATTCAGAGGGACCTGGGTGTCCTAGTGCATGGATCACAAAAGGTTAGCATGTAGGTACAGCAGGTAATTTGGAAAGCTAATAGAATGTTATCATTTATTGTGAGGGGAATTGGTTACAAAATTAGGAAAGTTATACTTCAATTGTACAGGGCATTGGTGAGACCACATCTGGAGTACTATGTACAGTACTGGTCTCTTTATTTAAGGAAATATGTAAATGCACTAGAAGCAGTTCAGAGAAGGTTTACTAGAACAAATAACAGGAATGGGCGGGTTCTCGTATGAGGAAAGGTTGGACAGATTAGGCTTGTATCCACTGGAATTCAGAAGAGTAAGAGGCGACTTGATCAAATCCATTAAGATCCTGAGGAGTCTTGACAGGGTCGATGTGGAGATGTTTCCTCTGGTGGGAGAATCCAGAACTAGGGGTCACTGTTTAAAAATAAGGAGTCGCTCTCAGAGGGCTGAGTGTCTTTGGAATGCTCTTCCGCCAAAGGTGGCGGAAGCAGAGTCTTTGAATATTTTTAAGGCAGAGCTAGATAGATTCTTGATTAACAAGGGGGTGAAAGGTTATCGGGGTAGGCAGGAACGTGGGGTTGAGGTTACAATCAGATCAGCCATGATCTTATTGAATAGCAGAGCTGGCTCAAGGGGGCGAGTGGCCTACTCCTGCTTCAGGATGTCAGGAAAGGTGAGTGGCGTTACACCTTCAAAGCCCTACACTCTGACTTTATCAGCATTCTCCTGTACAGCAGTCCTCAGGATAACACACCTTGCAGCTCGATTTTTGGTCACCTGTTCTAATATCTCATTATGACTCAGTGTTAAATTTTTTTTTGTAAAGTTGCTGTGAAGCACCGTGGGATGTTTTATTAAAGGTACTATAAAGTAGAGGGGGGGAAATATTAAGGTGTTTGGCATCCTTGAAAGTGGATAAATCACCATGCCCAGACGAAAGGTATCCCAGGCTGCTAAGGGAAACAAAAGAAGACATAGCAGAGGCTCTGACCATTTTCCAGTCCTCTGTGGCTCTAGGCATATAACTGCTACCACTGTACAGTCATTTTAAAAAAGGAGGAAAAGTTAGCTTGAGTAATTACAGGCCAACCAGCCTAACCTTTGTGGTGAGCAATTACTGGAAAAAATCTGAAAGAGAGACATGGATTAATCAAAGACAGTGAGCATGAATTTGTTAAGGGGACGTGATGCCTGACGAACTAGGTTGAATTTTTTGAGGGAGTAATGAGGATGCTTGATGAGGGTAGCGCATCTGATTTAGTCTACATGAGTTTTAGCAAAGCTTTTGACAAGGATCCAGAGAACAGGCTGATCAGTAAATTAAAAGCTCATGGGATCCAAGGGAAAGTGGCATTTTGGATCAAAAGTTAACACAGTGGTACGGAGCAAAGGGTTATAATCAGCAGGTGTTTGTGTGACTGGAAGGTTGTTTCAAGTGGGGTTCTGTCGGGCTCAGTATTTATCCCTGGCTATAAATTGGCCATGTGTTGATACTGAGGAAGAAAGCTGTAGACTGTGGGAAAATATCAATGGATTGGTCAGATGGGCAGAAAAGTGTCAAATGGAATTCAATCCAGAGAAGCGTGAGGTAATGCATGTGGAGGGAGAAATAAGACAAAAGAATTTACCATTGATGGTTGGATTCTGAAAAGCACAGAGGAACAGGAGGAGCTTGCAGTCTATGTCTACAGATCTGTGAAAATAGCGGAACAGATAAATAAGGTGGTCAAGGCATACAAGATAGCTTAGATTATTGAGTAGGGAGGATACATTTGAACTTTATGAAACACCAGTTAGACCTCAGCCAGAATTGTGTACACAGTTCCGGTCACATTACAGGAAGGGTGTGATCATACTCAAGGGTACAGAAGAGATTCACAAGGATTTTGCCAGCAATGGAGAATTTTATAAAGAAAGATTAGATCGACTGGGTTTATTTTATCAGACGGGGATGCTGGGGGTGAGGGGAATAAAATTTTGAAGGGCCTGGATAGAGTGAATAGGAAAGATTTTCCTTAGCAGAGAGGTCAATAACCAGGCATTTGGTGGAAGGTTAAAGGGGAGTTGAAGAATTTTTCACTTAAGAGTTTGGGGGTTTTGAACTCCCTGCCTTAAAAGCGTGGTAGAGGCAGAAGCCCTCATCGTATTTAAAAAATACATGGACTGGTTATTGAGGTGCCACAACCTACAGGGCTATATACCAAGAACCGAAAAGTGGGATGAGGACAGACAGCTGTTTTTTCCAGCCGGCATTGACATGATAGGGCACAGAAGGATTCCATTTGGCCTAAGTCTATGTTTCTATAAATGCTAGTTGTTGGTGGTGGTTCAAGCCAGCCTACCAAAGCTTTTTGTTAAAAACTCCTTCTTTCAAGGCTCAGCTCCAATGGTTCAGCTCCAATGGCATGAACTGCCCAAAAAGCAGTGGAGACTGGGACATGGAATATATTCAAGGCTAAGTTAGACAGATTTTGGATCTACCAGGGAGTCAAGCAGGGTGACTAAACTCCCAGCAAAACATTTGAAGGACACTTTAGCGTCAGCACAAATCTGAGAGGGCAGAGAGGGTAAGAGCAGGGGGTGCTGCTCCATAAGAACAGGCTTGTGGACTCAGAGACGTGATTACCCTGAGTGCAAATCAACACATTCCCAGGGCCAACGCATGTGTAAGAAAACTGGTCAACATATTCGCAAAACAAAACACTGGCCGAAGCACGCAGAGCTGAAATTCTGCCAGGCAAAAAGCAGAATTATGTGACAGTTCTGGAAAATCTAGGACAGTTGGTTACCCTGACATCAAAGGTTACGTGGAACAGGCAAGAAAGTGGAGTTCAGGCCACAATCAGATCAGCCATGATCTTAACTGCAAAGCAAAGCAGGGTCAAGGGGCCAATTTGCCTTCTCCTGCTCCTATTTGCATGTTGAGTAAGGGGAGAATTCCCCAAGAAGGATGCAGGTCTTTTAATACTGTGTCTAATCCTACAATTTTCTCTAAACTTTCAGTCAAAACATGACTTTGCCTGTGATTAAACAATCGTGTGCTCCTATAGTTCATAGGTTTCAATCCAGTAAAAAAAATTCAAACCATCTATTAAGGCTCAGAAATCTCAATTTGACTGAAAATTATTCAAGGGCTCAAATCACAGGAAAACCACGAACGAAATTTACAATCATTAAAACGTAGACAATTCCCTTTATTTTTTAAAAGAATACATTCGAAACAGCTTATAAACATCTGCTACATTTCACTCTGGGTTCATTGTAAAACTCGAGTGCTCCCAAATATGATATCCTGCGACGGTAAAGGTCACTTGATCAACAAAGCAAAACGTTCAGCCTATTTTCCCCAGGTAATTGCATAGTTGTATAAGCAGGAGTGGTGGCATTACACAGAAACATGTCGGCACTTTCAGATTCACTTCCAAAAAGCCACGTCCATACATCACCTCACGTGTGACCATTCAGTCCACCAGCCACAGCCTTCCAGGAAGTGTGGCAGGGAGCATGCGCAGTTGCTGCAAAGCCCGCCGGGACTTGTAGTTCCCCGCCCCCGCCGGCAAACTCAGTTGCTATTTAGGCCACACACACACTAAACACTTTGCTCTGACTGATTTGCCCCCAACCCCGACAAACCTCTTCTGTTTCCACCCCCTCGACTGGAACCAAGCCAGCCAGCGTGTCAGCATTATTTCTATTTATCGCCACTCTCCCTGTCCATCTTACCCATTCAGAGTAAGGTACACCTACCGCTATAAACTCCTCGCAGCGCGCACACACACACACACACCGGCTGGGGAAGCCGACTGCTCCTGCAGCCACTGCCGTCACTGCGTAACTCTGCGTGCCGCGTGCGTACCGGGGGGGGGGGGGGGGGGAGGGGCTAAGTCCCCGATTCTTCCCCACCTGTGACGCTGCGAAGACCGGCCTCCTTTGTATGACGCCATCGGGGTTCTGCGGCCCGGCAGTTAACGGCCGTCGGCGTGAACCGCTCCGCGCATGCGCCCCTGCTGAAACTGCAAACGAGTGGCGGATCGGGGAGAAAGCGCATGGGATTGTGGCCCAGGTACTTCTCAGTCAAGTTCCGTGCAAAATGTAACGGCACCTGAAAGATTGGCAACCCCCACGCTTAATAATTGTTCGCGCTCTGAGCTGGAGAGGAGGGCTGACAGTCGTTAGCGTTCATTATAAAAAGCAAAATACTGCGGAGGCTGGAAATCTGAAATAAAAACAGGAAATGCTGGAAAAGCTCAGCAGGTCTGACAGCGTCAGCGGAGAGAGAGAGAAACGGAGTTCACTTGGAAACTCCGTTCCCCTCTCTCCACAGATGCTGCCTATCCTGCTGAGTTTTTCCAGCATCTCCTGCTTTTATTAGCAATCATCATCTGGCTAAAAGTGTACTTACGCTGTTTATTACTAGACTTAAATTTCCCTGGTTTTAATCTTTGAGTTTTGATGGACAATTGGCGTTGCAAATGCGAAAGCGACGTGATGAAAATCACAGGGAGGTGTCAACGCGAGATTCTGATTTTGCAAAGCTAACGGCAGAGTGGCACACATAGGACAGCAACTTGTGGCAATTCACAGGGTATCGTCCTGGCTACAAGTTGCTGGCTGTTTTTTAAGGGTTTGTGTTGTTTCAGCAAAATCTGCCCTATAATGTCTGCATCACTGCTCAGATTAAATTATCTGAATTATGTCAATTGTGCTTTATGAAGGCAACGCAGAAGTAACTGCACAGATGTCAGTTAAGTAAGTACACAACATTGATGATTTCAGACGAACGAAGAAAAAAGATCCAACCTGGCCAATTAATATTGCTACTCCAAATAATCAGCAAAGTGATGGAAAGAGTTGCCAACTGAACCTTCAAGCAACTATTGCCACCAAACTACTCTGGCCAATGATCAGTTGATGTCAGGACCACTCAGCTCCAGATCTCATTACACCAAACATGGACACGAGCTGAATTCCAGAGGTTAGGTGAGATGGTTGTGGGGGAGTAAGCCTGACTGATTGTGGCACTAAGGGACATAATCAAACTAAAGTCAATGGGAATCATGGGGAAAAGTCTCCAGTGGTTAGAGTCATATTTGGCACAAAGGAAGATGGTGTGGTTGTTGAATTCTAGTCATCTCAGTCCCAGAACGTTGATGCAAGAGTAGCTCAGGACAGCGTCTTTTGTTTAACTATGTTTACCTGCTTCCTGAATGGCCTTTCCTCCATCATTGGGTCAGAAATGGGACATTCACTGGTGGTTGTACAGTATTTAGCTCCATTCGCAAATTTTTTAGATATTGCAGCACGCTATGTCTACACGTAGTATGACCTGGACGAGATCTAGACTTCGGCTGATAAGTGACAAGTTCACATTAAATGCTAGATAATGATCATCTTCAACAAGAGAGAGCCTAACCACCTCCTTTTGGCATCAGCAGTGCTGAGTTCACTGCCATCAAGACCTTGTTGGTTACCAATGACCAAAAACTCAATTGGACCAGACAAAGAAGTACCATGGTTAATAATCAGATCAGAATCTAAGAATATTCTGTGGTAAGTGGTTCAGTTCCTGATTCCCCAGATTGTCTCCCTCACCTACAGGGCATGTCAGGATTGAGATAATACACACAGCAGACAGTGGAGTGTACTCCACAGGGTGCTTTGCGGCAAATCATCAAAGTTACTTCAGCAGCACCTCCCAAATTTCCAAAGGGCACCAACTAGAAGGTGTATTGGAGTACTGTCAGCTCCAAGCCACACAGCACCCTGCCTTTGGTATATTTAGCTGTTCTTTCATTGTTACTAGTTATAATCCTGGAACATCCCATTTTACAACATTGTGGAAGCGCATTCATCATATGGCTTTAAGCGGTTCAAAATGGCAGCACACCATCACCTTCCCAGTCAAATATAGGTGGACAATAAATGCCAGTCTTGTCAGCAATGCCCGCATTCCAGAGGTGAATTTTTAAAAAATCATCTTGTATGTTTCATTCAGAGGACTAGTCTCACAGGAGATGTCGTGCAGATGAGTCTAACATTAAAAAAAAGTGAATTTTGGTTTCAGTTTACTGGGTTTGTCTAGTTTAGGCATAGACATTGGTCCATTCAAATTTACATTTTGCAGAAAGCTTTCTTGAGAAACAACCAGTTGTCCTGCAGAAAATAGTTTCCTGTTTTTTTTGGGACAAGAAATCACAAACACTTTCCGGTATCTAGCTCCTTGCAAATTTAGACATTGTTTCTACTATGTGATACCTGTAGAATTGCAGCAGCTGCGGTAACTATTTGTATGGACCCAAGGAAAACTGGTTCGCAAAGGCTTGCAAAAATGAATGGTGACTATATTTTCAGTGTTACCACTTCCCTGGCAGATGATTCAATCATGCACTGAAAGATGAATTTCTTCTATTTCACAGTTGGACATCCTTGAAACGGTGGCTGATTGATAATATATGTGAAACTGCCACAAAAATGAACTCCATTTATTTTTTTAACTACTAGTTTAGTTAGTAGCTGGGAATGATAATGCTTTTGATGGATCTGTTCTTGCAGCGTGAATTTTTTCCAACCATATCCCATTGCATAGAATGTTTCCTACATTACAACAGTGACTACAGTTCAAAAGTACTTTGTTGGCTGTGAAGCACAGGGACACCCTGAGGTCATGAAAGGTGTTATATAAAGACAAGTCTTTCCTTATATAAGGATTACTGAATTAGCCACAGTGTGTGGAAATGATGAATAAAGAAGGTTTAAAATAAAACAAACTCATCTTGCATAGTTTGTGTCATAGTTCAATGTTTTGCATCCTCCATATGTGGTATTTCCTCCCAGCTCTGCCTTCAGTGCTTGTAGGGGTGCAACAGTAATATTTTGTTAGTATAAAGGCAAAATTTTGTTAGTTACTGCAGTAGTAGGGTCTGGTACATACAGGGTTAATGTGGGACTGAGCACAGTACCACCCACTCAGTGATGTAAGAGGGCACATGACCCAGAGTCAGGGTCAGTCTAGAGATGGACAAAGACCTAGGATGGAGTCAGCTCCATACCTGTACCCTTCACTACATATGTATATAGTTATGAGTTGTTAATAAAGAATTCCTGTTAATTTACTCAAGGCTACAAAGCCTCCTTCATGGTGTCCAGAGCAGGATTCTTCATGGTGTCAGTGTTTGGATCAAAAACCCTTATCCTCACAAGCATGCAGAAAAACTAAGAAAAAGGACACCTTCAACAGATTCTGAACTGAAACAAGCTCCCAACTGAAGCTATAGATGCAGAGAAAATTCACCAGAAAGAAAAAGCTTCAGAGACAGAAAAGCCTGAATCTCCCTTGGAGATCCAGCTTCAGCAAGCAGAGCTCATAGCCTGCAAGGGTGAGATAATTTTTTTTAAATTCCAGGCCAGCCTGTCCTGAGAAACCCCTTTTCATTTATTCAGTCAGAAACATCATTTGAAAGAAACCTGTCGCAAATCCCGATCCCCGACTCCGAGTCTCAATGTGTGGCTCCCGAGTTCAGCAAAGGAAAAATATTAATAATGTATTTTATCTACTTGGGTACCTTGGGACTATCTGATTTCCTAAACAGCAGGTCTGCGGCCCTTTTCTATGCACCTCGATTCGCAATGCTATACCGCTGATTAAATTAAGTCGGCAGCTCGGTGACCCATGTAGCCATTGCGGAACCTTCTTCTTCAGCCTGAAGCACACTGCCGCCATTTTGGAAAGCTCGCCAAAAACCGGCAAGCGCTGGAAGATCCATTGTTCGGCAGTGAACGTCAATTCTCAGAACTGTGCCCACACTTTTAAAAATCCTCAAAATGGATTGTAATTCCACACTTCCAGCTCCACTGGGATTCACTAATGGTCCGGACTAGCCACACAATTGGAGTCTTTAGAGGAGAAGATTTTTAAGATGCAAAATTGCTGCAGGTCTGCCAAATTTCATGGTGTTTTAAAATCCTTTGTTTAAAATATTCAAGAGAGCCAAATTCAATAAGAGAGTCCAGCTGCCTGGGCAACCTGTCGATTCCTTCATAAGCAATCTCTACAGGCTGGCAAGAGGGATGCGAATATGGCAATTTAAAGTCTGAGCTTGTCCGAGACAGAATTGTGCTGGATATTGCAGATGACTCACTCTCTCACCTCCCACCAGCGAAAGATGATCTTACCTTAAATGAGGGTATCCCATCACTGTCCTGACTTGTGCCTTGTAGATGGTGGACAGGCTTCGGGGAGTCTGGAGTTGAGTTACTTGCTGCAGGATTCCTAGCCTCTGACTTAGTCTTGTAGCCACAGTATTTATATGGTTAGTCCAGTTCAATTTCTGGTCAATGGTAACTCCCAGGATGTTGATAGTGGGGAACTCAATGATGGTAATGTCATTGAATATCAAGGGGGGATAGTTAAATTCTCTCTTGTTGGAGATGGTCATTGCCTGGCACTTTTGTGGCACGTATGTTACTTGCCACTTGTCAGCCCAAGCCTGGATATTGTCCAGGTCTTTCTGCATTTGGACATGGACTGCTTCAGTATCTGAGGAGTCACAAATGGTGCTGAACATTGCGCAATCATCAGCAATCATCCCAGCATTTGACCTTATGATGTAAGGAAGGTAAGTGATGAAGCAGCTGGAGATGGTTGGGCCTAGGACACTACCCTGAGGAACTCTTGCAGTGATGTCCTGGAACTGAGATGATTGAACTCCAACAACCACAACCATCTTTCTTTGTGCTAGGTATGACTCCAACCAGCGGAGAGTTTTCCCCCTGATCCCCATTGACTCCAGTTTTGCTAGGGCTCTTTGATGCCACACTCGGTCAAATGCTGCCTTAATGTCAAGGGCAGTCACTCTCACCTCACCTCTTGAGTGCAGCTCTTTTGTCCATGCAAGCCATACTTGGCTTATGCATGACACAGGTGTTATACTCCAGAAAGCCAGCTGATGAAGGACAGAACTGGAGTTATAAAGGAACTATCATATTTTTCCTATCATATATATTGTGGGATGCCTTAAAGCAGTCTTATGCTTGTGTGTGTGTCTGTTTCTGTGTGTGACAAATTTACTTAAACTGCAGACAGTCAAACTGCAAAGTTTGAATCACCCAAAGGGGTTAATTGTAAAAAAACAGGCATTTGAAATGTTAATGGACGAACTAAGTAAGATGCAGTGTGAATGAAATTTGCATTTTTAGATAAGTGGAGAGGTTGTTGGCTTTTCAAAGGGACATGATAAGATGTTTACAACTGGCAAGATAAAAAGGGCAAAGTTATTATGTTTATTTTTCCTATAAGTGTTGGCCATAATGACAATATGGAAGATTTTTATATTCTGGGCAAAGTACATTCCAAAGACAGGATTTACAGATCCATGGGATTTACAGATCAAAAGGGAGAGATATATTTAAAGAAGAATGGAAGGCTGTATATGGGGCGGCCATGTGAGATCTTGACTTTGTGAAACGGACTTGTGAAGAAGCAGCCTCTAGCCACCTCAGAGAGCCGTGCTTGCTTGTTCCAGAGTGCAAGGTTTTCTTTTTAGAAGCCTTGGAAATCCATTGTCCCGTGAGAGAGAGAAAGAAGCTGTGAAATATCTCCCTTATAGAAACAGTGGATGCTTGTAGTAATCTTGCTGGATGTTTTATAGATTAATAATCCATTTTGGCAGTTGCCTAAATAGGGTGAGTAGCTGGGAGCCTAGTTAAGTATAAACCTTATGGAAACTGTTATGAAACCAAATGTAACTGTGTAACAGAAATCTTGTGTGGTTACGTTTTCTTCTCTTTTGTTAATAAATGTTTTAAGTTAATTTTTAAAATCTCTAAAGGTGGGAGTGAACTCATTACTTCTGACTTCAGTGCACAAACCTCGTAATAAATACAAATTGCAAAATCATTGTGATGGCATGGCTAAGTTTCCCTCTGGGATTTGGTCACTCTGGCACATACCACTGCCATATCATAACAGAGTCAATCTTTGCACACTTTTATAAGCATTTATTTAGAGTTGCACATTACAAGCATGCAGCACATCACCCAACAACAACATTTTCAATTTGTGTTTATTTATAACTCTTTCAAGTTATCAACAGATCGCATGTAACTCTTTCAAGTACATTCACAGTTCTTGGTTTCTGGAAGTGGGACATGAACCCACAACCTTCTGATTCAAAGGCGAGGGTGTTATGAACTGAGCCACAGCTGACACCTCTGTGTTTATTTATACTCTTTCGAGTTATCAACAGTCACAGATTGCAACTCTTTGAGTACAATTATAGTTCTTGGTTTTCTGGGAGTGGGACATGAACCCACAACCCTCTGATTCAAAGGCGAGGGTGCTATGAACTGAGCCACAGTTGACACCTCTGTGTTTATTTATATGGGCACAAGTGAAACTCCAGTTAATGCCCATCACCTGCATACAATTAAACACAACTAATATAGAATTAACAACAAGAAAGGAGGTGCTTTTCGACTCAGACATTTTGAGGCAACAACATGCCTCCTAAAGATGACAAGAAGAGGAAATATGGAGACAAAGGGGGCAAAAAGGATAATGACCCAGTAAACAAGACTGGAGGCAAGAAGTGGTCAAAAGGAAAAGTAAGGGACAAGCTGAACAACTTGATCCTTTTTGACAAAGCCACATATGATAAACTGTTGAAAGAGGTACCAAACTACAAACTCATCATGCCTGCAGTCATCTCTGAAAGACTAAAGATCAGAGGTTCTCTGGCCAGGGCTGTCCTGCAGGAGCTGCTTGCGAAAGGTATGATCAAGCTGGTGTATAAACACAGAGCACAGGTAATTTACACACAAAACACCAAGGGAGGGGATGCACCTGCTGCTGCAGATGACGTGTAAACAGGTTCTGGAATGGATCCCAAGTGAGGATATTTAGATACAAGTGTAAAATAAAAATGAAACTGTTGTACTACAAAAAAGAAGAAAGGAGGTACCATGTAGTTCATTGTTCCACACCATTAAGCCATTCCAACATTGAAAACATCTCTAGCAGGTGCCGCAGTCTGGATAGTTTATACTTGATTTTGAATCCTGCCTGGATCATCTCCAGCAGTGATTCACTGAATCTTCACAGAATCTTTACAGTGCAGAAGGAGGCCATTCAGCCCATCGAGTCTGCACTGGCTCACTAAAAGAGCACTCTACCTAATCCCACTCCCCTGCCTTATCCTTGCAACCTTGCACATTCATTCTTTTCAGATAGCAATCCAATTCCCTTTGAATACCTGAATCGAACCAGCCTCCACCACCCTTTCAGGAAGTTCGTTCCCGACTCCAACCGCCCTCTGGGTGAAAATTTTTTCCTCACATCACTTCTACTCCTTTTGCTCATTATTTTGAATCTGTGCCCTCCAGTTCTTGATGTCTTCTTGAGTGGGAACAGTTTCTCACTATTTACCCTGTCCATACCCCTCAGGATCTTGAACACCTCTGTCAAGCCTCCTCTCAGCCTTCTTTGCTCCAAGGAAAACAGACTCAACCTCTCCAATCTATCCTCACAGCTACAGTTGGTTATTCTAGAATCATTCTTGTGAATCTCCTCTGTACTCTCTCCAAAGCCTTCACATCCTTCCTCAAGTACGGCACCCAGAACTGGACACAGTATTCCGGATGAGGCCTCACTAGTGTCTTATACAAGTTTAACTTGACCTCCTTATTCTTGTACTCAATGCCCCTATCAATAAAACCTAGGATACCATATGCTTTATGAACTGCAACATGAACTCTCAACATGCCCTGTCACTTTCAATGACTTATATACATATACACCGAGATTCCTTTGTTTCTGCACCTCCTTTAGAGTTTCTCCCTTTATTTTATACTATCTGCCCACATTCTTCCTGCCATAGTGAATCACCTCATACTTCTCTGCATTGAACTTCATCTACCATTTGTCTGTCCAATCCACCAATATGCCTATGTCCTTTTGAAGTTCAAGGCTATCTTCATCACAGTTGACAATACTTTCAATCTTCATATATCCACAAATTTTGAAACCATGCCCTACACACCACAGTCTAGGTCATTAATATATATCAAGAAAAGCAAGAGCCCCAACACTGACCCCTGGGGTACTCCACTACAGACCTTCCTCCAATCTGAAAAACAATCATTTATCACTACTCTCTGTTTCTTGTCAGTCAGCCATTTTCTTATCCAAGTGCTGACTTTCCCTTTTATTCCATGAGCTAAAGTATTGCTCACAAGTCAAATCAAAAAATGAAAATGGCCCTAAAAAGAAAATACAGTTGGTTGATACACATCAAAGCAGTAAATTGGGCAATTTTCCCCATTCCTGCAGCTCAGGATGTTGAATCTCCTGATCACAGTGAATGCAGGAAAATTGAATAGGGAGGGGCACACCTCTACACCCCTCAGTATCCTCCCATTTAATGTGTATTCCTTTTCCTTGTTTGCCCTCCCCAAATGCATCACCTCACAATTCTCTGCGTTGAATTCCATTTGACATTTTTCTGCCCATCTGACCAGTCCATTGATATCATTGATATTAATATTGCATTGATATTGGTGTCAGGTTCATGAACTCGAATTGAAAATCAAACTGTTTTTGTCCTCACATGTTACTTTCCCACCCAGCTTTACATCATCAGCCAACATGGATACCCTGCACTCGTCACTTCTTAGAAGTCATTGATATAGATTGTAAATAGCTGAGTTTCCAGCACCGATCTTTGCGGCACTCCATTGGTAACATCATATCAACCTAAAAGTTGGTTTTGCTCCCTGTTTATTGTCTTTTAACCAATCCAGGAGATGGATTTTAGATGACTGATTTTAGCTGAGACGTGGTAATCAGTCTTTTGTCTCTGCAACCACAGGAGATTAAAGTTCAGTCTTTTGCATTTTTCTTATCTCCCTTTCAAGTGTCTCTGATTGAAGAAGGCCCTGACACCTTTTCAGGTGCGACATTCCATATTATCTCAGGACAGGTCTATCAGTATAATCCACATAGGAATTTTTCCAGAAAGCAGTCACTTTACATTATCAGCCATCTTTTGCTCTGTAATCAGCTTTTCATGACACCTGCTAATTACATCCTCAGATGTTATCCTCTATTAAGTTGACAGACACTATTTCCCCTTCATAAAACCATAGGCAGAATGTTCGGGTCGGCGAGCAAGGGTGGGGCCTGCTCGCCAACGCGTGAAATGACACGCGATGATGTCAGGCGTGCGTCCCGACGTCATTGCGATATTTCATTTAGCGGGCGCACGCCGGAGTCGGTTGCGCGCCCGCCGAAATATCAACAGCCAATAAAGACCATTAAGAAATCAATTAAAGCAGTTAAGAATGCTGCCCGTCCAACCTTAAGGTTGGCGGGCAGGTGAAGAGCCCAGGCGACCTTCGCATTTTTCATGAAACCTCTCCATGGGCGGGATGAGGTTTCATGAAGTGTTTAAAAATTGAATAAAATGTTTTTTAAAAATTCATTGGCATGTCCCAGCTCATGTGATCACATGAGGGGGCAAGTTTTAAAATTTTTAAATTTCCTTATTTACATGTTTAAAACTTTAACTAATCTCCCTGAGGCATCTCTGTGCCTCAGAAAGATTTCTGCGCTCTTTCGCACGCATGCGCGAAAGAGCACAGGCCCCGACTCAAGGAATTCCCGTCCCCACAGGGAGCACTCAGCGCTTCTGAGCGCGTATCACGCTGGGCAGGCCTTAATTGGCCTGCCCACGTAAAATGGCAGCGTGGACCCGATCAGGGGCAGCGATCGGGTTCACGCCCGTCCCCGCCTGCCCCTGCACAACACCCCTCCCCCCCGAATGGGGGGAAAATTCTCCCCCATGTTGACTCTGACTAATCATAATTTCCTAAATGTCCTGTCACCATTTTCTTAGTATGGGATTCCAGCATTTCTCCAGGGACTGACGTCAGACTAACTGGCCTGTTTTCTCTCCCCCTTTTTTTTGTATAGCGGGGTTACATCCGCTACCTTCCATTCCAGCATCTTGGGAATTTTGGAAGATCACAACAAGCGCATCCATTATTTCTGCATCCACCCCCTTTTGGAATCCTAGGATGTAGGTCGTCAGGTCCAGGGGATTTGTCAGCTTTTAGTCTTTCTAATTTCTCCAGCAATTTTTCTTTAAGTTCCTCACTCTCATTAGACCCTTGGTTCCCCAGAATTTCTAGTGCATTTTTGTGACTTCTCATAGGAAGTCAGGGCAAAAATTATTTGTGGAATGTGATGTGGACCCAGCTGAAGGATCGTCGTGGATAGATTGTCTAACTGAAAAAAAGAGAGAAAAAACAATTTGGGATCCTTTTTATTTCATTTTGCTGTTCATTGCAAACTCATTTTGCAGTTGTTTTCTGGAAACTCAACAAGTTGCTTCGGCTTCCTGAGGTAAAGGGGGCTAAGCTAACTGCTGATATTTTCAGAGAGAATCGGGAGATGCTGGGCAGTATCGTCCCAGATTTGCACTAAGTGACGTTTTGCTTGCCGGCCGCGATGGTGGCTATATCATCCCAAACCCTCCACGTTAATTATGCATTCTCGGGAAACATGCTGTTTCCGTGGCAGGCTGGCTCTCAGTCGCCCGCCACAAACATACGTATGAATTTACAAACAAGGAGCAAGAGTAGGCCATTCAGCCCCTTGAGCCTGCTCTGCCATTTAATAAGATTATGACTGATCTGATAGTAACCTGAAATCTGCATCCCACCCACCCCCGATAACTTATCACCCCCTTGTTTACCAAGAACCTATCCACCTCTGCCTTAAAAATATTCAAAGACTCTGCTTCCACCACCTTTTCAGGAAGAGAGTTCCAAAGGCTCACAATCTTCTAACTGAAAAAATGTTGCCTCATCTCCGTTTTAAATGGGTGACCCCTAGTTCTAAAACAAAAACAGAATTACCTGGAAAAACTCAGCAGGTCTGGCAGCATCGGTGGAGAAGAAAAGAGTTGATGTTTCGGGTCCAGACCCCTAGTTCTAGATTCTTCCACAAGAGGAAACATCCTCTCCACATCCACCCTGTCAAGACCTCTCAGGATCTTATATGTTTCGATCAAGTAACCTCTTACTCTTCTAAACTCCAGCGGATACAAGCCTAGTCTGTCCACCCTTTCCTCATAAGACAACCCACCCATTCCAGGTATTAGTCTAGTAATCCTTCTCTGAACTGCTTCCAAAGCATTTACATCCTTCCTTATTTAAAGTTCAGCCCCGTGCACACCTTTCAGTGTTTCCAACCCATGACTGCTGGAAAGGAAACATGGCCCTGAAAGGCAAAAAGTCTGCAGCCCCTAGGTTCAATGACACATCCCTCGAGCGCCTTTTGGATGCGGTGGATGAACTAATTTTCTCCCCTTGTTTCTGCAGGCACATCTGCCAAACAGCTGACAGAGTGCACAACCCAGGGCCTCCAGTCAAGCCCCAAAGAAACCTATGAAGAGGAATCTGAAGGCATCCTCCTTGAAGTCCCGTCACAGCGCTCACCCACACCCTCCACCAATGCAGAGACACATACCTCAGTGGGGCCTAGCTTTAGAGTAACCTCGGGATCACAACCTGGTGAACATCTCGCACTGTCTGATTCACAGCAGGAGGGACTTCCCAGGTGTCCGGCACTCAGAGGACTGCTGGAGGCCAGAAATTTGCTGAGTCCAACTCAGATGACGAGCCTCTGGATTCGGTCATGTCACAGTTGCTGGAGCTGCAAAGCCAAGCTCGGGAACGTCAGGAAGGGATGTCCGCTGCACTCCTCAGATTGCAAGGCACGATGGAGGAGTCTGCCTGCCATCAGGCTGAAGTGATAGCACTGGCATGCCAACGCACTGAGATCAACACTGATAGGATGGCGGCCGCCATGGAGATCTTGGTCCAGGGTGTTGCTCCAGCAAATTTGGCCTCCACAATGTGTACGTGAGAGGGGTGTGGGGCAGCTCAATCTCACTCCAGCTACCCCTTCTCCTCAAGGAGTCATCCAGGGGCCCTTGGGCACACATAGGGAGGAGGATCAACAGTGCGCGATCTGGGGCCATCCACCCAGGTGACTCTGGGAATGTCCGGACCATCCGAATCCCCTCTTCCTGTGACCCCAGCAGTTCCAGCTCCACAGCTCAAGGAGTGTGCCTCTGTCACAGAGCAGGTCCCTGAAAGCAGGCCAGGGCGCTCCAGGTCTTGGCCCTCCAGAGTTCGATAGTCATGGTCATCACAGAAAGGGTGTAGCAGTGAGCAGTCTGCCTCCACTTCCGCTGTGGATGTCCAGGAAGCACCAAGATGTAGCAACAGGGTTAGGAAGGTTAAGAAGATGTAACTCTTTTGGAGTCAACCAAATAAATTAAATTAACAAAATCAAGGACAAAATAAATATAGCCTCTAAATTAGGGTAGCTGTAAAACCAAAGACAAAATTTAAAGGAAACTTACAAACATCAAACCAAAATGTGATTAAGAGGGTCGATTATGCACCCCAGCCCCCGCAGTGCCCACTGGGCATGGAAGGCCTCAACAGTGCCGGCAGACACCACATGCTCCCTCTCCAGTGACACCCGGCCGCAAACGTAGCCGCAGAAGGGCAGACAGTCGGGTCGGACAACCCCCTTGATCGCCCGCTGCCTGGACCTATTAATGGCTAACTTGGCCAAGCCCAGGGGCAGGTTCACGAGGAATTCCTCCTCCCTCCCGGTCCCCCTCCGCACCGTTAAGAAGATGTAACTCTTTCAGAGTTAAAACAATAAACTAAATTAACACAATAAGGGATAAATCAAGCACAGCCCCTAAGTCAGGTCAGCTGTAAAATCAAGGAAAAGCTTTAAAGGAACCTTATAAACATTAAACCAAAATGTGATTAAAGGGGTCAACAAAACACCCCAGTCCCCGCGGTGCCCACTGGGCACGGAAGGCCTCGATGGTGCCGGCAGACACCGCGTGCTCCCTCTCCAGGGACACCCGGCCGCGAACGTAGCCGCGAAAGAGGGACAAACAATCAGGCGGGGCTCCCCCCTTGATCGCCCGCTGCCTGGACCTGTTAATGGCCAACTTGGCCAAGCCCAGGAGCAGGTTCACGAGGAGTTCCTCCTCCCTCCCGGCCCCCCCTCCGCACCGTTAAGAAGATGTAACTCTTTTCGAGTCAAAACAATTAACTAAATTAACAATAAGGGAGAAATCAAGCACAGCCCCTAATTCAGGTCAGCTGTAAAACCAAGGACAAAGTTTAAAGGAAAACTTACAAACATTAAACCAAAATGTGATTAAAGGGGTCAACAAAACACCCCAGTCCCCGCGGTGCCCACCGGGCACGGAAGGCCTCGATGGTGCCGGCAGACACCACATGCTCCCTCTCCAGGGACACCCGGCCGCGAACGTAGCCGCGGAAGAGGGACAAACAATCGGGCGGGACTCCCCCCTTGATCGCCCGCTGCCTGGACCTGTTAATGGCCAACTTGGCCAAGCCCAGGAGCAGGTTCACGAGGAGTTCCTCCTCCCTCCCGGCCCCCCTCCGCACCGTTAAGAAGATGTAGTTGCACAGCCTGGGCATGGGTGCTAATCACTTGTATATAATGCTCACTATTGTCAATAAACTCCCAAGAATGTCTCTCTACTGATGGAACTTGCAGTGGGAGGGGGAGGATCCAGTTGTCATGATCCATCTAGGTACCAATGACATAGGTAGAACTAGGAAAGATGTTCTGCAAAGTCAGTATGAGAAGCTAGGTACCAAATTAGGAAGCAGAACCTCAAAGGTAATCTTTAGATAATTACTTGAGCCACGTGCAAATTGGCATTGGGCAAATAAGATTAGAGAGATGAATGCGTGGCTCAAAGACTGGTGTGGGAGAAGTGGGTTATGGTTTGTGGGGCACTGGCATCGGTACTGGGGAAAGTGGGGGATGAGAAATGAACGTCAGAGAATGGCAGGAAAGGACAGAGAGAAAAATACTAAGAATACATCAGCAGCCAAGACTAGATGTTACAAAGGCAACAAAAAGACAAAACTGAAGGCTATATATCTGAATGAATGTAGCATTCATAACAAAGTAAATGAAGTGATGGCCCACACTGAAGTAAATAAATATGATCTGATTGCAATTACGGAAATGTGGCTGCAGGACACAAAGACTGGGACCTTAATATTGAAGGATACATGACATTTAAGAAGAATAAGAAGCTAGGTAAAGGTGGAGGGGTAACACTGTTAATCAAAGAGGGCATTGGTGCAATAGTTAGAGATGACCTTGGTTCAGGAGTTCAGGATGTAGAACTGGTTTGGGTGGAGATGAGGAATAATAGGGGAAGTAAGTCATTAGTGGGAGTGGTCTACAGGCCCCCGAACAGTAGCCACAGTATAGGACAAAGTATTCAAGAGAAAATGTTGTGTGCTTGTGATAAAGGGATGGCAATAATCATGGTTGATTTTAATCTACACATAAACAGGAAAAATCAGATTGGCAGTAGTAGCCTGGATGAGGAATTCAAAGAATGCTTTTGAGATAGTTTCTTAGAGCAGCATGCCCTGGAACCAACCAGAGAGCAGCTTATATTAGACTTGGTATTGTGTAACGTGACATGATTAATTAATGACCTCAGAGTAAAGGCACTCCTAGATAGCCGCGACCACAATATGATTAAATGTTACCTCCAGTTTTAAAGGGAGAACACGGGTCTAAGACTAGCAACTGAAACTTAAATAAGGGTAACTGTGGGGATGAAAGTTGAGCTAGCTAAAGTGAACTGGGAAACTAGGCTAGAGGATAGATCAAGAGAGAAACAGTGGCAGACATTTAAGGGGATATTTCAGAGTATTCAGAATAAGTACATTCCTACTATAAAGAAAAATTCTAAGGGGAGGACCCACCATCCATGGTTAACCAAGGACGTTAAGGAAAGCATCAAACTTAAGGAAAAAGCTTACAACTCCACAAAGGTGAGTGGCAGGACAGATGATTGGACAGAATATAAAGAACAGCAGAGAATGACTAGAAGGTAAATCAGGAGGACAAAGTTAGAGTATGAGAGGAAGCTAGCTGGAAATGTAAAAATAGATAGCAAGAATTTCTACAGGTATTTAAAAAGGAAAAGAGTAAGTAAAGTGAGTGTTGGTCCTCTAGAGGGTAACAGTGGGGAGTTAACAGTCGATAATAAGGAAATGGCAGAAGAAATGAACAAATATTTTGCTTCTGCGTTCACTATAGAGGATACAAAAAACATTCCAGTAATAGCTGTAAATCAGGAGGTGAACAGGAGAAAGGGACTTGGTGAAATTGAAATCACTAGGGAAACGGTACTGAGCAAATTGATGGAGCTGCAGGCTGGCAAATCTTCGGCTCCTGATGGACTACATCCTAGGGTCTTAAAGAGGTGGCTAATGAGACAATTGATGCGCTGGTGTTAATTTTTCAAAATTTGCTAGATTCTGGAAAGGTTCCATCAGATTGGAAAGTAGCAAATATAACCCCTCTATTCAAGAAGAGAGGGAGGCAGGAAACTATAGGCCAGTTAGCTTGACGTCTGTCGCGGGGAAGCTACTAGAATCAAGCATTAAGGAGGTTGTAGCTGGGCATTTAGAAGAGCTCAAGGCAATCAGGAAGAGTCAGCATGGTTTTGTGAAAGGAAAACCATGTTTAAACAATTTATTGGAGTTTTTGAAGGAGTAACATGTGCAATGGATAAAGGAGAGCTTGTAAACGTCCTGTGCTTGGAGTTCCAGAAGGCATTTGATAAGGTGCCACATCAAAGATTATTACAGAAAATAAAAGTGCATGGTGTAGGGGGTAGCATATTAGCATGGATAGAAGATTGGCTGGCTGGCAGAAAGCAGAGAGTATGCATAAATGGGTCTTCTTCTGATTGGCAGGATGGTGACAAGTGGAGTCCCACAGGGGTCTGTACTGGGGCCTCAACTTTTTACGATTTACACCAATGACTTAGATGAGGGAAGTGAAGAAATGGTAGCTAAATTTGCAGATGACACAAAGATAGTTAGTACAGACCCCTGTGGGACTCCACTCATCACATCCTGCCAATCAGAGGAAGACCCATTTATGCATACTCTCTGCTTTCTGCCAGCCAGCCAATCTTCTATCCATGCACACCAGCTGCACATTCAGCGAATGGAATCCCTTGCGGTTCATATAGTTGACCGCGCGTTGAGGCAGAGACCTGAGCACCACGTGACTGCAGTTGATGGCAAGCTGCAGCTGTGGAAAACCTGAGATCTGGGCAAATCCAATCGCTCTTGCATCCTGCCTTTTCTGGTTCTAGACGAAATGCACAAAGTTGTGGGCCTTCGCGAAGGTTGCAACCATGACCTCATGGATGCATCTGTGGGTGGAGGCTTGTGATATCTCACAGAGGTCACCTGTGGAGCCCTGAAAGAAGCTAGTGGCATAGGACTTGAGCACTGTGGTCACTTTCACAGCCATTGGCAGCGGATGCCCTCCATGTCCCCGTGGCACCAAATCCTGCTGGCAGATGTGACAGACCAGTTCCCCAGACATGTGCAGTCTTTGGCGACACTGGTTCTTGGTCATCTGAAGGAATGAATGGCGGTGACTATAGACCCTGGGTCTACCTGTGCGCCGACCAGCGATGGCTCGCTGTGATGCTTCAGCGGCGGGTGCAGGAGTCCCAGCTGCCTCTTCTTCCTAAGGGTGCTGCTCCTCCCTCTGCTCAGCCAGGCGCCTCAGTCACTCTCTTCTCCATCGTCTTCACTCTCTGCGTGCCACGAGACAGACAGCTAGTTCATCAAGCTCTATGATCCTGATGTCGTCCACCTGAAGGATGAAAGAGAGAGACATGTGGATTAGCATAGGTGTACTAAGAACCTGTCCTGGTCAAACCTCAAGGCCCCTTAACGTATCCCGGAGAGGGCTGGCCACCACTTGGATGGCCAGATATTAGTGCACTGCATGGCTGCCCGAAACCCCACCTTCCTCTGCCCACTTCACCAAACTGATTGGTGGCAGCCTTGCCCTCAGCTCAGGTGCAGGCATGCTCCTAACCTGCGCTGCAAGGCTGCGCTGTTAGCTTCAATCATGGGGGAGACTGGTCCAAACTGGGATGATGATATTGCAAGGGGCTGTGAGCGCCTCCACCAGTGACTGCTTCACGGCCAGCTTTAGCAAGGAAATTGTACAATGTGCCCAGTTGTCCAACTGTTCTGCAGTCCACTAAAATGCTCTTCAATTTGCAGTCTGTACCCGAGGGGTGAAAATCTCTGGAGCACTCGGTGGCACTTTGATACCTGTGTTGCTTGAGTGAGCAGATAAGCTAGAGGCCTGACTCCAATCATATCATTGCCTGCGCCTGAACTGTCTCAGCTGCAGAGGAATGGTCACTTTATACAAGGTTTCCCTAATGCGCGGTCGCTTCCCTCGCCCACCAATCCCTCTGCGCCACACACATGTTTGTGCGCTACCTTCAACCACAGGGCAGCCTTTGCCCCCCCTCTGCCACCCAAAGCCGGCACAACTGCAAAGCGACCTTTTCCACAACCCCCCCCCCTTCCCAAGGTCGCATCAACTGCAGGGCAGCCTTTGCTCCCCCTACCCTCCATGTTGCCTCAACCACAGGGCAAATTTGCCACCACCCGCACAACACTTGAAATCCAACAGGCGTCCCTCACGAGCGATCCGCAACGTCACTGTGCACTCACCTCCAAGTTGCCCTCAAATTGCAGCCAGCCAAGTGGACGCCTTTTGTATGCAATTGTGGGGGTGGGGTAATGAGTCAGGCAGACTGTCCTTATAATGATATGCTGATGTATCACAATGAGGTTCCCGATGTCCGATGGCGGGGAACATGGCTCGCCTTCGACGGGTTGAGCGGACGATCGCAAACTGGTTACACGACGTTGTGAAACCGATTTTTGGCCTTCTCGCCATATTGTCCGCTCACGCCACCGAACACGCCTGGCACCAGCGGGCATAGACGATTCCGCCCGATACGTTGATCAGTTTGTAAAATCACTATATGGAAGAAGTGACTGGAAAACATTTTATAACATATCAAACGCCCTTATTGGTTTGTAATTGCCAATCTGAGGTAATAATTGGATGGAATCTTCCGCTTCCGCTGAAGTCAACAGGGATTTGAATGGCTCGCCACATCTGTCACGGTGGGGCTGAGTGATTGCAATGGCACTCTGTGCTTTTTTTGTAAAAATTTGTCTAATTATTGAAAAAAAAATGTATTTTCACGGCAACAACAATCACATCCCAGACATTAAATACACAGAGATAAAAGCAAAAAACTGCGGATGCTGGAAATCCAAAACAAAAACAAAAATACCTGGAAAAACTCAGCCGGTCTGACAGCATCTGCAGAGAGGAACACAGTTAACGTTTTGAGTCCATATGGTTCTGTTGAAGAGTCATATGGACTCGAAACATTAACTGTGTTCCTCTCCGCAGATGCTGTCAGACCTGCTGAGTTTTTCCAGGTATTTTTGTTTTTGTTTTGTATTAAATACACAGGTTATGCTATTTCTCTGCAATGTGTGGTCCAATTGTTGTGCAGTAATGGTGGTTCTGCCTGTTATGATCTAATTAAGACGTAAACATTTTGCAGAGTTGTAATTCCAGTTTAGGACTATCTGTCTGATAACTTCCAGAAGTATCCTGACTAAAATTTCCTTGATTTATTAGAATTGATTACATTAATTGAGCATGTGAAGATTGAGATGACATTGATAAATGCCTGAGCTTTAGTCTTATGGTTTATGATGTCATTTGAACCACTCAATGCATTACTTCCCTGCAGCAAACTCCATTCAGCCTGTGTATTGCACTATGTTTAATTATCTGTTATAAGTGTCATAAATTACATTTTCTGAGCAAAGATTTTAAGGTGTCAGCTTTGGCTCATTGGTAGCACTCTTACCTCTGAGTCAGAAGCTCATAGGTTCAAGCCCCACTCCAGGATGCAAGCAATAATCTGGGTTTGCATTTCATTGCACAACTGAGAGAATGCTGCAATGTCAAAGGTGCTGTCTTTCTGATATTAAACTGAAGCTCTACCTGCTCCCTCAAGTAAATGTAAAAACATCCCACAAAACCATTTGAGCAAGAGCAGGGGAGTTTTCCCGGTGTCCTGATGAATGTTTATTCCTAAAACAGATAATCTGGACGTTTATTTCATTCTGGAACCATACTGTGCTCAAATTGGCTGCCTTATAACAGTGACTATACTTCAAAACTACCTTATTTACGTTCAGATGCCTATGAAAGGTGCTATGTAAATGCAGCTTCTTTAAAGTTGTAGGTAATATAATCAGTTGGAATGTAAGTTTAAAAACTCAAGCTAAAGCTATAAACCTATGTAGCTATTTAACTATGTAACCATGATAGTCTCACAATAAAACTATTCTAATATCCTATGCAATTGCCTCCATTGTAACTGAAATTAATTCTGACAGATAGGCCTGAATTTTACCTTTAGTGGGTGCACCCGATTGGAGGGCCCAGGAGCGGCCGGGAAATGGACTGCCGACTGCGATCGGACCCCGACCGTGATTTCATGTTGGTTGGCCAATTAAAGGCCAGCCAGTGTGAAACGCACACTGAAATGCTCAGCACTGCCGGGCTGGGGCGGGAAGAGTGCGGGTGATGACATCACTGCGGGCATGGGTGAGCGCTGCGAGAGAGCTCCCTGAAAGCAGTCAGCTGCCTCAGGGAGCTGCAGACCTGCAAAAGCTAAAATGAAGGTTTTAAAAACTGAAAAAAGTGTCCATACATCATAATCAATGGATGAACCATTGTAACAGTGCCTAAATTGTTTTTAATTTTCATATTAAATTTACAAAATATATTGTCTGCTGAAGGGAGAAGGAAAGCGTATAGGAGTCTTTTTTATTCAAATCCCAGAATCTATGCATTCTCTTTTTTTTTTCGAATTTGCAGTAGTGACATCACTGGCTGGGATTCAATTTTTGAGAGCTGGAGCTTAGTGTGGAATAGTCCCAGATTTTCACAAAGTGCAGTAGACAGCGGGAAAAAAGTTCTTTTACCTGCCGGCTGCAATGGCTGGTTTTCATGCGGTATCGTCCAATTCTCAACTCATTAATTATACAGCTACAGGAAACACACCATCTCGCTGGTGAGTGGCCTCCAATTTGCTCGCCACGCTGCTACCTCACCACTTCCTCACACAGGATATGCCATATTTAAAATGCAGCCACGCGCACGCTTCTTAATGTTTGCAATCGAGGACTGCTCCGGTGAAGACATGACCCCCAAAGCCAAGAAGAGTGCAGCCTCCACCCCACCCCCCTCATTCACACACATGCCTGGGATGCCTTCTGGATGCCATGGAGGCCCGCCATGATGTCCTCTGCCCCCGTCCTAGCTGCACGAGGCCCATCAGTCTCACCACTCCAGCTTGGGAGGTGATCGCAGTGTTGGTCAGTGCCAATGTTGCACATAAGAGGTTGGCCATCCAGTGCAGAAAATGGATGAATGATCTCATTGGTGCCGCCAGGGTAAGGCAACCATCTCATCACTCTAAATTCACACACTCACAAGGCCATCACATATTCACTGGTATCTCTCTCACTGCCAGCTCAAGGGACATCACCACTCACTCTCACACACACACACACACCCTCACATCTCCACACACTTCCCTGGGATACATCCCTTCCCCAGTAGCCTCTTCCCATGTCTGAGGCCACTTCTTTCCCAAGCAAGCCCTAGCCCTGCAGTCATTACGGCTGGTCTGGTAGGTAGGGAGCTGCCCCTAAGCCCCCCTAAAAGTGATGTGGTGCTGCTTGCGAGGCCTGGTGCTGATGACTGTGAGTGTGCCCGAAGCAAGATAGGCAAACAACCTCGAAGTCCCGAGTGAAGTGCAGCTCGCCAGGCGCACATTGCTTATGTACAGTTGTGAAACACATCAGCATATAATCATGCCAATGTGCTCAGATGATCCAGCATGAGGGGATGATCCCGGTGAGTAGGGTTTCTAATGAGATGATAAAGTATTGTAATTAAGTTCCCGACGTGTGGCAGCGGGAAATGCGGCCCGCCATTGATGGGTGGAGTGGACAATTGCAAACTGGTTTCATGACAGCGTGACACCAATTTTTGGCCTTCTCATCACATTGTTTCCCCCTCCCCCACCCTCCGCCCACCATGACGCCCAACGCCAATGGGGCCGGAAAATTTCGACCTTAGAACTAGAGCTATTCTGGAATCCATCATCCCTACAGAAACACACTGGGTACACTTCTCCTGAGTGGCAATTGCATTGTCAGAAGTGCTATTGTTCAGGCAAGGTATTAAAGACCTAATAGCATATCTTTCTTCCTCTTTAATATCACACTTGATCGAAAATGGTATGAATTCATGATCCAGTGCAGAGATTTACTGACTAGGAATTATTGTTTTATTGGCATCAGTCCATCTCATGAGACAATGAACAGCACCCAGGGTGTATGTCATTTCTGTATTAAACATCATCTGCTGTAGCTGTAAGGGCCGATTCATGACTGGCAGTCGCTTTTGCAGCTGGCAAAGCTGAATAGCGTTGGCTCGAGGTCAACTGATTTTATTCCTTCTGGTGAGCTCTCTTTTCCATTATCTGCTCATTTCTTTTGTCATCTGCTTTTTCCACACCCTTCCTGACTGCTTGACGCCAAGCACTCCAGTCAGCAGCGAGGGCTTCGACTCCATGCATCGACTCTGATCCTGGTCAACTTGAAATCTCGCTTGCATTCATCCATGTATCACAGATGGTCTGGTTGTCTCGTGCTGATAGCAAGTTCACAATAGAGCATGTATTTGGAGGTGAAGCAGTCATCAGCTCACATGACTCAGCCGATGGAGTTGCAGCTGACTCAAGAGGGCAAACACAGAGTCCCTGGTAACAGCATAGCTCCAGCAACCTCTCTCCATTTTCTTTCATCTTGTCAATTCCCTGGTGCCCTATGCACGTTGGCCAAGCTGTGTAATCGGTACTCAACCTTGCGTTGAAGTCCCCTAGAAAGTACAATCCCTCAGTGCTGGCAGTTCTGCTGATGGCAGCATCAAGTGCCACGTAGAATTGATCCTTGATATCTGGGATGGAGATGAGTATCAGGGCATAGGTGCACATGTGGTTAACTGGGCCCACACTTGTTGACAGTGAAGTCTCTCTGAGCTTTCTGTGGGGGGTTCAATCGCCACGAGTAGAGTGTATTTTACTGCAAGACCCACTCCATGCTCACGTGTTGCTTCTTGACATTTCCGCTGCCAGAAGAACGTGTAGTGTCTCTTTAAGGGATCCACTTTGAGTGAGCCTAGTTTCTCGCAGCGCAGCATTGTCCACATTGAGCCTTGTAAGTTCTTTATCAATCACAGATGCTTTGTGTGCATCATCAACCTGCAGTAGGTCGTTGGTAAGGTCGGCACGCATGGTTGTTACATTCTGGCTTGCGATGCGAAGGACTGGCGCCTTCTTTGTTAAGTTTGGCTTGCCTGTCGAGGGATGACTCTATAAGATTCGAGCACCCATTGAAGCAAACAAGCTGTGGCGGGACAGCATCTAACTTACTGGCAGCTGCCCAGCTTGAAGCAGGCGGTAGCTATCCAATGAGGTGTGATGATCTCGCCCATCATTGGAAGTAAACCCTGGTGCTCATGCTCCACGCCAATCGAGCAAGTAACTGTTTCTTCCCAAGCATGGGACCACAAAGCTGGAGAGTCTGCTTTAGGGTGCAGGCCTGGACAAATAGTATGGAGACCCTGAGTTGCCCAAGGATCAGACCCCCTCTCAGCATTGCTACTCTTGTCCAAAGGAAAGGATGAAACCCTTGTCCTCACTTATCACCCCACCAGCCTCTGCATTCAAAGGATCATCCTCCGCCATTTCCGCCAACTCCAGCATGATGCCACCACCAAACACATCTTCCCTTCACCCCCCCGGCGGCATTCCGTAGGGATCGTTCCCTCCGGGACACCCTGGTCCACTCCTCCATCACCCCCTACTCCTCAACCCCCACCTATGGCACCTCCCCATGCCCACGCAGAAGATGCAACACCTGCCCCTTCACTTCCTCTCTCCTCACCGTCCAAGGGCCCAAACACTCCTTTCAAGTGAAGCAGCATTTCACTTGCATTTCCCCTAACTTAGTCTACTGCATTCGTTGCTCCCAATGCGGTCTCCTCTACATTGGAGAGACCAAACGCAAACTGGGCGACCGCTTTGCAGAACACCTGCGGTCTGTCCGCAAGAAAGACCCAAACCTCCCTGTCGCTTGCCATTTTAACACTCCACCCTGTTCTCTTGCCCACATGTCTGTCCTTGGCTTGCTGCATTGTTCCAGTGAAGCCCAACGCAAACTGGAGGAACAGCACCTCATCTTCCGACTAGGCACTTTACAGCCTTCCGGGCTGAATATTGAATTCAACAACTTTAGATCTTAAACTCCCCCTCCCCCCATCCCGTTTCTCCCCCCTCCCTTTTTTTTCAATAATTTATATAGATTCTTCTTTTCCCACCTATTTCCATTATTTTTAAATCTAAAACTAAAACTTTGTTAGTCTTTCCACCCCACCCCCACTAGAGCTGTACCTTGAGTATCCTGTCTTCCATTCTTAATTAGCACTTTTCTTAGACAATATCACCACCTTCAACACCCCTTTGATCCTTTTGTCTGTGACATCTTTTGATTATCTGCTCCTATCACTGCTTGCTTATCTCCACAATCACCACACCCTCAGCTTCTCTCTCCCCCCGCCCCCCCACCTTAAACCAGCTTATATTTCACCTTTCTCCTAACTATGCTTCAGTTCTGCCGAAGGGTCATGAAGACTCGAAACGTTAACTGATTTCTTCTCCACCGATGCTGCCAGACCTGCTGAGTTTTTCCAGGTAATTCTGTTTTTGTTATGAAACCAGTACTGTTTGGTACCAGCTGTGCTGCAGGAGCTGCCGGAAAGCTGCTTGGTAGATGACAGATTGCTGACTATGGAATTCCACTTGATTCCTCCTGTCAGGGTTTACTCCCTTAGCCTTCCTCTCTCCCAAGACATCCACAAGGCAGTGGAGCTATTTACCCATAATTGGGGGTCTGGTTTGAGGACACCAGGGTGTAACCACGTGCCTATGGGCCTCTATGCCACGCATCTGGGGGCTAGGCCTCCTCTGAGACATTTTGGTTTACCCTGGGTCTCCGTGGTGCCCCGTTTACAAATGTTGCCACAGGGAGGCACTACATAGTGCTTGCTGGTGAAGAGGGTATGTACTGGCAGGAGAGGCTTATGCACTCGGCTCTTTTCATAATAGTTATACTGCTAGTTAGCGATGAGAGCTGAAAGCAAGAGGTGACAAGCAGACTGACCATTTCCTATCACTCACTATGCTAACACACTTGAAGCATCAACTGGAGATACACGCCTCCTGGGAATGCATTGTGGAAATTTGGGAAGGACACAGCAAAATTTCAAATATGTAATTATGATTGATAGAGCTCAATGCTTGGAGCACCCAATTGTAAGATGACATTTTTATTCGTGAATAACTGCAATGTACAAGGTTAAGTTGAAAGAAAATAAAGTGCTTGCATTTACATTGTGCTCTTCATGTCACAGGGGTCTCTGGCACTTCATAGCCAGAGTATTACTTTTTGAAGTAGAAAATGTTGTTTTATAGGTTGCCAAGTCTCCTATGTTACAACAGTGATTACACTTCAAAACAAACTTCATAGGCTGTAAAACACTTTGAGATATCTGGTGGTCATGAAAAGTGCCATATAAATGCAAGTCTTTCTTTCTTTCATTCCAATTTGCAAAAAGCACAAAAACCTTGAAGTGGAATGAGTTGAAAGACCAGTTACTTTGTCTTGTTGGTTGTTGTCGTGGCGTTCATCTTTAATTATTGTAATGTTGTTTTACTGCATGTTCGTAATAATGTTACTAAATACTAAACTAACAAGAACTGTGCTGGTGGAAGATCATCTCGACCTGAAATGTTAACTTAGTAGAGCATAGTCACTTTCATTATACGGATGTGTTTTTATAAAAGGTTATACAAACAACAATGAGACGAACGGCCAGTTGATTTACATGATGTTGGTTGAAGGTGATGCCCAGGACATTAAGAAAAATCTCTGCTTGTCAAATAGTGCAACTCAGCCTTTAATGTCTAGCCGGCCCGACAAATCGGGCATATGCGGTTTGATTTAAAATCTCACTCAAAAGATGGCATCTTTAACAATGCAGCATTCCCTCAGTCATGTTTGGATCATTTGCTTAAATCCAGGTGTGTGGTTCGAATACACAATCTTCTGACTTGAATCTATCAAAGGACCCAAAGGTGAAAGCATTACCAACAGAGCCAAGATAACATTACCGAATACAGCATGATGCCACCACCAAACATATCTTCCCTTCACCCCCGCCCTCCCTCCGGGACACCCTGGTCCACTCCTCCATCACCCCCTACAGCTCACCCCCTCCCATGGTACCTTCCCATGCAACTGCAGAAGGTGCTACACCTGCCCCTTTACTTCCCCCCTCCTCCGTCCAAGGGCCCAAACACTCCTTTCAAGTGAAGCAGCACTTCACTTGCACTTCCCTCAATTTAGTCTACTGCATTCGCTGCTCCCAATGTGGTTTCCTCTACATTGGAGAGACCAAATGCAGACTGGGTGACCGCTTTGAGGAACACCTTTGGTCTGTCCGCAAGCATGACCCAGACCTCCCTGTCGCTTGCCATTTCAACACACCACCCTGCTCTCATGCCCACATGTCCGTCCTTGGCCTGCTGCAATGTTCCAGTGAAGCTCAACGCCAACTGGAGGAACAGCACCTCATCTTCCGACTAGGCATTTTACAGTCTTCCGGACTTAACATTGAGTTCAACAACTTCAGACCATGAACTCTCTCCTCCATTCCCACCCCCTTGCCGATCCCATTTTTTCTAATAATTATTATATTTTTTAAATATATTTTTCTTTTCCCACCAGTTTCTATTAGTATTTTAAAATTTATTTCCGTCCATTGTTTTATCTCAACCTTTTAGCCTATTTCGATCCCTTCCCCCCACCCCACCCCCACCAGGGCCACCTGTCACTTGCTCATCTTGGTTTCAACCCTTAATGTCACCATTAGCACATCCTTTAGCTAATATCACCACTGTCCACACCCCTTTGTCCTTTTGTCTATGACATCTTTGGCAATCTCTTCTTTGCCTCCATCTATCACTGGCCCTCTATCCAGCTCTACCTGTCCCACCCCCCCTTAAACAACTTATATTTCACCTCATTTCTATTTCTCTTCAGTTCTGATGAAGAGTCATACGGACTCGAAATGTTAACTGTCTTCCTCTCCACAGATGCCGTCAGACCTGCTGAGTTTTTCCAGCTATTTTTGCTTTTGTTACCGAATACTATATTAGTATCAATAACCATCAGCCCAATGTTAATTCGACACTCGGTGAAAGCTCTCTATGTGCAATGTTTCTTACAGTGTGCCCTGCATTCACACAAATTAGCTAACTAATTCAAAAACTGTCTTGGCAACAGATAAACAAAAAGCCTGTGACTGGAGGCATTGACTTGTGCAGTTCCAGGGGTTCCCCTGCTATTCAATAGTTCATGAATAGAGGGGTCAGCAAAGCTATCTGACAACCGGTCATGTAGCCTGGTATGAGCAGCCTGGTAGAAGGGAAAGAGAGAGATGCAAAGGTATATGACCTGATTGAATGCACAGATGATGGGATGGCTTTCAGATCTTAATGTTGATAAATGCGATTTTATTTTGTGAAATCTGGATGCAAAATAAATTAGTATCTATTAGCAATAACAGCAAAACCAGAAGGGAAAATAATTCAGCATAATTATTGTCCAAAATAAAAGAAATATATCCAGTCAATGTAAAGTTTATTATTAGCAAGGCAAGGCGAGGAATGGGATGTCTGTTAAGGACATTTGATGATAAGTCATTTGCAATATTGTGTGTAGTTTTGGCCATCCTACCTTCAAAGTGACATTGATGTGTTGGAGAGAGTTCAGAGAAGAGCAACAAAAATGACTGAGGTTCTTAAGTCTGTAATTTATGAGGACAAACTCTGAGTTGCATTTGTTTTCATTAGGGAAAATATTGAAAATTTGCACGATCCAGATCTTTACAATGACAAGAGCCGTAGATAATGTAGGTGAAATTTGGTTAGCTAATGTGGGCTATGAGCACACAGACTTGGAGGGTATAAGCACTAAATATTTAGGTAAGATAATGTATTGGGAAGTTTTTACTTAACCACACAGTGAGTGTTAAATGGGGCCCCAGCAAATGTAGCTAATAGTAGCTTAATAAATGTTTTAAAAAATTGGACAGCTGGTCAGAAATGGGATTGAGCGTGTTATAGATTTACGTAGATAGATATGATCACATAAATGCTGAGTATGATGGTCCCTGAGATGATGAAAGTGTCAGGTAAGGAAAGAAACTAGATAACGTTTTGGGTGGATGATGTTTCATCTGATCTGGAAAAAGTTAAAGATGTAACAGGTTCAGATTTTTGATCGACAAGGGATCAACGGTTATGGGGGGCAGACAGGAAAGGGGAGTTGAGACCACCACCAGATCAGCCATGATCTTTTTGAATGGCAGAGCAGGCTCAAAGGGCTGAATGGCCTACTCCTGCTATGTTCCTAAGTGCAGAGGCAGGGAAAGGAGGCATGGGGAATAACAAAAGGAAAGGCCCCGACAGGGTGGATGGCAGGAGAGATTAACTAACAACAGGAATAATGGTGCAAGGCAAACAGTGATGTTAATAGGACAAGGAAATCAAAAGTTGGATCTAGAGGAGATGTAAATGGGAATAGAGGAATGATTACCAACAGCTGCTGTCTTAAAAAAAAGGCGCACAATTGTAATTTGACAACGCACCGCTCCAAAAAAACTGACATACCTGACAGCAGGAATTGCAATGCCAAACTCTCAGGGGAATGGGGCAACTTCCACACTTTGGGCGGAATCATCCACCCTCCGGCCGCGATGGTGGGTTTTCACGCCGTATCATCCCAAACCCGCCACATTATTTATGCATTCCCAGGAAACACGCCGCTTCTATGACAGGCGGGCTCCCATTTGCCTACCCGACATCACCTCATCACGCCGGCTGTCATATTTAAAATCCAGCCGCGCGCACATACCTCAGTGCTTCCAGGCCATGACTGCTGTTGGGAAAATGTCCACGAAAGGCAAAAAGACTGCAGCTCCCAGGTTCAGCAGCGTGTCACTGGAACGCCTTTTGGATGCCGTGCAGGCCCACTGGGATGTCCTCTACCCCAGCTCTGGCCGCAGGATGGGCGGCGGCATCACCAACCAGAATTGGGAGGCAGTGGCAGTGGTGGTCAGCACCAATGCCCTTGAAAACAGGACAGTCACCCAGTGCTGCAAGAGGATGAGTGATCTCCTTAGTTCCGCCACAGTAAGTCACTCTTCTCATCACTCAACTTACACACTCACAAACCCATCCCACATCCACAGGGTCCTCACTCACTGCTTGTTCAAAGGGCATCACCATTCACTCTCGCTCACATACTGTCATTGACCTCATCCCATTCATGGGTCCACTCACCACCCACACATGTCAGGCATAATTATCATTTGGCCTGGCAGGCAACCTGCTTACATTTTCTCCATCTCCATTCATACAGGACAAGCTGGCACACAACAACAGGGGAGGTCGCAGACTGGTGGAGGAATGCCTGAAATCAAGGTCCTCATGGACTTTGAAAACAGGGCCATCCAGCTGGCCGGTGAGGGCCTGAACCACTCCTGTGCTGACGGTGGGGTCGGCGCTACTCTACCAAGTTAGCATCCATCAAACAACTGTGCTGTGAGTGATGTGTCCTCTTTCACAGACCACTGCCATGCACTAATTATCTCCCCTTGCTTTCACAGGCAAATCTGGGACATAGCTGACGGAGTCCATGACCCAGGGCTTCCAATCAGCCCTGAAGAAACCTCTGAAGAGCAATCTGGAGGCACACTCCTTGAAGTCCCATCACAGTGCTCACCCATGCCCTCCACCAGCACAGAGACACACACCTCAGTGGGACCTAGCTTTAGAATAATCTCAGGATTGCAATCTGGCGAGCACATTGCACCGCCTGATCCGCAGCAGGTGGCGGCAGGGACTTCCCTGGTGTCTGACACTCGGGGGACTGCTGGAGGCCAGAAATTTGCTGAGTCCGAGTCAGATGATGAGACTCTGAACTCAGTCATACCTCAGTTGCTGGAGCTGCAAAGGCAAGTTTGGGAAGATCAGGAAGGGATGTTTGCTGCACTCCTCAGATTGAAAGGCACGATGGAGGAGTCCGTCTGACTTCAGTCTGAGGTGATAGTGCCAGCATGCAAATGCACCGAAGTCAATACTGGTAGGATGGCGGCCACCATGAGAGACCTTGGTCCAGGATATTGGTCCTTAACTGCTGCGTGGGCTCAGCTCATTCGCTGATGCCATAGTTGGCCTCCAACAGTGTGTACGTGAAAGGGGTGCCGGGCAGGTCGGTCATATTCCAGCTATCTCTTCTTCTCATGGAGCCTGCCTGGAGCCCTTGGGCATCCATAGGGAGGAGGATCAGCAGGTGGACACACCGGGGCCATCTATCCACGTGACTCCGGGAGTGTCTGGCCCATCCAAATCCCCTCTGCTTGTGACCCCAGCAGCTCCAGCTTCACAAGCCGAGGAGGGTACCACTGCCACACAGCAGAACCCCGAAGGTAGGTGCTTTCCAAGTGCTCGGCTATTAAATCTTTTATAATGGAGTCTAGAATTTTCCCCACTACCGACGTCAGGCTGACTGGTCTATAATTCCCTGTTTTCTCTCTGCCTCCCTTTTTAAATAGTGGGGTTACATTAGCTACCCTCCAATCTGTAGGAACTGTTCCAGAGTCTATAGAATCTCAGAAGATGATCACCAATGCATCCACTATTTCTAGGGCTACTTCCTTAAGTACTCTGGGATGTAGATTATCAGGGTCCGGGGATTTATCGGCCTTCAATCCCATCAATTTCCCCAACACCATTTCCCTACTAATACTGATTTCTTTCAGTTCCTCCCTCTCACTAAACCCTGTGTTCCCCAACATTTCTGGTATGTTATTAGTGTCCTCCTTTGTGAAGACAGAACCAAAGTATGTATTTAGCTGGTCAGCCATTTCTTTGCTCCCTATTATAAATTCCCCTGTTTCTGCCTGTAAGGGACCTACATTTGTCTTCACCAACCTTTTTCTCTTCACATACCTATCGAAACTTTTACAGTCAGTTTTTATGTTCCCTGCAAGCTTACTCTCGTACTCTCTTTTCCCCTTCTTAATCAATCCCTTGGTCCTGCTTTGCTGAATTCTAAACTGCTCCCAATCCTCAGGTCTGTTGTTTTTTCTGGCCAATTTGTATGCCTCTTCCTTGCATCTAATACTATTTCTAATTTCCCTTGTAAGCCATGGTTTGGCCACCTTTCCTGTTTTACTTTTGCGCCAGACAGGAATAAACAATTGTTGCAGTTCGCTCATGTGCTCTTTGAATGTTTGCCATTGCCTATCCACCATCATCCCTTTAAGTAACTTTTCCCAATCCATCATAGCCAACTCGCGGCTCATACCATCGTAGTTTCCTTTATTAAGATTAAGGACCCAAGTCTCAGAATTAACTACGTCACTCTCCATCTTGATGAAGAATTCTATCATATTATGGTCGCTCATCCCCAAGGGGCCTTGCACAAATAGATTGCTAATTATTCCTTTCTCATTATACAATACCCAGTCGAGGATGGCCTGTTCTCTCGTTGGTTCCTCAACGTATTGGTCCAGAAAAGCATCCCATATACACTCCAGGAATTCCTCCTCTACGGTATTGTTACTAATTTGATTTGCCCAATCTATATGCATATTAAAGTCACCCATAATTGCAGATGTTCCTTTATTATATGCGTCTCTAATTTCCTGTTTAATGCCATTCCTAACATCACCACTACAGTTTGGGGGTCTATATACAACTCCCACTAACATTTTTTGCCCCTTAGTGTTTCTCAACTCTACCCATACAGATTCCACATCGTCGGAGCTAATATCTTTCCTCACTATTGCGTTAATTTCCTCTTTAACCAGCAATGCAACTCCACCGCCTTTTCCTTTTTGTCTGTCCTTCCTAAATACTGAATACCCCTGGATATTCAGTTCCCATTCCTGGTCACCCTGCAGCCATGTCTCCGTAATCCCGACTATATCATACCTGTTTACATCTATTTGCGTGGTTAATTCATCCACTTTATTGCGAATACGTGGCTGGAAATCTGGTGTTGGAGGGAGGGATCAGATTTGAGGCATTGGGACTGTTTCTGGAGAAGCTGGGACCAGTACAAGCTGCACGGCCTACATTCAAACAAGACTGGGATGAATATCCTCGCAGGGAGATTTGCTCGTGCTTTTGCAGGAGGGTTAAACTAGATTGGTGGGGGCGGGAGGGTGGGTGCTAGGAACCTGAGGGCAAATTCAGAGCAGGGAATGGTAGGTGGAGAATTAGTGAATGACTGAAAGACAGAAGAAGCACAGGTTAAAAAGTGTACAGCACAGGAATTTGGCAGTATTAAAAGGTGTATATGTAAATGCAAGGAGTATACCAAATAAAGCCGATGAACCGAGGGCACAGATAGATATCATTGCTATAATGGAAACGTGGCTTAAAGAGGGACAAAAAAGGCAGCTCAACATCCTTGGGCATAGAGTTTTCAGGCAGCATAGAGAGGGAAATAAAAAAGGTGGGAATGGAGAATTATTGGTTAAAGAATCGATTACAGCTGTGAGAAGGGAGGATATACTGAATGAAGCATCAAATGGGGCCATATGGGCTGAGCTCAGAAATAAAAAAGGGGCAGCCACATTCCTAGGATTTTTTAAGAAATCTCATCCACGGGCGGGATGAGTTTTCCAACAGTAAATAAAAAGCTGAAAAAAAAAGTCAACTTCATTTTCAACATGTCCCTCTTCATGTGGGGACATGTTTATATCATTTCAAAAATCTTTATTTGTGTATGTCCAATTCTTCAGCTCCCTGAGGCAGCTCTGTGCCCCCTGGGAGCTTTCAGCGCGAGCTCCCCCACGCATGCGCAGACTTCCGCGCACGTCCTCCTCCCGCACCCCCACCCCGGCAGCGCTGAGTGTTTCAGTGCGCCTTTCATGCTGGCTGGCTGTTAGTTGGCTAGCCAGTGTGAATTCGCGGACGGGTGCCGATGACTGGGGGCGGACCTTTTCTCGACCGCTCTCGGGCTCTCCTGTCATGCCCGCCCGACAACTTCAAAATTCAGTGCATAGACACGCACACTCAAAGCCCACACTCACAAAGTACAGCTTACAGAGATAGGAGAGGATAGATTGGCCAAATTAGAGTCCATAGAAAAGGTAAAAGAATGTACACTTCATAGTTTGGTTACTCGGCTGGCTTCAGGCTGAATTTGATGGTCTTGATGCTTCCGGTTTAAAGGTGTAGATGCCGGAGGCGGCTGTTCTCTTGGAGACACAGCTGTGGAGTTGAGTTCTTTCTTTAAAATCAGTCTACTGCAGAATGAAGACATAGTCAAATTAGCAGACAGGGTCCAAACATGTTAGTTGGATGGAGAGAGAGAGGGGCAGCAGCTCCCCTTAGCCCAACTGCTAGTCTTGTTCTGCCCAGCACCTGCTTTAAACTACACAAAGAAGTTGGGTTGGTCATGTGCTCTCACTCCAAATACCAGTAATTCAAATATAATAACATATTCAAATTATAACTTAATTAGCTCGTCTGGAGAGCTATCTTAAAACTCAAGGTCTTTTTGTCCATGCAATTAACCTTTTAATGGTGCACCTTCAGCTGTTGAATACTGAACGCGGGTTTCATAGATGTCTTCTTGACAGGGCAAGAAGGAAGGTCATTCACAAAGCCCAGAGTTTATCATTGTGATAGGTTTCGCTGACTTGCTGTCTCCTCACAGTCGGGTTGGACTTTGGAATATATAGTAATGTAATTTAGTGTCAACCATTTTGATGTAAGTTGAAATCACTTTAGTCTGCTTCAAAAAAGCTGTGTTCTTAGAAGTCCAATTCCTGTTTTCGACTGATGGATTAAAAATCAATAGTTGGTATAAGTATGCCTTCGTAACAATAGTGTCCAAGGCCCAACTATCTTCAGTTGCTTCATCAATGACCTTTCCTGTATCAAAATGTTAGAAGTGGCGATGTTTGTTGATAATTGCACAATGTTCAACACCATTTGTGACTCCTGAAATACTGAATCAGTCCATGTCCAAATGCAGCAAGACTTGGGCAATATCCAGGCTTGGGCTGACAAGTTGCAAGTAACATTCATGCCACACAAGTGCCAGGCAATAGCCACCTTCAACAAGAGAGAATCTAACCACCTCTCTTTGACATTCAATGACATTACCATTGTTGAATCCCTCACTATCAACATCATGGGGTTACCATTTACCGAAACTAAAATTAACCAGCCATTTAAATACCGTGGCTACAAGAGCAGGTCGGAGTCTAAGAATCCTGTGGCAAGTAACTCACCTCCAGACTCCCCAAAGCCTGTCCACCATCTACAAGGCACAGGTCAGGAGTGTGATGGAATACTCCCCACTTGCCTGGATGAGTGCAGCTCCAACAACACTCAAGAAGCTCAACACCATCCAGGACAAAGCAGTCCGCTTGATTGGCACACCATCCACCATCTTAAACACTCCCCCCACCACCGATGCACAGTGGCAGCATTGTGTACCATCTACAGGATGCACAGCCGCAACTCAGCAAGGCTCCATTGACAACACCTTCCAAACCTGCAACCTCCACCATCAAGAAGGACAAGATGCATGGGAACACCACCACCTGGAAGTTCCCCTCCAAGTTGCTCACCATCCTGATTTGGAAATATATCACCATTCCTGCACTGTCACTGAGTCAAAATCCTGGAACTCCCTCCCTAACAGGACTGTGGGTGTACCTACACCACATGGACTGCAGCAGTTCAAGAAGCAGCTCATTACACAACCCGTGAAAGAAAAAAAAACATTTGTACATTAAGTATCACCAGGCATTTCATAGTCCATTCATTTCATATATCTGTGCCTCTATGCTCAATTTTTCCTATATTGATCATATGTTAGCTACATGGATATTATTGGCAATATTAATATTGAACGTCATTTCATTCATATCATTGACATTAAAACACTAAAGGATCCAATACAGATGTTTGCTGATTTTTAGTAATCATAGCTCTTCTTCCCCAACAGCCTTTTTCATTTATCACCATCTTTGATGATTTGAAATATCTTAGTATGACAGTCATGAGATTTTGATATCACCAAAGTTAAGGTGCAGAATGCACAATTGTACCCTTTTGCCAGTTTCTTAAATTTCCCTTTTAAGTGATGAACAAGATTTCATTTAGCATCATAAGCCTTAGATAGACTGTATAAAAACTTTGAAAGAACCACTCGTGGACCCTTTAATAATGTCCATATTAAAATCACTATTTTTTCTCAACAATTCTAAACTTTCCTGGGAGAAAATTTAAATGGAAGGGAAGCTTTAATTTAAAAATGAAGTGCTGATTGCTCACAATTACAGAGCTAAAACTGTTGATTCAATATTAAATAAATTGAATTTAATTAGGTCAATACTAATAGCTTTCAATCCAAACTTTACCGTCTTGAAGACAGGCAGAAGCAAAAGGCTACGTAAGCAACATGGAAGATCAAACGAACAATAACCCCATATGTGAAATTTAATTGACAGTTAAAATCAGTAAATGGTATATAAATGCTTTGGTTCACATTAGTTGGAATCTACAATACATGCATGATATATATTATTCTGAAACTTGAGTTGTTTGGCATTTGGAAATTATACATTTGCTATAATAATTATCCAATATGACTACATTCATGAGGTATGTGCTCTGTACTTTGCATCTGTTCTTTTTGAAAAGTCTTCTATTTACAACTAACTGAAATGGATTTGGATCATTTCAATCTATTCCCTTGAAGTGTGAGTTCACGCAATTCCCTAGGATACCATTGCTGCAGGATTCAGTAGAAATTTTAAATGCTAGTAGGTCTCCTGTGAATTACCCAGTCAGAAGGCACACTGTCTTTAAACAGGAGCATTATACCATATGACAATGTTATTCTGCTACTAAGCCAAAGTTTTGTTTAATATGCCTTTCCTCCTGAAGGTCAATAAGTGTAATTACCATACATTCAACGGCAGGCTAGAAGAAAACAATATGAATCAACTTTCTTTATGTATACGCTTCAAACTTTCAAGTGTGATAGATATGCATTGGAGGCAAACATTTTTAAATTCTGTTCTTAATACACTTTCTGCTATGCGATTAAAATATTTTGTAGAAGAATATTTTTAGTGCTTCCTTGAAGGAATTACAATAGAAAGAATTTGCATTTATATGGCACTTGGGAGAACAGAAGCACTTCAGAACTTGTACAGTATTTTTGATGTATTGTTACCATAATACCATCAAATGTCTTTCAAATGTGACAGTAAACTGAGAACCTTTCTGTCCTCTCAGATGGACGTAAAAAATCCCATGCCACCATTTCAAAGAAGAGCAATGGAGTTACCCCCCTTGGTGTACTGGCCAATATTTATCCCTCAGTCAACATCATTTGAAACAGATTATCTGATCATTATCACATTGCTGTTTGTGGGAGCTTGCTGTGCATAAATTAGTTGCTGTGTTTCCCCCATTATATTAGTGACTACACTTCAAAAGTACTCCATTGGCTATAAAGCACTTTGAGACATACAGCAGCTATAGACTCATAGACGTTTACAGCACCTTCTGGCCATTTAGCCCATCGTGTCTGCGCCGATCAATAAAGATCCGACTATACTAATCCCATTTTCCAGTGCTTGGCCCATAGCCCTGGAGGCTATGGCAACACAAGTGAATATCTAAATACTTCTTAAATGTTATGAGAGTTTCTGACTCAACCACCCTTTCAGGCAGTGAGTTCCAGACTCCCACCACCCTCTGGGTGAGAAGGTTTCTCCTCAACTCTCCTCTTAGCCTTCTACATCTTACCTTAAATCTATGCTCTATGCCTATGTACTTTACAAATGCAGGCTTTTAAAAAAAAAAATTAGGTAATCAGATTTGAGCACAACATGTCCCCATAAACAGCAATCAGATAAGCCACCTTTTTGGCGGCGTAGGTTAGGACACTAGGAGGACATCCCAGGTTTTTTTCAATTAGTGCTATGAGATGTTCTACATCAACCTGAGTAGACAGACAGAGTCTTGGTTTGAGTTAGGTCTTAAAGATGACACTTATACCTCCACTACACTGGGAGAAAAAAACAGATAATGGAATGGAATTTTCTGACTTAGAGGTGAGAGTGTTGACAAGGAATGACCCTCAGCCAAGGAAAAAGGCAAGAGAGTCAGTGAATGTTTGGATGCCTAGGCTACGACATTTCTGAACTGCCCATGTGCCTGTGATAAATTGTATGTATGAGGGAATTTACTGCACTTCAAGAAGTGTATTTTTAAACAGGTTAGGAAACCAAGAAGGAAAAAAAAGCAACATTGGATTGCCTCTGACTGTTGCAGGTATAGTTTAATCCACAAACAAGTTGAGGACGAAACAGGAAATGATGAAAGGAAGATTCATGGGGAAAAGCTCAAAGGGAAATGAAAAATTCTGAAATGTACAAGGAACAGATTAGGGATCATCATAAATTCAAGCAGGGGAATACCAAGAAATTGTTAATGGATGTAAAATTGGGAACATGAGAGGGTTTTGCCAAAAAAAAAGCCCAATAACAAAACATGTTTTAAATACACAGGGGGTAGAATTTCAATGCACCCATATTTAGGAGATAGGATGCCGGGTTATGAGAAATGATTATTGTCTTGAGAAGAGGGATCTGAGGGGATTTGATGGGTTTTTTGTGGTCCTCACAGGTATAAAAAAATTAGATGCAGGAAAATTTGCGTGTCAGGTATGATATTTGTGGGTGAGAAGACACAATTCAAAGGATATCAAATAAAAATAGGTAATTGAGGGAACTTTTTAATTGGGTGGATTGTAAAACAAATTAGCAGTGGGGCTGGTGAGACAGCAAATCAAAACAGGTTTTGAAGAGACAATTAGATGAATTATTAACTAAAAGCTGAGTGCATAATTGTTGCTTAAAAACCTCTGGCTCTGGGAAACTTTTTATTTGTGGTGTGTCAAATTTCTCCATTATTATCGGCACAATTTCAAAATAATATAGAATCGTAGAAAGATTACAGCATAGAAGGAGACCATTCAGCCTGTCATATCCATGCTGGCCCTCTGGAGGAGCAATTCACCTAGTGTCACTCCCCTGCCTCTTCCCCACAGCTGTGCATTACTCAATTTCCTTTTGAAAGCTTCAGTTGAGCCTGCTTCCACCGCACTCTCAGGTAGTGCATTCCAGACCCTAACCACTCGCTGTGTGAATAAATGTTTTCCTTATGTCGCCATTGCTTCTTTTCCTAATCACCTTAAATATATGGATGGAATCGTCCCAGGATTGCACTGAGTTTGGTAGTAGATGGGAAAAAGGACATTTTACCCGCTGGCCGCAATGGCGGCTTTTCACATCGCATCATCCCAATCCCGCCTCATTAATCATGCATTCCCAGGAAACATGCTGGGTCGCTGATGGGGCGTCCTCTCATTCGCCCGGCCCTGCCGTCACCTCAGGCCTTCAGTAAACCAGGCGCCGTATTTAAAGGCTGCCCCTGCAAAAAGGTAGCACCCTTCAAGGGACTGGAAGCTGCAGCGAACTGATGGCTGCCAAAGGGGGGAAACATGCTGCCCCCAAATTTAGTGATGCCTCCCTCGAGCGCCTACTGGACACAGTGAAGACCTGCTGCGAAGTCCTCTACGCCTACTATGGGCAAAGAGCAGCGGGCAAGGTCACGATTCCAGCATGGGGGGTGAGGGCAGCGGTGGTCAATGCCAATGCCCTACAAAAGTGGACAGCCATCCAGTGCAGGGAGAAGATGAATGGTCTCATCTGTTCCGCTAGTGTAATTCACTCTTTTCATCACTCTCAACTCACACGCTTACAAAACTTATCACACATCCACAGGGATCTCACACCTCAAGGGACAACACCACTGACTCTCACACACACCCTCACATCTCCATCAGGCTCATATTCTCTTGAGCTTGCATTCTTATCCCATCCACGGCTCCTCTCACCACGCAAACATTCCACGCAGTGCCATGCGTCCTGCTCACACTCTCTCTATATGTTTTCATGCAGGAGAAGCTGGCTCACGGCAGCAGGGAAAGATCACGCACTGGGGGTGAAGTGGCCCACATTAGGCCCCTCACTCACTTTGAGGAGCCATTGCGCTGTCTGGTGAGAACGTGGACCCTCCATGCAGTGACAGTGACATCAGCGGCGAAAACCACATCATCCCTCCCTCGGCACAACTGTGAGTGCTCTCTTTCCTGCTTCTGAATCTGCTGCCATGCACTAATCAACTCTACTTTGGTTCACAGGGAGCTCTGACAGGCAACCAACACCCTCAGCCAGCCAGTCACTCAGCTCCATCCAGGTCCTCACCGCCAGCCAAGAGGGCACCTCGTCCATTGAAGAGCTGGAAATAAGCAGCCTGGAAGGCCTGCCACAGCGCATGCCCACACCCTCCACCAGCGCAGAGAGACACACCTCGGTGGGACCTAGATCTAGAGCAGGCTTGGGTTCACAATCTGGTGGTCACCGCATGGACATGTGTCTGCAGCGGGAGGAGGCAGTTTCAGCCGAGTTCCCCAGCACTTGGAGGACTGCTGGGGAAGAGGCATCTGTGAGGTTTGAGTCATATGGTGAGCCTCTGGATTCAGCCTTCCAACTCCTCCTGGAGAGTCAGCATAAGACGTGGGATCATCACGCAGAACTGCTGGAAGCCCTCAACACAGTGAGTCGGAGGAGTGCGTCTGCCTGCTCTCTGATGAAGTGGCGCCCACATGTGTGCATACAGAGGTCTCCATGGGAAGGATGGCGGATGCCGTGGACATCCTGGTCCAACAGAATGTGGAGATGTGCACAGACCTGCACTCCATCGCGGTAGCCATGGGTGACGTCCTGCAGTGGCAATGCGAGAAGGAACAGGGAGCCTTGAATTCCCCCCAGATGCTCCTTCCCCTTAAGGAATCAGGCTGGGGCCCTCAGGCACCCGAGGGGAGGAGGAGTGGCAGCTGGTCACCCCGGGTCATCCACTCGGAAATCTCCGAGGCTGTCCTCCCCCTCAGAGCCCCCTTAGCCTGTGAACCTACCAACCTCATCCTCTGTCACTGCAGAGGGAGCAGCTGGCTCACAGGAGGACAACCAAGGGCCCTCAAGGTCTTGGCTCTCCAGAAAACACGTTGAAGTCATCAGAGGCATCAAGGCCAGTCATTGCCAGGCTGTTTCCACCCCTGCTGCGGATGTCAGGGCAGCACCCAGAAGTGGTAAGCCTAGAAAAGTTAAGAATTTCTGACCAAAATTGGTTGCACGGGTGAACACATTTTGTCACTTTCTAATCTGAAAATATATTCACTTTCACTGAATAATGTGTGATGGCGTCTTTCAACTTCATTTATAGGCTTTGTGAGTCCTCCCCCTCCCCCCACTGCCCTCCCCCCTGCCCGCCCACTAGCAGTTCAGCTGCATGCAGCCAGCCCACGAGTGATTCTGGAGGGAGAAGTGTGCGTGTGTCAGGGCCTCTCGGAACCTCATGCATTCTCCAATGCACATAGATCCTTCCTCCATCACACTCATCTCAATATCCTGAGCATTTTCAATGCTGCCTGCTGGGGTTCCCTTTCAGCTGCCCATCTGAGCTGACCTGCGTCTCTGCCCACCCACTAATCGCACTTCGCACCCCCATGCAGCACCTGCTCCTGTCCAACACGAGGCTCCGCTCACTTTTGATCTTGCAAGTGTTACGGGTAAAGTTTGTCTTCAACTCCCCCATCCTTTCCCCTCCTCCAGTCACCCATGTCCTTTCCCCCATTACTGTCGACACCCTTGGCATCACCTTCCACCTCCCCACCATCACTTACCAACCTGAACCCTTTTCTTTTCGGGATGCCCAGGTGGATGTGCACATTCCCTATCTTCCCGAGAATACCACCCCCCTCCGCATTGACCTCCCCGGCCTCCTCTTTCCCACCCCAGAGTCCGTATATGCCTCCAAATCCCCATCAACCACCCTTGCCGTCCCTCCTACCACTACCGTTGCACCCTCACCCTCCCACCCTACCGGCTCATTCTGCCCTCTCTCATTCTCGCCATTCTCTCTTGCCGCTCCCAGGAGGCAGCCATTGATTCCACAGGCCTCTTCCTTACATGTTCACCTGGACATCCCCCCCCAATCCTTCTTCCGCCCTTACTCCTTCCTCCCTCCAGAATCTTCCCATCCAGACTCCTTCTCCCATCCAGCCTTCTTCCCCATCCAGATTCCTTCCTCCCCCGGACTCCTTCCCCCCTCCGAACTCCTTCCTGTACCCAAAGTCCTTCCCCCCTCCAAACTCCTTCTCCTACTCCAAACTCCTTCCCTTACTCCGAACTCCTTCTCTTACACCTTCCTCCTCCCTTACAACCCCCTCCCAACCTCACCCCTCTGACACTACCATTCCACCCCTCCCAACCTCACCCTCCTCACCATCGCTCCCCCCTGCCAACCTCAACCCCACCCCAACACCATCATTCCCCCCTCCCAACCTCAGCCCCCATCCCCACAGTACACCTTCCTCTCCCAGTCAAACCTACACTTTTATCTCCACCCCCTCGACGATCAGTGGCAGACCCCTCATGATTTTGAATACCTTTATCAAATCACCTCTCAACCTTCTATTCTCCAAGGAGAACAGACACAACTTCTCCAACCTGTCTACGTAACTGAGGTTGCTCATCGCTAGAACCATTCTAGCGAATCTTTTCTGCACCAGAAACTATCCAGAAACTTGAATCTAGATTGACACTCCAGTGCAGTACAGAGGGAATGCTGCACTGTCAGATGAGGTGTTAAACTCAGGCCACATCTTCCCTCTTATGTGGCTGTTAAAGTCCCATGGCACCACACTGAAGAACAGCAGAAGAGTTCTCCCCAGTTTTGTTCAATATTTATCCCTCAACAAGAATCATTAAAACAAATTATCTGTTCATTCATTCCGTTGCTATGGATGGATCCTTGCTGTGTAGAAATTGGCTGCCGCATTTCCTACATTACAAGATTGACTTCAAAGGTACTTAATTGCTGTAAAGTGGTTTGGGATATCCTGGAGTTCGTAAAAGGTGCAGGACTTTGGCCTGAATTTTACCTTTGGCAGGCGTGCACGATCGGTGGGCCCGGGAGCGGTCGGGAAATGGGCACCCGACATTGAACGGCCCCCGAACGTGATTTCACACTGGCTGGCCAATTAACGGGCTGGGGGCGGGAAGAGGGCGGGTGATGACATTTCCGCGGGCGTGGCTGAGCGCTGCGAGAGAGCTCCCTGAAGGCAGACAGCTGCAGACCTGAAAATGCTCAAATAAAGGTTTAAAATGCCCATCCATCGCAAGCAATCCCTGAAAATAAAGCTGATAAAAATGCTGTCCACAGATATCTATTTTTATTTTATTTCATAATGAAAATTTCATCCTGCCCTTGGATGAAGTTTGATGAAAAATGTAAAGGGTGCCTGGCCAATTCGCCTGTCCGCCAACTGTAAGGTTGAACGGGCCACAAAAAAAATTGGAGACAATTGCGCTCTTAATGGGTTTAATTGCCCTCTGATTTGTCGGTGGGTGCACTTCTGACCTTTGCGCATGCCTACCGAGCGAAATATTGTGCAAGTGTGCGATGACGTCGGGACGCTTGCCCGACATCTTCTCGCGTGATTTTACGCTCAATTGGGTTGGGCGGCGCCCACCCGTGGGACTTAAATTCAGCCCTTTGTTTTGCAAATTTGGCAGATACCACACTCAATTTTTCAACCCTTGTTTTAAATGGTAAGAAAATTGCCTGCAGCATGCCACTGAAATTTTAAACTGGCAGTACACACACACCTGTTTAGTGAATACATGAGTTTTTAACATGCTCACATGCCACACTCAGAATCACAAACAATTAGGACAAATGTATTTCAATACAGGGATTAAAAACAGAAAATTCCGGAAAAACTCAGCAGTTCTGGCAGCATCTGTGTTGAGAGAAAAAGAGTCAATGTTTCAGGTCCGTTTGACTCGTCTTCAAAGCTAAAGAGAAATAGAAATGTGGTGGATATTTTACTGTTTAAGAGGGGGTGGAGCAAAAAAGGTCACGGATAGGTGGGAGCTCATGTGGATTCCAAATGAAGTTCCATCCCTCATGTTTCAAATCCACCCAGGATTACAGGTATCTCCGGGACATACAACGCTCCTCGGACTGCTGTTTTTGCCGCATCCGGAGATTCGCGCTCAGTGCCATGGGCCACCATATGTACACACTCAACCTCCTTCACCAGCAGCACCAACTCACCCTATGTCAAAACTGTCCTTATTCCCAGTTTCATTTTATTTTTCGTCTCCTCCAACGCCTTAACAGGAATTTATTTATCTTCTTTTCAGGTGCTAAGGAACGCAAGCTCCAAAAACTTATTGACACCAACGCACACCCAGGACCTTCCAACCCTCTGACCCCATCCCTTCTTCCGATCCCAGCCCTTGCCGTGTATTCACCATACCCCCTGACCTCCCTTTCTCTGATGCTGAATGTTCTGTACTCAGCAAAGGACTCAGTTTCATACCCTTACGCCCTCACCTCAATAAATACCGGGCTCAGCATGATGCTGAACTCTTCACTCATTGCCTTCGTCTCCGTGCTCGCTTCTTTGGGCAGGAGTCCTCCCCCCGTTCAATGGTTCCTTTCCCCCGCCTCCAGTATTCTCTCCCTCTACCTGGACTCCTCCCTCTGGCCTCTTACCTGCTCTTGATCTTTTCATTGAGAACTGTTGGCATGACATCGGCCATCTCAATTTCTCTGCTCCAACCTGCCTCCTTCTGAACTTGCTGCACTCCATTCTCTCAGGTCCAACCCTGACTTTGTTATCAAACTTGCCGACAAGGGTGATGCTGTTGTTGTTTGGCATATTGACCTTTACTGTGCAGAGGCTGAGCGCCAACTCTCAGACATTTCTTCCTATCTCCCCTGGATCATGACCCCACCATCGAACATCAAACCATTGCTTCCAGGACTGTCATTGACTTCCTCTCCTCTGGAGATCTTCTCTCCACAGCTTCCAACCTCATAGTCTTACAACCCCGCACAACCCACTTCTGCCCCCCTTCCCAAAATCCACAAACAGGACTGTCCTGGTAGACCCATTATATCAGCCTGTTCCTGCCCCAGGTAACTCATTTCTTCCTATCTTGACTCCATTCTCTCCCCCCTTATCCAATCCCATCCCCCCTTACATTCGCAATTCCTCTGATGCCCTACATCATATCAATAATTCCCAGTTTTCTGGCCCTAACCGCCTCCTCTTCACCATGGATGTCCAATCCCTGTACACCTCCATCCCCCAACAGGATGGTCTGAGGGTTCTCCACTTCTTCCTTGAACAGAGGCCCGAACAATCCCCATTCACCATCACTCTCCTCCGCCTGGCAGAACTTGTTCTCTCACTGAATGTTTTTTCTTTTAACTTGTCTCACTTTCTCCAAATAAAGGGTGTGGCTATGGGTACCTGCATGGGCCCCAGTTATGCCTGCTTTTTTGTGGGGTATGTGGAACATTCCTTGTTCCGGTCCTACTCAGGCCCGCTTGGTACATCGATGACTGTATCGCTGTCGCTTCATGCTCTTGTCTGGACCTGAAAAAATGTATCAATTTTGCTTCCAATTTCCATCCCTCTCTCACCTTCACATGGTCCATCTCCGACACTTCCCTTCCCTTCCTTGACCTCTCTGTCTCCATTTTTGGTGATAGACTGACTACCAACATTCATTACAAGCCCACACCGACTCCCATAGCTACCTCGACTACAGCTCCTCACACTCTGCTTCATGTAAGGACTCCATTCCATTCTCCCAGTTCCTCTGCCTCCGTCGCATCTGTTCAATGATGCTACCTACCAAAACGGCGCTCCTGACATGAATTCCTTTCTCCTTAACCAAGGGCTCCCCCACACTGTGAAGGGCCCTCAACCATGTCTGACCCATCTCCCGCACCTCTGCCCTCGCCTCTTCCCCTCCCTTCCAGAACTATGATAGGGCCCCCATAGTCCTCACTTTTCACCCCACCAGCCTCCGCATTCAAAGGATCATTATCTGCTATTTCCACCAACTCAAGCATGATGCCACCATTAAACACATTTTTCCCTCACCCCTTGTCAGCATTCCATAGGGATTGTTCCCTCCGTAACACCCTGGTCCAATTCTCCATCACCCCCAACTCATCCCCTTCCCACAGCACCTTTCCATGAAATCGCAGAAGGTTCAATACTTGCCCCTTTACCTCTTCACCTTCCAAAGCACCAAGCACTCCTTTCAGGTGAAGCAGCACTTCACTTGCACCTCCTTCAGTTTGGCCTACTGTATTCGCTGCTCCCAATGTGGACTCCTCTACACTGGTGAGACTAAACGCAGACTGGGTGACCACTTTGCGGACCACCTTCGCTCAGTCTGCAAGAATGACCCAGACCTTCCTGTCGCTTGTCATTTCAAACACCCCACCCTGCTCTCATGCCCACATGTCCATCCTTGGCCTGCTGCAATGTTCCAGTGAAGCCCAGCGCAAACTGGAGGAACAGCAACTCACCTTCTGATTAGGCACTTTACAGCCTTCCAGACTTAACATTGAGCTCAACAACTTTAGATCATGAACTGTCTCCTCCATCTTAACCCCTTTTTAAATCCAATTTAAAAAATTTTTATTTCATTTATTTATTTATTTATTTTTATTTATTCATTCTTTTATTTTTAATTTTTATTATATATATTTTAATATTTTTTAATTTAAAAAATCCTTTTATATCCCTTTTCCCCAAACCCCCTCCCCCCAGCTCCCTGCTCTCCCCCCCCACCGCCCCACCTCACCTCCACAGGGCCATCTCTCATTTGTTTCTATGCTGTGCTTTCACACAGCGCTGACGCTTGTTTGGTGATTAACACATTCTGCTATCTTACCTTTATGCTATCAGCACCTTCTTTACTCTTTAAGACTGCCATTAACATCCCCTTTGTCTTGTGTCCATGACATTTTTGTCAACCTCCCCTGAGCTCCCACCTATCCCTGACCTTTGATTTTGCTCCACCGTCTCCACCACTTCTTAAATAGCATAAGATCTGTCACATTTTACATCTTCTTAGCTCTGAAGTCATATGGACACAGAACATTAACTCTGTTTCTCTCTCCACAGATGCTGTCAGACCTGCTGAGCTTTCCAACATTTTCTGTTTTTATTTCAGATTTCCAGCATCCACAGTATTTTGCATTTATTTCAATATGGAAAACGTATATAACAATACCAAGAGTATGATTTATGAAAATCATTATCACCATAGCTAAAAGTTATAAATGATAACTTAAGAATCTATTCGAAATAGAAAATTGCATATTTTAATGCTATAAAGCCAGTCAAGTTTTGCACTAATTATAACAGGTTTTCAAATTCATCCACTCGAAAGGCCATCAGATTTTGAAAATCAACATAACTGAAATTTTAAGTTGAGTGGTTTATGCTGGAGAATTTTTAACGAACAAAAAAATGCATTTGTGCCTAATAAATCAGTGCAAAATACCTAATTCAAAGTCCAGGAACCTGCTCAATTTGGTTGCAACAATTGCTTTTATTCTGCCAGCAATTATCTAATCTATTCAGATAGAACAGGGAGATTTAGTACTGATTAAAAATAGTCATTTTAAGAACTTTTCTAAATCCAATTCCAGTTAAATAGATTAAATAGATGTTTCTGCACCTTTAAACAATTTGTAGTACTATTATGTCTTTTGCACCTATTAACGATAACAGAACACAATAAATGTCAAAACCATGATGAAAGAAGGATTTTGTAATGGAGATAAGAGAAGATTAGTAGGATACATCTTGAGTATTATCGGTCTTTCTTTAAAATATTAAATAAATTGAAACATTATATGTGTCAGAGTGCCACTATTTGTCAAGTGTAATAATTAAATTGAATAACTATAGTCGTTTGGTAGTACAGAACATGAGTATTTCTGAGAAAAGAGAGACATGTCAAAGCTTGTCATCTTGCACTCATCAGGACACTCGCAAGATATGGAAATACAAGGGGAAAACAACAATTTATACCGTATGTGAAGAGAGTGCTGATTGCTGTTGCCATGGAGCATGCACTACTGATGGCCAAACATTTTTTGAAATTTAAACCAGGCAGCTTGACCCCGATTGGTCAAGGCATTGCCCTGAGGAATGAGTCAGCGAATGGCTGTCACTTATTTTGTTTAGCTGAAACAGACGCAACGTAAGTTCATGTTCTTTCTGCCTGCAAAGAACAGAGCCCTGTGTATTAATATATGTAGCTTCCAGTACATGCAAATGCGCTATATTGCGAGCCCGAATGACAATCTTAAATTGGTTGTCAGTGTAATTCTTAGCACATTGAGGATTATTTAGTAAATGTTGTCCAATCGTGGAATCACATCTAATGTTGGACAATGTGGTTTGAGTTTTGCAAGCACTGGCTGGTTGGGTACGGTTTGTACCCTGCCCATTGTGAACAGCACCTGCGACATGCTGTTTGATACAATCCGCCAGTCTTGGGACGTATAGTCTATATATCCAGCAAATAATTATTACGCATCAACAACGAAAAGCAAAATAAAAGACTAAACACTGAATAAAAGTACCTTGTCAAATGACATTTTTTTCATTCATGTTAAGTGGATGTCGCTGGCAAGATCAACGTTAATTGGCATTCCCTAATTGCCCTTGAGAAAGCATCCAGGTGCCGCCTTCTTGAACTGCTGCTATCTGTGTGTTGTTGGTACATTGACATTGCTGTTAGATAGGAAGTTCCAGGATTATAATCCAGCGTTAATGAAGGAACTGTGATATATTTCCAAGTCTGGATAGTGTGTGACTTTGAGGAGAATTTTCAGATGGCAATGTTCTCATGCTCCTTTTCCTTCTAGGTGGTAGAGGTCACAAGTTTGGAAGGTGCTGTTGAAGGAGCCTTGGACAAGTTGCTGCAGTGCATCTTTTAGGTAGGACACAATGCAGCCATGGGTGCGCCAGTCATGGAGGGAGTAAATATTTATGGTAGTGGGTGGGGTTCTAACCAAGCAGGTTGCTTTGTTCTAGATGGTGTTGAGCTTCTTGAGTGTTGGCGGAGCTGCACTCATCCACATATTGCATCACATTCCGAACTTGTGCATTGCAAATGGTGGAAAGGTTTTGGTGAATCAGGAGATGAGTTATTTGCTGCTAAATACACAACTTCTGACCTATTCTTGCCGTGACATTATTTATATGGTTGCTCCAGCTAAACCTCTGGTCAACGTAAGTCCAGGAAGTTGATAATGGAGGATTCAGCAAAGGCAATGTTACCGAAGGACATGGGGAGATGGTTAAGCTCTCTCTTATTGGAGATGGTTATTGTCTGGCACTTGTGTGGCACAAATGTTACTTGCCAGTTATCAACCTAAGTCTGAATGTTGTTATGGTTTTGCTGCATGTTGGCACAGACTACTTAATTATCTGAGGAGTTGCAAATGAACTGTGCAGTCATCGGTGAACATCCCCATTTCTGACCTGATACGGAGGTAAAATACTGGATAAGGCAGCTGAAGATAGTTTAGCCTAGATCACTGTCCTGAGGACTTGCGCAGAGATGTCCTGAGTCTGAGATGATTGCCCTTTGCCAATGACAATCATTTTCCTTTGTGCTAGGTATGACTACAATACTAGAGATTCTTCCCATTAATTCCCATTGACTTCAATTTTACTCAGGCTCCTTTAAGGCATATTCAGTCAAATGCTATCCTTGATGTCAAGGGCAATTCAATGAATCAATAAAAATATGGATTTGAAAGCTAGTTTCAGTAATAGTGTCATGAAACTATCATTGATTGTCACAAAAACCCATCTGGTACACTAATGTCCTTCAGCAAAAGAAAGCTGCCATCCTTACCTGGTCTGGCCTTCATGTGACTCCAGGCTAAAGCAATGTGGGTGACTCTTAAATGCCCTCTGAAATGGCCTGGCAAGGCACTCATTTGTACTAAACCGCTACAGAGAAGTCAGGAAGGAATAAAACTGGGTGGACCACCTGGCATCAACTGAGGCACCAGAAAGGACAATAATGCACCCAATCCTGCAAACTTCTCCTTATTAACATCTGGGGCTTGTGCAAAAATTGGGAGAGCTGTCATACAGACAGCTAGACATAGTCACACTCGCTGAATTTTATCTTGCAGTCAATGTTCCACCATCCCTGGGTATGTCCTGTTTCACTGGCAGTACAGACCCACCAGAGGTGGCAGCACAATGATATACAGTAGAGAGGTAGTTGCCCGGAACCAATTCTGGGCAACTGTGGAACCAGTGATGTCTCAGGGCATCAGGCTAAACATGGGCAAGGAAACCCCCTACTGCCCTCCCTCAACTAATAAATCAGTATTCCTCCATGTTGAACACCATTTAGAGGAAACACTGAGGGAAGCAAGGGCACAGAATTTACTGAATCGGGAACTTCACCATCTATTGTTTTGTCATGTGTTCGGGCTCTCAATGGGATTCTTCAGGGTTTGTCTATTTTCTCTAAGTAAGCAACTCAAGACTGTGGTTTGTTAAAAACATTATTATTTATTTCCAGGTTTATGTATATCTTAGAAACTCTGCACAAGGTTGGACTTCTCCTCCCTCCAGATGGCTGTTACTTAATCGTGTGTCATTATATCATAGTTACATTAGAATCAGGTGCTTCTGATGTTAACCCTTTACTCAACATTTCCTCCCAAGTCTTTATCCCAACTATATCCATCCTCCTACATCTCCCCCCAAAGTCTTAGCCTCCACAGGGTTAGTCACTGAGGTGCCTTGAACAATCTCTCTGATCTTGTTCTGATTTCTTTCTAACGTCAAGGACATTCTGCATTCTCTCTTCATTCAATATGATTGTCCTTCTCCTGGATGATTGTAGAGCTTTGTCTTGTTTCTTGTTCCTTATCTCCCTCTAGAGTAGTTGGCCCAAGTCTCTACTGGTTTTCTTTCCAAGGATATTAAGGTGCTGTAGTTTCTCCTTATAGTTCCTTGGTCTGTCTCCTTTCTCTAAGATCTTGGTCGTGGAGCTCTTTCTATTATTATGCTTTCATTCTGTTGTTCCCATATCCTTGCTCTCTCCCTGGGTGTAGTACTGATTGGTCTCATTCTCTGTGCCTGAAGTTGAATTTATGAGCTTGTTTCTGTATCTGTTTCTCCTCACGCTTTTTAACTCTCTCACGGTCATTCCAGGTGATATTTGGTTCTAGTTTCTGTTGCACAGCTGGAAGTTGTATTCTCAGTCATCTTCCCATTAACAGCTCTGATGGTGAGAACCCATTTTGTAGCCATGAGGTTCGATAACCAAAAAGGGCTAAGATAAGATCTTCATTCCTCTTCATCAAGTCTTTGATGGTTCGAATGCCTCTCTCAGCTTCTCCATTTGCTTGAGGATACCGAGGTGAGCTAGTCATGTGAATGAATCCATATTCCTTTGTAAAGTTGTGGAATAATTTATTAACAAATTGTTGACCATTATCTGACACTACAATGTCCAGAATGTTGCATAGATTCTCTTCAGTGAGTGAATGGCTGCTTCCATCATGATGCTGTGAGTTCTGTTTGTTTCAATCCATCTGAAGTAGTCATCAATGACAATAAGAAATACCTTGCCTTTAAAATCAAATAAATCCATTCCATGGTGTTCCCACAGCCTTGATGTAAATGTGCAATGGTTCTCTTTGCTCTTGGTTATTCACTGTACTCATAAGGCAATTGGAAGTTAGTTCTTCAATGGAATGAGTAATGTCTGGCAACTGGACTGATTGCTGGGCTCTTGCTCAACATTTTGCTATCCCTAAGTGACCTTGATGAATTTTTTATTTAGAATATCAAGCTGAAGTGTTCTTGGAATGACTATTCTGTTATTAAAAACTAATCAATGCTTGTGAGGTGATTTGTATGTTCGAAGTACTGCCATAGTACTGGGTTCTTAAGAGTTTAGTTTGGCCATTCTTCTAGAAAGTGCTTCTTTATCAGGACATATTCATTATCTTACTGTTGTGCTTGGTTTATCTCCTGCAGCTTCTGTTGAGTAGCTGGCAGGTATTTGGTAATGAGTGATGTATATGCTTCCACCTACTTGATGAAATTCAAATCCTCTGTTTTGGTTCCTCTGCTGGTACTTCCCTTGGATGTACTCAGTTACTGAATCATATGTCATTAGTCTCAGTCTGAAGCCTTGCATTCTAGGCAGCATCTTTGCAATCTCCTTTATGTTCAGAAGAGTGATTAATAGCTTATGGATTGGTTTCAATTTTAAACTGTAATCCCATCATGTAGTCTCAGAACTTCTCGGACGCCCACGTTGCTGCCAATGCTTCCATCTCAATTGTAGCATATCCTTTTTCTGTGTCTGTGAGTGATCCTGAGGCAAAATAAATGGTCTACATTTACTATCTCTTTGTACTTGGAATAAAACTGCACCCAGACTTGAGATGATACATCTGCTGCTGCTATGGAGGGTAGTTCTGGATCTTAGTGTGCTAAAATCTCAAGAGAAATTATAAGATTTTTGATCTTCTCAAAAGCATTTTGCTGATCCACATTCCAGTACTACTGTTGACCTTGCCTCAACAGCTGTCTCAATGGCTCATTGGTTTCTGCCAGATTTGGTAGGAACTTAGGCACTTGGTTGACCATTCCTAGGAATCTCTGTACCACCGTAATGCTCCTGGCTTGTGGAAACTCTCTAATCACCTTTGTTTTCTGTGGGTTGGCTATTATTTCTGAAATTTGCACAATGTGTCCTAAAATTTTAATCATAGGTTTTGCAAATTCACATTTTTCGTTCAATGTCAAACCTGCATCCTGTAGAACTTTCAGGACTGCTCTTACTCTACGGTCATGCTCTTCTCTCATTGGGTCATGTGCAAGTATGTCGTTCATATGGCATTTTACTCTTTCTATGCTTTGTAAAGTCTGAGACCTTGTGTTCTGGAATATTTCTGGAGTAGACACAATTGCAAATGGTAATTTCGCAAAGCAATAATGACCAAATGGCATTATATAAGTGGTCATTAGTCTGGATTCTTTGTCCAGAGGAAGCTTCCAAAATCTGCCTTTTGCAACTAATTTGGTGAATAGGGTGCTTTTTGCTAAATTGACAAGACTCTCATCCACTGATACCATCAGTTGGGTCTCAGTTTCCACTGATTTGTTTAGTTGAGTCAAGTCCACGAAGATTCTAATTGAGCCATTTGGCTTTGGGACCACTGTCAGTTTGTCAGTATAGTTATTGGAGACATAACCCTCCTGCTGTAGCATGTGCTCCATTTTACCTTTGACTTTGTCCAAGATTGGATGAGAGACCTTCCTCATTGTGAAGAAGCAAATTGGTTTAGCATCAGCTCTTATGGTAACGTGGTATTCAGTCTTCAGTCTTCCATGGCATTCATTCCTGAATGTGCCACTGTACTGCTCATCAGCAACTTCATCAACTTTATAGATCAGCTTCAATTCTAAGCATGCCTTCCTGCATAATAATGATGACTCTTGGTTCTGTATAATGTACAGCGGTTCAATGATTTCTCTATGCTTGTATTTTAATTTTGCCAGGTGTTGTCCTATGACTTTCAGTATAGTCCCATCTGGACCTTGTACATGGATGGGTGATAGCTGTAATGTAATGTGCTTAAAACACTTCACTTCATCAAATAAGACAGAAACACCTGCCCCTCTGTCTAATTTAAACTCTGTGGGTGCCCATCCACTTCAATTTTAATGCTCCAGTATTTATTTTCTATTCCATGCACCTCTCCTTTTTCTGTGGTTCTTCTACTTTTTGTATGTGGTTTGGCCTTAAGATTTTTTCTTTCTTTTTGCAGGTTATCTGTGTTTTAGATCAGCAGACAACTGTAAAATGTCCTAACTTCCCACAGTTGTGGCAGTCTGCCCCCCACGCCCATCCCACACATTCTTTCTGATTGTGCAGGTTTTTCCCGCAACACCCAGAGCATTTTAAGATGGCAGTTTGCATGCCTTTCCCTGTTTTGGTACACTTTCCTTCTTCTGCCCTGCATATTGAATGACTTCACTCATTCACTTCCAAGGGTCATCACTTTCCCCGCCAACAAACACTCTATTTTGCTTTCTGAGCCCAGTTTGCCTTGCAATTTGTTGAGTTAGATTGTTTCGTTTCCAAGAGATCTTGGTTTTCACTTATTAAATTTTCCCATTTTATAATTTAATTTTTGTGAATACTGAAATACAAATTAAGTGCCTGGAGGATCTTATTGTAAGCACTTGAGGTCTCATTGACTCACTCTCAATAGCTTCAACTGTATAGAGTAAAGTACTGACCTGATTCATTTGTTCCTTTTTGTGCAAACCTGAGAAGGTTCTATAGCTGGAAAACCTCTTTTGCTGGTCTTCGCAAGCCTTCAGCACTTCTGAAAGGCTCCCAGAGTAGCAGTGTAGATTCCAAGCTCTGGACTTGTTTTTAATTCCAGATTGAATTCAAATTCCACCATCTGCTATGGTGGGATTCAAACCCAGGTCTCCAGAGGATTACACTGACTCTCTGGGTTACCAGTCCAGTGACAATACCACTATGCCACCACCTCCTTGTTGCTTCACTGGTGTTGCTTGTTGATTTGGGTCTGTGCTTACTGCTGTCCATACTATGGGTCTGTGTCTCAGCTTGCATCTGCTGCACCCATGATGTTCCCCATTCTGTTCCTTTCGTTCTCCTTTCAAGGATCTGTAGGCTTGTCAGGTCTACAACCTTTTCTTGGGTCTTTTATTCGCTGTCCACTGCCACCATGTTTTGTCATGTGTTCAGAGTATAGTAAATGTGTTCAGGGTTTGTCTATTTTCCCTAACTAAGCTACTCAAGGCTGTAATTTGTTAAAACCATTATCATTTATTTACAGCTCTATGTACAACTTAGGAACTCTGCATGAAGTTGGACTTCTCCTTCCTCCAGGTCTCTGTTAATTAATCATGTATCATTACACCATAAGTTACATCAACATCAGGTGCTTGTGATGTTAACCCTTTATTCTACATCCAAAACCAAAGTGACTTGGTAACACCACTACTGACCAAGCTGGCCAGGTCCTGAAGGGCTATCCGCCAGACTGAGCCTGCAGCAGGTGATGGGTGAGGGAACCAACAAGAGGTAAAAACCTACTAGACCACGCTGTTTGGTCAGGGTGCCACATTTGCATATTTTTCTCACTTAGGCAGCTGATGAGCAAATTTCAGAAAGATAAGGTTTGGCAAAATAATAAACTGAATTTCAAAAAAAGGCTGAGGTTTTAAGGAAAGAAACAAATGCTGAGCAAAAGCAATTTCATAGCAATAAATTATTAATTTAAAAAAGCTAATTAGGAAAAATGACCAGAGTGTGAGAGGGTCAGAGTGTGCATGTCTGGCTCACTCCCAGTCTCAGGCTGCTTACTCACTCACCCTCACCGTGTGTGTGTGTGTGTGTGTGTGTGTGTGTGGGGCAGCCAAAGCCGACCAGGGGGAAGCAGAAGAAATGTTTCGTGTCACTCCAACCACCAAGGCCCCCAGGGAGCTCAATGGGACAAAGGAGGACACAGAGAGAGACAAGGTGGAGAAAGAGATTGAGGCAACAGAGAGCCAATCAGCAGCACTACCCCCGGTACCTCCCAGTCCTCAGGACAGCGAATCAATGGAGGAGGAGGCAGCAGTGGAAAAGCAGCAGGGGGAGTGGCGGACGGTGAAGAACAAGAAAAGTAAGAGGGAGCGAAGAAGAAGCAAAGGCGTTTCCCAGAGAAACGGCAAGAGGCGTCTCCCATCCGACACGGATGACAAGGGCAGCAGCTCTTCGGATGATGAAGTGCCAGGGCGGCACCGACAGAAGAGGCGGCAAAGCTCCAGGGCGTTGGAGGACGAGACACCCGAGCTCCAGAAAATTGGAGACAACAAGGAGACCAGCGCACCCCAACTTTGCCTGCAACCTGAGGAGGCCAGTGCACCACAGCCCCTGGAATCTGGGAGCAGTGAGGCAATCATCGCACCCCAGCTCCAGGAAGCCGGGAACAGCAACACCCCAGAGGGGGTGAGTTTTGGAGAAGCTTCTCCAGCAAAGGTCATCTCAAAACCCACTCTCTACGTGAACCTCCAGATGCCACCGGAGCAGAACACGGCCAAGGAGATCTACCTCAGCCCATCCAAAGTGAAGGAATTTGAGCTCACTACGGGTATGAAGGAGCAGACTAAAGGTCTGGGACTCTCAGAGACAGTGGGTTTGGTAGGAGAATAAATGCTTTAAAATGGGTTTAAAGATTGTATCCATAAATGTGCGTAGCATTAAATCTACTACGCGATGTGTTGCGACCTTGGACTACCTAGCCAAGGTCAAAGCTGACCTGTTGTTTCTGCAGGAGTGTGCGATACCGCACCTCAGCTCCTACAGGCAATGGTCACGATGGTGGTCCCATGGGCCATCGATCTGGTCGGGCGGAAACGACTCTCGTTCCTCCGGCCTGGGTATTCTGCTGCGGGGAGGCAACTTCACCGTCTCCGAGGTCAAGGAGGTGGTGGGCGGGCGACTCCTCGTAGCAGACGTAATGTACAAGAATGCTCCACTCCGGTTAATTAACGTGTATGGCCCGGCACAAGGGGCTGAGCGGCTGGAGGTTTTTCAGCAGCTCCCACTGCTGCTGGCGCCCTCCAGGCCGGTCATTCTGGGCGGTGACTTCAACTGCATCATCGATGCGGCTGGACGATCCGGCAGGGCCGGCAGCAGATTGGACGCTACGTCCAGATCCCTGATGGAAACAGTTAAGGATGCCAAGCTGCACGACGTCTTCAGCAACCCTGCAGACGGAGCGCAGCGTAGATACACCTGGTCGCGGCCAGATGGGTCCATTCGTTCCAGGATAGACTTCCTGTTTGTGTCCCGTGCATTCACAGTCAGATCCACCGAGGTCAAGCCGGTGTTCTTCTCTGACCACTGCCTCCTACTGGCGGACTGCCACTTGGAGAAGGACCTGAGGGTGGGCAGGGGGGCATGGAAGCTAAATGTGCAACTGCTGACCCCAGAGAACATTGAGGAGCTCAAGAGGGATTACAAAGGTTGGAGAACCGTGAAACCCCTCTTTGAGTCCCTGACACACTGGTGGGAAGCGATCAAGGGAAGCATCAAGAGGTTTTTCATCCTCAAAGGCACCCAGAAAGCTAGAAAGGAACAGAGGGAAATGTCCCGACTCCAGAAAAAGATGCAGAATCTGCTGCGACTGCAGTCGATGGGGGTCGATGTCAAGGAGGAGCTCCAAGAGGTGAAGGGCCAGCAAGCCTCGCACTTTGCCTCGGAGGCCTCCAAGATCATCTTCCGTTCCAGAGTCCGCTCCGTGGAGCAGGATGAGACGTGCTCACGTTTCTTCTTCCAAAAGGTACACAGAGAGCGCTCTGTGATCAGCAGCCTGAAGGAAGAAGACGGCTCAGTAAAGTCATCACGGTCCGACATTCTGAGGATCAGCAAATCCTTTTATGCCGGATTGTATGACGTGAAGCCCACGGACAGCACGGCCTCCCAGTCCTTCCTGTCCTCTATCACGGAGGTCTTAGACCACAGTACGCGGGAGACCCTGGACAAACCGCTAACTCCTGATGAACTGACTAAGGCCCTCGAGTCCTTCGAGAAGAGTAAAACCCCCGGAAGCGACGGCTTGCCGGCGGAGTTGTATTCGGCTCTGTGGGACTTGATCGGCCCAGACCTGCTAGGAGTGTACGAGAGTATGCTCCTGGCCGGTAGTATGTCAGAATCCATGAGGAAAGGCATCATCACCCTCATCTACAAGCACAAGGGGGAAAGGGAGGAAATTAGAAATTGGCGACCCATTTCACTGTTGAATGTGGACTATAAGATTCTGTCCAAGGTCATCGCCAACCGGGTCAAATCCGCTCTGGAATTGGTGATTCACCCTGACCAGACCTGCTCTGTGCCAGGCAGGAAGATCTCTGACAGCCTGGCGCTGCTCAGGGATACGATTGCCTATGTACAGGACAGGGGTGTGGATACCTGCCTCATCAGCTTGGATCAGGAGAAGGCCTTTGACAGAATATCGCACACCTACATGGGGGATGTGCTCTCCAAAATGGGGTTTGGGGAGGGAATTCGAAATTGGATCCAACTGCTCTACACTAACATCAGTAGCGCAGTCTCAATCAATGGGTGGGAAACAGATAGCTTTCCGATTAAATCTGGAGTCAGGCAGGGCTGTCCTCTCTTGCCTGTCCTTTTCGTGTGTTGCATAGAACCCTTTGCCGAGTCCATCAGGAAGGATCCGGGCATAAGAGGAGTGACGATCCCAGGCAGTGGAGGCACTCAGGTAAAAGCCTCCCTGTACATGGACGACGTCGCCGTCTTCTGCTCGGATCCGCTGTCGGTGCGCAGACTGATGCACATCTGCGACCAGTTCGAACTGGCCTCGGGAGCCAAGGTAAATCGTGGGAAGAGCGAGGCCATGTTCTTTGGGAACTGGGCTGACCGATCCTTTGTCCCCTTCACTGTCAGGGCTGACGGCCTGAAGGTGCTGGGGATATGGTTCGGAGGGACCGGGGCATGCGTTAGAAACTGGAAGGAGCGAGTGGCTATGGTGAAAAGTAAACTGGGCATGTGGGAGCGACGCTCCCTCTCCATTGCGGGAAAGAACCTGGTCATCAGGTGTGAGGTACTCTCGCTGTTGCTGTACGTGGCGCAGGTCTGGCCCATTCCAGACTCCTGCGCGATGGCGATCACTCGAGCCATCTTCCGCTTTATCTGGAGGTCGAAAATGGATCGTGTCCGCAGGGACGCGATGTACAAGCCTCTAGATAAAGGGGGAAAAAACGTGCCCAACATCGCCCTCATACTGATGGCCACCTTTGTGTGTGGCTGCATCAAGCGGTGCGTAGACCCTCAGTACGCAAACACCAAGTGTCACTACGTGCTGAGGTTCTACCTGTCCCCGGTGTTGCGAAGGATGGGTCTGGCCACGCTGCCGCGGAACGCTCCAAGTAGTTGGACCGTGCCGTACCACCTGTCCCTGGTGGAAAAATTTATGCAGAAAAACACCTTTGACCACAAGTCCATCAGGCAGTGGTCAGCACGTAACGTCCTAGAGGCCCTGAGGGAAAAGGAGAGGGTGGACCCTGTGGGATGGTTCCCCGAGCAGACTGTCAAAGTCATTTGGCAGAATGCCTCATCGCCAGAACTTTCCAACAAGCACCAAGACGTGGCTTGGCTGGTGGTGAGAAAGGCCCTCCCCGTCAGATCCTTCCTACACGCCAGGAGTCTCACCCCCTCTGCACGTTGCCCTCGAGGTGGCTGTGGTGGGGAAGAGACCGTTGTTCACCTCCTTGTGGATTGTGCCTTTGCAAAGAAAGTCTGGAGAGAGATGCAGTGGTTGCTGTCGAGGTTCATCCCGAGCAGTTCTGTGACACAGGACTCTGTGCTCTACGGGCTGTTCCCAGGGACACACACCGAGACAAACATCAACTGCAGCTGGAGGATCATCAACTCGGTGAAAGACGCGCTTTGGTCTGCCCGAAACTTGTTGGTCTTCCAGCACAAAGAGTTGTCCCCGACCGATTGTTGCGGACTGGCACAATCCAAAGTCCAGGACTACGTGCTGAGGGACGCACTAAAGCTTGGGGCAGCTGCCGCAAAGGCGCAATGGGGAAGGGTCGCTGTCTAAGACCTTTCTGCCACAGCGCACTGAGAGACTGGGAACTGTTTAGAGCCCCTCGGGCTGTACAGCTCAAAATGAAAGGCTGTAAATGATTGTAATATTGTTTGTACTGATGCACCTGGTGATACATTTTGTAAAAGTTTAACCTGGATTGTACCCTTGTAATGGTGTTTTTGAAATGGTTTGGAATGTGATTGAAGATATTTTATGAATAAAGTATATTTTTGCAAAAAAAAAGTGTGTTGTGATGAGAGTGAGTAAGGAACCTGAGATCGGGTGCAAGGCAGACTCACATTCCCTCACCCCACCACACACTCACTCTCTCACTGCCCCCACACACTCACTCTCACTCTCTCACTGCCCTCACTCACTCTCACTCACTCACTGTCCACGTACACTCACTCACTCTTACGCTCTCACTGCCCCTGCACACTCACTCACTGTCACTCTCTCACTCACTCTCACTCTCTCACTGCCCCTGCAATACTCACTCACTCTCACTCTCTGACTTCCCCCGCACACTCACTCACTCTCACTGCCCCTGCACACGTACTCACTCTCACTCTCTCACTGCCTCCGCTCTCACTCACTCTCACTCTCTCACTGCCCCCGCACACTCACTCTCACTCTCACTACCCCCGCACACTCACTCAGCCTCACTCTCTCACTGCCCCCACAAACTCACTCACTGTCACTCTCTCACTGCCCCCGCACACTCACTCACTCTCACTCCCTCACTGTCCCCGCACACGTACTCATTCTCATTCTCTCACTGCCCCCGCACATTCACTCACTCTCTCACTGCTCCCGCACACTCACTCACTCTCACTCCCTCACTGTCCCCGCACACGTACTTATTCTCATTCTCTCACTGCCCCCGCACACTCACTCACTCTCACTCTCTCACTATTCGTGCACACTCACTCACTCTCACTCTCTCACTGTCCCACACACTCACTCACTCTCACTCTCTCTCACTGTCCCTGCACACTCACTCTCACAACCCCCACACACTCACTCAGCCTCATTCTCTTACTGCCCCTGCACAGTCACTCACTCTCACTCTCTCACTCCCCTCACAATCACTCAGTCACACTCTCTCACTCCTCCCCACACACTCACTCAGTCACACGCTCTCACTCTCCTGCACACTCAAAGACACACACTTTCACACCTCCCCCCACACAAACACTCTTACTCTCTCACTCCCTCCCCTACACACACACATGCACATTCTCTCTCTCATTCCTACACACACACAGGCACACACTCCCACTCTCACATACTCACTACAGCAATGTCTCCTCCCTGGACATGCCAAAACTTCGCCCTCACTGGACCCGACACAACTTCACCCTTCCCCCAGATGCCACAACTTTACTCTCCCCAGGCCCGATGCGACTTCGCCTTCCACAGGCCCGACATACCTGGCTCCCCGAACTCTAGCCCCGCCATTGCTTGGCTCCCTGGGCTCCAGCCCTGCCATACTTCGCTTCCCTTGGCCCGGCAGCCCTCAGCACACTCAATAATGCTGGTGTTTTCTGCTCCTCCAATCAAAGACAGTTTCTCTCCCTCACTTGCTGCTGATAGGCTCACTAGTGAGCCTACCAGCAGCAAACATGGGAGAGAAACGGCCTGTGATTGGAGGAGCAGCTCCATGCAGAATTGTCCTTTGAAACTCACGTGTTTGACCAGAATTTTGAAAACGGGGCTGTATAGAGGGGCATTGTGGGCCGCATCCAGCCCATGGGCCATACGTTGGACAAGCCTGTACTAGACCATGTCTTCACCAATTTATCTATCACAGATGCATCTGTCCATGACAGTATAGGTAGGATGACTACCACACAGTTCACCTGAAGATGAAATCCCATCTTCACACTGATCATAACCTCCTATGTGTTGTGTGGCATCACCACCATGCTAAATGGGATCGATTCAGAGCAGCTCAAAGCTGCTCTGAAGAGGAGTCATATAGACTCGAAACATTAACTGTGTTTCTCTCTCCACAGATGCTGTCAGACCTGCTGAGCTTTTCCAGCATTTTTTGTTTTTAGCTCAAATCTGGGCACCCATGAGGCATTGATATCCAGCAACAGGAGCAGAATTGTATTCAATCACAATCAGTAATCTCTTGGCCTGGCATATCCCTTACTTTACAATTACCATCAAGCAAAGGGATCAACCCTGGTTCAATGAGGAATGCAGGACACATGCCAGGAACAACATCAGGCATACTTATAAATGAGGTGTCAACCTGGCAAAGATACAACATAGGACTACCCACATGCTAAACATATGGCTGGTCTGGTAGGTAGAGACCGACCCATGAGCTCCCCTAAAAGTGATGTGTTGCTGCCTGCGGAGCCTGGTGCTGATGACTGCGAGTGCTGCCTGAAGCAAGGTAGGCAAACAAACCTCGAAGTCCCGAGCAAAGTGCAGCTCGCCAGGTGAACGTTCCTTATGTTCAGTTGTGAAACACATCGATGTGCAATCATGCCGACATGCTCGGATGATCCAGCGTTGGGGAACGATTCCAGCGATCTCTGCTTATAATGATATGCAGATGTAGTACAATGAAGTTCCTGACGTCTGATGGTGGAAAATGTGGCCCACAGCAGAGCAGACAATTGCAAACTGATTTCATGATGGCATGAAACCGATTTTTGGCCTTCTCGCCATATTGTCTGCTCAAGCTGCCAACGGGCATGGAAAATTCCACCCATCATTTTTACAAAACCAGCTTCATTCCAAACATATGGTGTTATTTTATAATCTTATAAATCCCAATATGTTCACCTCCTTTAAGACGTCTTTACCATCCCTTGTTCTTTAAACTCTTAACAGGGCATTTGCAATCACATTGCTTTGACCTGCAACATGCGCAATTTTTAGTTTAAATGGTTTCAGCATCAAACTCTGCCAAAACAGCCTTTGATTCTTGGTTATGAAATTTTCTAGTAATAGCAGAGTAGTGGTCTGTGTAGACTAGTACCTTGGTTTTCCACTCTTCGGCCTGCTTTCTCTAAAAAACAATTTATGTTGGATTGTGTGCATGCTTGACTAGGATGGTATTTGTGGTGTATCCAAAGATTTTACAATTTGTTTTGTCTAGTTAACTCTGTCAAAAATAACAAGGCTGATTGCTGTTAAACTACCTGGCTTCTGGGTACTGGTGGTAATGAATTAGAGTCCTCTGTCACCTCCATTCTTCCCCTTTGGATTCAGCAATTTTCTTTGTTCTCCTGTAAAGCTAGGCACAAAATTGTTTGAAACAGACTCTGAACCGCTCTATTCAGTTTTTAACTCCTAATATCCAAGTCTTGGAAAAAAGTTTCAACCAATCAACATCCAAGTTGTCCTTTATAACATTCGAATTCATCTCATCCTATTTAAATTCAGGATCATCCTTAACTTTGAGTTCTCCATGATTTAACCCTTTGCTTTTCTTCTCTAGGAAATGCAGGTTTAATACTTCCTTCTTTTGTTCAAGCAATTCATTTTTCTCTCAAATAAAATCCTCTTTAGCTGCTTTCAGAGTTTCATTAAGGTTATTTTGATGTTCAGCTCAGGAAGCCTGATATTTCTTTTTATTCAGTTCATGCATTTTCTTGATTTTTTTCTGCTTTTCTTCTTCCTACTGCTTTCAAGCTTTGTCTAATTCCTTTCGAGCATCAATCCTTTGATTGCTACTTTATTTTGAAGTTTTAATTTACGTTCAAGAACACATATCCTTCCTCACAGCTCTATAATGTCAGCATTGGACTCAGCTTTTCCACTCTCCTTCAAAGCATGTTTTCCCCTTTTTCATTGTTAGCCTTCAGTTCTGTTGCTACCAGCTTTGCCTGATTTTGCTCATTAACTTTCAGCATTTTTAATTCAGGTGGCTTTACACTGGGGAGAATTTTCCCCCTAATTAAGGCCCTTCCAGCATGATGTACGCCTGAAAGTGCTGAGCATTCCCTGTGCGGGTGAGGTGCCTCAGGGAGATTAGTTTAAGGTTTAAAATTTTAAATAAAGAAAATAAAATATTTTAGGACATGTCCCCTCATGTGACAGTGTCACATGAGCTGGGACATGTCAAGGAACATTAATGAAAAAATCAATTTAATTTACAAACCCTTCATGAAACCTCATCCCGCCCGTGGATGAGGTTCCATAAAAAATGCGAAGGCCGCCTGGGCTCTTCGCCTGCCTGCCCGACCTTAAGGTTGGATGGGCAGCTCAGTTTATTACTTTAATTGATATTTAAATGGCCTTAATAGGCCTTTGGCAGTTTGGCGGGTGCACAGCTGACTCGGCTGCGCGCCCGCTGAACTGAAAATTTAAATGAAGTGCGGTGACGTCAGGACAAACGCCTGGCGTCAGCCCGTGTCATTTTACACCTTGGCGAGTGGGCCCTGCCCTCGCTCGCTGAGCCGAAAATTCTGGCCATTGTCTCCAACTGCCGTTAACTTTTCCTTTTCGGCCTGATTCTGCAGTGTCTTTTTAAAATTTGCACAGTTAGTTTCTTTGGACACCCCCTTAGGCAAAACTAATTTTTGGCTGCAGGTTTGCAGACAGTCATGGATTCTCTTAAGTAATTTGGCTTTTTCTGTACAGTTTCAGTTTCAACGGCTTCGATGGGCTTTCCTGAAACTACTGGAGACAACGATACCTTATCCCCAGCCAAGAAGTTTCCTTACAAGAAATCAACAGCTACAGTGGGTAAAATTGGGATGACACTCACAGTAACAGGATCATTGACTAAGCCGCATTTTAAATTAACCAGTGGATCAGATCAAAGCTCTGCAGTCCAACCACATCCAGTCACTGAACTGGACAATTAAATAACTAACAGTAGGAGGAAGCTCCACAAATGTCCCCATCCTTGATGATGGGAGAGACCAGCACATCAATGCAAAAGACAAGGTTGAACCAGTAGATCTTCACTCAGAAGTGCCAAGGCGATGATCCATCTTGGCCTCCTCCTGAGGTTCCCAGCATCGCAGATGCCAAATGTCAGCCAATTCGATTGACACCACATAATATCAAGAAATGGCTGAAGGCACCGGATACCGCAAATGCTATGGGCCCTGAAAATATCCTGGCAATAGTACTGAAGACTTGTGCTCCAGAAACAGCCTGGCTGTTCCAGTACAGTTACAAACTGGCAACTACCCTACAAAGTTGAAAATTGCTCAGACATCCTCTATCCACAAAAAGCAGGACAAATCTAATCCACCAATTGCTGCCCCATCAGCCTCCTCGCAATCATCAGCGCAGAGATGGAAGGTTTTGTCAACAGTGCTATCAAGCAGTACTTGCAAAGCAATAACCTGCTCACTGATGCTCAGTTTGGATTCCGCCAGGGTCACCCGCTTCCTGGCCTCATTACAGACTTGGTTCAGGAGCTGAACTCAAGAAGTGAGGCGAGAGTGACCACCCTTGACGTCAAGGCAGCATTTGACTGAGCAAGGCATCAAGGAGCCCTGGCAAAGTTGAAGTCAATGGGAATCAGGGGAAAATTCTCAACTGGTTGGAGTTAAAAAGATGATTGTGGTTGTTGGAGTCTCAGTCCCAGAATGTGGCTGCAGGAGTTTCTTTGGGTTGTGTCCTAGACCCAACCATCCTCAGCTACTTCATCAATGACCACCCCACTAAGGTCAGAGGTGGGGATGTTTGCTGATGATTGCACAATGTTCAGCACCATTTGCAACTACTCAGATACTGAAGCAGCCCATATCCACGTCCAGCAAGACCTGGCCAATGTTCAAGCTCAAGCTTGAGCTGATAAGTGGCAAGTGATATTTGTGCCAATAAACATCTCCAACAAGAGAAAACATCACCATCTCCCTTGACATTCAGTGGCATTACTATCACTGAATTCCCCCACCATCAACATCTTGGGGTTACCATTGCCCAGAAACTTAATTGAACCAGCCATATAAATATAAATACAGTGGCCACAAGAGCAGGTCAAAGACTGGGAATTCTGAGGTGAGTTATTCACCTCCGGATTCCCTAAAGCCTGTCCATCATCTGCAAGGCACAAGTCAGAGGTGTTGTGGAATATTCTCCACTCTCCTGAATGAGTGCAGCTCCAACAACATTTAAGAAGATCAACACCATTGAAGACAAAGTAGTCCGTTTGATCAGCACCCCGTCCACCACCTTCAACATTCACTCTCTCCATCACCCGATGCACAATGGTAGCCAAAACATAAGATAAACAGCAGCAGCTCAACAAGGCTCCATCAACAACACCTTACAAATCCACAACTCTACCACCTAGTAGGACAAGGGCAGCAGACTGCAATTTCCCCTCCAAACCACGCAGCATCCTGACTTGGAACTATGTTGCCGTTCCTTCACTGTTGCTGGATCAAACTCCCTTCCTAACAACACTGTGGGAGTACCCGCACCAGATGGACTGCAGCATTTCAAGGAGGTGGCTCACTACCACCTTCTCAATGGCACTTAGGGATGGGCAACAAATGCTGGCCTAGCCAGTGATGCCCACCTCTCACGAAATGAAAAAAGTCAATCTCACCTCATCTCCAGAATTCAGCTCTTTAGCCCATGTTTGGCCCAAGGTTGGAATGAGGCGTGGAGCCAAGTGGTCCTGGCAGAACCCAAACTGAGCATTTGTGAGTAGGTTAATGGTTCATAAATGGCACTTGATAGCATGTTAGCATCACCTTCCATCACTTTGCTGATATTTGAGAGCAGACTGAGGACATATAATTAGCAGATTGGATTTGTCCTACTTTTTCTGGATAGGACAATCCTGAGCGTACCTGACTTTCAGGATCACTCCCTCCTGACTGTATACCGTTGAGCCTCCAACTCTGGTGGGTCTGTTCTACCGTTGGGACAGGAAATACTTAGGATAGGTGATGGAGGAGTCTGGGACATTGATGTTAGGTAGATTTGGTAAAGATGACTATGTTAGGCTGTTGCTTGACCGGTCTGTTGGACAGTTCTCCCAATTTTGGCACAAGCCTCCAGATGTTAGTGAGCATGTCTTTACAGGATTGACTTGGCTGGCTATGCCTTTGTCATGAGCGATGCTGAGGCCAAAATGCATATGTTTCTAATTTTTATAATATTTGTTGGTGTTCTGTATAAAGTTTGACATATGGAGCGCAATGAATACTCTCAAAAACTTTTCTATAATTGTATACAATTACCTAAAGGTAATTTACAGCTTGTCATCTGACTTCTGGATTCTGACAATAGTTACAAATCATTGAACCTTTCTTCTTGCAGTATATGTTGTTTTGCATTCAAATATCCACTTTATACCACAAGCCATGGTTGAGGAATGACTATTCGCTCCCCTGTTCTGTGTCACAGGATGCATCGGAACTGAATTCATTTCCCCCCATCAAGGATTAATGTCCTCCATTCCTGTGCTCTCAAAGTTAATACTATCTTGACTGCTGACGGTTTTCACATGCTAATAGTTTCTTGGTACTTGTTTGCGCAAGATAGATTTTTCATGACATTGTTTTACAGTGTAATAATAGTTGTAAAGTTGATTAAAAAAGATTCACTTGGATTCTCATTGCTCAATTATACGCATGATTTAACTGGAAGCAGACAAGACCTCTGTTGATATAAACTGATGCCAATGTTTGCATCAGCCAATATTGAATGAAAGACGTCTTCAATATCTAACATCAGTGAGCCTTTCACCACTTTGTCCCATCTCTGTTGAGTGGTACATAGCTGGGCTTGGGTCCTTTTGGATGCTCCTTGGTATTTGGGGACCTACCTAAAGGGGCTTGGCATCTCAGTCTGAGTTCTATTTTATCATGTCAAAGCATCACCAAGTGCTTCAAATAAAATTAATTAATTTAGATCTCCAATAATTGTTTGCTGTGTGGGCAAACTGTGTAGTTGTAATGGCTCACAAGCAATATTGAGATATATGACAGCTAATTTGTTTCTTGGTGTTATGGGCTGTGGAAAGAATGTTGACTAGAATGATGCCGTTGAATCTCCTGTTATCTTCAAACAGTACCATGGGATCTTTAACATCCACCAGAGCAAGGAAATATAATTTGACTCATATGTTAAAGAGGAACAGGTAAAGACCAGGTAATCCATGAAACCATTCCTATACTAACATGAGGTAACTTTTGCATATCATCACTGTCATCTGTTCCTCATTCTCTGTAAAATTTCCATTGTTTCATAAGAAATAAAGGTTTATCCATTTTTATGTGTCAAATATTTTAATCAATATTCTTCCTGATTAGAGCAACAGCATCCAGGAGAAAATTTGTTTGCAGAAAGGAGCCTGCAATATAGTCCAACATAATTAAGAATGCAGGCCAATATTTAATCAGTGGCACAAATTAATGAAATATCATTTCTCCTGGCCATTTTTGTGTGTTTATGAATTATTACTTTGGAATTCATTCTATAATCAGTCTCCCTTCAAACTAAAAAATTAGCAAATATTAGAAAACTTTGGCCAACGTATAACTAATTTGGAGTGCTTAAGATTAAGAGAATGGAGCCTCAGGTTTTGAAGTGGTGTCAATGAATGTGGAAGTGGGGTAAACATTCCTTCTTAAGAAATTCTACTTTAATTACTCACCGAATGCTGTTCTCACAAGTCTTCAGGCAGTCAGTTGTGGAACAACATTCACGTTTTATACAGAACGTAAGCATGATGTAGGAAACATATGAAATAACATTAAGGCACATGGTCGGTGGAGCTTTGAAATAAGAACAGGAAGTGTTGGAAATATTCAGCAGGTCTGGCATCATCTGTGGAGAGAGAAAGAGAATTAACATTTTAAGTCAAAAATGACTTTTTCAGAACTGAACGGAGGTAGAAATGCGATGGAATTTATGCTGTTGAAAGGAGGAGAGGTGAGGAAGGAAAAAGGGAAAGTCTGGTAAAAGGCAGATGGCAGGAGAGATTAAATAACGAAGCTATCATGGAACAAAAGACAGGGAGTGGTAATGGCTGTAGTAAAGAAACAAAGCATTGGTTCACTGTGGTCATGGTTGTAGCAAAGAAGTAAGGTTCTTTACTGTAGATCTGGTAAAATCAGCAGATATTAGCAAACAATGGACAAAAACTTTTGCTAGTTGGAATTATTAAAGATTAAGAGAGCACAGTTCAAAGTTACTGTTATAGAGTTGATTTTCCAGGCAACTTTTGTTGGTGGACACATTTAACTTTATTTACAAGACAGCAGCAGCAACTACACGTGTGCATCAAACTCTATAACCAAAGAAGAACTCTCTCCGAGAAGTTCCCCGCGTTGCTAACTCATTGGTTTACACAGATCATGTGATTTTACAATATAAGATTATTCTTAAATCTACAGTCCTACGTTTATCAAAACTATAATTACTACATTCCTCCCCCTTTAACTTTTCTGTACATTTTGTATTTACAAGGATATTTATCTCACGACATTATAATATTTACACAGGTCATGAAATTACAAGTTCAGTCTTTCAGGTGGTTTCCTGATCCATGTGGAACATCGCAGCTCCTTGACTTGCATATCTTTTGCAGGAAACACATTCTCTGGAACCGTATTAACATCAGGTACCTCATTAAGCACATGCAGTTCAGTGTCTTCCACTATCACAGACACATCAGGCATGTCTATTCTTGGTTGAACAATTTCAACAGGAACCACCGGTTCAGCAATGGTTACAGGTGGAACATCATTTCGTTGGGATATCTCCCTTTTTCTTAAATGAACCACATGCTTACGGGTGATCTGGCCCTCCACTTCCACGTGGCATGACAATGATCTGACCATAGAGAGTACTTTACCAGGTAACCACTTCAGTCCTCCACTGAAATTCTTTACATATATTGCTTCTCCAACAGTAAATTGTCACTCATGACTTTGCAAATCACGATTCGCTTTTTGGCTCTCTTGACTTTTCTCCACCTTCCCCTTCAAATTGGGAAGTATCAGGCTTAATCTTGTTCAAAGACGGTGTCTCCTCAGTGATTCTGTAGGTGTTGCTCCTGTTGGAGTGTGGGGGGTTATTCTGTAGTGAAATAGGAAACGAGCAAGTTTAGTTTCCAACGATTCACCTGTTAACTTTTTTATTCCCACTTTTTATTGTCTTTTCAGAACCTTCTTCCTTTTTGTCTTCTTTCTACCACAGAATTTAATTTCAGCCTTCTTTTTGACTTCACTGTCAGCCAGACTTCTCTCAGGTGAAATGTCAGCTTGTCTTCATTCAGTAGCTGAGCTACCTATGATTTCATTATCTATTTGCATCTTGGGAAGTTCTATGGCTTTTGCTTTCAAAGCCTCTTTACCTTCATTCAGCTGATTCTTCAGCTCTTCTGTCTCCTTCCTGTATCTGTTGGCTTCCTCCTGGAACCTTGAACATTGCTGCGTCTTCTCTGCCAACTGGTTCTTCAGTTTGTTCAGAGTGACGTTAAATTCTTCCTGTTTCTCTTTGTAATTTTCCAGAGGTACAAACTTTGACCTGAGGGATCCTTGTAGTGTGTAGTCTTTCAACAGGTTTTCCTTTTCTTTGCGAAATTTACTCACTTCATCTTGAATTCTGTCATTCAGCAGAGTCTCCTTGAGTTTTTTCTGCTGTTCTCCCATGTTATTGTTTAAGACAGTCTTCATTTCTTCAGGTTGCTGAATATTTACACACTCCTTTTTATCCTGTTGCAGTCCTTGGACTCTAGGCTCTTTCTGAAGTACCTTGCCTTGTTCCTTTCTCAAGACAGGAAATCTTCTAGCTTCCTTTTGAAACCTCACTGGCAGATCAAGGTTAATTTCCCTCAACCAATTTCAACCGAGAAGGCTTGGTCCTCTGCTTTCTAATACCATCACGTGTAGTTGTGCCGTTTGGTGTCCATAATGAACAGTTACTCTGGTGATACCTTTTACCTGGATTCCTTTGCCTGTGTACATTTTCAACTTGGCAGATGTATATTCCAAACTTAATTGTTGGTCACCTTTATTTAAATACCTGAAAGTGTGTTCTCCTCTCACAGTGGGAGAAGCACCCGGTCTACTTCCATTTTTAATCCTTTACCATTCGCTTGCACTGTGAAAATAATTGGCTCTGTCTTCCCAACTTCCATGTTGAATAATGAATAAATGCCAGAATTGGTTGTTTCTGGTTCTTCTACACTATAGACTTCATGGACTTCGATTGTTGCCTGGTAGCTTGTGTAAATCTCGCTTTGCAATGGTTCAATGTGTCCCTGCATCTGTGACATAAACAACACTCTATCTTTTACAATTGCTGATCGTTAGGATTATGATTGTTTCCACGTCGATAAAAATTAGCTTTCAACTTTGGTGCTAAGCTGTCTCCTCTAAGTTTTTGTTCAGTGGGGTCTGTTTCCCGTTTTGTAGTGGAGTCCTGGTTTTTTGCGCCACTTTAAGCTGACTGTTCCCGCCCAACTAGGCGAATGGCACCATTTTGCGCACCTTCTTTGTTTCATCCACAGGATGTGGGCGTCGCTGGCCGGGCCAGCATTTATTGCCCACCCCTAGTTGCCCTTGAGAAGGTGGTGGTGAGCTGCCTTCTTGGACCGCTGCGGTCCATGTGGTGTAGGTACACCCACAGTGCTGTTAGGGAAGGAGATCCAGGATTTTGACCCAGCGACAGTGAAGGAACGGTGATATATTTCCAAGTCAGGATGGTGAGTTACTTGGAGGGGAAACTTCAGGTGGTGGTGTTCCCATCTATCTGCTGCCCTTGTCCTTCTAGGTGGTAATGGTCGTAGATTTGGAAGATACAGCCTAAGGAGCCTTGGTGAATTCCTGCAGTGTATCTTGTAGATGGTACACACTGCTGCTATTGTGCGTCGGTGGTGGAGGGAGTGAATGTTTGTGGATGTGGTGCCAGTCAAGCGGGCTGCTTTGTCCTTGATGGTGTCAAGCTTCTGGAGAGTTGTGGGTGCTGCACTCATCCAAGCAAGTGGAGTGTATTACATAACACTCCTGACTTGTGCCTTGCAGATGGTGGACAGGCTTTGGGGACTCAGGAGCTGAGTTACTCGTCACACAATTCCTAGCCTCTGACCTGCTCTTGTAGCCACAGGACTTATATGGCCAGTCCAGCCCAGTTCAGTTTCTAGTCACTGGTAACCCCCAGGATGTTGATAGTGGGGGATTCAGTGATGGTAATGCCATTGAACATCAAGGGGCGATGGTTGGATTCTCTCTTGTTGGAGATGCTCATTGCCAGACACTTGTGTGGCATGAATGTTATTTGCCACTTGTCAGCTCATGCCTGGATATTATCCAGGTCTTGCTGCATTTGGACATGGACTGCTTCAGCATCTAAGGAGTTGCGAATGGTGCTGAACATTGTACAATCATCAGTAAACATCTCGACTTCTGACCTTATGATGGAAGGAAGGTCATTGATGAAGCAGCTGAAGATGGTTGGGCCGAGGACACTACCCTGAGGAACTCCTGCAGTGATGTCCTGGAGCTGAGATGACTGAACTCCAACAACCACAATCACCTTTCTTTGTGCCAGGCATGACTCCAATCAGTGGAGAGCTTTCCCCCTGATTCCCATTGACTCCAGTCTAGCTAGGGCTCCTTGATGCCACACTTGGTCAAATGCTGCCTTGATGTCAAGGGTAGTCACTCTCACCCCACCTTGGGAGTTCAGCTTTTTTGTCCATGTTTGAACCAAGGGTGTTATGAGGTCAGGCGCTGATTGGCCCTGGTGGAACCCAAACTGGACGTCAGTGAGCAGGTTATTGTTAAGCAAGTGCCGCTTGATAGCACTGTGGCTGATCCCTTCCATTACTTTACTGATGATCGAGAGTAGACTGATTGGGTGGTAATTGGCCAGTTTGGATTTGTCCTCTTTTTTGTGTACAGGACATACCTGGGCAATTTTCCACACTGCCAGGTAGTTGCCAGTGTTGTAGCTGTACTGAACAGCTTGGCTAGGAGCGTGGTAAGTTCTGGAGCACAAGTCTTCAGTTCTATTGCCCAAATAGTGTCAGGGCCCATAGCCTTTGCAGTATCCAGTGCCTTCAGCCATTTCTTGATATCACGGGAGTGAATCGAATTGGCTGAAGACTGGCATCTGTGATGCTGGGGATCTCCGGAGGAGGCCAAGATGGATCATCCACTCGACACTTCTGGTTGAAGATTGTTGTGAATGCTTCAGCCTTATGAACATATGAACACATGAACTAGGAGCAGGAGTAGGCAATTCAGCCCCTCGAGCCTGCCCTGCTATTCAATACGATCATGGCTGATCTAATTTCTGCCTCAACTCCCATTTCCCGCCCTCTCCCTTAACCTTTCAACTCGTTACTAATTAAAAATCTGTCTATCTCCTCCTTAAATTTATTCAGCATCCCGGCATCCACTGCACTCTGAGGTAGTGAATTTCAAAGATTCATGACCCTTTGAGAAAAGTAATTCCTCCTCATCTCTGATTTAAATCTACCACCCCTTAGCCTAAAACTATGGCCTCTCATTCCAGAATGCCCCACAAGGGGAAACATCCGCTCCACGTCTACTTTGTCTATCCCCTTTAGCATCTTATATACCTCAATTAGATCTCCTCTCATCCTTCTAAACTCTAGTGAGCATAGGCCTAAACTGCTCAATCTCTCCTCATAGGACAAGCCCCACATCTCTGGAATCAATCTAGTGAACCTCTTCTGAACCGCCTCCAATGCAACTACAGCCTTCCTCAAGTAAGGGGACCAAAACTGTGCACTGTACTCCAGGTGTGGTCTCACTAATGCCTTGTACAGTTGCAACAACACTTCCCTATTTTTATACTCTAATTCTTTAGCAATAATGCCAAAATTCCATTTGCCTTCCTTATTGACTGCTGTACCTGCATAGATTCATGCACGAGGAAACCCAAATCCCTCTGCACTGAAGCATTCTCCATTTAAATAATAAGTTGCCTTTTTATTCTTCTGACCAAAATGGATAACCTCACACTTATCCACGCTAAACTCCATCTGCCAAATTTTGGTCCATTCACCTAACCTGTCCATATCCATTTGTAACTTTCTTATTTCTTCATTGCAACTTACTTTCCCACCTATTTTATTATCATCTGAAAATTTAGCTAGAGTAACTTCTATCCCTGAATCCAAGTCATTAATATAGATTGTAAATAGTTGGGACCCAAGGATTGAACCCTGTGGCACCCCACTAGTTACAGCTTGCCATCCAGAAAAAGACCCATTTATCCCGACTCTCTGATTTCTGTTGGTTAGCCAATCCTCTATCCAAGCTAATATATTACCTCTAATTCTGTGTGATCTTATCTTGTGTATTAATCTTTTGGGCAACACCTTATCACAGGCCTTCTGGAAGTCCAGATATACTACATCTACAGGATTCCCATTATCCACTTTGCTTGTCACATCTTCAAAGAACTCTAGCAAATTAGTCAAACACGATTTACTCTTCATAAAACCATGCTGACTCTGATGGATTGCATTTTGATTTTCCAAATGCCCCATTACTACTTCCTTAATAATGGATTCCAACAATTTCCCAATGACAGACGTTGAACTAACTGGTCTATAGTTTCCTACTTTCTGCTTCCCCCCTTTTTTGAATAAGGCGTTATATTAGCATTTTTCCAATCCACTGGTACCGTTCCAGAATCCACAGAATTTTGGAATATTATAGCCAATGCATCCGCTATCTCCACTGCCACTTCCTTTAAGACCCTGGGATGTAGGTCATCAGGTCCTGGGGACTTGTCACCCTTTAATCCCAATAGCTTGCTCAGTACTTTTTCTCTAGTCTGCTGCACTGCTCTGCTGTTCTCCCCCATCATTGAGGATGAGGATGTTTGTGGAGCCTCCTCCGCTAGTGAGTTGTTTAATTGTCCACCACCATTCCTGACTGGATGTGGCAAGACTGCAGAGCTTAGATCTGATCCGTTGCTTGTGGGATCGCTTAGCTCTGTCTATCACTTGCTGCTTATGCTGTTTGCCACGCAAGTAGTCCTGTGTTATAGCTTCACCAGGGTGACACCTCATTTTTAGGTATGTCTCGTGCTGCTCCTGGCATGCCTTCCTGCACTCTTCATTGAACCAGGGTTGATCCCCTGGCTTGATGGTAATGGTCGAGTGGGGAATATGCCAGGCCATGAGGTTACAGATTGTGTTCGAGTACAATTCTGCTGCTGCCAATGGCCCACAGTGCCTCATGGATGCCTAAGCTTGAATTGCTAGATCTGTTCAAAATCTATCCCATTTAGTGCAGTGGTAGTGCCACACAACACGATGGACGGTATCCTCAATGTGAAGGCGGGACTTCGTCTCCACAATGACTGTGTGGTGGTCACTCCTACTGATGCTGTCATGGACAGATGCATCTGCGGCAGGCAGGTTGGTGAGGAAGAGGTCAAGTATGTTTCTCACTCTTCTTGATACCCTCAACACCTGCCACAGACCCAGTCTAGCAGCTATGTCCTTCAGGACTCAGCCAGCTCTGTCAGTAGTGGTGCGACTGGTGATGGACATTGAAGTTCCCCCCCCCGAGTACATTCTGCACCCTTGTCACCCTCAGTGCTTCCTCCAAGTGTGGTGTGTTCAACATGGAGGAGCACTGATTCATCAGCTGAAGGAGGGCAGTATATGGTAATCAGCAGGAGGTTTCCTTGCCCGTGTTTGACTTGATACCATGAGACTTCATGGGTCTGGAGTCGATGTTGTGGACTCCCAGGGAAACTCTGTCCCAACTCTATGCCACTGTGCCATTACCTTTGCTGGGTCTTTCCTGCCGTTGGGACATTATCTGTCTGATATAATTCCGTGAGGAGACTATGTCAGGCTGTTGCTTGACTAGTCTGTGAGATTGCTCTCCCAATTTTGGCACTAGCCCCCAGATGTTAGTGAGGAGGGCTGACAGGGTTGCAATTGCCATTGTTATTTCTGGTGCCTAGGTCGATGCCAAGTGGTCTGTCTGGTTTCATTCCTTTTTTGTGACTTTGTAGCAGTTTGTTACAACTGAGTGTCTTGCTAGGCCATTTCAGAGGGCATTTAAAAGTCACATGCCAGCCAGACCAAGAAAGGACAACAGATTTCCTTCGCCAAAGGACATTAGTGAACCAGATGGGTTTTTACAACAATCGACAATGGTTTCATCATTGTCAACATTAGACTTTTAATTTTATTGTAGTCAAATTCCACCATCTGCTGTGGTGGGATTCAAACCCAGGTCCCCAGGGCTAGGTTTCCAGATTACTCGTTCAGCAACACCCTTTGAATTGCTTGTAAATCCTTTACAGCGCTTTCCATTGTGAGCACTATTTCTAATACTTTCCTGAAATCAAGATCCATTTCAGCCAGCAATCTTTGCTGAATAGTATGCTCCTGCATGCCACATACCAAATGATGCCTGAGCATGTCGCTCAGGGTTTCTAATCGCAATATTCCATTAGTTGTTTTAATTTTGCCACGTAGATAGCAATGGTATCTCCTGGAGCTTTATTCTGTGAATTGAACCTGAACCTCTGCATTGTGACTGAGAGCTTGGGTTGGAAATGTCCCTTAATGAGGTCTATTAACTCACTGAAAGTCTTCAAATCTGAGGCACTGGGGGCCGTCAAGCTTCGAATTGAACTGCAGGTCTTGCTCCCACAAATACTCAAGAGAATCGCTCTCCTCTTTTCCACCCACATGTTTTCATTAGCTTGAAAGTAGAACTCAGGACGTTGTATATATTGAGACCAGTCATCTGTGGCTGGCTCAAAGGGATCGATTCTGCCAAACTGTGGCATCTTGGATGAGTATATCTTCCTTTCTTGTTAATGATCTTAGATACTCACAATCGCTGGGTGAGGTACAGCGCCTAACCTGACTTACCCTCATCGCCAGTTTGCTAGAGAGTTGATTTTCCAGGCAACTTTTCTTGGTGGACACAATTAACTTTATTTGCAAGACAGCAGCAGCAATTACACGTGTGCATCAAACTCTATAATAAAAGAAGAACTCTCACCTAGAGGTTCCCTGTGCTGTTAACTCCTTGGTTTACACAGATCATGTGATCTTACAACACAGGATTATTTCTTAAAGCTACAGTCCCATGTTTATCAAAACTATAATTATTCCAGGTACAAAGTGGGGTTAATGATTGCAGAAGTCATTCGTGTTGAGTACATGACCTGAAACTGCTTGATACTGACCCTTGAGATCACTATGTATTTCATTATAATTTCTTCGGTAATGTTACCTAAAATAAAAACAAAAAACTACTGCGGATGCTGGAAATCCAAAACAAAAACAGAATTACCTGGAAAAACTCAACAGGTCTGGCAGCATCGGTGGAGAAGAAAAGAGTCGACGTTTCGGGTCCACACGACCCTTCAACAGAACTGAAGTATAGTTAGGAGAGGGGTGAAATATAAGCTGGTTTTAAGGTGGGGGGCGGGGGGAGAGAAGTTGAGGGTAGGGTGGTTGTAGGGACAAGCAAGCAGTGATAGGAGCAGATAATCAAAAGATGTCACAGACAAAAGGATCAAAGAGGTGTTGAAGGTGGTGATATTATCCTCAACCGTGTCCGGCCCAGCTCCCGCGCATCCACCCTCACGCCTTCTCCTCCCTCCCAGAAACATGATAGGGTCCCCCTTGTCCTCACTTATCACTCCACCAGCCTCCGCATTCAAAGGATCATCCTCCGCCATTTCTGCCAACTCCAGCATGATGCCACCACCAAACACATCTTCCCTTCACCCCCCCTGGCGGCATTCCGTAGGGATCGTACCCTCCGGGACACCCTGGTCCACTCTTCCATCACCCCCTACTCCTCAACCCCCACCTATGGCACATCCCCATGCCTACGCAGAAGATGCAACACCTGCCCCTTCACTTCCTCTCTCCTCACCGTCCAAGGGCCCAAACACTCCTTTCAAGTGAAGCAGCATTTCACTTGCATTTCCCCTAACTTAGTCTACTGCATTCGTTGCTCCCAATGCGGTCTCCTCTACATTGGAGAGACCAAACGCAAACTGGGTGACCGCTTTGCAGAACACTTGTGGTCTGTCCGCAAGAAAGACCCAAACCTCCCTGTCGCTTGCCATTTTAACACTCCACCCTGCTCTCTTGTCCACATGTCTGTCCTTGGCTTGCTGCATTGTTCCAGTGAAGCCCAACGCAAACTGGAGGAACAGCACCTCATCTTCCGACTAGGCACTTTACAGCCTTCCGGGCTGAAGATTGAATTCAACAACTTTAGATCTTAAACTCCCCCTCCCCCCATCCCCACCCTGTTTCCTCCCCCTCCCTTTTGTTTTTTTTTCAGTAATTTATATAGATTTTTCTTTTCCCACCTATTTCCATTATTTTTAAATCTACAACTAATACCTTGTCAATCTTTCCACCCCACCCCCACTAGAGCTGTACCTTGAGTGTCCTGCCATCCATTCTTAATTAGCACTTTTCTTAGATAATATCACCACCTTCAACACCTCTTTGATCCTTTTGTCTGTGACATCTTTTGATTATCTGCTCCTATCACTGCTTGCTTGTCCCTACAACCACCCCACCCTCAACTTCTCTCCCCCCGCCCCCCACCTTAAAACCAGCTTATTTTTCACCCCTCTCCTAACTATACTTCAGTTCTGTTGAAGGGTCGTGTGGACCCGAAACGTCGACTCTTTTCTTCTCCACCGATGCTGCCAGACCTGTTGAGTTTTTCCAGGTAATTCTGTTTTTGTTTTACCTAAAATAAAACTGGGTTTGGCCTATGGTATTGGATACAATTTAAGTGAAATAAAAATAGAACTGATTTTTTCAAAGAACAGGTGAGTTTTGATTCTTATCTTTGAAGTTCAAAAGCTCAGAGTTCAAATCATGTCATCTTTTGGTAAATACAATCCAAGAGTTAAAAGTTAAAGTGCCAGAATTCACCCAGTAATTCAGGAATGGTATAACCTTCTTTCACACAATTCTAAAGATAATGGTCCATGTAACTATAGCAGTTACAGGAGTTATATGTTCATTTGTTATGTAGACAGTTGTCTGTGATGAAGTGTAGAAAGAAATGCAGGCAATAAGGCTACAATTGCATATTATTCATTGAGTCACAAGTTAACTCTGCCAAAGCAACATTAAATCTATGGTAGTTTGATTATACCTCTAATCAGTCAATGATATAATCTGATAAGTATTCACTCCTTCGCAAACAACTTTACTTCATGGAATTTATTACACTTCAGTGAAAATATTAATTTTAAGAGCTTCCCTGAAGCACAGATCATTCCTATACAACCGAATGAAGGTTTTAGACTTCAATCATTGGAAACATTAATCCAATCTTTTCTGACATATGTGTATTTACCAATCCTGGAACCACACTTCCTTTAAAAAAAGATCACATGCACTATAAAGCAGAAAAAAAATCTTGATACATTGAAGTCTGAGTTATTTTTCTCCACAGGTGACGGGCAAACTACATCAATGCTGGTTAAACCGAGCCTATTGCTTTTTGAGCAATGTTTGGAGCCCCAGGCCTCTCTAGTGGAAGATTTCTTCTGTACGCCAGGTTTAACAAAAGAAAATTCATTTATAAAAAGCAGTGTGGGTTTTCACTCATTTAACTCAATGCCACTTTTAGATCTATTCATTTTGCAGGGCCTTTTTGATTACATGGGATCTATCCTAGGCAATCTGTGGAACAATACTGGAATTCAAGCAGACTTGCCTCGGGTGCTGATTCGACCTCCCTTTCCACCACTCACTTCGACTAAACCCACAGATGTGCACCCTTGATGTTAACCTAAAGTGATCTTCAAGCCCCATAACTACTCCAGTGCCAAGACCAATTATTCAATTTCAAGAACACACTTCCTCACCAGCACATTACCTACCAATGCCCATACCTCACCTTCTTACCAACAAAGCTGACATTGAGGCTTGCAAAACCTCAAAGCTAGATTTCCCCAATCCCCTGCTCTCCAGGCTCCCGGCTCTAAAATGCTGCAGTTTGCACTGATGTCTGCAAAAAGCAGCACATCATCATCGCCACTGCAGATACATAGGAACATCACTACCTGGAAGTTCCTTTCCAAGCCACTCATCATCCTGACTTAGAAATATATCACCGTTCCTTCATTGTCGATGGGTCAAAATCCTGGAACTTCCTCCCTAACAGCGCTGTGGGCGTACCTACACCATGTGGACTGCAGCTGTTCAAGAAGGCAACTCACCACTACCTTCTCAAGGGGAATTAGGGATAGGCAATAAAATGCTGGCCTAGCCAGTGCTGTCAACGTCCCATGAAAAAATAAATTTAAAAAAGTTTTTGAAGTATTAGAATGGTGAGCATAAAGTGATAGCGCAGTTGTTCCTGAAAACAGATTCTTGCTTTCTACAATGAGGAAGTTGTACCCTTTTCTATATTCTGCTTTTGTAGTGATAAATCAAAGGCTAATAGTTATTCTACTCGCTGTAATCACCAAGGAGATGGTGGCATTATGGTAATCCAGAGGCCCAGGCTAATACTCTGGGGGCACAATTCAAATCCCACCACAATGGCTGATGGAATTTAGATTCATTTTAAATTCAGCCTCTGACCTGTTCTTGTAGCCACAATATTTATATGGCAGGTCCAGTTCAGTTTCTGGTCAATGGTAACCCCCAGGATGTTGATAGCAGGGGTTCAGTGATATTAATGCCATTGAATGTCAAGGGGAGATAGCTAGATTCTATATTGTTGGTGATGGTCATTGCCTGGTACTTGTGTGGTGCAAATGTTACTTGCCATGCATCAGCCCAAGCCTGAATGTTGTCCTGGTCTTGCTGCATATGGGCACGGACCGCCTCTGACCAGTTCTGATGACTGGTGCTGAACTTTGCGCAATCATCAGTGAACATCCCTACTACTGTCGTTATGTTAGAGGGAAGGGCATTGATGAAGCAGCTGAAGATGGTTGGGCCTAGGACACTACCCTGAGGAACTCCTGGAGTGATGTCCTGGGATTGATCCACAACCATCTCCTGTATACTTCTGCTTTGCTGCGTTAACTCAAAGTTATTACAATTAATAAGCTCTTGCTTGTGGCTTTTTCCTGAATAGCTATTCTCTATAACCACAAAGCTGATAAAAAGAAATCTTTTTGTTAAGAGCTTCCATCTCACTGAAGAGTCATTAGACCAATCCTCATCCAGCAACTTGCTCTGAAAACTCTGTTTATATTTTGATGGCTGTGACAAATTCCTGTGACCTTCCACAACATTTTAAAATAATCAACAACGTTCGAAATCAGACAATCCATATCAGCCTAAAAAGAAAAGTCAATTTACCCTATCTCTCAATGTTAATGGACTCTTTAAAAATTTCCAGATCTGAATCCATATCTTCACCAAAAATGAATCAATTTTTCCTTGGCTCATGCCCTATCTGTGTACCAAGTTTTGTTGAAATATGTCCATTAGTTTTTAAGATGTATTGTTTATAGACAATCAGGTTAACAAACAGGGGTGAAAACATTACCTCTGTCCACCTTCAGTGTAGAGGTAATAAAGATCAGCAGCCTCTAGAAAAGAGTAGAGGTGACATGACACAAGATTAGAAGTGAAACTATTTATTAAGAGTTATTCCAATCTGGTACGAAGAGTGCTGGTGCGATGTCAGGCATGTGGGCCACACACCCCAGTGATTGGCTGATTGAATCAAACAGCATGTTCCTGCTGGCCTTCTATCCAGCCTCACCTGCTCCTTAAACCTCATCACATTTCTACTTCTCTGTAGCTCGGAAGAACGGTCATTTGGACTCGAAACATCAACTCTGTTTCTCTCTCCACAGATGCTGTCAGACTTGCTGAGCTTTTCCAGCCTTTTCTGTTTTTGTTTTAGCATGTTCCAGCAGTTCTTCATAATAGGCAGAGTATAGGCCGTACTCAACCAGCCTGTGCTTGCAAAAACAAAACAAAAATTCCACTGTTAGAAGTGATTCTGTGATTGGGCAGCACTTGCTGAACAATCCCAAGCGTGCTAATAGCTACACTAACAACCAATGTAATATAATCAGCTGAACTCATAACATGTCTCATTTATGCTTACCAGAATCTAGAACTAGGGGTCACTATTTAAAAATAAGGGGTCGCCCATTTAAATTGGAGATGAGGCGAAATCTTTTCTCTCAGAGGGTCGTGAGCCTTTGGAACTCTATTCCTGAAAAGGCGGTGGAAGCAGAGTCTTTGAATATTTTCAGAGGTGGATAGATTCTTGGTAAGCAAGGGGGTGATAGGTTATCGGGGGTATGTGGGATGCAGATTTGAGGTTACTATCAGATCAGCCATGATCTTATTAAATGGTGGAACAGTCTCAAGGGGCCGAATGGCCTACTCCTGTTACTTGTTCGTATGTTCGTATGGCAGAAATTCATACGCTGGGGCCTGTTCTTTTTCCTGGGATCTTGGGAAGCCTCGAGTTCCCCACTGCTTTCTCCATTACGACACCGTAACCAATCAGAGTTGACTTGCCAACCGATCAGCATCCTTTTCTTCTGTAGTATAAATTGTTGTGATTATTTGAAATTAGACATTCTTATGTTTTTTTTGCGATGAGTGCAAGATGAAAAGCCTTGGCAACATGTCTCTCTTTTCAGCAATAATTTAGCATCTGTTTAAATATTATTTTAGCCCTGCAGATGGATTTCTGCTGTATGTTCATCAGGATTTTCAGCCGGCTAACTAAACATGGATAGATTCAGAACAGACCTAGCAGCTCAAAGCTGGGCCTCCATCAGGTGTCATGGGCCGCTAGCACCAGCAGAATCATATTCAGTGTGTAACATGGGCCTGAACCTTCTGGTCGGCGTACGTGTAAAATGATGTGTGGTGACATCAGGCATGCGTCCCGATGTCACCGCACATCATTCCAATCTTCAGTTTGGCGGGCACGCACCGGAGTCGGCTGTGCACCTGCCGACCCGTCCAAGGCCTATTAAGGCCATTAATCAACTAATTGAGGCACTTGTCAGGGCTGCCTGTCCAACCTTAAGGTTGGCGGGCAAGCGAAGAGCCCAGGCGGCCTTTGCATTTCTCATGAAGCCTCATCCACAGGCGGGATGAGGTTTCATGAAGGCTTTATTAATTTAATAAAATGTTTCATGTAAATTGATAAACATGTCCCACCTCATGTGACAATGTCACATGAGGGGACATGTCTGAATAATTTAATTTTTTTATTTATCACATTTTCATGACTTTCCTTAATCTCCCTGCGAAAGAGCGCAGGCCCTGATTCTTCCTCCTCTCCCTGCCCGCACAGGTAGCGCTGAGCGCTTCCGGGTGTGCGTCACACTGGGCAGGCCTTAATTGGCCCACCCACGTAAAATGGTGGGGCACAGTCGATCGCAGGCTATCAAGCCAAGGGACCAATCCTGGTTCAATGAAGAGTATAGGAGAGCATGCCTGAAGTAGCACCAGGCAGACCTAAAATTGAAATGCCAACCAGGTAAAGCTACAACACAGGGACTACATGCATGTTTAACTATGGAAACAGCATGCTATTGACACAGCTAAGCATTCAACAACCAATGGATCAGATCAAAGCTCTGCAGCCCAGGCACATCCAGTCATGGATGGTGATGGACAATGAAATAATTAACCTATCTTCAATGGCATCCATGTAGTGTAAGTAACCCCACTGAGCTAGTACGTAGGGAGTTCCAAGATATTTCCAAATCAGGATGATGAGTCACTTGGTGGGCAGGTTGCAGGGTGCGATGTTCCCATCCACCTGTTGTTCCTGATCTTCTAGGTGGAAGATGTTGTGGGTTTGCGGGGGTTCTGTCAAAGGTGCTTAAACCACATGGACTGCATTGGCTTAAGAAGGCAACTCACCACCATCTTCTCAAGGTCAATTAAAGATGGGAAATAAATGCTGGCCTTGCCAGCAATGTTCACGTCCCATGAGCAAATAAAATATATATTATTTATGTATTTGTCCTCTATTCTCTGGTCACAGTTCAAGTTAATAGCCCATTTACCGTTAAATATTAATGTATATCCTGTATGACTTTTAAGTACATGATCACATCCCCTTTCAATCTTCTTTTCTCCCCAGGGAATAAGCTGAGCTCCAAGTGCATCTATTTCTTTATAGCCGTACAACACCAAGTTACCGAGTCAAACTGTTCTGCTGTTTGCGAACTCCAAATTCCTTTTGAAGATAACTTGCTCAAAACTATACCCTAGGCTGAATTCTCCTCAATGAACCTTTTTTTAAATTCATTCATGGGATGTGGGCTTCGCTGGCTGGGTCAGCATTTATTGCCCATCCCTAATTGCCCTTGAGAAGGTGGTGGTGAGCTGCCTTCTTGAACCGCTGCAGTCCATGTGGTGTAGATACACCCACAGTGCTGTTAGGAAGGGACTTCCAGGATTTTCACCCAGCAACAGTGAAGAAATGGTGATATATTTCCAAGCCAGGATGGTGAGTGGCTTGGATGTAAACATCCAGGTCGCGGTGTTCCCATCTATCTGTTGCTCTTGTCCTTCTAGATGGTAGTGGTCGTGGGTTCGGAAGGTGCTGTCTAAGGAGCCTTGGTGAATTCCTGCAGTGCATCTTATAGATGGTACACACTGCTGCTAATGTGTGTTGGTGGTGGAGGGTGTGAATGTTTATGGATGTGGTGGCAATCAAGCGGGCTGCTTTGTCCTGGATGGTGTCAAGGTTCTTGAGTGTTATGGGAGCTGTACTCATCCAAGCAAGTGCAGAGTATTCCATCACACTCCTAACTTGTGCCTTGTAGATTGTGGACAGGCTTTGGGGAGTCAGGAGCCGAGTTACTCGTCACATGATTCCTAGCCTCTGGCCTGCTCTTGTAGCCACAGTATTTAAATACTGCGGATGCTGGAAATCTGAAACAAAAACAAAAATAGCTGGAAAAACTCAGCAGGTCTGACAGTATCTGCAGAGAGGAATACAGTTAACGTTTTGAGTCCGTATGACTCTTCATCAGAACTCATTCCGATGAAGAGTCATTCGGACTCGAAACATTAACTGTCTTCCTCTCCGCAGATGCTGTCAGACCTGCTGAGTTTTTTCAGCTATTTTTGTTTCAACTTATCTCCTATCGCTCCTCCCACCAATTCCATGGTCACTCAAACAAGTTGAGATGTTATGACATGGCAAATGATGTGTGCCAGGCGGACCAAGTCCACGAGGGAAACTTGGTCGCGCTATCACAATGATTTTGCAATTTGTATTTATTACGAAATGTGTGCACTTAATTCAGAAATAATAAGTCCAGCAATACCTTTAGAGATTTTAAAAAATAAATTAAAATATTTATTAACAAGATATAAAAGATTTCAAGCACATACATAAGACTACATATTACTTATTATTATAATAACTCCTAAAATTCCTAATTAACTTGACTCCCAGTTACACTCCCTTTAAGGCAACAGTCCAAAATAGATTTTAGATTTAAAACAAACTCAGCAAGTTACGCAATACCCTGGACAGTGGAATTCCAAATGGCTTTTCCCCGTCTTCAGTTTCGTTAGATAGCGGACTTATGCACAAATGCTGGAGGCTTCATTAAGGCAATTTCACACACTCCTGTTAGATTTTACATGGCCTTCTGACACATAACCTTTCATTCTCCTTTATGTACGTTTCTCTCTTTTTAATATGTAAATTTTATTGTTCCATATGTCTTTGAAACTGAATCTTTCTCAAAATATAAAACTTTCATGTTGCCACTCTGTATTGTCAGTAACCTTTGGGACAAATAAACACATTCCTTCACCTTGCTTATCTGGCCAGTTGTAAACTCCCTTTGAAATTCAAATTTCCCTTCATTTATCTGAAAATGCAAATTCCCTTCACACCTTACATGCTCAGCCAGCATCCATGTTTGCTCGTTAGTATGTCAAGCACCTAGCTTATTTTGATGATTTAAACTTGCAGTCTACTTGACTCCAAATGTAATTAAATCACACACAGACCCAACTATACTTACCTCCATAAACCTGCTTCGCAATAAACCAAAAAAATGTTAATAAAAAATACATTAGTTTCATGACAAAGAGAGGAAACATTTTTCCTTACCGTTTGTATTAGAATAGACTGCCAGCCAAAGCACCTTCAACACCTCTTTGATCATTTTGTCTGTGACATCTTTTGATTAACTGCTCCTATCACTGCTTGCTTATCTCCACAATCACCACACCCTCAACTTCTCTCTCCCCCCGCCCCCCCACCTTAGACCAGCTTATATTTCACCTTTCTCCTAACTATACTCAGTTCTGCCGAAGGGTCATGAAGACTCGAAACGTTAACTGATTTCTTCTCCACCGATGCTGCCAGACCTGCTGAGTTTTTCCAGGTAATTCTGTTTTTGTTCTTTAGATTGTCTTGAGTGTATTGTGCTTAATGACATTCTTACACAGCTAATGGGAGAGTGCTTTGAGATTACCTGCAACATAAAATAGTCACATTGAAGGCCATTGTTTTATGGTGACTAAGTAAGTTATTACATGGAGTTTTGCAGGGTTTAGAGCCTTGTATTCCACAATTCCATCCACTCAGAATTAGACCTGTTGCTTTATAGGAATTGAATAAGTCAAATTCTCTTTTCCATTCCACAGTTCTTGGAGGACTGAATTTCATGCATTTTTTTTGTGATCAATGTAAATTAGCGAAATTGGTTATATTTTATTCTGTGAAAAAGTGTAACTCGCAAGAACATTCCTCTGGCCCACCAAATTGTTCTGAGTAACCATGATCCCCCTTATTTAAACAAGGGTGGTTCAGAAATAGGATATTTATAAAATGGGCCATCCACGTTTCTCAGCTCCATCTTAAATCTCAACACCATAGCCAGAAATTTACCTTCGGCGTACGGGCGCACGCCCGACATGCACGAACATAATACGATGCGCGATGACGTCGGGTGTGTGTCCCAATGTCATCGCACGCTCGCGCAATATTTTGTTCTGCATTTTCGAAAGGCCTTTTAAGGCCATTAACGAGTTAGTTAACTTCAAATTTACGCTGCCCGTCCAACCTAACGATTGGCGGGCAGGCGAAAAGGCCAAGCGGCCTTTGCATTTTTTAGAAAACCTCATCCACAAGCGGCATAAGGTTTCTTAAAGCTAATACAAATTAAATAAAAATTTTCTTTTGACATTAAAAACATGTCCCACCTCATGCGACACAGTCACATGAGGGGACATGTTTCATTAAATTTTTATTGCCTTTATTAATTTTTATAAAAAGCGCTTCAATCTCCCTGAGGCAGCTTCGTGCCTCAGGGAGATTGAAGTGCTCTTTTGCGCGCATGCGTGAACTGCGTGCGAGGCCCAGCTCTCCTTCCTCCCCCTGCCTGCACAGGTAGCGCTCAGCATAGCCACTTGCGATCCATGCAGGGCAGGCCTTAATTGGCCCGCCCTTGTGAAATCGCGGTGCGGAGCTGATCGTGTGCAATGGACAGCTTCCTGACCGCCCCCACCTGCTCCCACCGAGCCCGCCTGACAAGGGAAAAATTCTGGCACATCCGCTGCAAATCTGCCATTTTGTTTGCTAAAGAAAAGTAACATTTCTAGTTTCTCGTGTTTCCATATTGTTTCCCTGAGCTATAAATCTATTCAGTTCCTTTGTGCTCGACTGAGCACTGGTACAATTTGAAATTCAACTGCGTTTCAGGTGATCTCCAATAAATGAACAACTATTTCTGTTTTACAAATCACTGCACAAATACAATTCATAAGCTCCTATGCAATTAATTGCAAGGCATTTGGTATCATTGGGATTGTGCCACCAATTTGGAAGGATTCTTCGTGGTTCCCCAGTTCAGATTATTTCCATGCATTCTCTATGGGCTGTTGCGACCTGAATTGTCAGCTTGCAAATGCAAAGGCAGTGGGGCAGCAACGTTTGGACAGCTTTTCCTGCATTAAAGGATAGATTCCTTTGGTATTCAATGTACTGGCTCATTTGACTCCTGAACTTGCAGTAAAGCGTCATTGCAAAGTTTTGAGTATGTTACTGCAGCAAGTATGACCCTCTTATACAGATAGAAGGTGAAAATGTACGGCTGCTTGAATGAAAGGTCATCAACCTGAAACATCAACCCTTTGTCTCTCTTAACATTTGCTGCCAGACCTGCTGAGTTTTTCTTTACAATATAATGTTTGGTGTTGCTAGGATTTCATGACGAAACCTTTGCCAGTAATTTCCACAGAGGCTCCTCAATCACCCGATATAATGACTGCCTCAGAGAACCTGTATAAATGACTGTTATGGGGCTTCGGCTGAGGTGACGGTCGGACATGGTCGATCATCCCTCTCTGCAGGAATTCTCTGACTTGCAATCCAGGGCTACACCTTTCTGTACCGGCTCTGCACTTGCAGTGTTGTGTGACCTGAAGACTGATAAATAGCTTACTTGCAGTAACTTTCTTCAATTTAACTGGATTTTACAGGGTGCCATATTCCCCACGACCCCAACTAAAAAGTAAGTCGGGAGTTTTCTCACCAAAAAGCCCCGAGTCTCAATTCTGCACGAGCAATCTTGTTTCATAAACTTTGGTATTAAACACAGGTCAGGTTAAAGCACGAACAAATTTATAATCAAATGGAATTATAAGACTTGGCCAAATACTAAAAATACGATGTAAACAAAATGGAAAAAGTACATGATGAGCCAAATACCCATTGAAATAATATTTTTGCAGGTAAACGTTTCTTTCTGAATGGCAAGTTTCACCAGTCATTATCGTCTTGTATTACTTTCAGTGTACATTATCATGCCTTATCCCTCAAATAGGAAATCTCAGTCGCTGCTTATCTCAGACTAAATCAAAGAACCACTCACGTTTTTGATTAGCAATTATGTATGCCAGTAAATAGCTCTCTGAACTGACAAAGGCGTCCTACTTAAATTCAATTAAATACTGTACAAGATCAGCTTACCTTGAATACATTTTGCCTACATGACCTACTCCTTTTACAGGTTCCCAGATATATGCATTTTTAATAAGATATTCATAACAGATAAGAAAATATCTTATGCAGATTACAGAGAACCTATTTGCATTGGTGCAGTCATTAGCAATTTAAAGCAGTGAACCAAACTGATATAGTTCCAAAAGACATGACCTAAGTCTTTAATTAAAACCAAAACCAAATTTCAAATTCTTTATAGGCACCAAGAACAATTATCATCAATGTACAGCTTCGCTACGAAGTGGTCTCAATAGCAATAGTGTACATGAGTCTAGATTCATGATGACAAACCTGTGAAATAGTCTGATTTGGGCAGTTCTCACAGGCCGGGTATGACCTTGAATTAGTGCAGACAGACAACTAAAAACAAAAAACTAAAACGTTGGATCAAATGGATAGTGGAGATGTGTCAGATTGCCTGGGTTTACATGTAGTCCTTGGAAGTTATCTTTCACAGAAGGCTGACATTGACAAAGAAATCCAGCATTGCTGGGTCAGCCTTTGGTCACCTGGCAAAATGAGTATTTGAAGATTGCAACATCGGAATTGAAATTTTTCTATGCTCATGGTATATCATGCGGTCGTGATCCCTATCTTACTGTACGGGCTGAAACATGGACAATGTACAAGGGGTACCTCAAGGGGTCATACCATCAATGCTGCCTACACACTATGTGGGAGAATGGATGAACCAATATTGTGCCCTCTCACAAGCAGACACCACAAGCGTTGAGGCTATGATCATCCGCTATCAGCTTCATTGGGTTGGTCATATAGTTGGAAGTCAGATACCAGGCTTCCGAAGCAGGTTTCCTTCTCCCAGCTCAGTCAGGGCAGACGCACCAGAGGAGGACAGAAGAAGTGCTTCAAGGATGTACTGAAAGCCAACATGAAGAACTGCAACATTGACATCAGTTCCTGGGAGTCCAGCATCCTGGATCGGACCAGATATTGGCAGAGTCTATGGGAAAGATCCCAGCATTTTGAGACCCAACAACGACAAAATGAAGAGGCAAATGAGAATGGTGAAAAGAATACGCCATGACCTAAACTGATAATACACAACCAGACATCCCACATAACAACAAATGCCTTACATATCAGAAAGTCTGCAGATCCTAAATCAGCCTCATTAGCCATCTTTGGACTTATGGAAGATAATCATCCTCACTTGCGAGGGATAGCCAATAATAGTCGTTTGTACAAACAGCATTGGGGTTACCAATGCACCCAACTGAAGCTATTTCTATTCCTTCTTTGTTCTGATCAAGTATAAAGTGATTGATTGTCAATTTTCCACGAAGGCATAGAATGAGAAATGCTGATCAACCACCTACGAAAGAAACTGCTTGATTTTTATTTCCAGTGATTTGGGTGGAAAGGTGGAAGGTTTTCCATGTTGCCTGACATAAAACATAAGACAAAGCTACAAATATATTTGAAGAAAATGTTGAGTTTTTTTCTTTGGATCCTCATTTACACTATTTTTTTGCAGTTGTTTTCTCTCATCTCCTGGTTCAGGCTTGCTAATCCTTAATTCAAAGTTGCCAGAGCTAGTGATTGAAGCAAAGGCCACGGGGTTGACTTCGGAACATAGGGACAGAAGTAGTCCATTCAGCTCCTTGAACCTGTTCTGTCATCCAATGACTGATCTGTGTTTTAATCCACCTTCCTGACTTAAATCTACCAATTCGCAACAATCTTCGGCCAGAATTGCCAAGTGCATGATCCATCTCGGCCTCCTCCAGAGGTCCCCAGCATCACAGATCATCCCAGTCTTCAGTCAATTCGATTCACTCCACGTGATATCAAGAAACGGCTGAAGGCACTGGATACTGCAAAGGCTTAGGGCCCTGACAATAATTCGGCAATAATACTGAAGACTTGTGCTCCAGAACTTGCCACGCCCTTAGCCAAGCTGTTCCAGTACAGCTACAACACTGGCATCTACCCAGCAATGTGGAAAATCGCCCAGGTATGTTCTTTACACAAAAAACAGGGCAAATCCAATCCAGCCAATTACCGCCCCATCACTCTACTCTCAATCATCAGTTAAGTGATGGAAGGTGACATCAACATTGTTAACAAGCGGCACTTGCTTAGCAATAACCTGCTCACTTATTCTCAGTTTGCATTCTGCAGGGTCACCCATTACAGCTATGGTTCAAACATGGACATAAGAGCTGAAATCCCGAGGTGAGGTGAGAGTGATTGCCCTTGACATCAAGGCAGCATTTGACCAAGTGTGGCATCAAGGAGCCCGAGCAAAACTGGAGACAATGTGAATCAGGGAGAAAACTCTCCACTGGTTGGAGCCATACCTAGCACAAAGGAAGATGGTTGTGTTGTTGGAGGTCAATCATCTCAGCTCCAGGACATCACTGCAGGAGTTCCTCAGAGTAGTGTCCGAGGCCCAACCATCTACAGCTGCTTCATCAATGACCTTCCTTCCATCATAAGGTCGGATGTGAGGATGTTCACTGATGGTTGCCCAATTTTCAGCATCTCAGAGACTGAAGCAGTCCATGTCCAAATGCAGCAAGACATGGACAATATCAAGGTATGGGCTGACAAGTGGCAAATAACATTCACGCCACACAAGTGCCAGGAAATGACCATCTCCAACAAGAGAGAATCTAACCATCACCCCTTGACATTTAATGGCATTACCATTGCTGAATCCCCCAGCATCAACATCCTGGGGATTATCATTGACCAGAATCTGAAATGGGCTAGCTATATAAATATTGTGGCTACAAGAGCAGGTCAGAGGCTAGGAATCCTGCAATGAGTAACTCACCTGCTGATTCCCCAAAGCCTGTCCACCTACAAGGCACAAGTCAGGAGTTTGATGGAATACTCTCCACTTGCATATCTTCCACTTCCACTTGCACTTGCACAGTGCATATCCAACAACACTCAAGAAGTTTGACATCAGCCAGGACAAAGCAGTCCGCTTGATTGGCACCACATCCACAAACATTCACTCCCTCCACCACCGACAAACAGTGGCAACAGTGTGTACCATCTACAAGATGCACTGCAGAAACTAACTAAGTCTCCTTAGGCAGCACCTTCCAAACACACGATCACTACCATCTAGAAGGCAAGGGCAGCAGATAGATGGGAACACCACCTCCTGGAAGTTCCCCTCTAAGCCACTCACCATCCTGTCTTGGAAATACATTGTTGTTCCCTCTCTGCTGCTGGGTCAAAATCCTGGAACTCTTTACCTAACAGCACTGTGGGCGTACCTACACCACAGGGACTTCAGCAGTTCAAGAAGGCAGCTCACCACCATCTTCTCAAGGGCAATTAGGGATGGGCAATAAATGCTGGCCTAGCCAGTGACACCCACATCCCGTAAATGAATAAAAAAAGACTCCCTACCCAACAGGAACAAGGCGACTGGGCAGTTAAACCAACAAGACTAGATTGCCCACCCCTTTTCCTTCACCTTCAACCTTAACCAGCAGTGTACTTCAGGAGACTGAGATGAGCCTCATGATTTATGCAAATTTGGGTCACAATGGCCAAATGGCCTCCTTCTATGCTGTAACAATTCTGTGATTCTGTGAGTTGCCTTTTAACCCAAGCTGGGGAGCAGCCAAAGATTTCCCCCCATGAGTGAAAGCAGGTCGTCAGTTGTCAGGTAGAACAAAGAGGCCTAAAATGTGGGGCAATGAGGAGCACAGTTTCAACTAATATATCAGCAATGTATATATATATAAACTTTAAAAGCATGGCAGTTGAGGCCTGAGACAAGAACAGAAAGTGCTGGAAAAACTCAGCAGGTCTGACAGCACCTGTGGAGAGAAAAACAGTTGACATTTTGAGTCCGTATGACTCTTCTTCAGAGCTACAAAGAAGTAGAAATGTGGTGACATTTATACTGTTTAAGGGGGATGGAGCAGGTGAAGCTGGATAGATGGCCAGTGATAGGTGGGGGCAAAAGAGGGATTGACAAAGGTGTCATGAACTAAAGGACAAAAGGAGTGTTAATAGTAGTGGTAAAGGCTATAAACAGTAAAAGCATGGGCATTTCTTTGCATAGTTCCTGAATAAACCTTGTATGAGGGGTCTAAGACCTTACACTATATATTTTTATAAAATATAGATAGATATCCTCATGGCCATTTCCAAAATTTTAAAAACTGTACAAAGACCTTTAAAAATGGTTGAATCCATGTCTGCCTGTGATCCCTGAACAAAAGAAGCTATCTAGTAGTATCAGGGAAACTAACACATCTTTATCTCTGGGGAACCATTAATGACTGTGGGTTGCACAGACCAAATTCCAAGAGAGCTATACAAAGGTCATACAAAAGAGCATTTCATAACTCAGGCTGGCAAACAGAAGTCTACTTGTCTGCTAAGACAAAGGATCCTGCAACCTTCCTTTCAATTCTTAATGGTTGAGACTAGCAAGGCCAGCATTTAACAATCTCAAGAACCCAGGTGCGGGATACACATCCCTTATCAGAGACAGCGTGGAGAAGTGAGAGTAATGTGACATGGGCCTCTCGCTTGTGAAACCAATAATATTGCCTTGCTGAACTGAAAAGCTCTGTCTACTATTTAACATCTGACTAGCAGGCCAAGCCAAAGGAGCTCTGAAGTTGGATCTGGCCCCATGTACCCTGCTTCTGCTGGAAGTCTGTACCATTGCCTACAAAACTGATTAATCTCTGCATGCCTATCTCATTGTGTGACGTCAACGCCATTGGAAAAGTAAATACTACAACTTTGGTTTTCAGCCTGCTGACCTCCGTGAAGGAATACCTCATTGGACTTTGATTCTGGACTCTGGAACCCACATGAAACAATATTTATTTCCTCTGTGGTCTCTGTGCTGTAAATCTTTCTTTTCCCTATCCCTCTCTTTACTATCTGAAGATGAGGGGGGGTGGGATATTGCGAACCCTCTTTGCATTATGAGTGGGTGCAGAAAACTAATCCTTTGAGATCATCCTATCTCAAGTTTGCTATGGGGTTATTAATATAATGGAGGTAGGGTGGGTATGGAGGGTGCTCCCCAGAGAATCTTTGGGGTGTCTCCCAGATACATTGCCCCAGACCTCAGGAGTTACAGGCCATGTAACATGTACTTTAGGAATTCTTTTTGGAGTATAATGAAACACTGGGGGAGGGGTGGCTAGCTCAGTTGGATGGACAGCTAGCATGTGGATTGGATTAACACCGACAGCACGGGACTCGACCCCCACTCCGACTGAGGCAGACTTGGTGCCGGCCTCTGTGCCCTAACTGTACTAAAAAATCACAGCACTTAGCCCTGGCTCAGCAAATAACTACCAAGGGCCTGCCTTCAGGCAGAGAGCTTAAGGAAAAGAATGGAACATGAGCTGAGAAATTATGATGCACAATATATATATTAACAAATGGATGCTTAATATATTTCTGTGACATTAGTCTTGTCTTGTCTTTCATCCGTCTTCATTCCGAGGGTTGGCCGCACTGTGAACAATCTTTCGCCACCGATTTATATCCTCCGCTGCCCTCACTGCCTGCCCCATAGAGAGGTGAGTCCAGGTTCTGATGTTATCCATCCATGTCATCTTGGGTCTTCCTTGTGCACATTTTCCAGGTATTTTGCCTTGCATTACCTCTTTTTCCAAACACTCCCCTCCTGTTTGCATCATGTGTCCAAAATATGTGAGCTTCCTCGATATCACAGCCTCAAACATGTTCCTCTTAACACCAGGTTTCCCAAGCACCCACTCGTTTATCCACTTGGCCGTCCATGACACATGTAATATCCACCTGAGTCCTTTCATTTCAAATACTCTTATTTGAGCCTCATCATTCTTCTTGATGGTCCACCTTTTGCAGCTGTACATTGTCACTGGCCACACAAGGGCCACAGAAGACAAATTTTCATTGTAATCAAGATGCTGTGTCTACTCCATACTCTTTTAAGTGAATTCACAATAATGCCATGACCCTTGAGAAGTCGAGCTTGAATTTCTTTGGTAGACTCTGCGTCTTCCATGATGATTGACCCAATATAGTCGAAGGTATCAACGTGTTCAAGCTGAACTCTGTTAACCAGAATCTTGCAGGTTATTCCGCCCATCCGCATCACTTTTGTCTTGTCGACACTGATCAGGAGACTGTATTTCTGGTTTACATTATTTTCTGATTTTTAAAATATTAATTGAGGTATTAATTCATCATTGAATGTCTTAAACATCCGCATGTTAATATTATGTACCATCATTTCCATGCAATGCCTTACATATTATAATTGGGTCAAATTCATAATTTAAATTGACCTTTAGCCTCCCTAATTTGATATCCTGGATTTAATTCTTAAACTGACAGCAATTCTGGGGAATTCTAGTCTTTCTGGGTTAATTTGTCAGCTCACCTGCTGCAGTGAATTTTCATTCATTTGATTCCATCGGCCAGGAGACAGGCATTGCTGATTGAATTGATGTGAGGCCCTAACGATTTTCATCACTGTGCCTCATTTGAATATACTTGGTGGGCTGCCAGTGTGAACCTGTGCACACCAATTGTAACCCAGAAGAGGGGAATAGGAGTGACAGGAAATCCAGTAGCTGTGGATTTGGAAATGAAGCTTTAAAGGGCAGGGAAGACAATCCAGGGAATTGGGATGGTGTCTTGGGGAGAGGACAAAGCGATCTGCAGCGTTCATGCTTCCCCTGACACCACCTAAGTAATTTAATTTTTTTCAGTTAGTTCCTTATTGCAGCAATTCCTTTAAGAACAGTTAGTTAGGCTGTTCTATGCCAAGTACAAGAGTTTGTGCGGTGCAGGCTTTGCCCATTGGTTATTGAAAATTGACGCTAGATAGGTTTATAGGAGCTCGAGTCACATACTGCAATGAAGTGCCTGCCTGAAACAGGAGGATGCTTGAGATGGTAAGCAGTGTACTGCCATTACCCTTGCATTATTGCTGTGTTCCTGTCAAAAACAGGTCACTGACCTAAATCATTAACTCTGTCTCATACGAACATATGAATTAGGAGCAGGAGTAGGTCATTGACCTTGAGCCTGCTCCGCCAATCAGTAAGATCATGGGTGATCTGATTGTGGCCTCAACATCACTTTCCTGCCTATGCTAAAAACCTTTGAGTCCCTTGTTAGTCAAGGATTTATCTACCTCTGCCTTAAAAAATATTCAATGACCCTACCTCTCCCGTTCTCTGGGGAAGAGAGTTCCACACACTCATGACACTCTTGAGAGAAAAATAAAATCTCATCTCCATCTTAATTGAATGACCCCTTATTTTTAAACTGTATCCCCTAGTTCTGGTCTCTCCCACAAGGGGAAACATATTTTCAGCATCCACCCTGTCAAGTCCCCTCAGGATTCTTTATGTTTCAATAAGATCAACTCTCAGTCTTCTAAATTCCAAAAGATACAAACCCAACCTGTCCAACCTTTCCTCATAAGATAAACCCCTTATCCCAGGAATCAACCAACTGAACATTGCTTCTAATACAATTACATCCTTTCTTAAATAAGGAGACCAAAACTGTACACAGTACTCTAGATATGGTCGCACCACTAAGCTCTATAACTGTAGCAAAACATCCCTATTTTTATATTCCATTGCCCCTGCAATTAACAACAATGTTCCATTTGTCTTTCTAAACACTTGCTGTACCTGCGTACTAACTTTTTTGATTCATGTACCAGGACACCCAGGTCCCTCTGTACCTCAGAGTTCTGCAATCTCTCTCCATTTAGATAATCTGTGTTTCTATATTCTTCTGGTCAATGTGGACAAGTTCACATTTTCTCGTGTTATACTCCATCTGCCAAACTTTGCCCACTCGCTTAACCTATCTATGTCCTTTTGCAGACACTTTATGTCCTCTTCAGAATTTACTTTACTATCCTTGTGTCATCAGCAAATTTAGCAACCACACATTGGGTCTCTTCATCTAAGTCATTTTGACATAGATTGTAAATAGTTGAGGGCCCAGGAATGATCCCTGTGGCATTCAACTCGTTACATCTTACCAGCCCGAAAATACCCATTTATGCTTACTCTCTGCTTCCTGTTAGCTAACCAATCCTCTTTCCATGCTAATATGTTACAGCCGACACCATGAACTCTTATCTTGTATAGTAACCTGTGATTTGGTACTTTGTCAAATACTTTCTGGAAATATAAGTATCCAGATGTTCCCCTTTATCCAAGTTGCTTGTTACTTCCTCAAAAACCTCAAATAAATTAGTCAAACATGATTTCCTTTTCACAAAAACATGTTGACTCAGTCTGATTGTATTGAGAGTAAGTGATTTGCCATAACCTGCTTAATAATAGATTTCAGCATTTTCCCTATGGCAGGCTAACTGGTCTGTAGTTCCCTGCTTTCTGTCTCCATCCAGACGGGTTACATTTGCCAGTTTCCAATCTGATGAGACCTTTCCAGAATCTAGGGAATTTTGGAAAATCAAAGCCAATGCATCTACTATCTCAGCAGCCACTTCTTTTAAGACCTAGGATGAAGTCCATCAGGACCTGGGGACTTGTCAGAGTACCTTTTCCCTGGTGATTGTAATTGTTTTAAGTTCCTCCCTCCCTTTCAACTCTTGATCCAAATTATTTCTGGTATTTTATTTGTATCCTCTATAGTGAAGACAGACGCAAAACACCTGTTCAATTCATCCACTATTTCCTTATTTTCCATTATTAATTTACCAGACTCACTCTCTAGAGGACAAACACCCACTCTAGTTACTCCTTTCCTTTTTAAATACCTGTAGAAACTCTTACTATCTGTTTTTACATTTGTAAGCAAGCTTTCTCTCGTACTTTAATTCCTCCCTCCACATTATTCTTTTAGTCATTCTTTACTGTTTTTTAAATTCTGTCAGATCTTCTGACCTGCCACTAAATCTTCATGGAATTGTACAATTTTTCGTTCTATTTGATACTACCTTCAAGTTCCTTAGAGCCATGGATTCTGCGTCCTTCCGCGAGAGCCTTTCTTTTTTTTTACTTGTTGTGGACGTTGCAGACAAGGCCAGCATTTATTGCCCATCCCTAATTGCCCTGATCTTACAGAATTTAAAAAACAGTAAAGAATGACTAAAAGAATAATGTGGAGGGAGAAATTAGAGTATGAGAGAAGGTGGTGGTGAACTGCCTTCTTGAACCGCTGCAGTCCCTGTGGCATAGGTATACCCACAGTGCTGTTAGGAAGGGAGTTCCAGGATCTTGACCCAGTGACAGTGAAGGAACGGTGATATATTTCTAAACCAGGATGGTGTGTGGCTTAGAGAGAAACTTCCAGCTGGTGGTATTCCCATGTATCTGCTGCCCTTGTCCTTCTAGATGGTAGTGATCGTGGGTTTGGAAGGCGCTGCCTAAGGAGCCTTGGTGAGTCTCTGCAGTGCATCTTGTAGATGGTACACACTGCTGCTATTCTTTGTTGGCGGTGGAGAGAGTGAATGGTTGTGGAAAGGGGTGCCAATCAAGTGAGCTGCTTTGTCCTGGATTTGTATCAAGTTTCTTGAGTATTGCGGGAGCTGCACTCATTCAGGCAAGCGGAGATTATTCCATCACACTCCTGACTTGTTCCTTGTAGCTGGTGGTCAGTCTTTGGGGAGTTAGGAGGTGAGTTACTTGCTGCAGGATCCCTAGCCTCTGGCCTGCTCTTGTATTTGTATGGCTAGTCCAGTTCAGTTTCTGGTCAATGGTAACCCCTAGGATTTTGATTGTGGGGGATTCAGCAATGGTAATGCCATTGAATATCAAGGGCGATGGCTAGATTCTTCCTTGTTGGAGATGGTCATCGCCTGGCACTTCTGTGACGCGAATGTTATTTGCCACTTGTCAGCCCATGCCTGGATATTTCCAGGTCGTTCTGCATTTTGGCATGGACTGCTTCAGTATCTGAGGAGTTGCAAGTGCCAAGCATTGTGCAACCATCAACGAACATCCTCACTTCTGACCTTATGATGGAAGAAAGATCATTGTTGAAGCAGCTGAAGATATTTGGGCCTAGGACACTACCCTGAGGAACTCCTGCAGTGATGTCCTGGAACTGAGATGATTGACCTCCAACAACCACAATCATCTTCCTTTGTGCTAGGTATGACTCCAACCAGTGGAGAGTTTTCCCCTTGATTCCCATTGACTCCAGCTTTGCTCGGGCTCCTTGATGCCACGCTTAGTCAAATGCTGCCTTGATGTCAAGGGCAGTCACTCTCACCTCACGTCTGGATTTCAGCACTTTTGTCCGTGTTTGAACCAAGGCTGTAATGAGGTCAGAAGCTGGGTGATCCTGGTGGAAATCAAACTGAGCAACTTTGGGCAGGTTATTGCTAAGCAAGTTCCGCTTGATAGCACTGTTGATTACCTCTTCCATCACTTTACCTATGATCGAGAGTACGCTGCTGCGTTGGTAATTGGCTGGATTGAATTTGTCCTGCTTTTTGTGTACAGGACATACCTGGGCAATTTTGCACATTGCTGGGTAGATGCCAGTGTTGTAGCTGTACAGGAGCAGCTTGGATAGGGGCGCAGCAAGTTCTAGGCACAAGTCTTCAGTACTATTGCTGGAATATTGTCAGGGCCCATAGCCTTTGCAGTATCCAGTGCCTACATGCATTTCTTGATATCACGTGGAGTAAATCAAATTGGCTGAAGACTGGCATCTGTGATGCTGGGGACCTCCAGTGGAGGCCAAGATGGATCCTCCACTTGGCGCTTCTGGCTGAAGATTGTTGTGAATGATTCAGCCTTACATTTTGCACTGATGTGCTGGACTCCACCATCATTAAGGATGGGGATATTTGTGGAGCCTCCTCCTCCAGTGAGTTGTTTAATTGTCCACCACCATTTACGACTAGCTGTGACAGGGCTGCAGAGCTTAGATCTGATCCGTTGGATGTGGAATGGCTTATCTGTGTCTATCACTTGCTGCTTATACTGTTTGGCAAGTTGTCTTGTGCTGTAGCTTCACCAGGTTGATACCTCATTTTTAGGTATGCCTGGTGCTGCTCCTGGCATGCCCTGCTGCACTCTTCATTGAGCTGGGGTTGATTCCCTGGCTTGGTGGTAATGGTAGAGTGGAGGGCATGCCGGGCCTTGAAGTTATAGATTGTGATTGAGTACAATTCTGCTGCTGATGATGGCCCACTGCGCCTCATGGATGCCCAATCTTGAGTTGCTAGATCTATTTGAAATCAAACCCATTTAACATGGTGGTAGTGCCACACAACACGATGGAGGACATCCTCAGTGTGAAGACGAGGCTTCGTCTCCACAACGACTGTGCGGTGGTCACTCCTACTGATACTATCATGGTCAGATGCACCTGTGGCAGGCAGGTTGGTGAAGATGAGGTTAAGTATGTGTTTCCCTCTTGTTGGTTTCTTCGCCACCTGCCACAGACCCAATCTAGCAATTATGTCCTTTAAGACTAGGCCAGCCCAGTCTGTGATGGTGCTACCGAGTCACATCTTGGTGTTGAAGTCTCCCACCCAGAGTACATTCTGCACCCTTGCCACCCTCAGTGCTTCCTCCAGTTGTGTTCAACATGGAGGAGCACTGATTCATCAGCTGAGATGGGGCGTGCGTGGTTATCAGCAGGATTTTTCCTTGCCCATTTTTGACCTGATGCCATGAGACTTCATGGGGGCCAGAGTCAATGTTGAGGACTCTCAGGGCAACTCCTTCCTGACTGCATGCTGCTTGCTGCCACCTCTGCTGGGTGGGACAGGGATGGTGATGGTGGTGTCTGGGACATGATCTGTAAGGTATGATACTGTGAGTATGACTATGTCAGGCTGTCGCTTGACTAGACTGTGAGACAGCTCTCCATATTTTGGCACTAGCCCCCAGATGTTAGTAAGGAGGACTTTGCAGGGTCGACAGGTCTGGGTTTGCCATTGTTGTTTCTGTGCCTAGGTCCATGCCACTGCATCTCCACTGATCTATCCTTTAACATTATTTCCCAGTTCACTTTTGCCAGCTCCATCCTCATACTCTCATAATTGTCCTTATAAAATTTTAAAACACTAGTCTTAGACCCACTCTTCAAAATTCAATCACTGTTATGATCATTGCTACCTAGGGGTGCCTTTATTATGAGGTCTTTAAGTAATCATATTTCCTTGCACATTACCAGATCTAGAATAGCTTGCTCTCTGATTGACTGTAGAACATGCTGCTGTAAGAAACTGTTCTGTAATCACTCTATGAACTAATTTTCCAGGCTGCCTTTGCCAATCTGATTAGTCCAATCTATATGTATATTAAAATCACCCATGATTATCACCATACCTTTGTCACAAGCCACCATTATTTCTCCCTGTATATCCTGTTCTACAGTGTGGTTACTGTTCGGGGGCCAATAAACTACCCCCACAAGTGACTTGCTGTCCTGAATTTCGTGTTCCCCTCCCAGTGGGTTTTAGGCGGAGTTGGGTGGGGGGAGTGTGAAATACAAGGGTTGGGCTTCCCGCCCACCCCGAGCTCTCAGCGATTTTACGCTGGTGTGGGCGAGGCCTTGGATGGGCCACACCCCCCCACCTCACTTGAGGACCTTTGGCCACTTAAGGGCCATTTCCCCCCCACCCCAGTCTTAATTTTCAGGCTGGAGGGAGAATTTCCCGGGTGTGGGGGAAACCTGAAAATGATTGGGCTTAGGTGTCAGGCCGGGGCGGTGGTGGGGCAGCGCCTCCATCGGAAGCCGCCTTCTAACTTCGGTTTCCCGCCCTCTTACGTTCGAGTAGCTGCTGGACCTCCCTATCCCCCCAGCCTCTCCCCTGACACCCCAATTATGCACTTTCCAACCCCCTTCAGGCCTTCCCTACCCTCCCTGCCCTGGGACCACAAAAATTTACATTTCTGTCCAGTCCTGGGACTCAGGCCCTGTCATCTTCATGAAGTTCCTCTTCTGTCCACTGCAGGTCTTGTCGCAATCAGGAACTAGAGAGCTGCCGACCAATCAGATTGTCTGGAATCTCTCTCAGGCGGGACTTCCTCTCGAGTGAGGGGCAAAAGTCCCACCTGCAGCCAAGTGATGTGGGGCACTGCAAAGTGGATGGGGATGTGTTCCCTGCTGACTCTTCGGATGACAGGGCGGGGAACCCCGCCATCCTAAATATCCTGGCCAGGTGGGACAGGAAACCTTACCGTCCAAAACATCCTGGCCCCTACTGCGACCCAGCATAAAATCAATGAGTGGTGGGGATGGTCGGGAACCCCGCAGGAAGCCCATCCCTCCTCTTTCACGCTTCCCCCACCTAAAATCCTGCCGGTGAGGGAAGGGTGAAATTTAGGCCTATTTCTTATCTCCACCCAAACTAATTCTGCATCATGATCTTCCCTCTCTATTGAACTAATGTAATGTATTTAACTAACAGAGCTGCCTCTCCACTTTTTCCAAGCTTCCTTTCCTTCTGAAATGTCATGTACCCTTGAATATTCAGGTCCCAGCCTCTGTCATCTTGCAGCCATATCTCTGTAATGGCTATCAGATCATACATATTTATTTCTATTTGAGCTGTCAGTTCATCTGTTTTGTTATGAATGCTACACGCATTTAGATACAGAGTCTTTAGTTCAGTCCTTTTACAATCTTCACAACCTCTAGCCTTATCGGCTGGCTCACTCTTAAGTTTGTCCCTTCCTGCCACACTCTGATTATCTTTTCCCTTTTTGCCACCTTGCTCTTTTGTCTTGTCTTCTCTCTTTAATTTATCACATGTTTGTATCTCAAAAGTTGCTGCCTGACCTGCTTCATATATCCAGCAACGTCTGTTTTAATTACTGAAAATCAGTCCCATTCAGTGTTCCCTCCAATTCCTTTTCCACTGTACACAACCTGTTCATTTCAGTACATGGTGCCTTTAATTTTGTATTCTGCGATTCAGCATGTGCAGTATCTTAAAGGGAATAGCTAGCGAGCATCCTGCGTGATGCCTTCTGGATTGCTGCACAGATATGCTCACGTGCATTGCTTGCAGGGAACATTGGCCACACTACTCTGAAGTAAATTCTAAATTTATACTAACCACTTAGCTGTCAGGGGTAACTTTACTGTAACTTGACCAATTTTCTTCTACTTTCTCTCCTCCAAAAATATTGGCATAAATTTAAACTGCCTCCTATGGACAGGAATGAGACAATAGCAAACTCATAGGGCAGAATCTTCTGCTCTTACGATATAAGCGTGAGTTGGGACCATTTGTGCGTCCTGCCCCAACCTGTGCTGATTGTCACGGTGCCCCACCTGTGCTCTGATTGTCAGGGTGCCTCGCCTGTGCTCTGATTGTCAGGGTGCCTCGCCTGTGCTCTGATTGTCAGGGTGTCTCGCCTGTGCTCTGATTGTCAGGGTGCCTCGCCTGTGCTCTGATTGTCAGGGTGCCTCGCCTGTGCTCTGACTGTCAGGGTGCCTCGTCTGTGCTCTGATTGTCAGGGTGCCGCACCTGCGCTCTGATTGTCAGGGTGCCCTCCCTGTGCTCTGATTGTCAGGGTGCCCACCTGTGCTCTGATTGTCAGGGTGCCCACCTGTGCTCTGATTGTCAGGGTGCCTCGCCTGTGCTGTGATTGTCAGGGTGCCTCGCCTGTGCTCTGATTGTCAGGGTGCCTCGCCTGTGCTCTGATTGTCAGGGTGCCTCGCCTGTGCTCTGATTGTCAGGGTGCCTCGTCTGTGCTCTGATTGTCAGGGTGCCCCACCTGCGCTCTGATTGTCAGGGTGCCCTGCCTGTGCTCTGATTGTCAGGGTGCCCACCTGTGCTCTGATTGTCAGGGTGCCCACCTGTGCTGTGATTGTCAGGGTGCCTCGCCTGTGCTCTGATTGTCAGGGTGCCTCGCCTGTGCTCTGATTGTCAGGGTGCCTCACCCGTGCTCTGATTGTCAGGGTGCCTCGCCTGTGCTCTGATTGTCAGGGTGCCTCGCCTGTGCTCTGATTGTCAGGGTGCCTCGCCTGTGCTGTGATTGTCAGGGTGCCTCGCCTGTGCTCTGATTGTCAGGGTGCCTCGCCTGTGCTCTGATTGTCAGGGTGCCCTGCCTGTGCTCTGATTGTCAGGGTGCCTACCTGGGAGATCTTCCCTGTAGCATCCAATTAAGAGATCACCCATAGGTCTGCAATTCAATTAAGGACAGAAGGTGGGTTTCTGAGGATGCAGGGCCCAATCAGAGGGCCCTTGGAAGGATGGCAGCCTCACCACTTGGGGTGGGCTCTGCCACTGCCGGAGGGGAAACGCAAGGGCTCCTCCATTCCTCCTTTTCAGACCCATCACCACTGGCATTGTAAATCATTGGCTATACTCTCCCATGATCGCTCACTGGCCATTTCCCACAAGTCACGTTTTTGTTTCATTTTTATTACAATTTCTTTCTTCCCTCCTCCCCTAAAGGTTTGCATGATTGCTAGAATACAGTTCCATTAGCATCCGTCTTGAGGAGCCTGCTGAAGGGTTTGTATCTGATTTATAAAATCATTTTGATCACAGTTGCAGGACCAACCCTGTGGAGGGGAAACGGCGGCAGCTCTGGTGGGGGTGGGATGCCAAGCCAGCTACTGGCATGTCACCTCCAGGCACCGGCCGGGATTGGCCCTCAGTTGGGGGCCCACCATTTCTGGGACAATCCCGTCGACTTCCCCAATGAGCCCACAAATTAGCAGTAGTTATGTTCATTGGCTACCCACTGCTGCCAGGTGGGTAGCCTCTGCAGGTGATGACCTGCCTCTGGGAAGATTTCCCAGAGGTGAGAGCATGTTGGCCTGCTGACCTGATGCTAACTTCTGTGGATTTTCTTATAGTCCTGCCTTCAAGCCTGTGCCCCCCAGAACTGGGAAGATTTTCCCCTGGACTCTTAAAACACTGGATCTAAGGGTATGCCTTATTTGAATCCCTCCAATCAGGTTTCCATCCCTGCCACAGTACCAAAACAACTCTTATCAAAGTCACAACTGACATCCTATGTGACTGTGACAAGGGTAAACTATCCCTCCTTATCCTCCTCAACTTGTTAGCAGCCTTTTCCATGTTTGACCACCTCCATCTCCTCTAATGCCTCTCCCCTGTTGTTTAGCTGGTTGGGACTGCTCTGACTTGGTTCCATTCTTACTTACCTAATCGTAGCTGGAGAATCACTTGCAATGACTTCTCTTCCTGCTCCAACATCGTTACCTCTGGTATCCCCAAGGATCTATCCTTGGCCCCACTCCTTTCCCATCTGCATGTCCCTTGGTGACATCATGCAAAGGCACGGCATTAGTGTTCACTTGTATGCTGATGACATCCAGCTCTACCTCAACACCATCTTTCTTGACTTCTCCACTGTTGATATATTATCAGACTGCTTATCCAACATCCAGTATTGGATGAGCAGAAATGTCCTCCAATAAAATATTGGGAAGACTGAAGCCTTTAGTTTCAGTCCCTTCTCCAAACTCTGTTCCTTAACTATGGACTCCATCCCTCTCCCTGACAGCAGTCTGAGATTAAGCCAGTCTGTTCGAACCATTGGTGTCACATTTGATCATGAGATGAGTTTCTGACCTCATATCCATGCTATCTCTAAGGCCACCACCTTTTTCCACCTCCGTAACATTGCGTTTTTTTGCCCCTGTCTCAGCTCATCTGCTGCTGAATTCTTCATCTGTGCCTTTGCTACCTCAAGACTTGACTATTCCAATGTAATCCTGGCTGGTCTCCCACATTCTACCCTCCATCATTCAAAACCCTGCTTCCTTAACTCACAGTAGGTCCTGTTCCCCTATCACATTGTGCTTGCTGACCTCCATTGGCACCCAGTCAAGCAACATTTTGATTCTAAAAATTCTCTTCCTCGTTTTCAAATCCTTCCATGGCCTCTCGCCCGCCCCATCTCTGCAATCTCCTCTGGCCCGGAAATGTTCTCAGTTATTTGCACTTCTCTAATTCTAGCCTTTTATGCAATCCAAATTATAATTGCTCCATCATTGTGCCGAGGCGCTATGCTCTGGAATTCCATCACTACACCTCTCTGCTTCTCTATCTCATTTTCCTCCTTTAAGAAACTTCATAAAACCTACCTCATCTCACCTAATACCTCCTTATGAGACTCGGTATCATACTTTGTCTTATAATGCTCCTGTGAAAGCCTTTGGGATGCCTCATTACATTAAAGGCACGATATAAATATAAGTTATTGTTGTTTAGCAGTGCAAATGCCTAGAGTTAGCTCACAGACAGATATCCTCCAGGTTATCTTAACAGGAAGGCATAGTAATGCAGCTATTGTTTACCGATAAATTCAGCAATTCTGTACCAGGACTTCAAGCTCTTCACATTGTTTGCATTGTTGGAATGACCCTTCATTATGTATTAAAGTGCCACTGAATGAATTTGAATGGTCATATTTCATCTGAGTGTTATGTTGGTGTGCAATTGGAGTGTTTATTTTAATGGCAGTATTACATTAGACTGTGCGTATCAGTATGTCAGTGTTAATGATTGTCTGATGTTGAGAAAAATTCCCAACTCTGCAGACCTGACTTGGAAGAAATGACCCCAAATGGTCAGATTTTCATGCTGGGTAGGGGGAGGGGGAGTTGCTAACTGGACTAGGCATGCCGCTGATGGAAAGAGGTTGAAGTTTGCACAGGGGCTGTCAGGTGCTGAGGTGGGCTGTTTATAGGCTGCCTTGCTGCTCTAGAACTTCATCTCAGTTGTGAAAGAAAGCAGGACAACTGGAAAAAGCCCTCAAGCCATCAACTCTCACAGCTCTTCAACCCCAACACATTCCCCATGCCCCATCCATGGCAAATCATGCCATCTCATACCCCCAATGGCCCCTCATACCCTCCATGCTAACCTATGCCCCTCTGCCCACCCCATGGCCCCTCAATCCTCCCATTCCAACTTAGTGCCAACTCATGCCAACCCATTCCCCCTACCCACCACCCTTTTCCCTTGCACCCTCCATGCCAACTCATCTAGTATCCAACATGGGCAGACCTCAGGAGTCATTCTGAGATTAAATAAAATAGGTTCTAAGTATCTTTGACAGACCACTATATTTAAATAAAATAATCGTAAATCCCTTCAAGCACTTAATCATATATAAAACAAACATTTTCATCAATCCCTTATAAAACCAACATTTGTATTCATAGTCCAACATCAAAGACAGCCATTCTATTTGTCACCACTTAGAGCTGTCAATCAAATTGTGAACCTAGAGGCTTTATCCATTTTTGCACACATTCATGTTTACTCTTAAGAACCCTAAAGGGTATCTGACCTCTCCCAAAGGGGTACCTTACCTCTCCAAAGAACTGCAGTAGGTTCAGACCTTTTCCTCAAATGTCTAAAGCCCACATGTCGCGATATTATCATGAAATAATCATTGAACTTATTTTCTGCACAAGACACAAGGCACCAATCACTCATAAGGGATTTGGTAAACATGCTGTCCATTCATTTATTAAGATTAGGCATATGAGAATAGTTTTACATAGGTATAAAGCTTGGAGGCATCAGAGATGTGTGTGTGCTCTGCTCAAAGCAAATGTGAAACTAAGGATGCAATCGTCCCAGATTTGCAAGAAGTGCAGTGGCAGGTGTGAAAAAAGATGTTTTATCCACTGGCCACAATGGTGGGTTTTCGTGCCGTATTATCCCCTTCCCATTTCATAAATTATGCAGTCACGAGAAACACGCCGGATCACTGGCGGCTGGCCTCCAATTCGCCCACTACGCTGTTACCTCACCGCTTCCTCATGCTGGGTGCCACATTTAAACTGCAGCCATGCATGCTGTTCTCAATGCTTGAAGCCCAGGACTGCTCCAGTGAAGGCATGGCACCAAGAGGGCAGCCCTCCGATTCAGTGATGCATCCCTGAGACACCTTCTGGATGCCGTGGAGACCCGCCACAATGTCCTTTGCCCCCACTCTGGCTACAAGAGGCCCATTAGTCTCACCACTGGGGCTTTGGAGGCAGTGGCAGAGGTGTTCAATGCCAATGCTGCCCACAAAAGGTTGGCCATCCAATGCAGCAAACGGACGAATGAGCTCATCTGTGCCGCCAAGGTAAGTCAACCATCTCATCAATCTCAACTCACCCACTCACAAGCCCATCACACATTCACTGGCATCTCACTCACTGCCAGCTCAAGGGACATCATCACTCACTCTCTCAAACACACCCTCACATCTCCATCTGGCTTTATCTCCTCTGGAGACCTCCCCCTCATCCCATCCATGGCTCCACTTGGCACACACGCACACCTGTCATCCTTCTCATTTGGCCTGGCATGTACCTTTCTCACACTCTGTCCATCTGTCCTTATGCAGGACAAGATCACGCACAATCAACGGGAGTGGCCCCACACTGCGGGTGGAGTGCTGGCCATTAAAGTCATGTGTTGGAGCTGGCCGGAGAAGACATTGCTCGTTCCTGTGGTCACGATGAGGTTGGCGGCAAACATCCACATGAGGGTCCTGCACCATATCATCCCTCTCAATGTTACTCCGAGTCAACTGTGTTTAATGCAGCTGCCAAGCACTAATAATCTCCGCTTTCTGTGCTTGGCACATCTAACATGTTACCCTCAGGCAGCCTTGACCCTGACCTCAGCGCCGAGAGCACCGCAGACGAGGACCCTGAAGGCAGCACCGTTGAAGACCCATCACGGCGTTCAACCACACCCTCCACCAGCTCAGCAACCTTGTCAATCTTGGCCAATAATGAATAACCACCGCAAGTGAGACATGGAGCCTCTGGCTCCAAAGGCCATCTGGTCTGCACCAGGGAGGCCACCTCCATTGAGCTGGCAGCTTCCACACATGGCACCCTGCTGCACACAATGCGAAATGCTGTTGAGGCCACAAGGTTTGCCTTTTTGGGGCCTGAATCAGCATGATTAGCTGCCAGCCTTTGTTGAGCGGGCAGCCGATCCGATTCCCAGCCCATCCTGGGAAAGCTCCTCGGTGCCAGGAATGTATTGGGGTGCCATTCCAACAAACACCACTCCCCAGCTGTTTTTGTAACTCTCCTGCCTCCAAGTCCTTCATCATGGGGCTGGAAAAATTCAGCCCAAGATCACAGGATCATAACGTAATTAGAGATAAAGAAGTCCATTTGGTCCATTTTAATTCATTCATCCAGAAAGAATCTACTAACTTCTTATTGTAGCAGCCACTGACTTTTTTAAAAAATGAGTTCAAGGCTCTTGGCTCTATGGTTCTATCTGGAAGTTTATTCCACACATTGATCACTTTTTATGTGATGAAAAATGTCTTAGGCCAGAAATTTCCCCCCGTTAGGGGGGCTGTGCAGGGGCGGGCGGGGGCAGGCGCGAACCCGATCGGCGCACCTGATTGGGTCTGCGCTGCCATTTTATGTGGACGGGCCAATTAAGGCCCACCCATCGTGACACTCGCCCGGAAGCGCTGAGCGCTCCTCAGCGCAGAGATCTCCCTGAGGCATGGCGGTGCCTCAGGGAGATTTGTTTCAGTGTTAAACTTTTAAATAAAGTATTTTTAAACTTTTGAAACATGTCCCCTATGTGACAGTGTCACATGAGCTGGGACATGTTAATAAAATTTTGGAAAAATTTTACTGATTTTTTAAACACTTCATGGAACCTCATCCCGCCCGTGGATGAGGTTCCGTGAAAAATGCAAAGGCCGCCTGGGCTCTTATCCTGCCCACCAACCTTAAGGTTGGACGGGCAGCTCATTTAATTGTTTTAATTAGTTTTTAACAGGCCTTAATAGGCCTTTGACAGTTCGGCGGGTGCGCAGCCAACTTGGCTGCGCGCCCAACGAACTGACAATCTAAATGACGTGCGGTGATGTCAGGCGTGCACGTCATTTTACATGCCGGTGAGCAGCCCCCCCCCCCCCCCCCCCTGCTCACTGACGGGAAAATGTTGCCCTTAGTATCAGTTCTAAGGTTACCATTTACTAGTTTGAACCCCTATCCTCTAGTTTTACTCCCTTAATTTAAAGCAATATTCTGGGATAACCTTTCCTATACTTTTTAAGATGTAATCTAGCTTTATAAGATCATGTCTCCACCTCTCTGTTGCCGCCTTTCCAGGATGAAAAGCCCAGGTCCATCCAGTATTTCATTGTGACTCAGGTTCCTGACATTGGGGATCCCTTGTGGATCTTCTATGTTCTGCCTCCAACATTTTACTGTCTGTTGATTCATGCTGAGCAGAACTGGTTGCAACATTTAAGATGTTTTATGACCAAACTTCTGGACATCATGATTGTCACCTTCTCTGACTACAATGCTATTTTCTTGGCTATGTAACTTTGATTACTGCTCTAACAGAGTCCACTAAAACTCTTATGTCTCTTTCATCTTCATCCTTAATCTCTCTACACCATTCTTAGGTTATGTATCTCATCTATTTTTCCTACCTAGTGTGAAACTTTACCTTTATTTGCATCAAATTACACCTGCCCTTTCTTACTTTTTACATATTTTGTCCACTTCATTTTGTAATTGCTAAGTTTTTCCTTCCAATTATTTGTCCTCCCAATTAGCTATCACCTAAGAATTTGACCGAGTTATCATTTAATTATAGCCTTTCATATAGAACTTGATTCAGAGCCTTTTCAAGGTCAACATCCTGGGTGTTACCATTGAGGAGAAACGGAACTGGCCCAGCCATATAAATACTGTGGCTACAAGAGCAGGTCAGAGGCTAGGAATCCTGCAATGAATAACTCACTTCCTGACTCCCCAAAGCCTGTCCACCATCTACAAGGCACAGATCAGGAGTGTGATGGAATACTCTCCACATGCCTGGATGTGTGTAGCTCCAACAACACTCAAGAAACTTGACACCATCCAGGACAAAGCAGCCCGCTTGATTTGCACCACATCCGCCACCTCAAACATTCACTCCCTCTACCACTAACACAGTGGCAGCAGTGTGTACCACCCACAAGATGCATTGCAGCAGCAACTCACCAAGACTTCTTTGACAGCACTTCCCAAACTCACGATCTCTACCACCTAGAAAGACAAGGTCAGCAGACAGATTTGAGCAGTACCATCTGTAAGTTCCCCTCCAAGTCATACACCATCCTGACTTAGAACTATATCGCTGTTCCTTCATTGTCACTGGCTCAAAATCCTGGAACTCCCTTCTTAGCAGCACTGTGGGTGTACCTACACTAGAAGACCTGCAGTGGTTAAAGAAGGAAGCTCACCGCCACCTTCTCAGGTGCAGTTAAGAGTCGGCAATAAATGCCGGCCTAGTCAGCGATGCCCACATCCCATGAATGAACTTTAAAAAGCAATATTATTCATAGGGTTTCACTTATTCCACTAGAATTGTGACTTCCTCAAAAAATGTCATGGAGATTAGTCAAGTAGGATCTCACCCTCCTGAATCTATGTGTTATTAACTATGTTATTGTTGCACAGATTATTTACTCTTGGTAACCAATTCCATTATTTTATATAGGATGGAAATGAAATTAATCAGTTTGTGTCTGTTTGATCACTCTTTCTGAGGGAACTACCACATTGGCCTGTTGCCAATCTATTGGTACTTCCTCAGCGTCCATTAACTCTGTCATAATCATTGTCAGTATTTCACCCTCGTGTCCCTCGCTTATCTGTGGTTTCTTTTTGAAGTTCTGCAGTCCCGATATCCACATCTTCTGTAAAAATTAGAACAAATTACTTATTTAATATCTCTACTTTTCCATTACTGTCTGTTACTAGACTGTTTCCTTCATTTCTGAGTGGCCCTACTCCTACCTGAACTATTTTTTAATGACAAATGTGCACATAAGAGCCTGTGGAAAGATGGTAGTCATTCAGCAGTGCTGATGGAGACAAGACTGGCCTACTCCTGCACCTATTTTTTATGTACTTATGTAAGCCTATCTCAAACTTTCACTCATTAATTATGTCCTGCTTTGCTTAGAGACAGTATGTTTTTCATGTCTTCCCTTGTGACTGCCTGGAGGAAGTCATCATTCAGAATATTTACTATTTTGTGCACATTTTTTAAGAATCTTGCCTTTGCGCCTTTCACCTCATCTCTGACTGCCCTTGCATTGGTGTGGCACTGAAAGAAATCTTTTTACAGATGTTAAGCTCCAGCTGTTCTGTGCTTTTTCTAATTCTCTCTTTGCCCCTTTGATCACCCTTTTAATATGTTTCTGTATTTTCTTACATTTCTCTCTTTTAGGCAACTAGCTAATGTCCTTTTGAAAGCATTTATGTAGCCTGCTTAACAATCGACAAACTGACCTATAATTTCTTGATGTATCCCTGTCTTCAATTTGCAAGGTCACAATTGTCACTCTCCAGTTCTCTGCTGTATCCTTCTATTCCTTTCAAGATTGTCATCCATAAATTATCTGGTCTTGGTGAATTTTTTTACTTTAACTTTGAGAAATGTCTTCAGTATCATTTCTTTTTGAATAGTAACCTCTAGTCATTGGTCGGGATTTAATTTGGAGGTAGTGGCTTTGCCCACAAGCTGGAAAGTCAGATGTGAGCTCACCTCCAAAGGCCCTAAAAGCCACGGCCAGATGTTACAGGCCTCAGGCAATTAGTTGTATGATCTTGTGGCTTGTACCCCCATAAGGCAGCATGTCCAGCCTCCCAGAGCTGCCAGCCAATCAGATGGCTGGTAGCACTTCAGTCCCAGAAGCACCACCAGGAGCAGTGGGCACTTCTGGGACTGCAGCCAGTTCCCAGCCAGGAGCAGTGATGGAAGTTGCATGGGGCAAGCTTTCCGGGGCCAGTAAGAAAGGCGCCGGCAGTGGCAGGGGGATGGCAGCAATTGGGAGGCCAGGGGGAAAGGTGATCAAGTGGAGGTGGCCCTTTCCACTGGAGTGGAACCTCAGTACATAAAGGGTGCCTTTACAGGAGGCCACCTCACCACTGAGCCCACAGCCAGGAACCCAGGCTATACCTGGCAGACTTGCCACTTAACATGGCCCCCCTCCACCCTTCCCACAGTAATAAAAAGCCAACAGCGGTGGGAAGAGGCCCTCAAGTGGCCATTAATTGGCTATTTAAAGGGCCACAATTAGTCCAAGAGTGGGCTGCCCAATGCTTCCTGTGCCAGTGGTAAAAGTCCAGTGGAGGCAGGTGGGCAATGACCAGAGTGTTACCACGCCATCCTACACAACTTTACGCCCTCTACCAGCCAGCCTGCACTTGGGTTAGGGGGCTAGGGTTAATATTCCAGTCATCGTTCTAGACACGCTTTTGATAGCCATACAATCCTAATATCCACTTCCAATATTCCATCTAAGTTGCACATCTGGACAGCCACGCAACAGTCTGTAATGTATTGCATATTGAAATTAACAGGCCGCTGGAGGAGGAAGAGATGGGTGACAATGGGCGACATCCCAAAGGGCAGGTCCGGATACCCATGGCCGGATTTCTACAGGACACCATTGTCGCCAAGGACCCCTTAATACAGAAGGCATCTATCTAAGCGCACCTAAGGATTTTGCTGCACATCCAGCTTCAAATCTCTAGTGAACCATTGCCACATAAGTATCTATTAACATTGACATTGCACATCTTCCAGAAGGTGCTCATCCCCAACAAGACAGAATGCAAACAATAACCCTTGACATTCAATGTCATCAGCAAAGTTGTATCCCACACCACGGGTTCTCCAATGTTCACAGATTGACCTTGACGTTCCCTTTAAAAACTGGGCCTGCAATTGTATGCTAGATGTTGACAATTAACAGGTGACAACTTCATCTTGTGCTTAGTCAAAGTCTGTCCACGACGTCAAGACTGCACATGAGCAGTGTGGTGAGGCTATGGACGTGCAGAGACGAGTGCTGGGCCAACAGAAATCCAGCAACTCGATACTGTGGAGGGCAAAACCACATGTGTGATCACTACAACATCCACCTCCTTTGACATTCAATCTCCCAACCCCCAAACAGTGCACAGTGACATCAGTGTGTGACATCTACAACAGAGTATGTAAGAATGGTGGAGGGGGGGCCATGTCAAGTGGCAAATCTGCCCAGTATAGCCTGGGTGCCTGACTGTGGGCTCAGGGGTGGGGTGGACTCCTGTAAAGGCACCCTTACATATGTTAAGTATCTGAGAAGAAAAAGATTAGTGAAGACAAAAGTCGGTCCCTTACAGTCCGAAACAGGACAATTTATAATAGAGAACAAGGAAATGGCAGTGCAATTAAACAACTACTTTGGTTCTGTCTTCACGGGGGAAGACACAAATAACTAACCAATGGCCTAGCAAGAAGGAGGAATTGAAGGAAATTAGTATTACTAACTAGCAAAACAATGCTAGAGAAATTAATGGGACTGAAAGCCAATAAACCCCCAGGGCCTGATAATCTACATCCCAATGTACTAAAAGAGGTGGCCATGAAAATAGTGTTGGTAGTCACCTTCCAAAATTCTATATGTTCTGGAACAGTCCCAGCAGATTGGAGGGTGGCAAACGTAACCCCACTATTTAAAAAAGGAGGGAGGGATAAAACAGGGAATTATAGACCAGTTAGCCTAACATCAATAGTAGGGAAAATGCTAGAATCTATTATAAAAGTTGTGATAACAGGACACTTAGAAAATGTCAACAGTATTAGACAAAGTCAACATGGATTTATGAAAGGTAAGTCATGTTTGACAAACATACTGGAGTTTTTTGAGGATATAACTAGCAGAATAGATAAGGGAGAACCAGCGGATGTGGTGTATTTGGATTTTCAGAAAGCTTTAGATGAAGTCCCACATAAGAGGTTAATGTGTAAAATTAAAGCACATGGGATTGGGGGTAATATATTGGCATGGATTGAGAATTGGTCAGCAGACAGGAAACAGAGTAGGAATAAATGGATGTTTTTTGGGATGGCAGGCGGTGACTAGTGGGGTACCACAGGTTTCAGTGCTTAGGTCCCAGCTATTCACGAAATATATCAATGATTTGGATGAGGGAACAAAATGTAATATTTCCAAGTTTGCTGATGACATAACTAGGTAGGAATGTGAGTGGTGAGGAGGATGTTAAGAGGCTTCAAGGCATTTTAGACAAGTTGAGTAAGTGGGCAAATACAAGGCAGATGCAGTATAATGAGGTAAATGTGAAGTTATCCACTTCAGTAGGAAAAACAGAATGGCAGAGTATTATTTAAATGGTGATAGATTGGGAAATGTTGAGATAAAAAGAGACCTTGGTGTCCTTGTACACCAATTACTGAAAGCAAGTATGCAGGTGCAGAAGCAGTTAAGAAGGCAAATGGTATGTTACTTAGTTCTGTTGAAGGGTCATTCGGACTCGAAATGTTAACTGTGTTCCACTCCGCAGATGCTGCCAGACCTGCTGAGTTTTTCCAGGTATTTTTGTTTTTGTTTTGGATTTCCAGCATCTGCAGTTTTTTGCTTTTATATTAAAATGGTATGTCAGCCTTCGTTGTGAGAGGACTTGAATACAGTAGCAAGGATGTCTTACTGCAGCTGTACAGGGCCTTGGTGAGACCACACCTGGAGTATTGTGTGCAGTTTTGGTCTCCTTACCTAAGAAGGGATATAGAGGGAGTGCAGCGAAGGTTCACCAGACTGATTCCTGAGATGGCAGGATTGTCATATGAGGAGAGATTGAGCCGACTAGGCCTGTATTCACTGGAGTTTAGAAGAATGAGAGTAGATCTCATTGAAACATAAAATTCTGACAGGTATGGACAGACTCGATGCAGGAATGATATTTCTTCTAGCTGGGGGGGTCTAGAACAGGGGGTCACAGTCTCAGGATATGGGGTAGGCCATTTAGGACTGAGATCAGGAGAAACTTCTTCATTCAGAAGGTGGTGAACCTGTGGAATTCTCTACCACAGAAGGCTGTGGAGGCCAAATCACTGAATATATTTAAGAACGAAATAGATAGATTTCTAGACTGTAAAGGCATCAAGAGGTATGGGAAGAGAGCAGGAATATGGTGTTGAGATAGAGGATCAGCCTTAAACATATTGAATGGAGGAGCAGGCTCGAAGGGCTGAATGACCTACTCCTGCTCCTATTTTCTATGTTTCCATGTTTCTAGTTGCAGTGTAGCAACTCAGCGAACTCCTTGTCAGCCCATGGCCTCTGCCACCTAGAAGGACAAGGGTGTCAATCACAAGGGAGATCCCACACATGGAAACTGCACTCAAAGACACATATTATTCTGACTTGTGGCAGAACCACAGTGCCATCACTGTGGCAGAGTCAAGTGCATGTCACTGTCTTCCTTATAGCACTATGGATGGACCTACACCAGATGGACTGCAATCCTCAAGAAGTCGGATCATCACAATTTCCTCAAATGCATCTACAGATGAGTATCAAATACTGGAACGGCCCGCACCATCCGCACCCCATGGTAGACAGATACCTGCCGACATGGTGTCAAACATTTAGGCCTAGGGAGCTTTTCAGTTTCCAACTCCTTAGTGTATTACAGCAGAAAGACCTTGGACAGTTATCTCTCCCCATTGCACCTTTGCACCAGCTGCCCCAAGCTTTAGTACGTCCCTCAGCACATAGACCTAGACCTTAGAATGTGCCAATTTGCAACACTCGGTTGTGGACAACTCTTTGCACAGGAAGACCAGTAAGTTTTGGGCAGATCAAAGAGTGTCTCTCACAAAGTTGACGGTCCTCCAGCCACAGTTGATATTTATCTTGGGGTGTGTGCTTGGAAACAGCTTGTATTGCACAGAGCCCTGTGTCATGGAGCTGCTAGGGATGTACCTTGACAAAAATCACTGCACATTTTCCCAAATTTACTTTGCAAAGGCACATTCCAGAAGGAGGTGGACAATGGTCTCTTCCCCATCCCAGCTGCCTCAAGGGCAATGGGCCGAGGGCGTGAGATTCCGAGCGAGTAGGAAGGATTAGATGGGGAAGGCCCTTCTCACCACTATTTATTTGGTAATCCTTTCAGTTTAAAGATTTCCATTGCTAGTCAATGGTTCTCCAGCCAAATTTTTCTTCAAGTTAATTTGGTTACGGGTCCTTTCTATCTCTTTGGAATTTGTTTTTCTTCCCAATCAATTATCCTTGTCTATTCTTTATCCTTTCTGTTCCTCCGCTGAACTGAATTTTACATGGATGTCAGGCATTCCACTACCGGAGCCAAAATGGGGTGGGGAGGTTAGGTGACCCTGCTTCGGTGAGCACTGGAACCTGGGGCTGCATTATTCTGGCACTGGGGTTGCCATCCTAATAAAGACAACTACCTGCCCCCAGGAGCTGCCCCCAGAGGGCCATCAGCTCAGCAGCCTCAGCAGCTAACGGCGACCATTGCTGGGTCAGGTTGGCCCCAGTGAGGTGGCGGGGTGGTGGTCACTGAGAGCAGGTAGGCCCCTCTGTGAACCAAAAGGTACCCAAAAATGACGCTCCAATCTCCATACCCGCTGGGAGGCCGCCAGAGTTTACCTGGCAGTGTTCTCATTTGGAAGATTGTTGGGCAATTGGGCAGCGGGAGGGTGGGCGATCTGCTATCCTACCCGCCGCTAACAAAATTGCAAGGGGTTAGAGATGGTAAATAATATGCCACCTGCTGTCTTCCTACTGCCATTTTGCCAGCCTTCCCACTTCTCAGCCTGTCCCCAAAGGGCTGGTAAAATTTAGCCCACTGAGTCCAATTATATTACTGCCAATGTTTCCCAAATGCTCGTCCGCTATTTGGTTATGCTCCCACAAGTAGTACTTCTTTTCATTTAGATTGGCAACACATTGACTGAAAAGACATCCCAGAGTGGGCTGTGAGTAGAATCTGCCCAGGAAACTCTTTCGAGTTATCAACAGTCACAGATTGCAACTCTTTCGAGTACAATCACAGTTCTTGGTTTCCGGGAGTGGGACATGAACCCACAACCCTCTGATTCAAAGGCGAGGGTGCTATGAACTGAGCCACAGTTGACACCTCCCTAGAATCTGCCCAGGAAGGTGGACAGCCAATTAAGATGGTTAAGGACCCAATTAGGGATGAATTTGTGAGCTCGCTGGCATTTCCCTGTGTGTGTGGAGGCCACCAGCTCAACGGAAGCAGCCTCCTTATGGAAGGCTAGGGGGGGCGTTGGGGGTGGTCATCAAAGCTGGAGGCTCCATGCCCCATAGAGGGGCTGTGGGCAGGCAAGGTCAAAATGATTTACTCCAAGAGGTTTCCCTTCACTTTCAGTGGCCTACTGGTCTTGCGCCACATAATTTTTATTTTAGATCAATATTGGGTGCCCGAGCTGTTCCCTGACCTGCCTCAGCAGTGCCCACCTCTCCTGGTGAGGCTGCTCAAGCTTTAGAGCTGCCGGACCTCTGATGGGATCTGCAGCATCAGGAGGCAGGAGGCGGCCTATTAGGAGGCTGCCTCTGGGAAGATTGCTGAGCCAGTCTCATCACCAGCAAGTGCAGGCTTGTGGCCTCCACTTGGTTCTGAGACTGCCAAAGCCCATGGTAAAATCCAGCCCAATGATTCTAGTCCCTAATTTTGCTAATCTGCATCAATACACATATTTTAGTTTAGATTCCCTTGGTTTATACTTTTATTTTTGTTCGACTGCTGTACACCCTGACTTATTTTTCATCTTATCTTATTGGATCTCTTTTCGAACTTTGCTCCTTATTTACAAATCCTTATGCTGGGTCATTTTCACCCTGTCACCCATTTGTCGTTAAGCCAACTGTGACATTTTTTTGATGGTGAAGTTCTTTTGCATACATTTACACCCGGTGCCAGTATTGAACATTCCAAGGTCAGGTGTTGCAAGATGAAATGCTGAGGAATGCTCCCTCTTTTCTGCTGAAGACGAACAGAACTGTCCTATACTGCAGCACTGCATCAAATTATCTCCCGCAACACCTATGAATGTGGCCTCTCCTTGTGAAATTGTCAATTTGAATGCTAATTAATACTGAATTCTAGGTTATTTCATGCTGTTGATTTGTGCCTCTCAGAAGAAGATTGAATCAAGCAAACTCATTTGAGATAGAATATCTGGAGATAGCAGGCACTTGTATCTCATTAGTTTGGGCTGGATTTTAATCCAGGTTACGGAGGTAAAAGGCATTGCCTGATCCATTCTCTGCTGGTCACTTTAATTCATTTGCTTCCTGTAATGTAGCACCTCATTATTGGAAATGTTATTTCTGTGGATCCTCAGAGAATTCTAGGTTAAAAAGCTTTGTATCCCTGGAGCAAAATTATATTTGCTTAATACAAAATTAAGCTCTTCATTTGCAGCTTGCTCATATAACATATATTATATATATTTTTATATATATATATATATATATATGTCCAAACCTTCATGACTAATTGCCCACAGCAATTTAATAATCACAAGAGGCCGAGAATGAAACTAATAATTGAATGTTTGTAACTTTACAGTGTGTTAAACCATTTCCTACTTACTCCACAGGGTATAATGTACTATATATATATGTGCCCAGATCGGCCCATCAGCAGCAATGCTAGGCTCATTGCTGCTGCCCTTGAAGCTTTCTGTGCCCTGTTCACATTGTACATCTTCAGACAAGATTTCTGGTCATGGCTGCAGCCTTGATGGGTTAGTCCAGCCATTCCCATAGAAGTTTGACAAGCATAGGAGAAGGTGGACAAAGAGAGGACACGCCCCTTTTTTACAACATTAGCTGCCATATTAAGGTATGTTTTTAAAGGTCTCAAGTATTTCAATGAGTGTGTGAGGAAGGGGCGAGGGAGGGGTAGTCAAATCAAAGGGAGCTCAGTTGTGGGGGGATAGTCAAGTCAGGTAGGGAGTCGAGTGGGGGGTCGACTGTGGTGCTCAGTTCAGTTATACTGGCTAACCACTGAGTTATACCCGGTATTATCTAGTGTAACATTCCCAGGGTAAGTATCCAAGTCCCATGTACCTAGCCCAAGTCCCTGACGCTGAAATTAGTGCGAGAGATTTTCACGTAGTGTTGAGGGTAGTGCAAATCAGACCATCGGAACTTTAAACTTCCCGGGAAACAAGAGGGCATATGGGTACCCAGGACGTCCTCAGTGTCTCGACAAGCAACAGCAACTTAAGACAAGTTTTCGCCACTCTGGGCATTAAAAGATTCAGGTCATAGTATTCCCCATTGAGGAGCTTGAATATAACTTAATTTATATTAAAAATGTCCTTGTGCTTGGTAACCTTTACCTGGGTTATGTAATGTTAAATGACCACTACAAGTAAATGTTTCAGTCATTTGCAATGGCTTTGTTTTCATATTCTGATTTTCTCTCAGATTCATGCATTACAACAGAAACTTCCCTTCAAAAGTAATTTATTGGCTGTAAAACTCTTCGGGATGTACTGAGGTTGTGAAAAGTGCGAGTTAAATGCAGGTCTGTCTTTTTTCTTTCGGATCCAGACACTCTGGCCGGGCTTGGGCGGGACCTGTCGCGGGTGGGATGTAAAATCTGGCGAGGCAACCGAAAGAATCCTGCTTCAATTAACACATTTAACACATGTCTGAGCAACTTCAGAAATGACCAGCCGGAGAAAATGTCTTCATTACACGTGCTAAGACCTGCTATTGTAATTGATGAGTCACTGTATTGAAATAGCTGTCATAGATCAACATTTATTATTTTAACATTCTACCTGAATTGACTGCACTTAAACGTAAGCAAGAAAATTAATAAACATTCTTAGAAGATAAATTATTAGCCACCAGTGAGAACCATGCTGAAATAGTTCTGTTAAAATAAAATCCCCATTACATTTTATTTCCTGCCCTATGCCCAGGAAATAAAAGGATGAGAGTTAAAAATAAGATTAAAAAATAAGATAAAGAAAATATGTTTTATGAATTAATAAGCTGAGATATTCATGTCACGGACACATGCTCTGGATGAGATGGGTATTAAAACTGAAAATCAGGCCACAAAAATATTTCTATGAAGTAATTTGATTGAAGCATTTCTTGGGGCAGACTTTTCCTGTTGGTGTCGGGGGGGGCGCAAGATCCGCACGCTGATGCGTAAAATAATGCACAGCGACATTGGGCGAGCGTCCCAACATCACCGCGCGCCATCGTGATATTTCGTTGGGCGGGCACGCGATGATATCCGATACGCACCCACCATTAATTAACAGGCTGCTTAAGGCCCTTGCGGTGCCAATGGACGGCGATTTTTCGGTGCCCGTACGATCTTCGGGTCATCGCATGGGCGCAATGGGCAGGCGGGTAGGAGACATTTGTATAAACCTCATCCATGGGTGGGATAAGAGGGCTCAGTGGGGTCGCGAGTCTGCTCTGTCAAATATTTAATTTGCAAAGTTACTGATACTTGCCTGCATGAGCTGCAATACTGCAAAACACATACCAGCTGCTTGGCCTGGACTCACAACCTTCAGGTCAGCACCCTGCAGTGAAGAATCGTTTTTGGGCCTGCAGGTTTCAGGAAGCCTTCCCTTAGCCTGGGAATGGGAGTTGAACTCTCCACTGGAGGCACCTCCTCTGAGGAGGAAGGGAGAGCTAGAAGGGGGAGGAGGCCAGGAGCGCACATTCAGCCTCCAGGGGAGCCACCTTTGGGAGGTGAGGAGCAGCCACAAGGGGTGTAGGGCCAAGAGATAGTCCAAGGCGGAAGGAGCTGCAGAAGACTCCACTATCCTGCTGCCAGGGTTTACAGGTGGCGAAACAGCTACCTCAATATGTCTGAGGTGCAGTGCCAAAGAAGGCTCCGTCTCTCAAGGGAGACAGTCAACTATATCTGTCAAATGCTTTGGCCTGAGATCTCTGCGAACTGTGTAGGTGGACACCCCATGCCAGTGGCTCTGAAGGTCTAAAGGTCAGTGGGTGATCTTTGTGGTGTCTCCCAATCAACTGTCCACGCTTGTGTCAAGCAGGTTACAGACGCTCTGTTCAGGCGTGCATTGACCTTCACCCACTTCTGCTGGGACCAGGCTAGCCAGACACAGTGAGCCAGAGGCTTCGCGGCCATTGCTGGCTTCTCCCGTGTCCAGGGTGCTATAGACTGCACACATGTGGCCATCAAGGCGCCAGCAGGTGAACCCGGTGCCTTCGTCAACAGGAAGAGCTTCCACTCCATGAACGTGTAGATAGTGTGTGATCATAAGATGCTGATTCTACAAGTCTGTGCAAGGTACCCAGGCAGCTCCCACTGCGCCTACATCCTCAGACACTCCCAGGTGCCGGGGCTCTTCAGTGCTCCAACCCAGCTTGATGGATGGCTGCTGGGTAACAAGGGCTATCCCCTCAGAAGGTGGCTCATGATGCCTCTCCGCCATCCAAGAACAGAAGCTGAGCAGCGGTACAATAGGAGTCACGCCTCAAGGGCTGTGGTGGAGAGAACCATCGGTCTTCTCAAAATGTACTTCTGATGCCTGGACCGATCGGGGGCGTACTTCAGTACCCCGCAGGTCGTGCCTCGGTGATAGTGATTACATGCTGTGGTCTCCACAATCTTGTGCTGGAAAGGTTGGACACAGTGGACGATGAAGACGTCGATGCATTGGCTACGGCTGCACATGATGAGTCTAGCAGTGAGTCCGAGGGTGAACACACACAGGGAAATGCTGAGGGGATAGACACTGACCCGGGCATACTCCAGGGAGGCAGGGACACCCAGGAGGCTTTAATCCAACCAACGTTCAGCTAGCACACCACAGATGGACAACCAGGACAAGCCTGGGCTGTAGGCTCCATACTCGATACCTGAGTGCAAAATCTGCCAGGTCAGGAACATTAACTAAGGGCCTTGTTAATAAAGCTGAATGTCCCACAAATCACTCATAACATTATTGGTAACCATCCACCTGCAGAAGAAAAGAAGTGCCCTCAGCCATGGTGTCATGTCTGAATTTAATGGTATAACTGAAGGAACTTAAGAGAACAAAATGACAACATTACACCAACTCATAAGGACCTCATCTCGGGCCAGCACAAAAGCACCAGTGATAAACCCGTGGTGTGCCTAAAGTGCCTAACATTTACGCTTTCTGCTGCTACGTCTTGGTGCTGCCCCATCACTTGGGGAGTGGCACCTGAGACAGCCTGCTCACTCTGCTGTCCTGTTGGCCTCGATGATCTTGGTGGTCGTCCTCTGGCCCGTGGAGCCTGTGCTGGCCCCACCTGGGAGGAAGCTGTCAGTTCCACAGCTGGCCTCATTGGATGCAATGGTCACTGGCAGAGGGGCGGAGGAGCTGTCACCCTGAGAGGAGCCCGCAGAGATGACAGGCAGCTGCTGCACCAATGTGAGGTTGCTCCCTGCTCACCGTAGATGGATGGGCACCAAGCTGCGAAACTTGGTGCCCAGACCATCTCCCACACTGGTACTGACCAGCTGAGGTCAATGCGATGTGAGGGCTTGCTGGTCTGAGCGCATCCCCAGGAAGCCCTGATTGGTCTCCTGGAGGAGCCTCTCCACGAGAGTCGCCACTCTCTCCATGGAGGACGCATGGTGCTTGGACATGAGGCTCATTGCATCGGCGATCGTCCACATAGGCTCCTCCACCATGGACACCAAGCCAAGCATAGCCTCATGTGTCTCCCCCAGATGCTCCCGCACACCCGGCTGCATTTCCTGCGCTTGCTGCATCGCGGACGACTCCAGAGGCACATCATCAGGCACCGACTGAGCATGTGCCTGGTCCCCTGCAGTCCTGTGACCGTTGGCACCATGGGCACTCTCTGTCTCTGCAAGCTCCTCCAGTGACTGTGAAGTGCCCTCGCCGCTGTGCCCCGGGACACTAGCCGATGTTCTAATTCCCACCGAGGTGTTATATCTGCGCTGGTGCCTGCCTGGCAGACATGGTGCGACGCTGGTGAGTCCGAGACTTCAGGGCCCTCAGGTGTGAGAGGGGCCCCTGTGCCTCCTCCTCCCGGTCCTGCTCCGCTGATGCTGAAAGGAGGAACAAGGACATTTGATTAGTTAACATGGAGACAATGTCAATGTGCATCCCTGTCCCCTAGATCATTGTGTGCTCATCCTTCCATAAGCAATGGTCAAGCCATGGTGCAAATTTCAATCATTGAACATTCAGCAATGCCATGGCTGCTGGGAGAACAATGGTCATCTCAGTGCTGAGCAAACATACCTGCCCATGGCACCCCAGCCTCACCGACACTGGTGGACCTGGGCGCATGGCGCCACTCCAGATCTAGGGCCTGCTGCTCAAACCAGCTGAGCATCACCACCTGGGCCGGCCCTCCGCCAGTCCTCGCCCACTCGGCGTCATTTTGTGCATTCTTCTCCTGAAAAGGAGAGAAGAGCATTGATTAGTGTTACTTGTACCTGGAATCTCTTCGTGGACGGCCCACCCCAACCAGAGTGGGACATGTCAGGGCTCCAGTGTCTCCTCACCCCGCTGCTGCCAAACATTCACACAAAGATGCCAGGGCTGTCCCCACCCCCTTGCCAAATTCTGCCTACATCACATTAGGCACCACATGGTCTAACCTTCCATAAGAAGGAGGCGCAAGCATGTGGAGCACAGAGGGCAGCAGATCGATCGGTGCCTACGCCACTTTGAAGCTCCCCTCCCAGCATGTCATCACCCTGACTTTGACATGTCCTGAGTTCCAGCTCTGCGCCTAGGTGCAGCTCCTCCAGGTTGCCCCCAGAACAGTCATGTGGGTCTCAGTGTACCACATGCTGCGGGTGCAAAACCCATCTTATCACCAACCTCTCAGGGCGACCTCGGCATGGGCAATATCTGCTGGCCCACCCAGCGAAGGACACGTGCCGTCAATGATTCAATGCAGTCACTACACTCAGAGTTTGCGGGGGGGGGGGTTGGGCACCAGGGGAGAAAGCCTACCTGCTGGGTTAAGTGACCAATGCCAACATGGTACTCACCCTTCCTGAGCGCAACAGGCCGTTGAAGCGCTTGTGGCACTGGATCCAGGTACGCGCACCATGTCATGGGAGCTCACCACCTCCGCCACTTCCCCCCCAGGCACGTTTGGTTGTGGGGTACTGGGACCTCCCATGCGCTGCCACCTCCTCGAGGAGGGCAGCAATTCAATCGTCTGAAAAATGAGGGGCACAGTGCCCCCCTGCTCTTCCCACCTGCCTGGCCTGCTCACCAGCAGCGCTCTGGGGAGCCCTTCCACTGGCTGTGATTCACAGCCTTTGACAGGCTGCAGGAGCTTTTTAAAACGGGCTGCCCAGTCGCCATTGGGCCCGGCAGTCATTGCAGTCCCACCGCCACCCGCCCACTCCCACTGTCCTCGGGAGCCCCGATTCACGATGGGCGGGCCTTAATTGGCCCGCCTGCGTAAAATGGCAGCACGGACCTGATCGCGGGCAGCGATTGGATCTGCGCCTGCCTGCACCCGCTCCCACTCAACCCACCTGCCAGCCAGAAGATTCTGCCCTTATATCCAAGAGATTTTCATTCAATAATTCACTTAATCACCTTCTTTAGAACAATTATTTTAGTAACAATTCTTAAAAATCTGAATAGCCACAATAGGTGTAATTCTGGGCGGAATCCTCCAGTCTGGATTAATAGTTGGGAGGCAGGGGTGCAAGTGAGACTGATTTTCACTTGGGGGTGGGATGGCTGCAATCTCGCACTGGTCAACTCATTAAATATGTGTGTGCAAGGAGTACAGCGAATCTTGTGGCGGGGGGTGGCAGGAAGTCACCATCCCCACCCTTACCACACAGCTCGAAGGTCCAGACCCCCATATTTAAAGTGCACCTGGACTGCCATTCACTCACTGCAAGCCCAAGCCATTGGCATCAGTCTGGATCCCTGAGTGCACGATGTGACTGCAGCCAAATATGTCCCAAAGCAGATGATGAGTGGCCCCGAGGTTCAGTTACGTCTCACTGCAGGTGCTTCTTCAGGCCACCGGGAAAGGAGGGAGGTCCTGTTTCCTCGACAGAGGTAGCAGCTCATGTCAGTACCAATGAGGCTGACAAACAAGCATGGCTCCAGTGCATGAAGAGGATGAATGATCTCCTGTGCTCTGCAAGGGTAAGTGGCACCATCTACTCACTGCAAAGTGACACTCATAAGGGCACAAGGCAGTGTAACTGTGCGCATGCAGCAAAATTCAGATAGGAGAATTGCATGTGGGACTCAGCAGCAAATGGAATATGTGGACTGAAGGTGTGGCGGCCACTTTGCGCTGTCAATGTTGTACCAGTTGCAAGACAGTGTGGGTGTCAAACACTTACTCGGGAGAGCTCAGGAGCTGTCATGGGCATGCATGCTCATAAACTGCTCAGGCCCCCATTGGGACACCACTCAATCGTTCTGTCTGTAGAGTATGCCGGAGAAAAGTGTACACTGCCACTGGGCACATTTCCAGGCTGGAGGAGGAGTTTCAGATAGCTGCCATAGTGGAATTTGAGCCCATGCCCTCAAAGCATTGCCTGGCCCTCTGGATTACTAATGCCACCACCTCTCCCTATTAGAAACAACAGTGTAAAAGAAATGTACCGGTAGCTCACTTGGTATTTTGGCCATTAGATTGTCATGGGCCTGTCTGCTGAGACTCGCCATTGCCATACCCTCTGCCTGTGCATCTGCAACATCCTGGCCCTAGTCATCGTCATTTCCTTCCTGTTCCTCATTGTTGAAGCAGATACCTCGGTCTTCCAGCTCTCCCTCTTTGTTGAGTGAGGTTGTGTAGGGCGCAGCATACCACAGTGATCCTGGGCACTCTCTTTGGGGAACACTGAACTGCCCTGCCTGAGCAGTCTAAACAGTGGAACCTTATTTTCAGCAGGTCTATCGTCTGCTCAGTGGTGGCTCTTGTTGAGGCTTGTGCAGCATTGTACCTCTCCGCAGCGGCACATTGTGGCCTCTGAACTGGTGTCATCAGCTGGGTGGTCAAGGGGTATCTCTTGTCTCCAATGAGCCAGCCCTGCATTCGACGAGGTGGACCAAAAACTTGTGGAACTTGAGTGGTTGAGAACGTGGGCATTGTGAGCCCATGGTAGCGTGCGTAAACATGACGGGTTTGTGTGGTGTGCTCACATACCAGCTGAACATTCTGAATGAAAACATTTCCTGTTAATAAATGCAGCGGGCTGCTCCAAAGGAGCTCCTAACGTCACATGTGTGCAGTTAATAGGCCCCATGCACTTGTGGCAATCCTGTGATTGCAGCAATAACCAATGCTCTGGCTGCCTAGCTCTTGGGATCCAAATGGAATTTCACAAAGTGACATGCTCTTCTGAAGTGGGTATTTGTCACCTCCCAGATGCACTTGTGTGTTGCAGACTGGGATATCCCACACAGGTCCCCTGTGGAGCTCTGGAAAGAACCACTGGCATTGAAGTTTAGGGCTGATGTCACCTTTAATGTCAACAGCATGGGATTGCCTCCCAGTCCTTGCAGACTTCATTGAGCTGCTAGCAGAGACGAGCAACCACATCCCGCGTCATCCTAAGGCACCTTCGGCATTGCCTCTCACTTGCCTGGGGCACGCCACTTACATGCAGTCATGAATCTGAAGGTATGTATTTCTTGCTTGCTTGCTTCTTAATTGGGAGGGGGAGCTTAATTCTGGCGCGCTGACCTTTTATTAAGCATGCACGATATGCAAATACATGCAAAAGGACTTCCCAATGCTTGCTGTTGGGAAGCTTGGCCCACCTTTAAAGTTCCGAGAGCTCAATTACAAAAGCTCATCCCACTGTCAGGATTCTAAACTTTGGCCTCCCGCACAATTAAGTTCCCCCATCCGCCTTGCTTCCCACTCCCAGCAGCAGAAGATTCCACCCTATGTTTCTTTTTGAGTTCTGGTATATTTTCATCATTTATGCCATCATTTCAATATTGAGCTCTAACAGGCAGCGAGAGAAAGGCAGGGAATGTTCTGATGAAAGGTCACAGCCCTGAAACATTAACTCTCTTGCTCTCTCCACAGATGTTGCCAGACCTGCTGAATATTTCCAGCATTTTAGTGATGTTTAAAATAAGTAAAAAAAGAATCTCAGTGAAAGTTTAAAAGTTTCCAGTTGTGGTTATGAGAGAAGCCTGTCCTTCGAAATAACTAATTTTTTAGTTGCTTGTTCAGGATTTATTATCTGAATTCAGGAAATGTCCATACTCTGAAAAACACTGAAGGTAGATATGAAGGAGCATATATATCATAGAAAAATCTTTTAATGTCCTTGTGTAGTAATTTGTGCATGCTTAAATTTGACAATACTGACATAAGTATTTAGGTTACTTCCTGCTATACTTTTTCTGGTGAGCATATTTACTCAGCTAATTAAAAAAATATTCACGGGCAGAGGTTGTCAAGCTTTTGTGCATTCCAAAATTGAGATTCACGGAACTAAATCCCATTATAGATACTATGACATGGTTTGCATTTTTTTTGAGGTTTTTTGAGAATGTTAAAGGAGCACTGTCTTTTTTGTTTGTAGGGAAGATTCAGAAGACTGGGTGTTGTGCTAACATTATATACAACTAACACAGGGAAGCATTTTAGTATAAATTGCATTATTATGTTATGCAGTAGAAATTTGTTTTGGGCAGCATCACAACACGTCCTAATTAAAGAATTTGAAATGGAGTGCGCTTAAGTGGTTAGGACGACTGTGCAAGTGGAGGATAACATGTCCTAGTTAGGCAGAATGGTCTGTTTCTCTGTTGCAACCTCTACAGAGCAATGTAAATGCATGGGCAGTTTCTTTGTGGCTAATTTCATTGTGAGATACAGTGGTGTGCAATCAGAAATATAACTCAGCTATTCAGACAACAACTTGTACTCCTCATGTGGAATCTAACCTGGGTCACAAGAGTGGGTAGCCAGGCAGAGTTGGGCGAAGCCGTAAAATCGGTAGGGAAAGTGGGGGATCAAGTGCTTGTCGCCTTCCAAACTCCATGCAATTCAGTCAGGGAAAGGGTGGGAAAGGTCTTCCTGCCCAGAGGCCAATGAGGCCCTTTGGATTATGGATGGCACTCTCCTGGAGGAATAATCACCCCTGCTGAACACCGCACCACCACCCCCTTCCCCCATTGTTCTCAGCAATGACCACTCCCTCCCCTGAGTGGGGCTTGCCTTAGTGGCTCCGGTGAGCCCGACCCTATTTAGGTGCATTTTGAGGCCTGTTCTGTGGCTGGTCCTACCATGTTGCCAACACAGCAGGAGCCACCACCTCTGCTGGGAACTGAAGAGCTGCTGTCCCTCTGATTGGCCTGCAGCTCTTGGGGTGGGAACTCCACCCTTAAAAGGCCAGGATCTCCAATGCAGGGCAGTTATTTGTCTGATGGGCTTAGAATCAAATTGGAGCCCTGGAAACAGCTCTGCCCCTGGCTTTCCAGCTGCCATCATAGGCACCACCACCAGCTTTTTTTTTACTCACTGGCCAGGCCAGAATTTATTGCCCATCCCTAATTGCCCTTGAGAACTGAATGGTTTGCTAGGCCACTCCCCATTGCTGTGAGTGTGGACAGCAGATTTCCTCCCTCTAAAGGGGCATGAGGAAACCAGATGGGTTTTTACAGCAGCTTCATGGTCATCATCAGACTTTCAATTCCAGCTTTTTTTTAAATTGAATTCAAATTCCAGCATCTGCCATATTGGGATTTGAACGCTGGCCCCAGAGCACTAGCCTGGGTCTCTGAATTACTAGCCTGGTGACAATACCACTACACCAGCACCTCAGTCCCTTAGATATACATCTGAGACCAGTAATTGTAACCTATTGCTCAGTACCATATCAGGCAGTGCATTAAATCATTGGGCGAATCAGTAATTTTAAGACTGGGTTAGTTCCTCTAGCGTTATTCATGTCTATTTTGTTTATAGTCCTTTTGTCAGAATGTTCTTGTTTACAGTTTTTAGCAGTACATTGCATTAAGGTTTCAGTAATAAAGTAGCAAGAGATTTATGCTAGAATTTTTTTATTTGTTCTTGGGATATGGAAGTTGCTGACAAGGCCAGCATTTATTGCTCATCCCTAATAGCCCTTGAGAACATTCTTGGATACAAAGACAGTAACCATTTTAAATGCTTGTGTACCAGAGTGTGCTTTTCCTGCTCATAATTTAGATAAGTGTAGCAAGGGCCCAGTGGTCGAACAGAGAACTCTTGTCACCGACTCCAGTTTATTGGATGCAGTCTCATATCATCTTGTGATCTCCTCTTTGATAAGCAGAAGAACACGGTTCAGACTATAAACCGCTAGATAAAACTATTGAACATAAACAGACGTAAAAAAAAAGCATTCTGTGCCAATGGTGTACATAGTAAAATTAAAACTCAGTAATCTTGAAATGTCAAAAATAACCAAGTTACATTTCTCGTGCTAACCCTGAAGATAAGATTTACTCTCAAAACATGGTTTAATTTTATGAGGCTACATATAACTGGATTCTTCTGACTAGACTCACATTCAACAGCTTCAGGGTGACTGGTGAGCTGAGTGCAGATGGTCCACAATCAGAAACTCCTAACAACAGAGCTTTCAGTCAAATGAAGACAAAGGACTATAGCCCTGTTGGTCTCACAGATCTGACTCACTCCTTCTTTAAGATATAGATGTCAACCAAACCCACTAATTTAGAAAGATTCCAGGATGCCAATCACATGGGATGCTTCAGTTGAATGGATTGACCATTTTCTGAGGTGCCCATTGATCTGTGCCATCTATTTTGATCACCTGTGATTGACACTTGCCCAACCATTTATTAAGGCAACTGTTGGTTAAAATGGCACTAATGTCTCTTCATTCCACAGGTACTAGCACGTTAATCCCCATTTTGCTCAAAAAACTAATAGGGAACACACTGACCTGGAATCAAAATTAGATCTTATTGCATCAGTTTTATGAAGAATGGGTACAATGGGGGAGATGGTGGTGTAGTAGTAATGTCACTATCCAGAGCCAAAGCTGAGGATATGGATTCAAATGCCACTACAGCAGCTGGTGGAATTTAAGTTCAATTAATTAAGTCTGGAATTGAAAGTTAGTTTCAATAATGGTGATCATGAAACTATCATTGATTGTTGTAAAAACCCATCTTGTTCACTAAGGAGGGAAAATCTGCCATCCTTATCTGCTCTGGCCTACATTGACTCTAGACCCTCAGCAATATGGCTGTGTCATGGAAGTATAATAATTTTCATAATATTTCTATGGTTTATTGTGAAGTAGGTTAATGGGGGTAAGTATAGTTGGGTCTGTGTGTGATTTTATTACATTTTGTAGTCAAGTGGACTGCAAGCTTAAATCATCAAAGGAAGCTAGTTGCTGGACAAACTAATGAGCTGGTTTAGCATGTAAGGTGTGAAGGGAATTTGCATTTTTAGATAAATGAAGGGAGATTTGGATTTCAAAGGGATCTTAGTCTGTTTACAACTAACCAAATAAGCAAGGCTAAGCAATGTGCTTATTTTTCCCAAAGGTTACTGACAATATGTAGTAGCAACATGAAAGTTTTTATATTATGAGGAAGATACAGTTTCAAAGACATATGGAACAATAGAATTTACACATTAAAAAGAGAGAAACATATATAAAGGAGAATGAAAGGTTATGTGTCAGAAGGCCATGATCTAACAGGAGTGTGTGAAATAGCCTTAATGAAGCCTCCAGCATTTGTGCATAAGTCTGCTATATAACGAAACTGAAGTTGGGGAAAAGCCATTTGGAATTCCATTATCCAGGGTATTGTGTTAAATTGCTGAGTTTGTTTTAAATCTAAAATCCTTTTTGGACCGTTGCCTTAAAGGGGTTCAGGTTAATTAGGAATTTTAGGAGTTATTATAATGGTAAGTAATTGTAGTCTTATGTATCTGTTTGAAATCTTTAATATTTTGTTAATAAACATTTTAATTCATTTTTTTAAATCACTAAAGGTCTTGGTGGACTTATTACTTCTGCATTCAGTGCGCACATCGTGTAACAAATACAAATTGCAAAATCGTTGTGATAGTGAGACCAGGTTTCCCTCATGGATTTGGTCCACCTGACACACATCATCTGCCACATCACAACAGGTTGACTCTTAACTGTCCTCTCAAGCCTCTTAGTTCAAATGGGCTATAAATGCTGACCATGCCAGAAATGCCCAAGTCCCATGAAAGCTTAAATTTTTAAAAAAGCGTAACATAATCATACTCACCAAATCGTACATTTCAGCCAATGTCCCAGACTTCTTTGTCACCATCTCTGTGTATGTCCTGTCTCACTGGCAAGACAAATCTACCAGTTCTGAGGGAGTGGCCCTGGGAATCCTGAACATTGACTCTCATGAAGTGACATGGCATCAGGACAAACGTGGACAAGAAAACCTCCTGCTGATTGCCATCTACAATTTACATCCACCCTCAATCAGTGCACCTCCATGTAGAATACTAGTTGGAAGAAGCACTGACCACAGCAAAGATACAGAATATACTCTGGGAGGGGGATTTTTACATCTGTCACTAAGAGAGGATTGGTAGCACTATTATTGGCTGAACCGGTTCAGCTCTGAGGGACGTAACTCCCAGACATCCTGTACATTATTTTTTTTTTACATTTTTTGTTTATTTAAAGGTATTTATTGCACAAAACCAGGTCATTGGGCCAAATAATCCATGCTGGTGTTTATGGTTCACATGAACCTCCTCCCACCCTTCTTCATCTAATCTTATCAGTATATCGTTCTTTTCCTTGACACCTCATCTGCTAAATTACATTTCCCCTTAAATGCATTCATGCTTTTTGCCTCATTTATTCCTTCTGGTAGTAAGTTCCACATTGTAACCACTCACTGGCTAAAGAAGTTGCTCCTGAATTGGCTATTGGATTTATTAGTGACTGTTATATTTATGGTCCCTAGTCCTGTTCACACCTGCAAGTGGAAGCATTCACTCTGTGTTTACCTATCAGACCCTTTCATAAACTTAAAGACCTATATCAGCTCATCCAGCAGTATTTATCTTTCCAGAGAATTGTTACGATCCCCCTGGAGATCGCTTTTGAAAAGAGATATGAATTTCCCAGTTTTAAGACTTTTAGGGTAACAAACAAACTAAAATCAACCCTGACTAAATGTTACACAGTAGGAAACTAATACTCTAAACTACAGAAAGAGAACTCCCCATTAACTTCTTAACACAACCAAAAAACTTATGCTACATTTATTTGATTGACAGCTCCAAGAGGTTATTACAGGATTAGCTCTCTTTGATGTAAGGCTTTGAATACAAATGTTTATTTTTAATAGGATATGAAGTGCTTGAGGGGATTTAAATGTACAGAATGGGCTTTTATCAATGAGGGTGATTTTTATATAGTGAAGTCTGTAATAGATACTTAGAACTTTATTTCATTTCATTTCAGAATGGTCCCTGAGGGATGTCCATAGTAGATACTGGGTGAGTTAGCATGGAAGGTATAAGGGCAAAGGGTGGGGGGCATGGATTGACATAAATTGGAACTAAGTTGGCACAGGGTTTTTAAGGGGCCATGGAGATGAATGGTGGTATGTGTAGTCAAGTCGGCACTAAGTTGGTTTAGAGGCCATTAGGGGCCATGGGGATGAGTGGGGGGCATCTGTTGATATGATTTGGTAGTAAGTTGGCATGGGGCTATAATTGGTTATGGGAATGATTGGGGGGCATAGGTTGGCATGGAGGGTATGAGGGGCCATTGGGCGTGGGGGAATGGGTTGGCATGAATTGGCATGGATGGGGCATGGACATGTGTAGGGGTTGAGGAGTCAGTGCTAAAGATTCAACCGCACAGCTGGAACAAAGTCCCAGAGCACCAAAGCAGGCATTTTAAACACCCTACCTCGGCACTCAGCAGCCTCTGTGGCCACCTCCAAACTGTTTCCGGGGGCGTGGGGCCTGGCTCTAACATGTACTCACCCACCCCATCCCCAGAATGAAGATCCTGTTACTCGGCATTTTTTCCTGAAATTTCCTGACTCAACACACCCACCTAGGGAGTGAAAAACCGGGTCCAAGTGTGAACTAACCAAAAGCTGCACCACAGAGAGCAACCACAGGTTGTAACCATAACGAGTGCATTGTGAACAGAGTGGAAAGCGTAGAATTTGACATGCATGGGAATTCAGTGTAGCGGGGAAGGAAGTGCTCCTTTTGCCTTTAACACTTGGAGTGGATTGTGTAAACTTGAGGCAGTAAGTATTTAAAGCTGTATTCAGTGTTTTGGTGCTTAATGCAAGTAAGCATGTAAAAAAAATGAACAAACAAAAATAAACCTCAAAGTGGACTAAAATATAATCTAAAATATAATCTATATTTATTTGTAAGTAACTAAGAAAGAACGACTTGCATTTGTATAGCGCTGTTCATGACCACCAGACATCTCAAAGTGCTTTACAGCCAATGAAGTACGTTTGAAGTGCAGTGACTGATGTAATGTAGGAAACATAAGGCAAGGATTAAAGATAAAGAACTAAGATACCTAAACAGGGTTTCACAAAGTGTGAGACTTTCCAATATCATCTATTCAGAGGGAATAAACAACTCCCAGCACCAATGATGTCACAGGACAACAGGTTAGTGGTTTGTTGGTGAAAAATTTACTTCTTCTTCTCTCAAAGAATGTGTAAATAGTAATGGGCTGAATTTTCCAAGGAGTGGCAATCACCATCGGATTGCCACACTGCTACTATTTTTTTACACAGCACCCAATGCCTGGATTTCTGAATTGGACCTCTTCAGAAATGTGAAGCACACCTGTTCTGGGAATCCTTCCACAAAGGGTAGGGTCGTAAGGGGAAGCCAAGCCACGCGCCCTTTTTACAGCATAGCTGCTGTATTTCGGCTTGTCTTCACGCACTAATACTTGGAAAAGCTTTGGGACATTTAAATAGCCTTTTCACTGTGTTAGTGAATGAGTGTGAGTGAGGGGAAGATGGTAGGGTAGCAGCTAGGTAGGGTGGCAGGGTGGTGGGTGGCAAGATGGGTAGGGTAGTAGGTGGCAGAGTAGGTAGTGTAGTAGGTGGTAGGGGTTGGGTGGCAGGGTGGTAGGTTGAAGGGGAGTAAGCTGGTAGGTGGTAGGGCGATAGGTGGCAGGGTGGGTAGGGTGGCAGGATGCTAGGTGGAAGGGTAGGTAGGATGGTAGGGTGGGGTGTGGCCGAGTGGTAGTGTGATGGATGGCAGGGTGGGAAGGGTGAAGTATGGCAGAATTGTAGGTGGTAGGATGGCAGAGTGGGTAGGCTGGTAGGCGGCTGGGTGGTTAGGGTGGATAGGCTTGGTAGGGTGCCAGCTGGGTAGGATGGTAGGCTGATTGGTAACAGGGTGGGTAGGGTGCCAAGGTCATGGGTGGCAGGGTGGTAGGGTGTTAGGGTTGGTGGGGTAAGGTCAGGTTGGATTTGGAGGTTGTTGGTGGGTCAGGGTGAGTCGGAGGGTTGGGGAGGAGTTGAAGGGTTGGGGGAGTCAGAGGGTTGGGGGAGTCGGAGGGTTGGGGATGTTCAGAGAGTCGTGGGGGTTGAACGTCAACACATTATTAATCACATTGCTAAGGTCCAGTGGTAATCAATTTGTTAAATGCCAATTACATTGGAAAGGTTTAATGGCAATTATGTTGTTATGGCAATTGCACTGTTAAACAGGTGATGGGTATTGGTCCAAGTTGAATGGAGTGCCTGAGGTGGCAGCTGCAGATAAGGGTAATGCGCCCTGCAAGGCGTTGAAGCAGTCGCTAACTAAAATCACCCAGAAGCTGCCCAAGAAGCACAGGAAATCTTGCAAGCAGAGCTATTCCACTTACATGTACAGAGTGCTGACTCAGGCTCATCCTTCCAACAGGATCTCTTCCAAGGCCATGAGTGTCATGAAGTCCTTCGTTGTTGACATTTCGAGCGCATCGCCTCTGAGGCCTCGCACCTCATTCACTGCAACAAGTGCCACCCCATCTCAGCCAGGGAAATCCAGAGCGCCGTCCACCTCATGTTGCCAGGGGAACTGACCAAACACGCCATCTCCGAAGGCACAAAAGTGGTCACCAAAGACACCAACTCCATTTAGGTTGACCATTCTAAAGATTATAGATGGAAGCAGCTGGAACACTGAGGGGAGGAGGAACTGGGAGAGTCTGTAACTTTGCTTTGCTGCCTTGAAATTAAATCTGTTTTAAGGTGCAGACTAACTTCAGACTTATTCTTCCTCAACATATCATTATTGGAACTAACTGAAGGTTGAGGGGCAGAGTTGGAGGGTCAGGGGGTTTGGGGTTGGGTCAGTGGTGAGTTGGGTCGGGTAATGGGAGGGTGTCAACTGTACGGCTACCCAGGAGCTAGATTTTTTTTTCTGTCTAAAATTTCCTGGGTAACTATCCAGGTAAGTGAGTCAGAACCCAATGAAGTCTCCGACTCCAACTCATGAGTTGGAGACATTTTTTGGAGGATCCCAGATGCAGGGGAATTAACCATCAGAATTTGAAAACTTCCTTGTGTTGGGACTTCAGAGGGGACCTCTGTGCATCTTCTGGGGCACAACCATTCGGAGATCGGAAGATCTGGGTCAATGTTTTTTTTAAACAAAAACAGCCTGGATAATTTTAATTCAGGGTATTAATAAACAAATGCATCAAGAAGACTAATGATGGGCAGGCTATGTGTCAGGACAGTAATATGTAGGAGTTTGTGAGATTGTCCCTGATTCCAACGTCTGCAGGAAATGTCAGCCTTGTGTCACCCCAGCTCAGAGTCATTGAGCTGAGAGTGAGTTAGAGATGAGGGAGGGGAGCAATTTCTGCATAGTTTTATCTAGGACCCCCAGTCACACCCCAGAGGAAAACACAGGTTTAGTAAGGGGAGGGTGTGACTATCGGGAGAGGCTTCCCATAGACATCCAGTGTCTGAGTTATGGATATCGCAAAGTGGCTGGAGAGGAAGGGGGAAAGTCCAGTTGTCATGGTCCATTTTGGAACAAACCATATAGGTAGGTAAAGGGAGGAGTCCCTGATGAGATAATTGTCAGGAAGATCACAGGACCCTAAGATGTAGGAGCAGAAGTAGGCCATTCAGCCCATCGAGACTGCTCATTCAATGAGATCATGGCCGATCTGAAAATCCTCAACTCCACTTTTCTGCCCTTTCCCCATAACCCTTGATTCCCTTACTGATTAAAAATCTGTCTATCTCAGCCTTGAATATACTTAACGACCCAGCTTTAACAGCCCTCTGTGGTAAAGAATTCCACAGATTGACACCCTCTGAGAGAAGAAATTCCTCCTCATCTCTGTTTTAAATGGGCGCCCCCTACTCTGAGATTATGCCTTCTGCTCCTAGACTCTCCCACAAGGCGAAACAACCTCTTAGCACCTACCCTGTCAAGCCCTCTAAGAATCTTATAGGTTTCAATAAGGTCGCCTCTCATTCTTCTAAACTCCAATGAATACAGGCCCAACCTACTCAACCTCTCCTCATAAGGAAATCCCTCCATACCCAGGATCAACCTAGTGAACCTTCTCTGGAATGCCTCCAATGCTAGTATATCTTTCCTTAGATAAGGGGACCAAAACTGTTCAGAGTATTCTAGGTGTGGCCTAACTAGTGCCTTATATAGTTATAGCAAGACTTCCCTATTTTTACACTACATTCCCTTTGAAATAAAGGCCAACATTTCATTTGCCTTCCCTATTACCTGCTCAATCTGTATGCTAGCTTTTTGAGATTTATGCACGAGGACCCCCAAATCCCTCTGTGCTGCAGTTTTCTGCAGTCTTTCTCCATTTTAATAATATTCAGCTCCTCTATTCTTCCTGCCAAAATACATAACCTTACATTTTCCCACATTATATTCCATCTGCCACTTTTTTGGCCACTCACTTAACCTGTCTATATCCCTCCGTAGACCCTTTGTGTCATCCCCACCACTTGCCTTCCCACCTATTTTTGTGTCATCCGCAAACTTGGTGATAGTACATTCCCTTCCCTCTTGTAAGTCATTTATATATATTGTAAATAATTGAGGCCCCAGCACTGATCCCTGTGGTACTCCAGGTTGGCATCCCGAAAACGCCCCTTATCCCAACTCTCTGTCTTCTATTAGTTAGCCAATCCTCTATCTATATTACCCCCAACACCATGGGCTCTTATCTTATTAAATAGCCTTATGTGCAATTTCTTATCGAACGCCTTTTGGAAATCCAAATGTATTACGTTTACTGGTTCCCCTTTATCTATCCCGCTTGTTACCTCCTCAAATAATTCTAATAAATTTGTTAGGCATGATTTCCCCTTCATGAAGCAATGCTGACTCTGCTTGATTAGATTATGCATTTCTAAATGCTCTGCCATTACATCCTTTATAATGGACTCCAACATTTTCCCAATGACATGTTAAGTTAACTGATCTACGGTATTTATAGTATCCCCTTCCTTGAATCCTGTTTTTTGTCTCCCTCCCTTTTTGAATAAGCAGTTTTCCAGTCTTCTGGGACTTTTCCAGAATCTAAGGATTCTTGGAAGATTTCTACCAGTGCATCCAATGTCTCTGTAGCTACTTCCTTGAATATCCTAGGATGCAACCCATCAGGTCCAGAGGGCTTATTGTCCTTTAGCCTCTTTAGTTTCCCGAGTACTTTTTTTCTAGTGATAGTTATTGTATTTATTTCCTCCCCCCGCCCTTTTGCTCCGTGATTATTTAGTATTTTTGGAATGCTATTAGTATCTTCTAGTGTGAAAACTGATGCAAAGTATTTATTCAACTCATCTGCCATTTCGTGGTTCCCCTTTATTATTTCCCCAGCTTCATTCTCTAAGAGGCCAATGTTCACTTTGGCCCCTCTCTTCCTTCTTATATATTTAAAGAAGCTCTTTCTGTCTGTTTTTATATTACTTGCTAGTTTACTCTCAAAGTTTATTTTCTCCCTCTTTATTATTTTTTGGTCAGTTGGTTTTTAAAACTTTCCCAATCCTCTGGCTTACCATCAATCTTTGCCACATTGTATGTTTTTTCTTTCAATTTTATACTGTCCTTAACTTAATTGGCTAACCATGGTTGGTTTATCCCCTTCCTTGAATCCTTCTTCTTCACTGGGATAAATGTTTGTTGAGCGTCATGAACTATTTTCTTAAATGTCTGCCATTGTTCATCAACCCATCTTTTCTGCTAAACTGCTTACAAAGTCCACTCCAGCCAACTCTGCCCTTATTCCATTGTAATTATCCTTATTTAAGTTTAGCACAATTGTTACCGATTCAAGTTTCTCACTCTCAAACTGAATGCTAAATTCTACCATGTTAAAGTCACTGTTTCCTAGGGGATCCTTTACTCTGAGATCATTTATTAAACCTTCCTCATTACACATTACCAGGTCCAAAATGGCCTGATCCCTGGTTGGATTCACAACATATTGTTCCAAGAAACTGTCCCAAATACACTTTATGAATTCTTGTTCGTTTTTACCTCTGCCAATTTGATTTTCATAATCTACATGAAAATTAAAGTCATCCATGATTAATGTACTGACTTATTTATATGCCCTCATTATCTCCTGATTTATTCTCTGTCCTACAGTATAGCCACTCTCAGGGACCCTATAGACTACTCCCACCAGTGACTTCTTTCCCTTGTTATTTCTTACCTCCACCCGTATGGATTTTACACCTTCCGATCCAAGATCCTTTCTTGCTATCGTACTCCTTCCATCTCGTACTAACAAAGCTACCGCATCACCCTTTCCTTCCTGCCCTTCCTTTTGAATATTTAGTTCCCAGCTTTGATATCCTTGTAACCATGGGCAGAATTTTTCCGTTGGCGTACGAGGGCGGGTCTCACATGCATGGGTGTAAAATGATGTGCGGTGACGTCGGGTGAGCGTCCCGACATCACCGTGTGCCATCGCAATATTTCGTTTGGTGGGCACGCGATGCTTTCCGATGTGCGCCCGCCATTAATTAACAGGCTGCTTAAGGCCGTTGACGCTCCAATCGACTGCTATTTTTCAGAGCCAGTGCGATCTTCGGATTGGCACGTGAGCGCAACGGGCAGATGGGTAGGACACACTTGTGTAAATCTCACCCATGGGTGGGATAAGAGGGCTCACTGGGGTCGCGAGTGTGCTCTCTCAAGTCTTGATTTTTCAAAGTTATTGAAACTTGCCTGTGTGATCTGCAATACTTCAAAACGCATACCAGCTGCTTTGTCTGGACTCTTAACCTTCAGGTCAGCACTCTGCAGTGAGTAATCTTTTTTGGGCCTGCAGGTTTCAGGAAGCCTTCCCTTAGCCTAGGAATAGGAACTGAACTGTCCACTGGAGGCACCTCCTCTGAGGAGGAAGGGAGGGCTAGAAGGGAGAGGAGGCCAGGAGTGCACATTCAGCCTCCAGGGGAGCCACCTTTGGGAGATCAGGCGCAGGCACAAGGGATGAAGGGCCAAGAGGTAGTCCAAGGCAGAAGGGGCCGCAGAAGACGCCACTATCCTGCTGCCAGGGTATACAGGCGGCGAAGCAGCTACCTCAACATGTCTGAGGTGCAGTGCCGAAGGAGGTTCCATCTCTCAAGGGAGACAGTCAGCAAGATCTGTCAGATGATTAGGCCTGAGATCTCCGCTAACTATGTGGGTGGACATCCCATGCCAGTGGCTCTGAAGGTCACAGCTGCCCTCAACTTCTATGCCACTGGCTCCTTCCAGGGGTTGGTGGGTGATCTTTGCTGTGTCTCCCAATCAGCTGTCCACACTTGTGTCAAGCAGGTTACAGACGCTCTGTTCAGACGTGTATTGACCTTCATCCACTTCCGATGCAACCAGGGAAGCCAGACACATTGAGCCAGAGGCTTTGCGGCCATTGCTGGCTTCTTCTGTGTCCAGGGTGCAATAGACTGTACACATGTGGCCATCAAGGCGCCAGCAGGTGAGCCCGGTGCCTTCGTCAACAGGAAGGGTTTCCATTCCATGAACGTGCAGATAGTGTGTGATCACAGGATGCTGACTCTACAAGTCTGTGCAAAGTACCCAGGCAGCTCCCACGATGCACTCCCAGGTGCTGAGGCTCTCCAGTGCTCCAGCCCGGCTGGATGGATGGCTGCTGGATGACAAGGGCCATCCCCTCAGAAGGTGGCTCATGACCCTCCTCCGCCATCCAAGAACAGAAGCTGAGCAGCGGTACTGTAGGAGCCACGCCTCCATAAGGGCTGTTGTGGAGAGAGCCATCGGTCTTCTCAAGATACGCTTCCGATGCCTGGACCGCTCAGGGGGCGCACTCCAGTACCCCCCAGATCGTGTGTCGCTGATAGTGGTTACGTGCTGCACACTCCACAATCTTGCGCTGGAAAGGGGGGACGCAGTGGATGATGAAGACGTTGACTCAGTGGCTGCGGCTGCACACGATGAGTCCAGCAGTGAGTCCAAGGATGAGTATACATAGCAAAATGCTGAAGGGGTAGACACTGACCCGGGCATACTGCAGGGAGGCAGGGACACCCGGGAGGCTTTAATTCAACGAACCTTCAGCTAGCACAGCACGGATGGACCTCCAGGACAAGCCTGGGCTGTAGGCTCCATACTCAATACCTAAGTGTAAAATCTGCCAGGTTAGGAACAGTAACTAAGGGCCTTGTCAATAAAGCTGAATGTGCCACAAAGCACTCATAACATTTTTGGAAACCATACACATGCAGAAGGAAAGAGGCACCCTCAGTAATGTTCACATGTCTGAGTTTAATATCACAAGCAAAGGAACTTAAGCAAAATAAATCACAATGGCGTTCCAATTCAAAGCAAATCATAAAGACCTCACCTCAGGCCAATACAAAAGTACCAGTGATAAACCCGAGGTGTGCCTCAGGTGCGTTATGTTTTCGTTTCCAGGTGCTACGTTTTGTTGCTGCCCCATTGCTCGGAGTGGCATCTGAGCCAGCCTGCTGACTCTGCTGTCCTATTGGCCTCGATGACCTTGGCGATCGACCTCTGGCCCGTGGAACCAGTGCTGCCCCGCCTGGGAGGGGGCAACCAGTTTCACAGCTGGCATCTCCCCAGTTGTTGCAGCCTCACTGGATGCTATGGCAGACGGGTGGGCGCCCGACCCGCTTGAGCGTGAAATGACCCGCGTTGACGTCAGGCGAGCGTCCTGATGTCAGAGCGCAGTTGCAACATAGTTTGGTCGGCCGGCGCGTGTTGGAGTTGGCAGCGAGCCTGCTGACAATTAAAAGGCCTGTTAAGGCCATTAAAGAATCAATTAAGTTAAAATTCTCGCTGCGGATCCAGCCATATGGTTGGCAGACCGGCAAAAAGGATAAGCGGCCTTTACATTTTTTGGAAACCTCATCCATGAGTGGGATGAGGTTTCCAAAAGCAAATAAAAATAAAATAAAAGTTTTAAAATTTAATTAATAACATGTCCCCTGCTCATGTGACAGTCATATGAGGGGGCATATTTATTATATTTTTCAAATCTTTATTTTTGTTAAAAAACGCTTCATCTCTGTGCCTGAGGGAGATTTTCAAGCACTCACTTGCGTGCATGCGTGAATTTTGTGCTCGCCCCACCCGCCTTCTTCCCCCCCGGCTCACACAGTCAGTGCTGAGCGCTGCGTTTGTGTTTCACACTGGGCGGGCCTTAATTGGTGTGAAATTGCCTTCCGGTCTCGATCGCGGGTGGCGGTTGGCTTCCCAACTGACCTGCCCGCTCCCGCCGAGCCTACCCGACATAGGCTAAATTCTGCCCCATGTGTTTTACTGTTGCCTTAATGGAGGTGTAACTGGGAGTTAGATTAACTAGGGGAGCTAGGAGTTATCATAGTAGTAATTTATAAACCTATGTATGTACATAAAATCATTTTTTTTCCATTTAATAAATGTTTAATTTAGTTTTATAAGAAACCTATAAGGCTCAGTGATCTTATTACCACTGAATTCAAAGCTCGCATCTTGAAATAAATACAAATTGCAAAACAGTTGTGGCAGTTATTTCAAGTTTCCCTTTGGGATTTGAGCAGCTCAACATTTACCGTCAGCTATGCCATGACATGGCATATCAGGAGCTAAGCACTAAACTAAGAAGCAGGGCCTCAAGGGTAATAATGCAGTGGCAAATGCTTTAATCTAGTAAGACTTGGGGTAGGGTTTGTGGGGTGGATCGACAGCAAATGTAACAAGCCTAAGCCTAAACCAGACAGGAAAGGAGAGCATTAGAAAGTCTAAACTAGGACAACATAAAAGTCCAGTGAATAAATAGAGTTAAAGAACAGGGTGTAATAAGATGATTAAAAATAAAGTGAGAGGAACTGCATTAAAAATTAATTAAACTGTCTTTACAGCTATGGACACACTGTTTGTCATAAAACAGCAGAATTGGAGGCAATCGTCCATTCTGAGGAACCAGATAAAGCTGGGAATACTGAGACATGAAACATGACATGTCTATAGAAAAATTAGGACTGGGAATTAAATAGTGCAAGGTACAACATATTTAGAAAAACTGGAGAGGGAAAAAGGGAAGGTGGAATAACTGTAATTAGAGAGTGTATAATGATAGTAGAAAAATGTGACACAGGCATCAGTAAGACAGAAATAGAATTCATATGGATAAAGATAAATGATCAATCACACTAATAAGGGTAGTGTACCGACTTCCTAATAGAGAAATGGAGGTTGAGGAAGAAATATGCAAACAAATTGTACTCTGTGGCGAGTAACGCACCATCTGGCTCCCGCAAAGCCTGTACATTATCTACAAGGCTCAAGTCAGGAATGTGATGGAATATTCTCCATGTGGATGACTGCAGCTAAAAAACACTCAAGAAGCTGGACACCATCCAGGATAAAGTAGCCTGCTTGATTGGCACCCCATCCACAAACATTCTCTCCCTCCATCACAACGGACAGTGGCAGACAACGCCTTCCAAACCCACGACCTCTAACATCTCGAAGGACAAGGCAGCAGATGCATGGGAACAGCAGCACCTGGAAGTTCTCCTCCAAGCCACACACCATCCTGACTTGGAAATATAATGCCGTTCCTTCACCGTTACTGGGTCAAAATCTTGGAATTCCTTTCCTAACAGCACTGTGGGTGTACCTGCAGAACATGAACTGCAGCTGCTCAAGGAGGTGGCTCACCACCATCTTCCCAATGGCAATTAGGGATGTGCCAGCATTTTTTTCTGTGAAAGAATAAAAAAAGGGCAATGAATAAAAAAAGAAGAATCACAAGGATTTCAACTACCCCAAAATTAATTGTCCAGAAGACTTAAGTAAAAGGACAAGTTTCTACAATGAACAGGTACCCTTTCTAATCCAATATGCAAGAGGCCTGACATTGGAAGATTTGCTACCGGATCTAATAATGTGGATTGAACCAGAGCAGATATGGGAAATAAAAGTAAAGGAACATCCAGGCAATAATGAACATAATATAATATGGTTTTGGATAATAATTGAGAAGGGTAATAGGTTGGAAAAAAGCTGATTTGGAGGGGTTGAGAAGAGAACTTAGGAAAATAAAATGGCAACAATATTGGCAAACAAAGATATAAAACAGCAAAGGAGAAATATGAAAAATGGTGTTCAATAGAATCCAGGAAAATTTCCAGTAAAAAGCAAGAATTAACTAATGAGACACCATGGAAGATCAAAGACATAAGAGAAAAACTGAGGGTACAGAGGGACATACATTAAGTACATTGACAGCAGGGTAGAGCACAACAAGGAAGAACATGAAGAGTTTAGGAGAAAAGTCATAACAACAGTTCGGAAGACAAAGAGGAATCATGTAATTAAATTATCAAGGAACATCAAACGATGTGGTAAAATATTCTACAGGCACATAAAAAAAATATTTGGACGGGGCAACTTTGCGTTGGGCAGCTAAAATCTCAGATAGCGATAGTGAAATGGCAGAAGTATTTGGGAAGACGGTGGTGTAGTGGTAATGTCTCTAGATTAGTAATCCAGAGATCCAGGCTAATGGGTTCAATTCCCACTGTGTTTCAGCAATGCTGACATTGATGCTATTGTTGTATAAACCCATCTGGTTCACAAGTGTCCTTCAGGGAAGGAAACCTACCATCCTTACCCTGTCTGGCCTACATGTGACTCCAGGCTCACAGCAATGTGGTTGGCTCTTAAATGCCCTCTGAAATGACTGCAAGCCACTCAGTTCAAGGGCAATTAGGGGTGGGCAACAAATGTTGGCTTGGTCAGTGATATCCACATCCCATGAAAGATTAAAAAAATACTTTGCTTCAGTATTTACCAGGAGACAGATCAGATGGGCATGATATTGGAAGATGTCATTAGAAATACTATAACCATATTTAAAATAAAAATTGGGGAAATATTAAATAAACTATTTGAATGCAAAGGGGCATAACACTGCTGGTCTGCATGGAATTAAGAAAAAAAAATGAAAGTTACTATAACCCCAGAGGACTATAGGCTGCTCTCTCATTAGGGAATGATGACTGGTGGTGGTGAATTTAGCCCAAGGGTCACCACACCTCAGGCAAGGGGTGAGGTTAAGAAGGCAGGGCCTTCATGGATGACCTCAGCCAGGACTGGAATTGAAACTGCACTTTTGGCATCACTTTGCATCACCCACCAGCCATCCAGCCAACTGAGCTTACCTGGAACCAAGAGAAGAGCTAATGGTGACACTCTTATACATGTTTAACAACTTATTAGAAACATGTGTATTGCCAAAGAAATGGGTGAGAGCTAACATTATACCTTTATATAAAAAGGGAGACAGAACAGGTCCAGGAAACCATAGACCAGTTAGCTTAACATTGGTTATAGGGAAAATAATGTAATCCCTACTAAAGAAGAATATAGAGAAACAGCGAGAAACCAAAAATATAATACTAATAGTGAACATGGATTTCAAAGTCTTGCTTGATCAGCAGGGGTAATGTAATAGATGTAATTTATCTAGTTTTCAAAAGGCCTTCAATAAAGTTTCACATGATAGACTAATGAATAAGGTTAGTGCATGTGGAGTCATGGTAGAAGTAGCAGAATAGATAGCTAACTGTAAGACAGAAAGCAGAGAAAAGGGGTAAAGGGTAGATTTTCAGAATGGCATAGGATGGAAAGTAGGGCACCATGGGAATCAGTGCTGGGACCATTTCACAATTAGTATTAGCAACTTATGCTTTGGAATCAAAAACACAATTTCTAAATTTGTGGGTGATACCAAATTGGAAGGGGAAGGACAGCCAATACTGAGGAGGACAGCAATAAATTATAAGGAGATATTTATAAAATTTCAGGATTGGTATATAATTGACAAAATGAATTTCAATACAGATAATTTGGAGGCATTACATTTCACTGAGAAAAATAAGGAGGAAACATATTACTTGGAAAATAAGAATCCAAATGTAGTATAGCGGCAAAAGGAGTACAAATATACAAATCACTAAAAGTTGCAACCTAGGTTAGTATGACCATAAAAATAGCAGACGAAGCAATGGACTTTATTTCCTGACAGATAGGATTGAAAAGTAGAGATGTTCTGTGAAATTTATATCAAACCTTGGTTAGGTCACTTTTGGAGGACTGTGTAATGTTCTGGTCACCAAAGGCACGAGAGAGGGTGCAAAAAAGGTAGGTTGGGTTTTTGTTTCGCTTTTGAAAAGAGAAGCTCGAGGGTTGACCTAATAGAGGTCTTTGAAATTATAAAAGGTGTTAATAGAGTGGACAGTGAGAAAATGTTTCCACTCGTGGGGAAACCTGAGGCAATTAATTTAATGTAGCTTAGTTTGCTCTTGCTTCTGAGTTATAAGGTTCTGGGTTCAATTCCCACTGCAGGACTTAAGCACAAAAATCAAGACCAATACTACACTCCAGCACTGAGGGTGTGCAGAGGTGCAGTCTTTTGGATGAGGTGTTAAACCAAGGCCCATATGCCTACTTGCGTGAATATAAAAGATCTTATGACACTATTTCAAAGAACAGCAGAGCAGTTACCACCTGTGTCCTTGCCAATATTCATCCCTCAACCAATATAACAAAAACAGATTATTGGGTCGTTATCACATTATTGTTTTTGTTGTGTGCAATTTGGGTGCTGTCTTTCCTACATTACAACAGTGACTACACTTCAAAAGTACTTCATTGGTTGCAAAGTATTTGAGGCATCTGGTGGACATGAAAAGTGCTATATAAATGAGAGTCTTTCTTTCTTTTACAAGATGGTTTCCAAGAAATCAAATAGGGAATTCAGAAAAAATGTCTTAATCTAGAGAGTGGTGAGAATGTGGAACTTGCTGCCACAGAGGGTGGTTGAAGTGAATAGTTTAGATACATTTAAGGAGAGGCTAAAGAAGCATTTGAGGAAAAAGGAATAGAGATAGAGTTAGATGACAAAGGTTGGGAAGAGCCTTGAGCAGAGGATAAACACTGGCATGGTCTGGTTGGGCTAAATGGCTTGTTTCTTTGCTGTATATTCAATGTAATTGTAGATTACAGATTGGAGAAGCTGGAGATGTTCTTCTTCGAGAAGCGAACATTAAGGATATATTCTGGACATAATATATAGGGAGAGATTGTTCCTGTTGGTGGAAGAGTTGACAACTAGGGGATGATTTAAGGTGATTGACATGAGAAGCAACAGGAAAAACATTTTTAAACAGTACATGGTTAGGGTTTGGAATGCTCTGCCCGAGAGTGTAGAGGTGGTGGATTCAGTTGAGGCCTTCAAAAGAGAATTAGATAGTCTGAAGGGAAGAAAGAATTGCAGGGCCATGGGGAAAAGGCCGGGAATTGGTCTCGGTGAGTTATTCTTCCAGCTGACACAGACATGACAGGTTGAATGGCCTCCTTCTGTGCTGTAACCACTCTATGATTCTAAGATTCCATTATTCTAAGGTTCTAATTCTGTACAAGTTTAACTTAACATCATTTCTTTTCAATTCTATCCCTCGAGAAATAAACCCAAGTACTTTGTTTGCATCTTATTTATTATCTTACAATTGTTTGATAGTACAGAACTCGAGTATTGCTGAAAAAGGAGACATTTTTTGTCAAAGCTTTTCATCTTGCACTCATCAGGACAACTCACAAGAAAATACCAATGTCCTGATACCAAATACACAGGGCCCTGTTCCTTTCTGACAGAGAGAACATGTACACATATTGCACCTGTTGCAGCCAAATAAAAGAAGCGACAGCCATTCACTGGTTCATTCCCCAGGGCAATGACTTGACAAATCAGGGTCAAGCTGCTTGGTTTAAATTTCAAACAATGCGTGGAAGTTAACTGTCAGTCACCGCCAACTGGTGCATTCTCCACGGCAATGCCTCTACCAATCAGAGTCCACTTGCCAATCAATCAGCCCTCTCTTCTCGTACAGTATAAATATGTTGGTTCCCCTGAAATTAATATATTCTTGTGAATTGTCCTGAAGAGTGCAAGATGAAAAGCTTTGACAAAAAATGTCTCTTTTTTCAGCAATACTCATTTATTATCTTATTAACCTACATTGCCAATTTTAGTTTTTTGCACATCTATACTCGCAGATCCATCTGCTCCTCTACCCCATTTAGACACTCACTTTCCAAGGAGTATTCTTCCTACCATAATGTACCATCTAACATAATCTGTATAAATTCATTTCTCAATTATATGCCTATTCTGATAATTTATTAATGTCTTTCTATATTTTTCCATAGTTTTGCTCTGCATTAACCATGCCCCCACATTTGTGTCACATGCAAATTTTGAAATTATACTTCTATTTCCCATTTACTATCTTCAGAGATAAAATAAATGTAGTTAGCATCGTCTTTGTCCTGTGCAAAGTCATAATGATCAAATGGATTAATATGTCAAATAAAAGCATCAACAACTTATAAGATATTTTGCCTGTGTAATGGCCTATGTGCTTTTGGGGAGAAACTTATATTTTATGTTGAAGCGATGGTCCCTTTAAGAACTAGGGGCAGAAATTTCCCCCCATCTGGGGGTTGTGCGGGGATGGGCGCGAAACCGATCGGCGTCCCCGATTGGAGCTGAGCTGCCATTTTATATGGGCAGGCCAATTAAGGCCCGCCCAGCGTGACACACGCCCAGAAGTGCTGAGTGCTACCTGTGTGGGTGGGGGGTTTCCTGAGTCAGGGCCTGAGCTTTTTCACCTATGCATGCGAAAGAGTGCAGAAATCTCCCTGAGGCACAGAACTGCCTCAGGGAGAATAGTTTAAGTTTCAAAAATTTAAATAAAGGAAGGAAAAAAAATTAAGACATGTCCCCTCATGTGACAGTGTCACATGAGCTGGGACATGTCAAGGAATTTTAAAAAAAAATTTTATTCAATTTTTAAACACTTCATGAAACCTCATCCTGCCCGTGGATGAGGTTCCCTTAAAAGTGCGAAGGCCCACCCATCGTGACATTCGCTTGGAAGCGCTGTGCGCTCCCTGTGCAGGCTGGGGGGGGATTCCCTGAGCAGGGAGTGCGCTCTTTTGGGCATGCGCATGAAAGAGCGCACAGATCTCCCCGAGGCAAAGTGCTGCCTCACGGAGATTGGCTCAAATGTGAAAAGCAGATTAAAGAACAGAGAAAATTTCCCTGACATGTCCCCTCATGTGACACTGTCACATGAGTTGGGACATGTCCATAACTTTTATTTTAAAATATTCTGAAATTTTAAAATCCCTCATGAAACCTCATCCCGCCCTTGGATGAGGTTTTATGTTTCTTCAGAAGCCCGCCTGGGCTCCCGGCCTGCCTGCCAACCTTAAGGTTGGATGGGCAGGTCCATTAATTGGCTTAATTAGTTTTTCAAAGGTCTTAAGTGGCCGTTGACAGTTCGGCGGGCAAGCAGTTGACTCGGCTGCGTGCCCACCAAACTGAAAATCTAAATGACGCTGGGTGACGTTGGGACGCATACCCAACGTCACCCCGCGTCATTTTACACTTGCCGACCGGAAGATGCGGCCCCATGGGATGGTTGGCGGGGATGCAAAAGGACAACCTTGCTGGAAGTAGGTGGAAGGCCCAAGAAATCTCAACCCTTATACAAATCTTTGAAACTGTATTCAGACCAAATGGTTAATCTTCTAATTTCTGTTAAATATTTGACTTGAGTTACTAGGGGTGTAATTCAAATGGGTGTAGAAAGAAATTTGAGTTAAGAAGTCTAGATTAGAGTCTGAGTAACTGCGTTCTTTGTACTTTTAATATCTTTAATGTAACTTATCATTAAGGAGGTTATAGCTGGGCACTTAGAAGATCTCAAGGCAATATCTCAAGGATAGCGAAGAGTCATCAATGGCTTTGTGAAAGGAAAATCATGTTTAGCCAATTTATTGGAGTTTTTTGAAGGAGTAACATGCACAGTGAATAAAGGGGAGCCTGTAGACGTACTGTACTTGGATTTCCAGAAGGCATTTGATAAGGTGCCACATCAAAGATTACTACGGAAAATAAAAGTGCATGGTGTAGGGGGTAACATATTAGCATAGATAGAAGATTGGCTGGCTGGCAGAAAACAAAGAGTATGCATAAATAGGTCTTTTTCTGATTGGCAGGATGTGACGAGTGGAGCCCCACAGGGGTCTGTACTGGGGACTCAACTTTTTACAATTTACATCAATGACTTAGATGAGGGGGGTGAAGACATGGTAGCTAAATTTGCAGGTGGCACAAAGATAGGTAGGAAAGTATGTTGTGAAGAGTACATGAGGAGGTTGCAAATGGATACAGATAGGTTGAGTGAGTGGGCAAAGATCTGGCAAACGGAGTTTAATGTGGGAAAATGTGAAGTTGTTCACTTTGGCAGGAAGAACAAAAAAGCAGAGTATTACTTAAATGGAAAATGGCTGCATAGTTCTGAGGAGCAGAAGGATCTAGATGTTCCAGCACATGAGTCACAAAATGTTAGTATGCAGGTACAGCAAGTAATTAAGAAGGCTAATGGAATGCTATCCTTTATTATGAGAGAGATTGAACATAAAAGTAAGGATGTTATGCTTCAGTTATACAGGGCATTGGTGAGTCTGCACTTCGAATATTGTGTGCAGTTTTGGTCTCCTTATTTAAGGAAGGATGTAAATACATTGGAGGCGGTTCAGAGGAGGTTTACTAGATTGATACCTGGAATGAGTGGGTTGTCTTATGAGGAAAGGCTGGACCGACTGGGCTTTTTTCCACTGGAGTTTAGAAGATTGAGGGGTAACGTGATTGAAGCTTACAAGATCCTGAACAGCCTTGACAAGGTGGACGCCGAAAGGATGTTTCCTCTTGTGGGTGAGTCCAGAACTAAGGGGCACTGTTTTAAAATTAGGGGTCGTCCTTTAAGGACAGAGATGAGGAGAAATTTTTTCTGAGAGTTGTGCGACTTTGGATATCTCTGCCTCAGAAGGTGGTGGAGGCGGGGTCATTGAATATTCTTAAGGCAGAGGTAGATAGGTTCTTGTTAGGCAAGGGAATCAAAGGTTATCGGGGTTAGGTAGGAATGTGGAAATCGAAACACAAGATGGTCAGCCATGATCTTATTGAATGGTGGAGCAGGCTCGAGGGGCCATATGGTCTACTCCGGTTCTTGTTTCTTATGTTCTTATATTCTTACTATTTAAGATAAAGTGTAGAAATTAGTATTCATGTTCTTTGATTTTGGTGCAGTAAAATTCTTTTTGTTTTAAATCATGAACCTTGTGGCTTTGTTCATTTAGTAAATATCTGGGCTTTTGGATTTCCTAAAAAAAAGGTGCACTGGTTTCTATTGAGATAATAATACCTGTGTAATTCAGATGGTGGTAAATCCTCTACCAATTTATCAGGTAAAAATTTGTATTTTATTGGCTTTTAGAGGACTTGCCCACTGTTTACTTGGCCATATTTTAAATAGAGGGAAATACTCTACTTTATTGCAGAAAACTTATTGATTAGGAAATTAGGAACAACGAAAATCCCCCATTCAGGATATGTCAGTAATAATACTCTTACCGCAATCTCAAACACCTGCCTTGCAGCTCATGCTGTAGAAACTAAGAAAAGTTTACTTGTAGGTAATGGTCCTGTACGCAGTGAGAATTCCAATGTTCTTTTTAGCCAAAACTGCTTCAAAGGTCTTGAAATATTTATTCAAGATATTTATTTATGGAACCATATGCACACCTGACTTTTTCTCTTTCTTCACTACAATTGTGACTTCAGAACTTAAAACAAAATCAAATGATTATGTTGTAATTTGTTATTTGGGCACATTTTAATCATAGGGGCAGACTTACCATTTTGCAGAGAATGTAGAAATTTATATGCTCAGCAAAATGCTAATATAGTTTTTGACAGCCTCCTAAACTAGATCATTTGACAAGTTGAATTAATAGCTCAAGACTGAATCCATTTTGCTAATTAAGTATAAGTTCAGACTCAATGTATGCCACTGAGCCAATAGAACTATGATCGCTGGAAGCATTCACTTCAGAAAGTTCAAATACAACCCAAGTTCAGCTGTCTTAAGTTGCTAGCTACATGTGTTTATATGACATTATTTAGCATATAATGTTCTGTTGATGCGTTAAAGCATTAATTTAATCAAAAAAAAGCTCAGATAATTGTGGACACTTGAGTTATACATGCCATATTGAAAAGTCATGCAAATAAAAATTTTCACAACCTTTTCTATGAATAGGCTGTACTTTATGCGTAGCCATGATTGTTGCCATTGTTACAGGTATGACCATTGCATTTTTCACAGCAGATATTCCTCCTGGAACAATTTATGCAATTTGTGCACACATGTATATGTTAAATGTATGTTCTGATATATTTCCAATATCATAAGAGTAACCAATAATCTACTTGAGCTAGAGTGGGAGATGAAACATGTCCAAAACAAGGATAAAGATGCAATAGTGAAGTTAACTTAGTGTATTTAGTTTTGTTGTTTGTTTTATACTGGGTGTCAGGATTAAGTTAGGTCAGAAAAAATAATTGAGATTCCAATTACCTCTACGTTTCTTCAGGTGGAAATAATTTATATAGTACAAAGAACTATTAACAGCATCGTCAACCACATGTGTGCTTTTAAATCATAATTTTTGCACCTGTGCACCTGTGCACAATCTTAACTACTGTAATCAACCCCTCCATTTTATATTATGTCTGTACAAAGCTCTGGTTGGGTCCATCAGAATTACTGCAATCAGTTCTGGGCACCGCAGCTGAGGAAAAATATATTGGCCTCGAAGAGGATGCAGCACAGATTCACCAGAATGATACTGAGGTTAAAAAGGTTAAATTACAAAGATAGGTTACATTGACTAGGCTTACATTCTCTTGAATGGAGAAGATTAAGGGATGATCTATTTGAAGTGCTTAAGGTGATTAAAGAATTTGATAGGTTAGACAATGAGAAACGATTTCCTCTGATGGACGTCTCCAGAGCAAGACGGCATAAAACTCAGACTGTTCAGGAAGCAATTCTTCACACAGAGTAAAGAAAATCTGAAACTTTCGCAAAAAGATGTTGAAGTCAGGTCAAGTTTGAAAACTGAGATTGATAGATTTTTCATTAGGAAGGGTATTAAGGACTATGGAACCCGGGGGTAGATTAAATGAAACAACAGATTAGACATGATCCAGCAGTAATTGAATGGTGGAACAGACCTGAAGGGCTGAATGGCCTACTCTATTCCTATGTCCTGACGTTAACCAGCCATTTAATTTTTCCCACTATTCGTGTCTTCACATTGTGCAGGAAAAATTGCTTTTAAAATGTTTCAAATGCCTATCACATTTGGAGCAATTGATCCATTGCTAAATGATATTGCAATATTTTATCATAAATGTGACGTATTAGTACAATTGATTACTTTACACATTTTCTCCAGTCTATAGCTGAACTTTTATAATACATCAGGCACATAGCAAATCTTTCTCTGACAGTAGATTGGAAAAGTACTGTGAAAATTCAATGCCATAATGTTTTATTGCATCTCAAAGAAAAGTCTCAAAGCATTTCACATAAATTGCTTTTGAAATGTAATAACTGCTGTTATGCAGCAAATGAAGTGGCTAATTTACACACAGCAAGATCCTACCAAAAGCAATGAAATGAATACCAATTAATGGTGCAGAACTTCCATGAGTATCACCACCTGTGGCACACAGTTTAACATGCACCATTTCTTCCAGTTGTGAATTTAATCCGAGGTTTCCTGAAGGATAATCTGAATGGTCTGCAAGGAACACAATGAGAAGTGACGTGGCCAATGGAAAACCTTAACATGCCACGATGAAAATTTGTTGAATAAAAGCCTGTCTTGTTGAAGGAAAGTTTAATAGCGCTACCAATTTTGAGTAAAGTTATCATGGATGTTCTTCACTGATGATAAATTCAGTCGTTATTTTATTGGCTTTTAGAGAACTTGCCTGCTGTTTATTTGGACACATGTTAAATAGAGGGGAATACTCTACTTTATTGCAGAAAACTTATTAATTAGGAAACTAGGAACAATAAGAATCCCTCATTCAGGATATATCAGTAATAATACTCTTACCGCAATCTCGAACACCTGCCTTGCACCTTAAGGTGCCTTGCACCATACTTTCCTAGTAAAGTAAAATTATCATGGACGTTCTTCACTGACAATAAATTCAGTCCTTATTTTGTACTCAGCCATGGCTTCAGGGTGCAGACCTGCTCTTCACCCCACCTGCCCCCACCCTCAGATTGATTGATCCATGTTGCTCCCTGTTGAATTATTCATAGATACTGGAGTGGAGAAGGGTAAAAGATTGTGACAACTTTTCTGATTCTAGGAGATTATATGCTGGTTCCTTAGTGGACATCTCAGACAATTTGCATACTTAGCAAGTGGAACCCTTTCCTATTGATAAACATGATGGGTTTCTCAGGTGGAATCTTCAGCACCATGTGAGTACCATTGATAGCCCCCTGCAGTCTGCAGTACCCAGCAGCCCAGTCTCTCTAAAACAAAAACAGAATTACCTGGAAAAACTCAGCAGGTCTGGCAGCATCAGTGGAGAAGAAAAGAGTTGACGTTTCGAGTCCTCATGACCCTTCAGCAGCCCAGTCTCTCTGCTCTGCAAAGGTAGCTGAAGTTGTACGTCCTGTGGAAGAGGCCATATGTTTCCTCTTGAATGCAGCCCTTAATACCCCCCTGGCTGATACTTCAGAAATCTTCAGTGGATGACTGGAAGGAACTGGAGCCATAGAAATTGAGGGCTGTGGTCACCTTCATTTCTGCTGCAGTATTTGATGGAGATGGCCTATTGATTCTCTGGTAAAGCTCTTCCACCAGCTCCTGGTATGACAATCGCTCCTTATAACTCTTTAGGTTGTGTGAGGGCTAGTAGCAATTTGCAACCTCTAGACAGAATGCCTCACAAATCATGCCTCCTCTTCCTCATCAATGATATGCAGAACAGAGTAACTGTCAGGATTAAGAACAAAGAACAAAGAAAAGTACAGCACAGGAACAGGCCCTTCGGCCCTCCAAGCCTGCACCGATCATATTGCCCGTCAACTAAAACATTTTGCACTTCCGGGGTCCGTATCCCTCTATTCCCATCCTATTCATGTATTTGTCAAGCTGCCTCCTAAACACCACTATCGTACCTGCTTCCACCACCTCCTCTGGCAGCGAATTCCAGACACTCACTACCATCTGCGTAAAAAACTTGCCCCGCACATCTCCTCTATATTTTTCTCCTCTCACCTTAAATCTATGTCCCCTAGTAATTGACTCTTCCACCCTGGGAAAAAGCTTCTGACTATCTACTCTGTCCATGCCACTCATAATTTTGTAAACTTCTATCAAGTTCCTCAATCTCTGTCGCTCTAGTGAGAACAATCCGAGTTTCTCCAACCTCTCCTCATAGCTAATTACCTCCAGACCAGGCAGCATCCTGGTAAACCTCCTCTGCACCCTCTCCAATGCCTCCATATCCTTCTGGTAATGTGGTGACCAGAATTGCACGCAATATTCCAAGTGTGGCCTAACCAAGGTTCCATACAGCTGCAGCATGACTTCCCAGCTTTTATACTCAATACCCCTGCCAATGAAGGCAAGCACACCATATGCCTTCCTGACTACCTTATCCACCTGCGTTGCCACTTTCAGTGACCTGTGGACCTGTACGTCCAGATCCCCTCTGCCCGTTGATGCACTTAAGGGTTAAGTGAGTGAGTGTGCTATCTGCCACGCTTTCACTCATCATCCCTGTGCTGCTGACCTACATTGGCTCCCAACTGGGCAATACCTTGATTTTAAAATTCACATCTATGTCTTGAAATCCCTCCATGGCCTCACCTCTCCCAATCACCTGTGAACTCCTCCAGTCCCACAACCCTCTGAGATCTTTGTCCTCTTCCAATTCTGGCCTTTTGCAGATCCCTTATTTGCTCCACCATTGGTGGCAGTGCCTTCAGCTGCCAGAGCTCTGAGCTCTGGAATTTCCTCCCTAAAGCTCTCTGCCTCTCTACCTCTCTCTCCTTTTGTCAATTATTTCTCAAAACCTAACTCTTTAACCAAGCATTTGTCACCTGACTTCATAATTCCTTATAACATAGTGTTAAATTATGACCCCCTGTGAAATGCTTTGAGATGTATTGTTATGTTAAAGCCTCAATATAAATATAAGGGCTGAATTTTGCCATCGGCAAGCAGGGGGCGGGGTCCGCTCGCCGACGCTTAAAATGATGCGGGATGACATTGGGGGGAACCCTCGACGTCATCCCGCCCCATTTAAATATTCAGGAAGGCGGGAGCACAGCCAAATCAGCAAACCAATTGAGGCCATTGACAGGATAATTAAAACAATTAAAGGCCCTGCCCGTCCAACTTTAAGGTTGGCGGACAGGCCAGGAGCTCCAACGGCAAATAGATAAAACATGAAACCTCATCCAGCGGCCGGAGATTGGGTCTGCCCATTCACTTTTCAAAAACTGCTTAATCTAATTCAGGGCTGCGGGGAGTCAGAGCCTATCCTAACAGGCAATGGGCACTAGGCAGGGTACACCCAGGGCAGGATGCCAGTCCATCACAGGCCACACACACATACTAAGGGGCAATTTTAACCATAGCCAATCCACCTAACCAGCACTTCTTTGGATGGTGGGGGGAAACTGCAGGACTCAATGGAAACCCTTGCAGACATGGTGAGAATGTGCAAACTCCACACAGAATGACACCTGAGGTCAGGATCAAACCCAGGTCCCTGGCCACAGCGCTAACCACCAAGCCACTGCGCCACCCCACCCAACAAGACATGGTTAGTATAAATACTCATAAAACAACAAAGATTGATTCAGCCTTGAAGAATTTAAATATCCTTTTCCCAATATATTTTTCTACATTTCAATAATATGCAAAGAACTTTTTGATATAATCTATGTATGTGGATAAAGCAATATAATGGAAGTAAAATTCAGAAGAACAGCTCTAATGACAAAAAAAGCCAATTGTACTTTTTTCCCACTCTTGCCTAACTCTTTACCAATACCATTTAAATTAACATCCTGAGGGAAATATTTTGCTTAATAATTTCCGTTTAATATATATATTTTCAGTGCTATCAGTTTAGTTTTGTTTAATTTGCTGAATCAACGAATAAATGTGCTGCGAAGAAATCAATAAAGCACATTGATACCAAATACAGCTTTTTCCTCGTGACACATGCAGAGGCACTTCTGGAGAGTTTTAAAATTTTTTGTTTCATGGGATGTGGCAAGGCCAGCATTTGTTGCCTGTCCCTCATTGACCTTGAATAGAGTGGCTTACTTGGCCATTTCAGAGGGCAGCTAAGAGTTGACTACATTGCTGTGGTTCTGGAGTCACATGTCAACCAGGCCGGGTAAGAATGGAAGATTTCCTTCCCTAAAGATCATTAGTGAACCATGATATTAAAGGTGAATACTGTGTGTGCCATACAGATAATGGACTGCAGCGCTGCTTGCCCCAGGCAAATCAACATAGCCAGTGTAGCGAATGAATCTTTCCCTCAGAGATTCTCTGTTAGAATTATTCAACGTCAAACTATCCAGTCTAATAACTCTTTATGTCCTCCGAAGGACCCTGACAGTCCTTTCCACATTGAAACACATAAGGCGGTAACTTCCGAGCTCCCCAGCGTTGGATTTCGGGGGATACCCCAAAGATGTGTTGGGGAATCCCCTTCAGAAATTTCCAGGTAAGGGTTTGCAGAGTAATTGCCCAGAAGCACAAACTTCTTCTGGACAATTGCCCTGCATTGGGAACCATCCGAAAATGTGATTTAAATTGCAAACTTTGGATGGTTTTGACTGTGTTATACCAGTAGCTACTCAGAAAAGGTTAGAAGAATTAAAACTTCTTCTAATTTCTGGGTAACTATTGTAAAGATCCAGACTGAACTCCAACCCCCTACCCCCACCCCTGCCATGCACCCCCCCCCTCCCCTCCCCTCACAGGACTGCCCCCACACCCCTGGCCACCCAGGGGACACCCCCAACCCCCAGGGGATGCCCCCATCCCCCAGGAGAATACCCCCCCCTACCCCACTACCCCCTCCAAAGGGACTCTGCCACCCCCCTGACCCCCATAGGATTCGCCCCTCCTGCATGGGACTCCTCCCTCCCACAACAGGCCCGATTTTCACCCCCACACCCGCCTGAGGCCCCACGCCACCGCCCCCCCACCGCAGGCCCAACTCAATCTGACCCACGCCACGGCCTGACCCGACAAACCCCCGACACAAGCCAAGCCCCCACTGACATGGCCCGACTCAACCCAAACCCCCCTCACCCGACCCCCCTCCCCCAGGCCCGACCTGCCCCGACTCTCCCACAGGCCCCACCCCACACAGCCCGACAACCCCTCCAAGGTCTGAACCACCCTGAGGCCCAAACCACCCCCACACCCCCAAGGTCTGATCCCCCACCCAACTCCCCAAGATCCGACACCTCCCCGCCTCACCAAGATCTGACAGCCCCACCCCCCCACCCGAGGCCCAGATAGTGCCGTAAAAAAGGGGGGCATGTCCTCCTTCACTTTGACGGAGCTGGACTACATTGCCTGGATCTCGCTTGCTGAAGGTCAGGTGAGACAGGATTGGAAGGAAAATTACATAAGTAATTGGGCATGGAGTGGCAATGTTACACTGATTGCCACTCCGAGGAAGTTATGGCCTATAGTTATTTTCCTGCCTGCAAAGTTTGACATTGTGGTCTCTATACCCAAGTCCAGATCACTTAAATATATTGAGAAGAGCAATGATCCTTACACTGATTGCTGGGAATACCTCCAGTGTGAAGGACACCAATTAACCACAACACAAACTTCTGTTTTCTGTTGTTCAGCCAACTTTCTATCCATGCTGACTTATTCCTTTGAATACATTATACCTTAACTTTTTCCGATGAGCTTCCTATGCAGCACTTAATCAAATGACTTTTGAAAGTTCATATATGCAACATTCGCTTCATTTCTTTTATTCGTTACTTCCATTATTTACTCAAAAGAAAGTTATTTAATTTGCCAAACTCACCTTTTCCTCTTGCACCTTTATATTTGCATGATCACGATATTTTGTAAAAAAACTTTTAGTACAGGAACAAAGTACTACAGGTGTTGGGAATCTGAAACAAAGCAGAAAACGCTGGAAATACTCAGCAGGTCTGGCAACTTCCCTGGATGCTCACAGAGCAGCCGAATATTTCCAGCATTTTCTGTTTTTATGATTCTTTTACAATGTCCGTCTTTGCTTTAAGAGATTCCCTTTCTCATTTCTAATTTTTCTTATTACTACCATTCCTTCAAGTATTCTTTAACAATTTTTATGTCTATGAAATCCCTTATTGTTTCTTTTTATATTCTGTTCCAGTCTTCCCTCATTTCCCCATGGGGCAGGATTATCCCCCAGTCGGGGGTGAAGTTGAAGGGCGGGCGCTCACAGGCACGTTTCCGATCGGCACCTCCAATTAAGGCCCGCCCAGCGCGACGCCCGCATGTAAGCGCTATGCGCTCCCTGTGCGGGCAGGGGGGGAATCCCAAAATCGAGAGTGCGCACTTTCGTGCATGCGCATGAAAGAATGCACTCATCTCCCTGAGGCTAAGTGCTGCCTCAGGAAGATCGGCTGTTCTGTGAGAAATATTAAAAATAGAAAAAAATTCCTGACATGTCCCCTCATGTGACACTGTCACATGAGTTGGGACATGTCCATAATTTTTACAAAAACGTTAATAAAATTTTGAAAAACCTACATGAGACCGCATCCCGCCCGTGGATGAGGTTTCATGCTTTTTCTAATTCCTGCCGAGGCTCCTGACCTGCCCGTCAACCTTAAGGTTGGACGGGCAGGTCCATTAATTAGCTAAATGACTCTGTCAATGGCCTCAATTGGCCATTGACAGGTCAGCGGGCATGCAGCTGATTTTGCTGTGCCCCCACCTTCCTGAAAATTTAAATGGGGCGGGATGACGTCGGGAGTTCCGCCCGACATCACTGCGTGTCATTTCACGTATCAGCGAGCGAGCCCTGCCCTCACCCCCTCCTCACCGACGGGAAAATCCTGCCCGTAGTCTTCTTATTCTGCTTTCCTCCCCTTTTTTATATTTCTACACTCTGAATGATTTTGGTTTTGCATTATTAGCACTTTGTTTGTACCATACTTCTTTTTACATTTCACTTTAATATTTTTTTTTTGCCTATCTAAGGAATCCCAGCTTTTCCTGCATCTTATTTATTGCTCATAGGAATATACCCACACTGCACTCTCATCATTGCTTGTTTGAAAGTTTACATTTGTATTTCCACTGTTTTATCTTCCAGATTTTCTTTTCAGTTTATCTGGGTTAGTTAGTTTTTCAAAATCTCTTTGAAACTGGCTCATTTCCCGTCATGTACCTTTGTTCTATTAATTTTTCATATTGAACCTAATTATGTCACTGTTTCTTAGATATTACTCTTCATTTAAATTGCTTACTTGCCTAACTTCAGTTTCTAGCACGAGAGAGTGCAATACATTCTTTCATGTTGGATCCAGAATTCAGTTCTTGATATATTGTAGAATTGTTTCACTCCCTTAGCTAATTCTGTTGGGTCCATTATGTGTAATCTATTTAGTTGTCTTCATTTAGTTGGACCCTGGAATTGAGAGAATGACTTACTCAGGTGACCAATGGGAAAGTTACGATGTTGCCCTTGTTTAGAACTTCAGCTCATTACTCACATAAGTGAGCTACTGATCAATGCTACGTCTTTAGAGTTATGTGCTTCTTCATGAGAAAGACAAATTGAATTGCACGGGTAAAGGAAAAAAAACAATGAATAAACAAATAATGAAATGCATAGTTCAGTCATGTCCTCTTTTAAACTCAATATTTAGGAACACAAAAAACCCAGATGTGATAACATTTATTTCACTAACAAGAGTCAGATTACAATGATAGCAAAATTACTCATGTGATTACTCATTATGACAAACTGCTGGGCTCTGAACATTGATTGTGCTTTGTTTGCAGTGCAGTCAAACCTGTGTGCTATTGTTGAGCACTTTTCAATTTTGGAATTACATTACAAGGCAAGGTTATCTATCAGGAAATCTATCATAATATCTATCATAATTATGCACCTCTTTTCCCTTGGAAAGAGAAGGCTAAAGGCTGACCTAATAGAGGTCTTTAAAATTAGGAAAGGTTTTGATAGTGTAAGCACAGGCGGCTAAAAATTAATTTGCTACCATTTTCAGCCGCAGTGATTGCAATTCACGATTTGCCCACGCCCAGTTACATTGAGGCAGGCAGCGCACAAACTTTGTGCTGTCTTCTCATTTCCATGACTGTATTGTTCAACCCATGCTGCTGGCTGACTGAACACTCAACAGAGGACCCAGCAGCATGGATAGTTAGCACATGTTCTAGTGAACCTGCACCTCTTAAAGGGAACCTGTCCCACTGAAAGAGGAGCTGCATTGGAAGGAAGGTGCTGCTGACAGTCTCTACAGGAATTGGGGGAAAGGAAAAGCACCCCCAGTAGAGTAGGAAAGGGAAAGGGTTTCCAGGCACTCAGATGCAGTTCTGGTGGCCTTAGTCCAGGAGGTTGACAGGGCACAGAGGTCATGTTCCTTAAAGGGGTCAGGAAGCCCTCAAGGAACACCGTCAGAAGGGAATGGGAGCAGATGGCCAGAGAAGTCAATTTATCAAATCTCACCCTGAGTATCTGGCAGCAATGCCACAAGAAGTCCAATTACCCTCACGTGAGTGGTCAAGGTACATGCATCTTCCAATGACATCTTCTACCCACCAAATCACCAACCTCTCACACTGCCCAATCCACCACAGCCCATTCACTCATACAGTCCACAACAGTCAAGCTTCAGGCCTAACTTTCACATGCTCCGCCTCAACCTCACTCCTTCCAGTGATGCCAGCCTCGCAGTCACCTCTAGCTGCTTTCACAAACTTTCAGCTCTTCAATTGCGACAGGTACATCACCTAAATACAATGCAACACAATCACTGTCATTCTTCCTTCTGCCTTGCAGAGCCAGGTGTCCCATAATGGCAGGGAGAAGACCAGAACTGGAGGGGGACAGGTACGCCTGGATCACTTAAGCCCATTGGAAGAGATGGTGCTGCATTCATGGGACCAGCTGTGGCAGAGGCTGTTGCATACAATGCTGCCAAAACCATTCAGGATGATGGTTTGTTTCTGACTTATGGTCCTTCACAAATCTCACCTCACCCTCTGCCTGATATCTTGCATGAGGTGCAAGCTGCAGATGGTGTGACCATGGACCACTTGCCTCCCATCTCATCCCACCCAACAACCCAACTCTCACCCCAGCCCTGCTTCTCTCACCCTACCCCTTCGCTGCTGATATTCTGCTTTCAGTGAGCCAAGAACTGCTACCTGGCCAGGTACTGGAGGAAAGGCAAGAGTTGCACCAGATCTCCAGTGAAGAAACGCCATCACTTGACCCAACACTCGCAGCCACCAGCTCAGATACTGGCCCTGTGCATTACTTAGAGAATTGTACGGAGTTGGGATCTCCTGGATGCGAGTGGGCTGCAGGCAGACCAGAATAAAAAGCCAGCACATTTGCCAACTTCAGAGAGCTCAAGGTTGCTGAGGAGTTCTGCTTGAATGAGGACTCCGATTTGGTGACCTACAGGAGAACATTGATGATCCTACACTTCGAGGTGTTTAGTACGCTGGCAGGCCTTTCAAACAACCTATTTTCACTATCAAGGAGCATGGAGGAGTATGGCTCCAACTTACCATAGGGCATCATGCAGAGCTTGGAGCTCATCCTTTCCAGGGAGGAAGTGGGGGCCAACTCCATGATAGCACTTGTGGACTCTGCTGTGATAGAGCATCTGGTAGCCAGTATCTCAGCTTCCATTGCAGAACAGGTGGAAGCCACCCAATGTCTCAGTGCTACAGTGGATCTCAGTCTATGGTTATGCTTTCTGCCATACAGGCTCAGACTCTTTGGGCATGCCAATTTTTGCAACAGTCCAGCAATCTGTGCTCCAGCAAATTGCTAGGATTTCTGAGGTGCCTCCAACCAACACCTGCCCCAGTGGAGTGGCAATGGCACCGTGGAACAAGAACTTGCTGTCCTCTCTCAGATGACACCATTTGTGCTCCCACCGCTTCCACTGTGCCAGTGTCCCTACTGACTGCTGCTGCCCATGCTGAGGTGCTATAGTCCAAAGCCAGGCCATTTAGGCCCAGAGCTGCTTAAGGGCTTCCTGCATGGCCACCTGCTCTCCTAGTGAAATTCAGCAGCCTTCCACAAGCCACGTTGCAGCCACTGGGGTAGCATTGCGAAGGAGCACTAGTCAAGAAAAGGCACAAAGGAAGTGGAAAAGGGTGAAGAGTTCAGTTTTATATGTATTATTAGATGTGTTGCTGGATAAAGACGTTATGAAAAGGTTTTTGTCAATGGCTTTTATAGCGGGGGTTTAGCCAAGAGAGTGCTGTGATGGGATGTCGCTGATGGGTGGAGAATGGGGAATGGTGGAGCAATGGTGTTGAAGAGACGATGTCCTAAGGGATCTGAGTCCAGAGAAAATTATGCTCTATTCCGGAAAGCCAATTGGTGAAGGATGATACTGAAGCCAATCTTTACTCAGCTCTACATTTATTTACAAAGTGTAACATAACAAACGTTCACTTCCAGACTCAACCACAATTTCAGTAGTGTCTCTTATAATGTGATTAAGTGAAACCCCAATTAATGCCCCCCGTCCAATGCATATAGTTAAACACAATTGATATACAACTAACAAAGGCCAAAAGGTACCTCCTTTTCTTCCAACTCTTCTTCCTGCTATTTTCTCTCCTTCTCCCCTGCCTCTTCCCAAGGTGCCCCCCCCGCCCCACCCCAAAAACCTAGTGGCAATGGCTGTGCCCTCATAATAGCGAGGTTTTTGGAGGACGGAGCAGACCACCGTGACCTTGGTGACATGCTCTGGCGAGTATTGTAGGGCTCCTGTCGAGCAGCCTTAGCCATGGAACTGTTGCTTAAAAATGTTGATGGTCTGCTCTATGATGTTTCTGGTAGCAGGATGGCTCCTGCATGCCTATGCACCTCAGATGGGATTTTATCAGCCATGTGTACCTTCGCTAGGTTGGGCCTTCTGTGGCCCTCTGTGCAGAAATTCCCTTCCCTGCAGTCTCTGCTCTATTTGCCTGGCATGGTGATGGTCAAGGAAAGTGCATTCATAATGCAGCCAAACAGGTTGAGTATCAACCTGCATGCCCTTCCAATGGCAGGTGGTAAAAGTGGGAGAGAAGAAAGTTCGAGCCTCTACCATCACTGTCCATAGCTCCAGACTGCAATATGCGTGTCGGAGTGCATGTTGCCACGGCAACTTGAACTCCTTGAGTGAGCTATAACACACTACCACCCACAATTGGCATCATACGCAGCTTACAAATTGTTAACTTCCAGAAACATTCAAGAATCTTAGAATATTGAGTAGAATGATTCTAAACTGGAATATCAGATAGGCAGCTTTCATTGATGAGTAAAATTTGTTTGTTACATTAGTCTTGAGACAATGGAGCTTGTTAAGGCGAGTCCTAAAGTATTTCTTGACATTATGATAGAATGGTTTTAATTGAATGCATTTTTTGGGGTGTCTGGGGGATGGGGTGCGGAATGTTTGTTAATTAAACATACAGCTGCTGCAAGCTTCTAAAAAAAGAGCCAGTTTTGCTTTTAAGGTGGTAACTTTGATTGGCAGCTTGGCAACCCAATCCTTGACACTTAAAGTTGAGGTAAATCCAAGGATAATCTTTGTTTCTCCCTCTTTCTAGAGAAATAGTCTGAATTGCTGGGGGACACATACAACCACATACTGACGGCTGCATTTTACAGGGGTGGGGTAGACTGCTCGCTTGCTGGAAGGGAAGTCGGCCGACAGGAAGGAAGTCTGTCCCACAGCCATAACACACTGGGGATGGGATATATTAGCTGAGAGTGGGACTTCAGCCCTCAATGGGAGGAAGTCCTGCCCTCAAGAGCTGCAGGCCAATCTGATTGGCTGGTAGCTCCAACAGTCCCGGAACCAGAGCTCAGGAGTGGGTGCTGCCGGGGCTGCTGGCTGCTTCAGAAGGTTTTTAGGGAGGGGAGGGATCCAAGAGCCCAGGGAGAGGAGGGAGTAGGATGGGGGCCAGGTTTTGGAGTGCAGGCAGTGAGGGAGAAACAAAGGGGGGATGACACCTTGGTGGAGGAGTGCTCCCAAGGCACACAGGGCACTCCACGAATGAGATGTCCCTCTTCCTTCCCACCATTTTTCATCCAGGCCACAAAAAAAATGACCTGCCCACTCCTGCCCACCTGCCCATGCTGTTGTTTACTGGTTAGTCTAGCTGAGGAATGATTACTGAGATGTTGGTATGTCCAAACAATAACTGGTTTATTATATATAACTAACCTATGTACAGCTACTCATTACTAGGTGTTACACTGCTGAAGTCATGAACATTCTCCATCTTGACACCTCGTCATGTGTTCTCTTATATAACCATTATGGGTAGTACTATTTCACAGTCCCACACATTAACCCTTACAAACCCAATTACTACATCTCCTCCAAGTCTTTGTTCATATTTTTAATATTCTTTTTAAATACTATCCCATCTACCCCCAAGTCTCTGAATTCATAGATTCAATCTGTCAGGAGGCTTCACAACTCTCTCTGATCGTGAACTTGGAAGATTAGTAGCCTCTCCTTGAACTCCTTTTTCTTGACTTGGATGATCTTCATTGAGAGTTGTAGCATCAGGTTCTTTATTAATTTCTGACTTAAAGTCTGTTTCTTCCCAATGTATGACTGATTGTTACCTTTGATGAATAGAAATAAGATTCGCGTGGTTTCTACCTATAGTACCATATAAAGTATGTACTAAATAAGATCTCTGTTGATTGCCTTCTCTCTGGACTGACTCCTTCCTTCCCTGTGTATGAAACTTCTGGATCTGGACTTGATCCGTTTCTTTCTCTCTTTACTGTTATACATTTCTTGATCACATTTCCCTCTCTCTTCATTTGATTTTGCAGGTTTAATCCTTTCTTTGCGTTTTGCATGCTCCCTATCCTTGCTTTTTGTCTTTGCCCTTTCCTTTATTTGTTTCTTTCTGTCCTTCCTTACTTCTGGAGCATTGACTCCTTGCAATCTCATTTTTGAGCTATTGGATAGTCCTGGATGTTCAGCCCTGGAAGTAATTCTTTGGGTAGGGTGGGGAGAAACTGTGAGGAAAGTGCCTGAGCAATGCCTTTATTTCCCTCAAAATCCAGCAGACCTTGTTTATCAATAAGTTTACTTTCTTCCCAAATAGGAAAGACGCACATTGCGTAGCTTGGTTCCCTGTCTAGCTTTTGATTTCTTTGACGGTGAGCTTCCTTGATGACCACTTTTGGTGGATGGATTGGTGCAGATGTACTTTCTAGAAGGTCACCACTGTTGGATGAGTGTCGTTTTCGAACAGAGTATTCTGTCACCAGATTTTCATCTTCCACATTTGAAGCAGCACTACAGAGTGATGAGTGCTCACTCTCATTCTCGTGTTTATCAGGGTCTAATGTTTTTCACTGGGCATTCATCGTGAGTGAGTGGGCTTCCCCCTTCCTGGACATCCTCCTGAAAAACGGCTGGACTATCAACCCTGTGAAGAGTGTCAAAAAGTCAGTGCTGAAATGGCAATCTAGATCTTCATTGCAGTTGAATAGTTTCAGGGATTCATTTCTAAAGTCACCCTTGGGTTTTTGCTGATTGGCTTCTTCCACTTTCCTGATAAGATTGAGGTCTATACAATCTCTTCCACTTCAAAGAGAGAACTCCCGATTCTGTAGAACATACAATGGGCAGAATTTTGCCCTCATCGGGCGGGCTCTGCAGGGCCGAGCAGGACTGGTCGGGATGCCGACCACCGCCCGCAATCGGGACCGGACCGCGATTTCACACTGGCAAGCCAATTAAGGCCTGCCCAGCGTGAAACATGTGCTGCAGTGCTCAGCGCTGCCTGTGTGGGAGGAGGGGTGAGGAGGGCAAGCAAGCATGCGCACGAGTGCGCGCAGGAAAAGCTCCCTGAGGCACGGAGCTGCCTTAGGGAGATGAAGATTTTGAACAATGAAAATAAAGAATTTGAAAATGCTGATAACATGTCCCCGCATATGACTCTGTCACATGAGCAGGGACATGTTGGAAATTAATTTGAAAATTTTTAACTTTTTTAATGATCACCGCTCGTGGATGAGGTTTCGCAAACAATCCAAAGGCCGCTTGGCCTTTTCGCCTTTAATTCAATTGAAACTTTAATGGCCTTAATAGGCCTCTTAATTGTCGCACAGCGTATTGCCAACTCCCGTGCATGCCCGCCAACCAAAATATTGCACAAGTACGCGATGACGTCAAGGCATGCGTCCAACGTCATCGTGCTTCGTTTTATGCTCATTCGGATCGGGTGCGCGCCCGCCTGATGAGCAGAAAGTTCTGCCCAGTGTTTCCAATGTCTGCTTTCTCTTCTACTGCAGTGCTTCCTGTGACTTTCCCTTGAGTCTTAGTTTGATCCCTCCTGGACCAGGTCAGAGTTGGTTCCATGGGAAAATCATGGAAAGGAGCTAAATGAGTGCAGTGCCACTCTGAACCAACAGAAGAAACAGTGGAAGGAAAAATACAATGTTCAATGTTCCAAGAGGAAGCCAAAAGATACAGAGACAGAAGAACTGAAGAATCAGTTGATGGAGACAAAAGAGGCATTAGAAATAAAAGTCATGGGCCAGGATTTTCCCCTCGGCGATTTGGGGGGTGGGGCCCGCTCGCCGATGGGAAAATGACACGGGATGATGTCGGGAGGAACCCCTGACGTCATCCCGGTCCCTTTAAATATTCATGAAGGCGGGCGGACAGCGAAATCAGCTGTCGGCCCGCCGACCTGTCAATGGCCAATTAAGGCCATTGACAGGCTAATTAAACTTGTTAAAGACCCTGCCCATCCAAGCTTAAGACTGGCGGGCAGGCCAGGAGCCCCAGCGGGCTCCAGATTATTCAAGAAACTTCATCCACTGGCAGGATGAAGTTTCATGTCCGTTTTTAAAAAATTTAATAAACTTTATGTGTTTCTTATTAACATGTCCCATCTCATGTGACATTGTCACATAAGGGGGACATATTAATAATTTTAATATTTCTCTATATTTTGACTTTTCTTACCTGTCAGTAAACTCCCTGAGTCAGCACTTTGCCTTGTTGGGGATTCCCTCTCCCCCCTGCACAGGAAGTGCATAGCGCTTCCTGTCAGGCAGGCCGCCGGGCAGGCCTTAATTGGCCCGCCTATTCAAAATGGCGGCGGGCCCCGTTTCGGCAGCGGGGGTCGGCTGTCCGTACGCCATCCGAGGGCAAAATTCTGCCCATGGAATTTTCCAAGATGCGAATGGGTAGCTCAACCCTCAAACTGAACCAAGTCAAAATTCCACCAGAGGGAAATTTGGATGACTGTGAAATCAGAATGAAGCTTGAGACAAAAACCCTGTGGCAATCACAAAAAGAGAAAACAGAAATCAAAGCTGAAAAGCCAGTAGAATATGTATCCTGAACCCTTTCTGCAGCTGAGAAAGGTTACTCTCAAATTTAAAAAGAGGGCTTAACTATCGTATTTGGAGTATAAAAGTTCCATCAATACTTGCACAGTCAACACTTCACCATAGTGTCAGATCACAAACCACTGTTAGGATTGTTTATTGAAGATAAGGCAATCCCACCAATTGCCTCCACTAGAATTCAAAGATGGGCTTTAATTATGTCTGCATACAAGTACACTTTTATGCACCATCCGTACATGCATATAGCAAATGCAGATGCTCTCAGTTGACTCCCTTTGCCAGATAGTATTACACACGTTCCAGTACCTCAAGAGGTAGTACTTGCATTTAATTTCCTGGACTTCTCACAAGTCTGCATGAGACAGATAAGGAATTGGACAAATCAGGATCCAATTTTAGCAAGAGTCCATGAACAGGAACTACAAGGATGGTCAAATGCACAAGCCTCTGAGGAATTAAAACCATTCTTTGTACATAGATCTGAACTGAGTGGTCAAGATGGTATCTTTTTATGGGGAGCAAGAGTCGTTATCCCTGTGCAAGGAAGAGAACCATTATTGGAAGAACTTCATAGCTAGCATCCTGGTATCTCAAAAATGAAGATGCTCACGAAAAGTTATATCTGGTGGCCAGGTATAGACAGTGATATAGAAAAAATGGTGAAAGACTGTTTCCAGTGCCACCAAAGCAGAAGTTGCCTGTTTCAGCTCCACTGCATCCATGGGAGTGGCCTGGTTGACCTTGGGTTAGACTACATATAGACTATGTAGGTCCATTTCTAGGTACCATGTTTCTTGTGATTATTGACACACATTCCAAATGGATGAATGTTTTTAAAGTGAGATCACCTACTTCATCTGCAACCATTGAAAAACTGCACCAGAGTTTTAGCGTTCATGGTTTACCTGAAGTTATTGTGTCAGACAATTGTACTACTTTCACTGGTGATGAATTTCAAAGACTTGTGAACCTAAATGGGATTAAGTATGTCAGAACTTCACCATATCATCCCTCGTCCAATGGGTTAGCAGAAAGAGCAGTACAAACCTTTAAAACAGGCATGAAGAAACTACCAGAGGGAACATTAGAAATGGGAATTTCAAGATTCCTGTTCAGCTATTGCACAACTCCTCATGTGACCACTGGTTTAACACCTTCAGAATTGTTAATGAAGCGCCCACTTTATACTTATACAAAATCGAGTCTAGTATTCCCTAATTTAGAGGGGAAGGTGGATAGAAACCAGAATAGTCAGAAAGTGAATCACGACGTTCACAGTAAAGGTCGAGAGTTTACTGTAGGAGAGACAGTTTTTGTATGAAATTTTGCAAGTGGGCCAAGATGGGTCTTTGGTACAATCGTCTCTGAAACAGGACCTTTATCTTAACTAAAAATGGAAAACAGGGTTGTTAGAAAACACATGGATCATCTTAGAAGTTGAGAAACCTTCCAACAAACAGTTAATCCACCTGAAATCGAAGTTGAAACTTTGACTGCTGAGGCACCATCTCAACAAAGAATAGACATACTTGATGTCTCTGTTGAAGTAAATAATTCTGAACTGCCATTGTCTAGGGATGTCCATGAAGCTACAGTTCCTGTTCAAGTCAACCCAATGAAAGAACGTCCAGTTGTAGAGTTGCATCACTTTACCTGAATCTGAAAACCTCCTTAAAGGCTAAATTTATAATGGCATGAATTGTGTTATGATGTGGCAGATGATGTGTGCCAGGCAGACCAAATCCACAAGGGAAGCTAGGTTGCGCTATCACAACAGTGTTGCAATTTGTATTTATTACTGGAAGATGTGTATATTGAATTCAGAAGTAATGAGTCCACCAAGACATTTAGAGATTTTAAAAATTAAATTAAAATATTTATTAACAAAATAAAAACTTTCAAGCACATACATAAGACTATAATTAATCAGTACTCTAACAAATGCTAAAATTCCTAATTGACCTGACTCCCAGTTACACCTCCCTTTAAGGCAACAGTCCAAAATAGATATTAGATTTAAAACAGAACCAACAAGTTAACACAATACTCACTTGACAGTGAAATTCCAAATGGTTTTCCCAAACTTCAGTTTTGTTGCATAGCAGACTTATGCACAAATGGCTGGAGGCTTCTTGAAGGCTGTTTCACATACTCCTGTTAGATCTTACATGGCCCTCTCCAAATATCCTTTCATTCTCCTTTATATATGTTTCTCTCTTTTTGATATGTAAATTCTATTGTTCCATATGTCTTTAAAACTTCTCATAATATAAAAACTTTCATGTTGCCAATATTGTCAGTAACCTTTGGGAAAAATAAACACATTCTTTAGCCTTGATTATCTGGCTAGATGAAAACAGACTAACATCACTTTGAAATCCAACAGTCCTTTCATTTATCTAAAAATGCAAATTCCCTTTGCATGTTACATGCTACGCCAGAATCCATGTTTACTTATTTGGGTATCAAGTACATTCCTACACCAAGCTTCTTTTGATGATTTCAAGCTTGTAGCCTAAATAATCTAGACTCCAAATGTAATTAAATCACATAGACAAACCCAACTATAATCACAACCATAAACCTACTTCACAATTATGCCAGAAAAATGTTATGAAAATTATTGTAGTTGCATCACAACTGTATATAATTCTATACAATATGGGTTAAGATATTTTTGTAAATAAGAGGGTAAAATAAAATTAAAGGGGGAGGAATGTAGTAATTGTAAGTTAAACCATTTCTTACTGTTATAGGGATCATGTGACTCTACAGACAAATCAGCCCTAAGCATGGGGAATCTTAGGGGTGGAGTTTTCTAGCCTTGGTCTTGGAATAATCATGTAGCCTCATCTGGAGTCTGAAAAAAGGTTTACTGTTTCTTACAAGAAACCTGTCCTGCACTCCAAGTTGATTACAGGCATAAAATCCAGCCCTGAATTGTGAGTGGCAGAGTGCTCCTTGTAGCCTAAGTACAGTTCAAGTTAGCTTGTGATTGCAGTCCACGTACAATAATGGCAAAGTCATGTTTTTCATGTTACAAGGAACATTGGGAAATAAATGCTTCCAGTTGAAAAAACTGACTTTTGTTTATTCATATATTCATATAACTATTGTTTGTTGTTTGATAATTATGTCCAATCTCACAAGAGTGCTTTTCATTTTATCTTCTATAAAGATAGGATAACGTGCATGGGCTCATGATATTACACTATACAGTATCCTAACAAAGATGAAGTAAAAGACTTGCATTTATATGGCGTCTTTCATGACCAGGTGTTTCAAAGTGCTTTATAGCCACCGAAGTTGTTTTTGAAATATAGCCACTGTTGTAGTGGCAGTCAATTTGCACACATGCAAGCTCCTATAAATAATAATGTAATAATGACCAGATAACCGTTTTTTGGCCACCTAAGAAGGCAGATGGAGCCTAAGTTTTACATCTCATTCAAAAGATGGCACCTCTGACAGTGAAGCACTCATTCAGCATTGCACTGGAGGGTCAGCCTTGATTTATGTGTTCAAGCTCTGGAGTGGAACTTGAACATATGACTCAGAGGCAAAAGTGCTACCGGCTGAGACACAGCCGGCACATCAAAAAGGCTATGTTATAATTTTTGTGTTATACCATCATTTAACTCGATATTGTGTCACAAAAGTAAATTTACAAGGAAGTGATCTCCAGTTACAACAACGAATAATGATGTTGAGCCCAAGTAACTAACTACTGTAGATCTGTGAAATATGTAACAAAATGAGATTTGGACTTGGTTAGAGTTAAGGACCACAGTAGTAGTGGGAGTGGAAAATTGCTTGCAAGTTAATTTTAAAGGGTTGGACAACAATCAAGAAGATAAAATGGGAGACTAAGGGCGGAATTGTCCCAGATTTGCACTGTGCGGTAGCGGGCGGGAAAAAGGACGTTTTACCTCCCGGCTGCAATGACAGGTTTTCACGTCACATCATCCGCTTCCTGCCTCATTAACTATGCAGCCACAGGAAACATGCCATCTCACTGGCGGGCGGCCTCTGAATCACCCACCATGCCGTTACCTCATTGTTTCTTCACTCTGGGTGCCATATCTAAACTGTAGCTGCACACATAGTTCTCAATGCTTGCAGCCCAGGGCTGCTCCGGTGAAGATATGGCCCTGAAAGACAAGAAGAGTTCAGTGACCCGTCACTGGAATAACTTTTGGAGGCCCGCTGTGATGTCCTCCACCCCCGCTCTGGCCACAGGAGGTCCTGCAACCTCACCCCTTCGGTTTAGGAGTCAGTGGCAGTGGTGGTCAGTGCCAAAGCTGCACAGAAGAAGTTGGCCATCCAGTGCAGAAAGAGGATGAATGAGGGGGAGGCAGTCATCACTCTAAACTCACACACTCACAAACCCATCACACATTCACTGGCATCTCACTCACTGCCAGCTCAATTGACATCGCCACTCACTCTCTCATGCAAACCCGCACATCTCCATCTGGCCTCATCTCCCCTGGAGGCTGCTTCCTCAGCCCTGACCACCTTGAGGCCACTTGCACAGATCAACAGGTGCCCCCACACAAACCCTGAACAACCCCCCCTTCCCCAGTTCAGTCCTCGCCCTGCAGCCTCTTCCCTTGTATAAGGCCACTTCTCCCCCTTCCCCAAGCAAGCCCTAACCCTGCAGCCATTGAAAAGCCACCCCGCCTTATGGCTGGTTTGGTAAGTAGAGATCTGCCCATGAGCCCCCCTAAAAGTGATGTGGTGCAAAGCCTGGTGCTGATGACCACACGTGCTGCCCGAAGCAAGGTAGGCAAACAAACCTCGAAGCTTTGAGCAAAGTGCAGCTCGCCAGGTGCACATTGTTTATGTAAAGTTATGAAACATGTCAGCATGGTACCCAGATGATCCAGCATGGGGGGATGATTCCAGCCAGCAGGGGTAAAATTAATATGCAGGTGTACTAAAATGACTTTCCGACATGCGGCAGTGGGAATCGCGCCCCACCATTGACTGGTGGAGGGGACGATCACAAACCAATTTTTGGCCTTTCCGTCATTTCTTCCCTCATGCCCGTCTTGACACCTGACAGCAATGGGGGCAGAAAATTCCGCCCTAAACTTCACTAGACTCAAAAAGAACCTTAATCTATTCGCCACCTTTGGAATATTAACTGCTGTAATCTCTTTATAACTGCTGGAATGTTTCTACCTCCCTACTCGCTCTCTTGTAGTAGAATCCTCCATATGTCGAATGGGACAGTCATCGGTGAGATCTGAATCAGAACTTGAGGATTTGTTACCAAATCCCAAAGCATTATTTCAGTGGCAGCAAAATGGACCAAAATGAATGAGACAAAGCAGGACTATCTTAAATCTTCTACGATTTTGGGGACCCAATATTAAGTTAGAATAAATCCCTCAAAGGCATGTTAATGCCATGTATTTTATGTCACAACTGAACATACTGAATACAAAATTTGGCCGAGATTCTGGAGATATTAGAAAGTGGTACTAATCAAAATGATTAATGACTGCATTACCTTTCTCCTTCAGATGGTGATCAACCAGCACTACCAGAATTTATTTTAGTTTGACAGCATGCACCATTTTATTTTTCTATCATTAATGAAAAATAAAGTTTTATCATTGACTCGCATTAGTTTCTATTTACAAATAAGAGCTGATCAATCAGAAAGATCTGACAGTTTGAGTCTGATTCGCTACCATAAACATAAACCAACTAAAACGCACAACATCACCTCATTTATTATCGTTTCATAAATTATGGATTTTGCAAAGGCAGTGTTCTCATTTGTCAACTGCTCAACATGTGAATTCACAGGGGTTACTCAACAGTTTCTGGCTGTTCTTCTACACCCCCAGTTGCCCTTCAAGCAGATCAACAGGATTTACCTTTAAATGATTCTTCTCAAAATGGGGTTCAGAAAAAAATGGAAAAGGAAAATGCTGCAGAGAGGGAAAGCGTGAAACCTTGTGGTGCAATCCCTATTTTCTTCTTTTCTTATTGTTTGAATCAGATTAAAAGGGGTCACGCATGAGCTAAGTTCTGTTAATTTATTCATTCACGGGATGTGGGCATCTCTGGCTAGGCCTGCATTTATTATCCATCCCTAATTGCCCTCGAGGAGATGGGGTGAGCCACTTTTTCGAAACGCTGCAGTCCATGTGGTGTAGATAGACCCACAGTGCTGTTTGGGAGGGAGTTCTGTTGAAATCACTCAAAAGGCTAGGCAGCTGAAACCCACAGGTTGGGGGTAATTTTGACTTCAGATGATTGTGTAAAGGATCTGTTATTGGCTCAGCCACCTGTTAAACACTTCTCCTGGTTTTCATTTCGAATGGAGAATTGGGAGAAGTGTTTAATTGGTGGAGGCAATGTCACACGTTTTACATTATTGTCAAAAATGAAAAATATCCCCACTGTGGTTGGTTGGTATGGCAACTACATATTTTCCTGACTGCCTGTGAAGGCCTCTCAGAATAAATAAAAGTGACCTTACCAGCAGAAGGAACAAACCATCAGTCCACTCAGAGCTGCATTCTAATGGAATCGCTTCTAATGCCATCCAGCAGCATAAACATAACGTGTTGATTTAACACCCCAGCAGATTCATAATGAGCTTTAATTATATCATTAGCTTAGCAACAATGCATAATCTCCAAATGACAGCAGGAGACTTTGCTTTAGACTGGCGGTGGACCAACTTCTTTAAATTCCCCTTTCATCTACCTAGGATAATGTTATAAATAGATTGAATAACTGGCCGATTATGAATAAAATGGCAATGGAGAAATTCCTATTAGTCACTCAGCTATTTCAAAGACCTTTTCTCTTTTCTAACAACTCTAACATCTTTATACAATATGACATTCAATGCAATCTCTCAAATTTGACAGTATTATTTTCCAGATGTGTCAATCCAGTTACTTTCTGAGAGTCAGAAAGCACCTTTGGAGTAACCTGAAACACCCTGTCTGTTAGCTCCAGAGATTTTTTAAAATTCATTTATGGGATGTGGACGTCACTGGCTTGGCCAGCATTTATTGTCCATCCCTAATTGCCCTTGAGAAGGTGTTGTTGAGCTGCCTTCTTGGACCACAGCAGTCTACTTGGTGTAGGTACACCTGCAGTGCTGTTAGGGAGGGAGTTCCAGGGTTTTGACTCACTGACAGTGAAGGAACGGCGATATATTTGCCAAGTCAGGATGGTGAGTGGCTTGGAGGGGAACTTCCAAGTGGTGCTGTTCCCATGTATCTGCTGCCTTTGTCCTTCTAGATTGTAGCCGTCGTTGGTTTGGAAGGTGCTGTCGAAGGAGCCTTGGTGAGTTTCTGCAGTGCATCTTGTAGGTGGTACACACCGCTGCCACTGTGTGTTGATGGTGGAAAGGGTGAATGTTTATGGAAGGGGTGCCAATCAAGTGAGCTGCTTTGTTGGAATTTAACGACCCCAGGGTCAGGCTGAGAGGCAGGGAGGGGGTTGGGTGGTGGTGGGGTTGGGGTTGGGCGAGACGTATAATTAGATGGGAATGAGCGGAGAGGACAGCCTGTCCCCTTCTTGAATTCCCTTTATAAAGTCAGGGGCAGGGAAGGTTGAGGTTGGCCTTCCTGCCACTAGGCCTATCGAAGCCCGTAAGTGGTCAGTTAAGGACCACATAAGAGCCTCTTCCCACAGCTGCTGGTACTCTACCAGTGGCAGGGTAGGGAACGTCATATGCCTAATCATGCACCCTGTGCTCCACAGGGGTTTCCACTAGCAGCAAGGGCTGTTCCTGCTGAAAGACCCCCCTTCTCAGCCCTTCACACTGACCCACCACCCTCTCACTATGACCTGCCTTACTGGCCCCGGCCAGCCTGCCCCGCTCTCCGAACTTCTGAGGCCGCTATTGTTCCTGCTGCTCCTGATCTCCTTCAGTTCAAGCAGCGACCATGGCTCCCAGCGGTGCTGCTGGGACCAAAGAGCTATGGCCCTTTGATTGGCTGGCAGTTCTTGAAGGCACAGCAATGTCTGATAGGCATTTAATCCCATCAGGGCTCCCAGAAATGGCCAGGACGGGGTTGCCTCTGGTTTTCTGGCCGGTGGACAGGGTCACTGCCATGGCCATCAAATTCAGCCCACTGTTTCTGTTACAGGTTGTCAGTACATTACTTCGAATGTACCTTCGTTTTTTTCACATAAATGAAACTGCCCAATAAGAATTGTCAGTAAGGACAGCTGGAAAGTTATTCACAATTGTGAGGATGGATGTCAAATATTTTTGGCGAATATTCTGTTATTCTGTAAAGAAGGCTGTGTATCTGTGTCTGTTTAAATGATAGTAATTAAGCTGGGGAATGTTACCAGGAGACAGGTTGTCTGGGTTGTTTAAAACATGAGAAGGACGGAGGCATTAGGTATGAGGTACAAGTGAATAGGTTAGATCTAATGTTTGCACTTTTAGATAAGCTGAGAGTTTGTTTGAATATCAAAGGGAAGTCAGTGGCAAACAAGAAACATGTTTGCATCTTGCAGGAGTTTGATAGTAAATAGAAGAGGGGTATTACATATTATTGACACAAAAGCAAGGACAAAATGGAGATATGAAAGATCTTATGTTTGGAAGGGTTTGAGTTTCAAAGAGGTGTGAGAACAATGGAACCTGAGATGAAAGGGGGAAAATGTATTTTACTGTGGAGAGCTTAGGGTAGCTGTGAGTTGGAGCTGACCTTGGAGCTGTTAACCCTGGGCGGAGAAGGTGCAACTTGAATCAGCTATCCAGTCAAGCTAGAAAAGTCTTGGGCTGCAAAAAACAGTTTTGTTCTGAAGTTTTGGATTTCCACAGCAGAGTGGAGGAGAGTTGGAGGTCATGTGGCCTTTATTAAAGCTACAGCAGTTTGGCTTGGGTAACATTACTGGATTTTTATAGTTAAACATCTATAAGGGAGTGTTGCCTGGAAGGTGTTTACTTGTGAGTCTGACCAAATAGAGTCTTTTTGGGGGGAATGTTCTGTGAGACTAACTTTAATTGTGCAACTGTAATCTTGTGTGCTTAAGTTTTCTTTTATTTTTGTTAATAAAACTTTTACTTTTAATTTTTAAAATCCCTGAAGGGTTACTGGACTTCTTGCTGCTGAGATCAGTATGTCTTCTTCTCATTTTCAGAATTAAAATAAAGGGCAAGGCCCTTAAGCCAAGTTTCCCTCTGGGATTTGGTTTGCGCAACAATTAACACCGGCTATGGTCATGACACAATATTGCCTTTGTCGGCATAGAACCTACGCCCAGAGCATTTCTCTTTGGGTCTTTTTTATGTTGGTAGAGTCTGTTACCTGTTTTAATAGTAAATGTGAGTGACGTGTTTTTGCAGAAATCTACCAAAAGCAGTGATAGCATTCCTGTTCCTGATATTCTTTGTTGTTATGCCAGACTATTAGGTGTGCTTTGTAAATTTCTATTTATTCTCGAGATGTGGGCCATCTTCTTCAGCAATTTGTTGGCCAGGATTTTTAGAATGGTGGTGTTTCCATCCTGCCAGCTGAGGTGTTGATGACGAACACATTGCTGCTGATACTGCCTGCTCTGCAGACATTTAATGCTCCAACAAGTGTTAATTGGCTGGAGGCGGGTCTTTCAGCCCTTACTTGGGAGGAAGACCCGCCTCAGATTGGCCAGCAGCTCTCTAGTTCTTGCAGCCCCAGAGGATGCTATGGAACAGGATTGGGACTGCAAACAGTCCCCAGCGTCTAAGTCCTGAGAATCCTGGACCAGGTAAATGTGGGGGTCTCAGAGTAGGGTAGGCAGGTGAGGCCTGGGGGTGAGAAGAAGAGGTGGGCGTGTTGGTGGAGAGGCAGGGTGGGGGGAGCACAGAGGGACCACTTGCAAGGGCCAGACCTTTTGGGGAGGGTGTTCAATGACAAAGGAAGGCTGCACTGTCGCATTTCCCACATCACAGCAGCGACAATGCTTCTAAAAATACTTCATTGACTGTGAAGTCCTTTAGGATGTTCTGAGGTCCTAAAAGGTGCTATTTAAATTCAAGTTCTTTCAGATTACACATACGGGAAATATTTCCTTCCATTCATTTGTAACGCTTTTCAGTTGTGCTGGCATTTCCTGTAAACAAATACTCTTATAATGGCATTGTTGAATAGTCTATAGGAAGTAGCAGAGTGATGTGAGCTGACTATCAGGCACCCCCACCCTCACCACCCCCTCCCCACTCCTCAGCAGAGAAAGAAGCCATCCGGTCCATTGTAGTCAGGGGATGATGATGAGAGCACAGATATTGAAAGGGTAGTAATATGCTGATAGGTGATGGTAGTCTGCTGAAATATTGAAGAACATTTCTGTGCATAGTGGAAAGTCTATGATGATGTCCTTGCTTGGTACGAAAGGAAAATCAGCAGCCCTCTGGATTGGATAGATCTGTGGTAGCCAAACTAAGATCAGTAGACCATAATCCCTACTCAGTGGGCCTAAACAGTATGATCTGGTTTCCTTGGTTGCATGCCATTTGGCACACCAATTTGAATTTTGTAGGCTTAGTGACATGCAAAGGTTTGTTTTCAGTTCAGCACCCATGTTGGTGGAAAAAAATCTCAAATTCACCAACGAGGAAACATAGGCCCAGATTTTTGTCCCTGGGTCGGGTGCGCAGAGTCAGGAGATTCCCCAGCTCTGCAAATGCGGCCTTTAAAAATGTTTATCCGCAGGTTGCTTTTTTGGTCAGGGTGGGTGGGCTGAAAATGGAATCTGGGTGGGTGACCCCGGAACGAGTGCGAAGGCTGCTGGGTGCAGAGGTGGGTTGGGCGGAAAGCCTGCCTCTGTGCTCCAGCATTGTGTTTAAATAAATTTTAAAAAATAAATAAACAAGAGAAACAGCCCTCCAACCCTCACGCCTCACCCCTCTCAGCCCCCACACACTTGCTATGCCCCATCCATGCCAACCAATGCCCCCACCTCCCTATGGCAACTTAGTGCCAACTCATGCCAATCCATGATCCCCACTAACCACCCTTTGCTATGAGCCCCTCCATGTCAACTCATCTTGGACATTCCCTTGGCAGCTTTGACACTTCTTTGACAGCTTTGACAGCTGAACAGTTCCAATGAGTTTGTGTGTAAAAAGCACATAATAATGTTCACTTTTAACAGTCCCAAATGATGCCTTCCCTCTCCCGAACGGACCCCGGGACCATATGCATAGAGGCACCTTAGCTCTCCGAAGAGGCGATCCAAAAGAATCCAACAAGTTCAGACCTCCTCTTACCTGGTCTAATCTTCACACTCTGGCCAGAATTTTTAGCTCATTGGGCGGGCGCGTGCCTGACCCGAACAAGCATAAAATGTCACACAATGACGTCGGGTGAGCGACCTGACATCATCAAGCAGTCGGTGGGCACGCGAGGGAGTCGGCAGCACGCCTTGCTGACAGTGAAAAGGCCTATTAAGGACATTAACAATCTAATTTAATTCAATTTTTCGCTGCCGGTTCAACCTTACGGTTGGCGGGCAGGCGAAAAGGCCGAGCAGCCTTTGCATTTTTTACAAAACCTCATTCATGGGCGGGATGAGGTTTCGATCCATCCTTAAAAAAAAATTAAAAATGTTCATACTAATTTCTAACATGTCCCTGCTCTTGTGACAGAGTCTAATCTGCACACTCGGGACAGAGTCACATGAGGGGACATGATTTTAACATCTTAAAATGCTTTATTTTTAATTTTTTTATATCTTGATCTCCCTGAGGCAGGTCTGTACCCCAGGGAGATTGTCACGCGCCGGCGCAAAATCGCGGTCCGGCCCCTATCGCGGGCAGCGGTTGGCTTCCCGGCCGCTCCCGCCCGCCCCCACCGAGCCCACCCAATGAGGTAAAAATTCTGACCGGAGGGGTTTCACACTCCTGGCCTGCCAAAATCCCACTTTAGTGGAGGCAGCTGGTGACTTAAGTGGCCAGCTGCCTCCGTGAGCTGCACATGCGCGGACCCCGGACTGACTTCACTCTCTCCCTGTGAAGGTGGCAAATGCTGGGTTCAGGGGCGGTACTTAGAATTTTCGGCCATTTCCAGGGTTTTCGCCATGAAGTTGTGAAAATCTGGACCATTGTTCAGAATGAAGTTTTCCCAACCAACAAGGCAGTGCAATTCAAATTGATGAACCTATTGTCATCTCAGATATGGTCAGCAAACATCGTGGGGAATGAAATAGAGGTTGAATGTTAAGGAGAACAGAATCAGTCAGGTTAAATATTGTTGAGAGCAGGGACAGAAGGACTGAATATGAGGTAGGAGGAAAACAGCACAGTTAAATACTGGGGAGAATGAGGGCAGCTGAATATCGGGGGCAGAAAGCTGTCTGCCAGTGAGACTGTCTGCTGGTAAAACAGAGGATAGTCAGGCTGTCTGCTGGTGAAACTGGGGACAACGGCACTAAGAACAATGAAATTAGTGAGACTGGGGAAAGTGAGACTTTGGACAGTGACGCCGTCTGCTAGTGAGACTGGGTCATTGACATAGGACTGTGAGGGTGTCTGCTGGTGAAACTGGGGACAGTGAGATTGGGGACAGTAAGACAGGAGGCCGTGAGACTGTCTGTTGGGGAAACTGGGGCTATCTGCCAGAGGGAGCAGATTTAGACAGCGCATCAGTTTAAAAAATGTTTAGAAATGATCTGAACAGATTGGCAAATAATCATGGCACACTATACACTCCTCTGTGTCACATTATTAGACAAAACGGAACACAATTTTGAATATAGTGCTGAACATCTAAGGGGTAATTATCTGACTTTGTGCTCCTTGGGGATTCCAAGCTCGTGCTACACACAATTTCCCAACCATTATTTTCAAATGGTTGGAAAATCATGCCTATCACACTCAAATTTCTGATTTCTGCTGCAGGTAGGCGACTCACTGCAACCACAGTTAGTACTCAAAAGCAGATAGAATGGCTTAACGTTATAACAACACAGATATTATCTTCCAAATAACTTAAAATTCGCATTCCAATTAATTGCTTTACTGGTCAAAGCAGGTATCTTGACATTCCTTATTTCTGAATAAACCTCGTCATTGATAAAAGTATCGCACATGAAAATATTTCAAATCAAATGCGTCTTCTATACCTAGCATTTTAATAACATTATGATAAAAAGAAAGCCTAAAATTCCATTACACTGTATCAGTAAGCATAATTGTATTCAAGCATTCAATTCAATCTATCATGAAATGAGTCTATTATATTAAATAACAGCACTAAAACACGGTTAAAGGATATTTATGAATGCACACAAATATGATCAAAAATGTGAATTTAATAACAATAGGAAAGTAGCTATCATGCTAGAAAGGAATAATATAAAATGGAATGAATTAGTGTCAATTTAATTAATCTATTTTGATGTCTAAATATGTGCATAAAAGAAGCAATTTAATACAAATTACTGAGAATTTCTTCTCGTGAGCTGAGCATAATGGATAAAATGCATTTCGTTTTAAAAAGTTTGAATTCAGCGTTTTTTTAAAATCAGTTTTCCAATAATTGAAAGATTTATGTTCTAAATTGCATGAATTTTATGTATTTTTAAAAGTTAACGTTGAGCTTTACTCTCCAGTTGACATATGAAGCCTTGGTACAGGAGGTTTCAAAAGTGATACTGCAATGCATAACTTAATCACCCCAAAAATAAGCCACGGTGACCATGTGGGAATTGGCGATGCATTTGTCTTATCTTTATGGCTAGTGAAGGGAATTTGTAAGCAAGACTAAGGCTCTTGAAGTAGAGAACCACATGCCCAGAAATTGATCTACATTGCGCCTGTTCTATTTGTGAAGAATCACAGAATCTTAACAGCACAGAAGGAGGCTATTTAGCCCATCATGTCTGCACCAGCTCTCCGAATGAGCATTTTGACCTAGTGCCATTGCCCTGCCTTTTTCCCCTACTCTTGCACATTGTTTCTATTCTAATAGTCATCTAAGGTCGTCTTGAATGTCTCGATTGAACCTGCCTCCACCACACTTCTAGGCAGTGCATTCCAGACCGAAGAACTGTTGCAATGTACACCAATTTCTGTCCCAGTCTATTTTTACTCTGGCTCAGTGCTTTCTTCCAGGGATGGGACAGTCAGAAATAGTTATTTGGGTCAAAGGCCTGCACCAAAGGTAGGCAGATCCAATCACTTGAACATTAACTATTTCCATTGTTGGTTGAAGTTGAGACAAACAGTTTCCGGATGAACTGATATTTTTTTGAGGGTTGCTGCTAGGGCCTGTTTATTATTTTTCACCCTCAAAGATGTTTTATATTGTTCCATGTGGGGTGTAAAATGGCTACTGCCCAAAACCTTTATTTACATAAAAATGACATTGGAGGTCACATGCTTATGTCAAGATCACAGTATAAAAAAGGCATTTCCAAATATCTCTCTTTTCATAAAAAAATTGCATGCCTATCATTAGCAAGTTACTTAACATACATTGTCCGTGAAGAAAATTATCACACATGAACAAAAAAATGATTTGTTCTTCATTACAAGCACTGCACTGGCTGATATAATCTGCACCCTCAAAGCTAGTGTTTGGCCAGCAGGGCACTTCTCTTGCCTTCCTCAGACCAGACTTGATCCCTTGATGGCTTGAATGGATGTGCTTCAGCATCTCTTTACCCAACTTTTTAGGGATAATGATAATCTTGGGCGGTCACCTTATCACTGTGTGCCCACATGCTCTCTTGTAGCAACAGGTAAACCCTTGATAGTTTCAGGCCATCCTTTCATCACAACTTCCTGTAATACTTGATGAGTTGCATCTCGTTGTGTAGTTTATTTCTTCTGAGCAAGATGCTTCTCTGTCAAACTTAATAGGCTGGATTTTATGCCCCCACCCCCTCTGCACCAGGCAAGTTTTCAGCGGAGTAGCATGTAAAATATGCCGGAGGTCTAGCCCACTTCCTTCTGCCCAACCCTAACCTGTTCCCCATAATACATGATGGGGTTGGGTAAGTCACCCACTCAGCCGCCTGCCCTTAGGTCTGTTGAGGCCCTTAACAGCCTAGCTAATTGACAATTAAGGGCCTCAACATGCCTCCAGTGCCATAAACCATTGAGCAGTGTCAGGCGGGCCAGAGTGGAAAGGCCGTTTTTGAAAGGATTTCTTTGAAAAGGCAGGAAGGAAGGTGGTGGTGGTGGGGGCGGGGGGGGCGCGGTGGGGGGTGGGCGCACGGCGGAGAGGGGGGCATATCATTTGCCTTGTGTGGATGTTGTTCTTCAAAACTGGTTGTAACAGTTTGAAAAGAAAATGGGTTTAGAGTGATAATGAGTTTAATTGAATTATAAAGCATGGATTCACGTTCCCCTGTATAAGGATATTAAATTGTATGCCATGTAAGTATCAGCACTTGGTACTTACTGTATCTACATTTTAACCTAACGATCTATGTCACAGTTTTTGAATCAGGCTTTACAGGGTTGTTTTTGCAATGGGGCTCAAGGCCCATAGAGAGAGTTGTTTGCAGACAGCATTTGTTGGGAAAATGCAGGGTGGGCTCCCAATAGGGCTTCAATGCCCGAACTTTGCCGGAAGGACAATCTGCAAACAAGGTTTCCCTGTACTTCTGTCGAAGTTACAATGGCATGGCAGGAGGAAATTCTGAATTTATGCAACTTTGAAAGCTGTTAAAATTTGTTAATGCACTCAGAGTGAAGTCTCTTTGTGCACAGAAACCAGGAAAGACGTTATTCATTCCATAATAGAGCATCAGTGGACAATTTAAGTGGGAATGTTTTGTCTAATTTTATGCTTTTTCCCTGTAATAAAAATGATTGAATGGTGGGTTATGTCCACAGGAGTTATAGCAAGTCTGTCTCCCATTCAACCTTCATTCTAATTTCTTGTCCTTGAGTCCCATTAAGCTATTTTCATTCAGGACTGTTATTGAGAGATAAGCTTTTTTGTTGGTCAGTATTACATACCACAATAATCTTCTCAGAACAAAACTGTGTATCCTTCATGACCATGTGACCATGAACCACAGTAGCCCTAGGCACATGGGAGATACCAGAGGATTGGAGGGGAAAATGTGACACCCTCATTTGAGAAAGGGTATAAGGACCGTCCTACTAACCACTAGTCAGCTTGACATCAGTTGTGGGTAAGGTTTTAGAATCAAACAATCAGGGAAAGTAATGAATAGGCACTTGAAGAGGTTTGATTTAATTAAGGATAGCTATCAAGGATTTGTAAAAGGCAGATTGTGCTTGACTATTATAATTAAATTTTTTGATGAAGTAACAGAGATGGTTGACGAAGGGAATGCAATGAATGTTGTCTGTATGGATTTTTAAAAAGTGTTTCACAAAGTACCACATTAAAGGCTGATTAAAAAAATTGTGGCTCATGGAATAGGAGGGTTAGCATCAACTTGGATTTTAAAAATTGGCTTAAGGACAGAAATCAGCGACTCGTGGTAAAATTTAAAAATTTGGAAGAGTGGCACCAGTCAGGATGATATTAATCAACTGCAACAGGAAATAGATGAGCTAGAGAATGTGCAGACAAGTGGAAATAGAATTTGATACAGAGAAGTGCGAGGTGATGCATTTTGACAGAAGGGAGAGGCAATATAGACTAAATGGCACAATTCTAAAGAGTGTACAGAAACAGAGGGACCTACTTGGGGTGCATGTGCACAGATCTTTGAAGGTGGCAGTACATATCGAGAGAGTAGTTAGCAAAACACATGAGATCTTGGGATTCATAGAGGCATTGAGTACAAAATAAGTTATGTTGAACTTTTATAAAGCTCTGGTTAGGCTTCAACTAGAGTATTTCCATCTGGTTCTGGTCTATGCAGTTTAGGAAATATATTCGTGTCCTTGAGAGGGTGCAAAGGGGATTCACCAGAATGGTTCCAGGGTGGGGGATTCTGGCTGCATGTTAGAGTTGAAGAAGGTGGGGTTGTTCTCCCTGAAGCAAAGGAGATTGAGGAGAGATTTGATAGAGATGTACAAGATTATGACAGGTTTAGATAAAGTAGACAAAGAAAAGTTGATCCCATTAGCTAATGAGACAAAGACTAGGGAACACAGATGTAAGGTCTTGGGCAAAAGATGCAGGGGGATGTGAGGAAGAACTTTTTTACATAGCAGGTGATAATGACCTGGAACTTGGTATCCACAAGTGGAAGCAGAGACGATCAATGACTTCTAAAGGAAGTTGGATAGGAATTTTTCTTTAAAAGCAAAAAACTGCGGATGCTGGAAATCCAAAACAAAAACAATAATACCTGGAGAAACTCAGCAGGTCTGGCAGCATCTGCGGAGAGGAGCACAGTTAACGTTTCGAGTCCGAATGACCCTTCAACAGAACTAAGTAAAAATAGAAGAGAGGTGAAATATAATCTGGTTTGGGGGGCCGGGGGGGGGGGGCGGCGGTGGGACAAGAAGAGCTGGATAGAGGGCCAGTGATAGGTGTAGATAACCAAAAGATATCACAGACAAAAGGATAAAGAGGTGTTGAAGGTGGTGATATTATCTAAAGGAATGTGCTAATTAAGGGTAAAAAGCAGGACAAGCAAGGTACAGATAGCCCTAGTGGTGGTGGGGTCGGGGGAAGGGATCAAAAAAGGCTATAAGGTAGAGATAAAACAATGGATGAAAATACACTTAAAAATAATGGAAGTAGGTGGGAAAAGAAAAATCTATATAAGTTATTGGAAAAAACAAAAAGGAGGGGGAAAATCGGAAAGGGGGTGGGGATGGAGGAGAGAGTTCATGATCTAAAATTGTTGAACTCAATATTCAGTCCGGAAGGCTGTAAAATGCCTAATCGGAAGATGAGGTGCTGTTCCTCCAGTTTGCGTTGAGCTTCACTGGAACAATGCAGCAAGCCAAGGACGGACATGTGGGCATGAGAGCAGGGTGGAGTGTTGAAATGGCAAGCGACAGGGAGGTCTGGGTAATACTTGCGGACAGACCGAAGGTGTTCTGCAAAGCGGTTACCCAGTCTGCGTTTGGTCTCTCCAATGTAGAGGAAACCGCATTGGGAGCAACGAATGCAGTAGACTGAGTTGAGGGAAGTACAAGTAAAATGCTGCTTCACTTGAAAGGAGTGTTTGGGCCCTTGGACGGTGGGGAGAGGTGAAGTAAAGGGGCAGGTGTTGCACCTTCTGCGGTTGCATGGGAAGGTGCCGTGGGAGGGGGTTGAGGTGTAGAGGGTGATGGAGGAGTGGACCAGGGTGCCCCAGAGGGAACAATCCCCGCGGAATGCCGCCAGGGGGGTGAAGGGAAGATGTGTTTGGTGGTGGCATCATGCTGGAGTTGGCGGAAATGGCGGAGGATGATCCTTTGAATGAGGAGGCTGGTGGGGTGATAAGTGAGGACAAGGGGGACCCTATCATGTTTCTGGGAGGGAGAAGAAGGTGTGAGGGCAGATGCGCAGGAGATGGGGCGGACATGGTTGAGGGCCCTGTCAACCACCATGGGTGGAAAACCTCGGTTAAGGAAGAAGGAGGACATGTCAGAGGAACTGTTTTTGAAAGTGGCATCATCAGAACATATGCAACGGAGGTGAAGGAATTGAGAGAATGGAATGGAGTCCTTACAGGAAGCGGGGTGTGAGGAGCTGTAGTCGAGGTAGCTGTGGGAGTCGATAGGCTTGTAATGGATATTGGTGGACAGTCTGTCACCAGAAATTGAGACAGAGAGGTCAAGGAAGGGAAGAGAAGTGTCAGAGATGGACCATGTGAAAATGATGGAGGGGTGGAAATTGGAAGCAAAATTAATAAATTTTTCCAGGTCCCGACGAGAGCATGAAGCAGCACCGAAGTAATCATCGATGTACCGGAGAAAGAGTTGTGGGAGGGGGCCGGACTAGGACTGGAATAAGGAATGTTCCACATACCCCATGAAGAGACAGGCATAGCTGGGGCCCACGCGGGTACCCATAGCCAGACCTTTTATTTGGAGGAAGTGAGAGGAGTTTAAGGAGAAATTGTTCAGTTCAGTTCATTTTCCGATTTTCCCCCTCTTTTTTGTTTTTTCCAATAATTTATATAGATTTTTCTTTTCCCACCTACTTCCATTATTCTTAAGTGTATTTCCATCCATTGTTTTATCTCTACCTTTTAGCCTATTTCGATCCCTTCCCCCGACCCCACCCCCACTAGGGCTATCTGTACCTTGCTCGTCCTGCTTTCTACCTTTAATTAGCACATTCCTTTAGATAATATCACCACCTTCAACACCTCTTTATCCTTTTGTCTGTGACATCTTTTGGTTATCTCCACCTATCACTGGCCCTCTATTCAGCTCTTCTTGTGTCCCCCCCCCCTCCCCCCAACCACCTCAAACCAGATTATATTTCACATTTCTTCTATTTTTACTTCGTTCTGTTAAAGGGTCATTTGGACTCGAAACGTTAACTGTGCTCCTATCCGCAGATGCTGCCAGATCTGCTGAGTTTTTCCAGGTATTTTTGTTTTTGTTTAGGAATTTTTCTTTATTCACTTAGGAGATGTAGGCATCACTGGCTAGGACAGCAATTATTGCCCATCCCTAGATGTCCAAGGGTAGGTGGTGTTGAGCTGCCTTCTTGAACTGCTGCAGTCCCTGTGGTGTAGGTACAACCACAGTGCTGTTAGGGAGGGTGTCCCAGGATTTTGACCTAGCGACAGTGAAGGAATGATAATATATTTCCAAGTCAGAATGGTGAGTGGCTTTGAGGGGAACTTCCAGGTGGTGGTGTTCCCATGTATCTCTTGTCCCTTGTCCTTTTAGATGGTAGCGGTTGTGGGTTTGGAAGATGCTGCCTAAGGAGCCTTGGTGAGTTTCTGCAGTGCATCTTGTAGATGGCATACACTGCTGCCATTGTTCATCAGTGGTGGAGGGAGTGAATGTTTGTGGAAGGGGTGCCAATCAAGTGGGCTGCTTTGTCCTGGATGGTGTCAAGCTTCTTGAGTGTTGTTGGAGCTGTACTCATCCAGGCAACTTGGGAGTATTCCATTACAATCCTGACTTGTGCCTTGTAGATGGGTGACAGGCTTTGGAGAGTCAGATGCTGAGCAGGGTACCTAGCCTCTGACCTGCGCTTGTAGCCATAGTATTTATACGGCTAGTCCAGGTCAGTTTCTGGTCAATGATGACCCCCAAAGTGTTGATAGTGGGAGATTTAGTGATGGTAATGCTATTGAATGCCAAGGGGTGATGGTTAAATTCTCACTTGTTGCCACTTGATGGCATTGTTGATGATCCCATCCATCACTTTACTGATGATTGAAAGTAGGCCGATAGGCCGGTAATTGGTTGGGTTGGATGTGTCCTGCTTTTTGTGTACAGGACATACCTGAGCAATTTTCCACATTGCCGGGTAGATGCCAGTGTTGTAGCTTTCCTGGAACAGCTTGGCTAGGGGTGAGGTAAGTTCTGCAGCTCAAGTCTTCAGTAATATTGCCAGAATATTGTCAGGGCCCATAGCCTTTGCTGTATCCAGTGCCTCCAGCCACTTTTTGATATCATGTGGAGTGAATTAAATTGGCTGAAGACTGGCATCCGTGATGCTGGGGACCTCTGGAGGAGGCCGAGATGGATCATCCACTCAGCAGTTCTGGCTGAAAATTGTGGCAAATGCTTCAGCCTTGTCTTTTGCACTGCTGTGCTGGTCTCCTCCATCATTGAGGATGGGGATGTTTGTGGAGCCGCCTTCCCCAGTGAGTTGTTGAATTGTCCACCACCATTCACGACTGGATGTGGCAGGACTGCAGAGCTTAGATCTGATCTGTTGGTTGTGGAATTGTTTAGCTCTGTCTATCACTTACTGCTTATGCTGTTTGGCACGCAAGTAATCCTGTGTTGTAGCTTCACAAGGTTGACACCCCATTTTTAGGTATGCCTGCTGCTTCTCCTGGCATGCCCTCCTGCACTCTTCATTGAACCAGGGTTGATCCCCTGGCTTGGTGGCAATGGTAGAGTGGGGGATATGCCGGGCCATGAGGTTACAGATTGTGGTTGAGTACAATTCTGCTGCTGATGGCCCACAGCGCCTCATGGATGCTCAATCTTGAGTTGCTAGATCTATTTGAAATCTATCCCATTTAGCAAGGTGGTTGTGCCACACAACACAATGGAGGGTATCCTCTATGTGAAGACGGGACTTTGTCTCTACAAGGACTGTGCGATGGTCACACCTACCGATACTGTCATGGACAGATGCATCTGCGGCAGGCAGGCTGGTGAGCATGAGGTCAATTATGGTTTTCCCTCTTGTTGGTTCCTTCAACACCTGCCACAGACCCAGTCTAACAGCTACGCCCATCCGGAATCGGTCAGCTCAGGCTGTGGTAGTGCTACTGAGCCACTCTTGGTGATGGACATTGAAGTTCCCCACCCAGAGTACATTCTGCGCCCTTGCCACCCTCAGTGCTTCCTCCAACTGAAATTCAACATGGAGGAGCACTGATTCATCAGCTGCAGGGGCGCAGTACGTGGTAATCAGCAGGAGGTTTCCTTGCCCATGTTTGACCTAATGCCAGGAGACTTCATGGTGTCTGGGGTCAACGTTGAGGACTCCCAGGGCAACGACCTCCCGACTGAATACCTCTGCTGGGTTTGTCCTGCCGGTGGGATGGTAATGGTGGGCATCATCTGCAAGGTATGATTCCGTGAGTATGACTATGTCAGGCTGTTGCTTGACTAGTCTGTGGGACAGTTCTCCCAAGTTTGGCACTAGCGCCCAGATGTTAGTAAGGAGGACTTTGCAGGGTAGACAGGGTTGGTTTTGCCATTGTCATTTCTGGTGCCTAGGTCGATGCCGGGTAGTCCAACCGGCTTCATTGTTTTTTATTGACTTTTTCGCAGTTTGGTACAACTGAGTGGCCTTCTAGGCCATTTCAGAGGGCACTTAAGAGTCAACCACATTGCTGTGGGTCTGGATATGGAATCACATGTAGGCCAGACCTGGTAAGGCGGCAGATTTCCTTCCCTAAATGACATTAATGAACCAGATGGGATTTTACGACAATCAACAATAGTTTCATAGTCATCATTAGACTTCTAATTCCAGATTTTTATTGAATCAGAGCATTACCCTGGGTCTCTGGGTTACCCTGGATCTCTGGGTTACCCTGGGTCTCTGGATTACCCTGGGTCTCTGGATTACCCTGGGTCTCTGGATTACCCTGGGTCTCTGGGTTACCAGCCAGTGACAATACCACTATGCCACCACCTGAACTTGAAGGAAATAAACTTGAAGAGCTATGGGGTTAGAATGGGGAAATGATTTACTCTACAAAGAAATGGCATGGACTCAATGGGTTGAATGTGCTGTTAATAAATGACTCTAATACATATATATATTTTAGCACACCTTCCATTTTGTTTCTTACCACATTTGAAGGAGACACTGTTTATATTTGTAAAGGTATCGTGCCGTACAAAATATATTACAGAATACACATTTTATTTAACTTCTTCAATGACTGTAGTTCAGTGGATTCAGTGGATTTAGTGTAATGCTGTTTTTGATAAAACATGCCCATTGTTGTAAGACAGTAAATCCTTTGACTCACTATAAACCATGGGAGATCCAGCTTTATATATGTGTCATGCGTATCGGATGCACTTATTTTTTGTACATTTTCACCTTATGTCCTACATCACAATTTATTCAAACTTTACAAGATTGTTTTCCCGATTGGGCTCCTGGCCCTTGGAGAGTGCTGTTTGCACAGAGCATTGGTTGGGAAAATAAAGGGTGGGTTTCTAATGGAATTCCCATTGCCAGGAGAGAACTCACTGCTACATGTCTGCTAGAACCTAGTGGTGCTGTAGTGGGGGCTGACATTAAATGGGCAAAAAGTAATTCAATGATCTGAGCAGGTGTCCCACTGAAATCCTCAGCTGAGACTGAGATTGAGCAGCTAAGTTTTTTAAAAATTCTTTCACGGGATGTGGGCATTGCTGGCTAGGCCAGCATTTTTATTGCCCATGCCTAATTGCCATTGAGACGGTCGTGTGGAGCCGCCTTCTTGAACCGCTGCAGTCCATGTGGTGTAGGTACACCCACAGTGCTATTCGGCTATTGCGGGCAGAAGGGAGAGAGAGCAGGCAGTCTGAAGGCCTCGGTCTCTGGGGGCACCATTTACATTTCTCCACATGGTCTGCTACTTTTGTATGTGATTTTGGGCAGGATCATGCAGAAGCCAGTCCACAGATTCTTTGCAAGTTTCAGGTAAAGCCATTTCTTCTGTTGATGAAAATTACATCCTGAACAATTTTCAAATACTTATCTTCTATGAGTCGTAGCTGTGCTTAGTGTCAGGCAAATCACACGTTCTGTTATTGAGTTGCCATTCTCTGTTTGACCCCTCCTTTTAAACAATTTTTTTACATGGAACATACAATACAGAAACAAGTTATTTGGCCCAACCAGTCCATGCAAGTAACATTTGCTATAGCTGTTTTAAAAGAATCATTTTGTATTGTCAGCTGTCATATTTTCTAAGACTTTGTATTTTCTTACACTTAAAAATCCCATTTTAAACAAAGATGCAGGGCGGAATCTTATGGAGGTGACAGGGGTCTCGGCCCCTGACTGGAGAGTCAGCAAGATCCCTGCGACACCTATTTTTAGGAAGGCCCATATGGTGCTTGGAGGTATAACATTTCCTATGGCCTTTAGGGGTCACATGATTGTACTGACGAATGAGCCCTAAGCATGGCTAATCTGGCGGGGGGCGGGGGGCGGAGCTTTCTAGCTGTGGACCTGGTTCAAGTGTATAGCTTCTAACAGAGCTCCCTGTAATAAAGTTACCTGCTTCAAGTAAGAAACCTGTCTGGTACCTCAAGCTCATTACGTTTGGCGACGAGGATGGGGTAGCTCCGAGGCTGCACCTCACCTTAAAAATTAATGTACTCACATTCACAAGGAAAGAAAGAAAAGTATACTCACCAGTCATGCCACTCTTCGGCAGAATCGACCCTAGTGACACGGCAATGGAAGACTGGAGCCAGTACATAGAGTGCCGAGGTTTTTATTTTGTCGTGAATGAAATAACAGCGGAGGAGAAGCTGAAAGCAATTCTTTTAAGTGTCTGCGGTAGCAAGACATATAACCTCATCCATAGTTTGACAGCCCTGAATGCGCGCAATTCGAAATTTTTTAACAAACTGGTAGACCTCGTGAAGATGCATTTTCAGCCGAAGCCTTCGGTAATTATGCAGAGATTTAAGTTCAACTCCAGAGTAAGGGCCCCGGGAGTGTCCATTGCAACCTACATAGTGAAGTTGAAGCTTTTGACTGAGCATGGTGACTTCAGAGATACACTCAATGACATGTTGTGGGACCAGTTGGATTGTGGCGTTCATGACAACCTGTTTCAGCGCCATTTACTTGCAGAAGTTAACATCGATTTGAAGGCGCCATGGAAATAGTGCTAGCAATGGAGAGTGCTGAGAGGGACTCACAGGCTTTACAGAGTGTGCAACATGGCGCTGTTCTTCAGTTGGGGCAGGAACCTACTGCCAGGTGTGGTGCGAAAACCAGAGAGACAACCGCGAAGCGAGAGACAGACTCTGCTGGTCGAAAAACGAAAAGGCCTAGTGGAAGCATTGCAGCAGTGATTCAGAAATTAATCTGTTACAGATGTGGGGGTAACCATGTACCAGAAACCTGCAGATTCAAGGAAGCAAAATGCCACTACTGCCACAAGAGAGGGCACGTCATAAAGCAATGCAGGGCGAAATCGAGACAGGCCTTAAGTGGGCAGACCAAGGTGAATGAAGTGAATAATATAACAGAACTAGAAGTTGCTGACACTGATATCTATCCCATATACAACTTCAGTGCAGTAAAAACCGAAACAATAACCGTGACCATTCAAGTGAATAGGAAGCCATTAGTCATGGAGGTAGATACGGGAGTCTCACCCAAAATGGTGGGAGAACACACATTTAATTACCTAAATGAAGGTACCCAGCCACTGAATCTGGGGCAAACCATGGTTCAATTGAAGACATACACTGGAGTTCCATACAGGTAAAGGGCATCACCACAGTACCTGTGGCAACAGACAGCCCAGCTTCCAGTGATCATAGTGACAAATGAAGGACCTAGCCTTCTGGGCCGCAATTGGTTACAAAAAAATTAAGCTCAACTGGTCAGAAATCTTTCAAGTGAGAACAGGAGGAATTCCTGAACTTTTAAGGAAATGCAATTGAATGTATTGTTACGAATTGGGAAAGATAAAAGGCTTACAAGCAAAAACATGCGTAGGTTCGGGGGTGACACCCTGCTTCTTTAAGGCCAGACCTGTGCCTTATGCTCTAAAGGAGAAGGTGGATACTGAATTGTGCCACGTAGAGAAGCTGGGCATCATCCATCCAGTCCAATTTTTGGAACGGACAGTGCCTGTGATGAAACCTGATCAAACTATTTGTATTTGTGGGGACTATAAATTAACCATGAACAAGGCAGCTAAACTAAATAAATATCCTATCCCAAGGATAGGAGACTTGTACGCAAAGCTAGCTGGAGGAAAATCCTACACCAAACTGAACATGAGCCATGCATACCAACAGCTAGAGCTGGACAGCACATCTAGAGGATATGTGACCATCAACACTTACAAGGGCCTGTATCAATATACATACCCTTTGGTGTATCATCTGCATGTGTAATCTTCCAAAGGACTATGGAAAGTCTACTGAGAGGACTTCCCCAAGTAGTAGTGTACCTAGACAATGTCCTGATTCACAGGTTCAGAGGAAACTGAACATTTGGCCAATCTAGAAGAGGTTTTAAGAAGATTTTCAGAAGCTGGTGTACGATTGAAGAAAGAGAAATGTACATTCCAAGCGAAGTCACTTACTTGGGTCACCGAGTGGATGCCAAAGGGTTGCATCCAGTAGAGGAGAAAGTCAGGGCAATCAAAGAGGTGTCCTCTCCTACCAGTGTCACTGAACTCAAGTCATTTTTGGGCATGATAAATTATTATAGTCGCTTCTTGCCAAACTTGTCAACAGTGTTAGCATTTTTACATTTATAATTGAAAAACAATCATCGTTGGTCATGGAATTTGCAACAAGAAGAAGCCTTTGTGAAAGTTAAGAAGCTACTACATTCATCATGTCTACTAGTACATTAGAAACCTTCAAAAGAATTAATATCAATCTGTGATACATCTCCCTATGGTGTGGGAGCTGTGTTGTCACATAGGATGGAAGATGGTTCCGAAAGACCAATTGGCTATGTCTCCAGAACTCTCTCTGCAGCCAAGAAGGGTTATTCCCAACATGAAAAGGGAGGTTTATCAGTAATGTCTGGAGTGAAGAAATTCCACCAGTATCTGCATGGATGACATTTCACCATTGTGTTGGAGCATAAACCATTAATGGGTTTATTCAGTGAGGATAAGGCCATTCTGCCAATAACCTCAGCAAGAATACAATGTTGAGTTTTGATATGATCTGCGTATGAGTATACCTTTATGCACCGACCTGGCTTGCATACTGCAAATGCAGTTGCAATCAGTTGTCTCATAAGAAATAGGAGCAGGAGTAGGCCATTTGGCCCATCAAGCCTGCCCCGCCATTCAATAAGATCATGGCTGATCTGCCCCAGGCCTCAACTCCTCTTTTGTGGCAGCTTCTCATAGGCCTCAACTCCCCGATATCTCAAAAATCTAACTACTTACTCTTTAAATACTTTCAGTGATTTCCCATTAACAGATAGCATTGTACATGCTCCAGTGCCACAAGAAGTTACATTTGTGTTGAATTTCTTGGACTCTTTGCCTGTGTGTGCAAAACAAATAATGAATTGGACAAACAGGGATCCAATTTTGTCAAGAGTCCGAGACCTTGTTTTGCAAGGATGGTTGAATTCACCAGTGTCTGAAGAGATAAGACCATTCCATGGCCGTAAAACAGAGTTAAGTTGTCAAGATGGAATCTTGTTGTGGGGATCAAGAGTAGTTGTCCCTTTGCAATGAAGAGAACTGCTCTTGACAGAGCTTTACAGTGCGCATCCAGGCACTTTGAAGATGAAGATGCTTGTGCGAAGCTATGTTTGGTGGCCAGGCATAGACAGTGACATTGAAAGCATGGTCAAGCACTGTCTTCAGTATCAGCAACAACAGAAGCTTCCTGTTTCAGCTCCACTGCATCAGCGGGAGTGGCCTGATCGACCCTGGGTTAGACTACATTGTGGATCCATTTTTAGACACCATGTTTTTATTGATCATTGATGTGCATTCTAAGTGGAGGATGCGTATGAAGTTAGATCACTGACATCGTGTGCAACTACTGAAAAACTGCGCCAATGTTTTCGTCTACATGTCCTACCAGAAGTCATTGGGGAGGATTTTCCCCTCGTTGGGCGGGTGCGGTGGGCGGGCCCGGGAATGGCCACGCAACGGCCCACTGCCCACAATCAGGCCCTGGCCGTGATTTCACACTGGTTGGCCAGCGTGAATCGTGCGCTGAAATGCTCAGTCTTGCTGGGGTAGGGGAGGGGGGGGGAGGAGGGTGAGTGCGAAAGTCAGCGCAGGCGCGGGGGAGCGCGCAGTGAAAGCTCCGTGAAGGCAGCGAGCTGCCTCAGGGGGCTGAAGATTTTTAACATTAAAAATAAAGATTTTAAAATTAAGGTAAACATGCCCCCTCGTGTGACTCTGTCCCATGAGCAGGGACATGTTAAAAGTGAGATTTTAAAATGTTTATTTTATTTTTAATTAAGATCGGAAACCTCATCCCGCCCGTGGATGAGGTTGCGTCAAAAATCCAAAGGCCGCTTAGCCTTTTCGCCTGCCGTAAGGTTGGACAGGCAGGGAAAAATTCACTTTAATTATTTATTAATGGGCTTAACAGCCCTCCTAATTGTTGGTGGGTGTGCTGCCGACTCCCGTGCGTGCCAGCTAACTGAAATATCACGCGAGTGCACGATGATGTTGGGATGCTTGCCTGACATCGTTGCGCGCTATTTCACGTTTGTGCATGTTGGACACGCGCCCGCACACCGAGCAGAAAATCCAGCCCGTTGTTTCGGATAACGGTACTGTCTTCACTAGTACAAGATTTCAGAGAGTCATGAGTTCAAATGGAATTAAGCATATTAAAACAGCATCATATCATCCCTCACCAAATGGGTCAGCTACAAGAACAGTGCAAACTTTCAAATCAGGAATGAAGAGGTTATCTGAAGGTACTTTAGAAACTTGACTTTTGCATTTTCTTCTCAATTACCATACGACTCCTCATGCAACTATGGGTTCAATACAGTCTGAATTATTGACAAAACATCACCTTCGTACAAGGTTAAGTCTGGTGTTTCCAAACTTAGAGGGGAAGTTAAAGAAGAATCAGAGTATTCAGAAAGTGAATCATGATATTCATAGCAAAGCTCAAAGATTCACTGTGGGAGATAAAGATTTCATGTGGAATTTTGGAAATAGACCTAATTGGATTCCTGGTATAATCATCTCTGAAACTGGACCCTTGTCATCCCAAGTGGCAGTGGAAGACCAGATTGTTTGAAAACATGTGGATCCTCTAAGGAGTAGAGAAACATTCCAACATCCATCTATTCCCCCTGTAACGGATGTCGGACCTTTATTTCCTGAGGTAACAGATCGACCTAGAATAGACATATGTTATTGTCTCTGTTGAATTATCTAACCCTGAACTGCCACTTTCTAGGGATGTCCCTGATGCTGTAATTCCTGATCATGTTGATCCAGTGGGAGAATCTCAAGTGGTAGAGCAATGTCACTCTGACTGAATTAGAAAACCACCTCAGAGACTTGATCTTTAGCCACATGGCCTGTGTATATATGTATGTGTTGTGGAATAAAATATTCTTCGTAAATAGGAAGTGTGAAAAAAACGTAGGTATCACTTTTCCTCCTGCCTTTTAGGAGTCAAGTGATTGTACTAACGAATGAGCCCTAAGTGCGAGTAATGTGGAGGGTGGGGTGGGGCGGTGAAGCTCTCTAGTCGTGGACCCGGTTAAAGCATGTAGCTTCTAAAAGCGCTCTGTAATAAAGTTATTTGTTTCAAGTAAGAAACCTGTCCCGTACATCAAGCCATTACAGCCCACTGCATCTTGTTCCACTCAGGCAATTGACAGGTCAGCTGTAGGCCTTCTCCCAGGATCAAGGACCTCGCAACGGAAGTCCTGCCAGCCAATCAGAGCATGATTGAATGACAGTGCCACTGGGGAGGCAAAGGCTGTTGCTGGTACGACACCCATTTGAGGCCTAGGTCCATTGCTGAACCCCGGACCACAGGTGAGCAATGGAGATCTTGGGACGGGGTTACGGGGGAGGGAGGACTGCAGCAAAAGCCAGAGGATAGCTCTCATCAGGACCCCCCTTTCCGATGCCAGTCCTCAATCAAGCATTGAGTGCCATCAAAAGAGGGCCCCCTGAGATCCTGCATGGCAACCCTGGACAAGGTTTGCTTGTTGCATCAGAAGGCATGCGTCTGCCACTGAGTTAATACCCGTGGCAGTATGATGGGGCCATTAAGTGGGCATTAATTTGCCACTTAAGGGGCGAAATATTGTGCCCCCCCACATGGAAAGTTTAGTGGCAGGGGGTGTGAGGGTGGCGGATGGGCACACCTCACTGCCTGATTGAGGGAATGGGGGGGCCCATTGAGAGCTACGTCCTGCCCTTGCTGCCGAGTCCACCTCTCCCATGGCCCCCACACCGTGACCTCCATCCCACCATCGTTCACTGGCAGGCCTAGGTTCCTGCGATGAACCAAGGCTGGGTGGGACTTCAGCCCAAGGGAAGGTTCGCCATGGCCTGTCAAGTGCCTGAGTGGGAGAAGAGGTGGCAGGGTTCTCCGCTGAAGGCTGAAACCCCTGTCGCCTCCAAATGATTCTGCCCACAGAACTCAAAGACATTCCCTCTGTTCACTAAAAGCTCAAGTATGCCCTCTGTAGGTTTTCTAGTTCATTGCTCTTGCCATGTTTCTTTATGGCTGGATTTTAGCTCACTTGACCTGCTGAGAGTTGGGAGACCAGCAGAGAGAGGAGATCCTGGGAGTTGCGGCTCCTCCGCACGCTGTGTGTGTCTTGTCACCAACCAGCTCCCTGACTGGGATCAGAGGAGGTCAAAGACTTGGGGAAGAGGTTGGAAGCTGGATGGGGAGATCAGAGGCCTGCGGTGGGAATAGAAGGCTTGGGAGAAGAGGCCAGAATCCTGTGGGGAGAAGTCGAAGGCCTCGTTGGGAGAGAATTGGAAGCTTGTTGGGGTTTGGTTAGAGGCCTCAGGGGGAACTTATAGAACATGGTGTGGGACGAAATGTGCAGGAAACTTTTCATAGTTAAATTTGATAAGTTGTAGTTGATAACAGTGAGCCTCAAACCTGATTATAACATTAAAGTGCCAAACCTCCTCCTTCAACTGGGTAGGTTGCATCATGCCACCTCTGTTTAAATCAGAAAGGTAGATGGCTCGGAGGCGGGTTGGCGTAGAGATTCTGATTTTTAAGGGCAGGATTTTCCAGCCCAGATGCCGATAGGCATCGTCGTGGGGGGGGGATGGGAAAGTTGGAGAACTGTTAACAGTCAACGGCTCTCCAAATATTCCCATCCCACCTGCGATGATGCCCGCTGTTGTCGGGGCCGGAAAATCCCGGCCTAAGACTTTGCTTGCCCCCTTCTCTAACCCAACCTAAAACCACCCATTGTTTTTGGCTAAAACTGTCCCCTGTGACAGTGCATGTACCTGATCTATTTACCATAAGTAACCTCTCCCTCAATATGAATTTTAAAGTAAGCTTAAATTTGGTTCAAATCCACTGAACATTTTTCAATCATTAAAACCACAAAAGATGACAGGTACCACATTTACTTGTTCGTTATCTTCAGTTTTACTGTAGCCAACATTGTTTCTCTTTCCTTCAACTTTTCTCCAGTTCATTTCTCTTGCTTGTCATCCTTAAAGCAGGAATTCTGATAAGGTGCCGATTTCAGAGATAGCATCGAACTTCTATTAACTGTTCTCCTGACAGTGGGCTTATTGACCAGTATCCTGGGGTAGAATCCTTTGCCATTCTCCCCCCGCCCCTCCCTCGCCTGGCAGCGCTGAAGTCAAATATAGCACTGCCGTCTACATCCTCTCCCTGCCTGAACTCCCAACTGCTGCTCTGGCTCAGAACAATTCATTCCCATATGGATCAAAGCATTCAGGTCTGTATGGCTTAGTGTCACATCATGCAGTGAATTTATTTATCGAGTGACTGATGGGGGAAGGAGGGGTGGTGTGGGTCTCAGCTGAAAAATTTTGCATTTGGTAAAATGTGGCACAATCATAAGGTTAAAGAAATGAGATATCACCGAAAACCATCATCACTTCCAACCAAGCATTTCATTTCCCGAATAGATCGACTCATTGGACGTGTACATAATTATCATGTTATCATGTTGAAAGGCAGATGGATGCAACAGATGCAAGAGCAGAATATATAATACCTCCAAATACTTCTGGACCAGAGGTTGCTAAATATTATAGTTTACGGACCAGAGTTTTGCTCCTGGCTCGCTGCACCCGCCTTGGGAGGACGTGCCCTTTCAGAGCCTATTTTCACTCTGCACGCCGCAGGGATGGGGAAGGCGAGTGCAGGCCCACCTCTGGATGTTGACTGGAGGTGGCCACAAGAGCTGCCGAGTGCTGAGGCAGGCTGTTTAAAAGGCCTGCCTTGTTTCTCTGGAACTTCAGCCCAGTTGTTTCCTTACATCTTAGGCCTCATCTCTCACATTCCATCACCCACCACCCCCCACCCTCCCACCCACTCCCCATGCCAATACATAACAACACATGCCCCCCAACTACACCCATGGTGCCTTATTGCCCGCATTCTAACTCATGGCAATCCATGCCCCTCTGACATAACACCCTTTGCCCTTACATCCTCCATGACAACTCACCCAGTATCTGCCATGGGCAGACCTCAGAAGCCTCAGGAGATGAAATAAAATAAAGGTCTAAATAACTACCATATATATTAAAAACCCCATTTATGAAAGCCCATTCAAAACTTTTTGAAACCCCTCAAGTACTTAATCCCTTATAAAAGAAACAGACTTGTTTCATAACCCTACATCAAAGACAGCTAATTCTTTAATAAACTCTTTGAGCCGGCAATAAAACTGTGAACTTAAGAAGCCCTGCTGAGATAATTTTAGGTTGTGGAAAGCAGCCAAGCATTAATAATAACATAATGATAGCCCTTGGAGAAATGTCAACAAAGAGCTATTGTAACTGCTAGAACAGACTTTTTCTACTCTCACTGACACAGGCAGCCTATTTTTCCAATTTATAAATGGCTGGGGATTTAAATAAGTTCACAGCTTGACAGTTCTTTAGAGCTTATCCACCCTTCCCACGCATTTATGTCTACTCTAAATATCTGTAGCTCCCACCCTGTGGGTTAAGGCCCATGCTTCTGTTTGAGCTTAGCACTAAGTTCAAATGGCCCTTTTGAGTTTTGATTTCCTCAATTGCATGTCACACACCACCCCCTTTCCCCTACTGGTGAAAATGGGATCTTTCGGAAATGAGTTGGGACCTCCAAATTCCTGTCCACCCGCCAGCCATTTTAAAAGTCTGAGTTTTTACAACTCTATGAAAATCTAGCCCTACATGTAGAACATACATTTAAAAAATCTTAAAACAAACAAAAACCTAAGAAAAGATTTGTCTCCAGCATCACAGGATGATACTGGGAGAAGCAATCAGGTTGCCTGTCAGTTCTCGATGCTATAAGTAATCATGCTAGACAGTATCCATGTGTGGATGCCTGGATGGAAGGATGATTTCCTCCTGCCCCATTGTTATTTGCAAGCAAAGCAATGTACAAACAACATTAGAAAGAAACTTGGGAGGGTTTCATCTGACCAGAGTTTCTAGAGAAATATAAAATGTCATTTGGGGGATTTTTCTAGAAACACAAGCCAGAGGAATACTCTTAGGTTTATTTATGATATTGCAGCACGTGAGGCGGGAATCCTCCCCACAGCCGGGTGCAAAGTTGGGCTTGTTTTCCCTCCAACAGGTGGCACACAGGAGTAAGTTATCCACCATGCAAATTTTGGGTGGCCAGACGCTGCACTCTGCTGGGTGACCCCCGATAGTGCGATAGTGCAGAAGACCGGAACCCCGGTCCATTTTGACTGCTGAGCTACTTCAATACAAGGCTTGGCAAGTGGAAAATCTACAGCACAGGGAGACCCACAAGCTCTAGGCAGCCACTTTCAGGAGGAGGAAACGCGGTGCGCCATCATCCCAGCTTTTTTGTGGTGCCTGAGGAGCATTCCTGTTTCTTCTGGCCCCACAAAAATAAATGAAAATTTTCTTTTTGGAAGGAAGACTCTTTGACAGGACTAACAGCTTCAACTGGGCATATTGAGTCCTAAAATGAAAATAGTGGCTAATGGGCTAGTAGGCTGGAGCATGAGTTCGTAAAATGCATTCGGGACAGTTTCTTAGAACAATACATTCTGGACTGTACCAGGCAACAGACTTTTTTGGGCCTGGTAATGTATAATGAGACAGCATTAATTAAAGACCTCATAGTACCTCTAGGGAAGAGTGATCATAAAATGATAGAATTTCGCACTCAAGAGTGAGAAATGTTGGTCTATAACTAGTGTCTTAAACTTAAATAAACACAATTACAAGTGTATAAAGACAGAGTTGGCTAAAGAGGTCTGGGTAAATAGGTTAAAAGGGAACACAATAGAGAAGCAGTGGCCGACGTATAAGGAAATACTTCATACTTCTCAATAAAGATATCTTCCATTGAGAAAGAAAGACTCGGCCAGAATGATGCACCATTTGTGGCTAAGTGAGGAAGTGAAGCATGATATCAAATCGAAAGAAAAGCTGTACAGTGCTGCAAAGATTAGTGGTAAGTCAGAAGGTTGGGAAAATTTTAGGAACCAACAAAGGATGATTTGTAAAAAATAAAGAGGGAGACATTGGAGTTTGAGAGAAAACTAGCAAGAAATATAAAAACAGACAGCAAAAGCTTCTACAAGTATATAAAAAGGAGAAGAATAGTGAAAATGTGCATTGGTCCCCTTAGAGGATGAGGCTGGGGAATTAATAATGGGAAATGAGGAAATGGCAGAGATTTTGAACAAGTATTTTGTATCTTTCTTCACAGTAGAAGATGTAAAAAGCATTCCAAGAATAGTAGAAAATCAAGGGGCAAAAGTAAGGGAGGAACTTAAAACAATCATTATCACTAGAGAGAAAGTAATGGGAAAACTAACGGAACTTAAGGTTGTCAAGTTCCTTGCACCTGATGGCCTGTATCCTAGGGTCTTAAAAGAAGTGGCTGCAGAGATACTGGATGCATCGGTTGCAATCTTCCAAAACTCCTGCGATTCTGGAAAGGTCCCAGTGGATTGGAAAACTGCAAATGTTACACCACTATTCAAGACAAGAGGGAGGTAAAAAGCAGAAAAGAATTGAAAGTTAGAAGAATGAGATGTGATTTTACTGAAACACAGGCCAGAATTTTCCTGTTGGCGATTTGACCCAACCACCCTCTTTTGGACAGCCATACCCAACCTCTGGACAACTACCACCTGACCTCAATGCAACAGGTGATCCAACAAAGTTCCCTGTCCAACAAAGTTCCCCACAAAAGAAAAGCATCTCTTACTCACCAAATCCACCAGCAAGACTACCTTGCCTGCTGCATGCCACCTTCAACCATTCATGAATCTGAAGGCACGCATTTCTCATTAGCTGTCAACATACAATGATACAATATAATCTGGTCACCATGGGTTTTAATGAATATTCACAAGATGCTAATGGCATTAAAAACAGGTTCCACCACCTCTTGTCACTGGGAACTCTGATTTTCCTTTCATCTGATGCCCTAAAAATACTGTGGCTAGAAGAGCAGGCCAGAGGCTAGGAATCCTAGGGTAAGTAACTCACATCCTAATTCCCCAAAGCCTGTCCACCATCTACAAGGTACAAGTCAGGGGCGTGATGGAATACTCTCCATTTGCCTGGATGAGTGCAGCTCCAACAACACTTAAGTAGCTCAACACCATTCAGGACAAAGCAGCCCACTTGATTGGCACCAAATGCACAAACATTCACTCCCTCCACCACCGACTCACAGTAGCAGCACCGTGTACCAACTACAAGATGCACTGCAGGAAATCACCAGGGCTCCTTAGGCAGCACCTTCCAAATCCACGACCACTACCATCTAGAAGGATGAGGACAGCAGACACATGGGAACAGCAGCACCTGGAAGTTTCCCTCCAAGCCACTCACCATCCTGACTTGGAAATATATTGCCGTTCCTTCACTGTCGCTGGCATCAGCAAGCAGAAGGATAAAGAAGAGAAGATAATTTTGTGGAAAATCAGTTAGATCATCTCTTTGATGAGATAAAGCAGAAGAGGAAAGCACTGATTTTTTCTTTATCAAGGCAAAGGCTTGCAAATATTGTGGCAAAAGCTAAGTGGAAGGAAGTGGTAATGACTTAAGCAAAACGTCTCCAATCAAAAGGACAATCCTGCAGTGTCACAAAAAGTTTTAATGATGTGACAAAGGCAGCAAAGTTAAGTGCTATGTCAGCTCTGTGTCAAGACTAAAAGTGCCTGAAGTGTTCTGACATTTCCCTGTGGGAGGTCACAGTCAGCATGGAATTGACAGTTGCAGTTACTCTAACACCTAGACTCCCTTAAATCACCTTCCCTTACATGTATCTACGCATAACTTGTGAAACAGCTTCTTCCATGATAAAATTCTCACAAAACCTTTAAAACCCCTTTTGAAAACTTGAAAGATTAAAGCAAGGAAAAAAGAGGTTTGGAGACTGTTGCAGACAATTAAATCTCTTCTCATTTAAAAGTGATTATCTCATAATACTGGAGTACGTCAGGTAGCAAGCATATCTGCAGGTCCATAGAAACAGTCAGTCATAGGTCTATCTCAGGCCTCAACAGGACCACCTCCACCCAAAGAGGCTCCTTCTATAAGCTAGTATCTTAGGGTCTCAGGTGACAGATGAATTGTAAGAACAGGGCAAATGAGATATTGTAAAATCACAGAGTGCGGCACCATGACAATTCTCAGTTTATGGAATTTCTCCAAAATCCATCATATTGTATTGACTCCTTTTAATTTGTTTATAGTTTAATATTCTAATATACTGTGGAATAACAGCTTTGCTGTGGATTTAGGGCTCTAATCTTTCAGAGATTCAGACCTGTGAATCCGCCCATACTTAAGGCCACCACCTTGACTTTTCCATTTCACATGGGCTACCTGCTCCCATGGGAAGAATATCATTTATGTATTTAAGGCATTTCAAAGAGATGGTCTATTTTACCAAATTAATATTCTTTCCTCTCACTAACTAACCCCACAGAAACAGGATTGTGGTGGATAATTTTACAAATGTATCTCATCCTGATGGATGGACTACCCTGTGGTGCTCATGTTCTTAATATGTGCCCCTGGCAGCTGAAGCTCAGCACCGGGAGTGTGAATTCAGAGAAATTACTCCATAATATATAAAATGTGACAGTAGATCCGCAGGTGAGAACTGTACTTAAGAATTTTAGAAACTGCAGTAACTGTACTCTTTAAGGCAGTATTTTGCTGCAAGATCAGCTTGAAGCTGGATTATCATATTTAGATACAGAGTTTATGAAGGAATAGATTTTGTCTGATTTGTGGAAAAATGTTTTCAAAAAGTACCTAAGGTTTGATATTGTGTTTGTCTGAAAAGCCTTGATGTAACATTTGGCTCTCTAGTGACCTGTTTTTGCTTATAAAATGGTATACTCAGCATATGTGCAGGCTTCCAGTGTTGGCTGTGCCAGACACCTTTTTGGTGAGGGCCACGGAGTGTTTGCTGAAAGTACGCAGAGCAGACAGCTCATGACATCAGTCAGTGTGTAATGCTGATTTGACACCAGTGCTGTTCTTTTGGAGCTCAATACTGCAGCCAACACTCTCTCTTAACTTCACACAGCTGAACATGTGTTCAACAGTGCAAAGGGACCCCCCCACCCCCCCCCACCCACAAGCGATATTTAAAGGAATCATCCACTATTTACAGATTATTCATTTCTACTGACTGTTGTAAAAGTGTTTGATGTTTTCTGTGTTGTTTAAAGTTGCTGAAGGCTACAGGGTGCCGCCTATTGAAGGATTTTGTCCTGACTTTATCAATTCTGCACAAACTACTTGCTTCCAGACTTAAGGGCAGTGGTACGCATTCTCAATGGCCCACAGCATGACAAGGAGATTAAGCAAAGACCTCACAGAGCTGGACAGGTTGCTGGAACAGGTCAGAGGAGGAGGGCAAGAAGGTTTTTCAGCAGGAGGCCGTATCTACCCAGGATGTTCAGGGAGCGATTCTCCTACTGTACCTCGTGGAGGAACAACTTGTCAGATGTCACTGTTTCAATGAGGAGGTCCACACAAAATGTGCCACCTGCTGCACCCACAACAGCAGTCTCAGACCTCAGAGCAAGGTGTTTTTTTAAAATTCATTCACGGGATGTGGGCTTCGCTGGCTGGGCCAGCATTCATTGCCCATCACTAGTTGCCCTTGAGAAGGTGGTGGTGAGCTTCCTTCTTGAACCACTGCAGTCCAAGTGGTGTAGGTACACCACAGTGCTGTTAGGAAGGGAGATCCAGGATATTGACCCAGCGACAGTGAAGGAACAGTGATATATTTCCAAGTCAGGATGGTGACTAACTTGGAGTGGAACTTCCAGGTGTTGGTGTTCCCACCTATCTGCTGTCCTTGTCCTTCTAGGTGGTAGTGGTTGTGTGTTTGGGAGGTGCTGTCCAAGGAGCCTTGGTGAATCCCTGGAGTGCATCTTGTAGATGGTACACACTGCTGCCACTGTGCGTCGGCGGTGGAGGGAGTGAATGTTTGATGATGTGGTGCCAAACAAGCGCCTGCTTTGTCCTGGACGGTATCCAGCATCTTCAGTGTTTTAGGAGCTGCACTCATTCAGGCAAGTGGGCAGTATTCCATCACATTCCTGACTTGTGCCTTGTAGATGGTGGACAGGCTTTGGGGAGTCAGGAGGCGAGTTACTCGTCACAGGATTCCCAGCCTCTAACCTGCTCTTGTAGCCACAGTGTTTATATGGCTAGTCCAGTTCAGTTTTAGGTCAATGGTAACCCCCAGGATGTTGATAGTGCTGGATTCGGTGATGGTAATACCATTGAACATCAAGGGGCGAAGGTTGGGTTCTCTCTTGTTGGAGACGGTCATTGCCTGACACTTGCAAATGTTACCTGCCGCTTGTCAGCCCAAACCTGGATAATGTCCAAGTCTTGCTGCATTTGGACATGGGCTGCGTCAGTATCTGAGGAGTCGCAAATGGTGCTGAACATTGTGCAATCATCAGCGAACATCCCCACTTCTGACCTTATGATGGAAGGAAGGTTATTGGTGAAGCAGCTGAAGATGGTTGGACCTAGGGCACTACCTTGAGGGACTCCTGCAGTGATGTCCTGGAGCTGAGATGACACACCTCCAACGACCACAACCATCTTCCTTTGTGCTAGGTATGACACCAGTGGAGAGTTTTCCCCAATTCCCATTGACTCCAGTTTTGCTAGGGCTCCTTGATGCCACACTCTGTCAAATGCTGCCTTGATGTCAAGGGCAGTCACTCTCCCCTCACCTCTTGAGTTCAACTCTCTTTTCCATGTTTGAACCAAGGCTGTAATGAGTTCAGGAGCTGAGTGGCCCTGATGGAACCCAAACTGGGCATCAGTGAGCAGGTTATTGCTAAGCAAGTGCCACTTGATAGCACTGTTGATGACTCCTTCCATTACTTTACTGATGATGGAGAGTAGACTGATGGGGTGGTAATTGGCCGGGTTGGACTTGTCATGCTTTTTGTGTAAAGGACATACTTGGGCAATTTTCCACATAGCCGGGTAGATGGGTGTTGTAGCTTTATTGGAACAGCTTGGCTAGGGGAGCAGCAAGTTCTGGAGCACAATTCTTCAGTACTATTGCCGGCATGTTGTCAGGGTCCATAGCCTTTGCACTATCCAGTGCCTTCAGCCGTTTCTTGATATCACTTGGAGTGAATCGAATTGGCTGAAGACTGGCATCTGTGATGTTGGGGACCTCCGGGGGAGGCTGAGATGGATCATCCACTCGGTCCTTCTGGCTGAAGATTGTTGCAAATGCTTCAGCCTTATCTTTTGCACTGTTGTGCTGGGCTCCTCCATCATTGAGGATGGGGATATTTGTGGAGCCACCTCCTCCAGTGAGTTATTTAATTGTTCACCACCATTCATGACTGGATGAGTCAGGACTGCAGAGCTTAGATCTGATTCGTTGGTTGTGGGATCGCTTAGCTCTGTCAATCACTTGCTGCTTATGCTGTTTGGCATGCAAGTAGTCCTGTTTTATAGCTTCATCAGGTTGACACCTCATTTTTAGGTATGCCTAGTGCTGCTCCTGGCATGCCCTCCTGCACTCTTCATTGAACCAGGGTTGATCCCCTGGCTTGATGGTAATGGTAGAGTAGGGGATATGCCAGGCCATGAGGTTACAGATTGTGTTTGAGTACAATTCTGCTGCTGCTGATGGCCCACAGTGCCTCATGGATGCCCAGTCTTGAGTTGCTAGATCTGTTTGAAATCTATCCCATTTAGTATGGTGGTAGTGCCACACAACATGATGGAGGCGATCGTCAATGTGAAGTCAGGACTTTGTTTCTGCAATGTGCGGCAATCACTCCTACCGATACTGTCATGGACAGATGCATCTGCAGCAGGCAGGTTGGTGAGGATGAGGTCAAGTATGTTTTTCCTGCAACACCTGCCGCAGACCCTGTTTAGCAGCTATGTCATTTATGACTTGGTCAGCTCAGCCATTAGTGGTGCCACAGAGCCACTCTTGGTGATGGACATTGAAGTCCCCCACCCAGAGAACAGTCTGCATCCTTGGCACCCTCAGTGCTTCCACCAAATGGTGTTCAACATGGAGGAGCGCTGATTCATCAGCTGAGGGATGGCGATACATGGTATCAGCAGGAGGTTTCCTTGCCCATGTTTGACCTGTTGCCATGAGACTTCATGGGGTCCAGAGTCGATGTTGAGCACTCCCGGGGCAACTCCCTCCCAATTGTATACCACTGTGCTGCCACCTCTGCTGGGTCTGTCCTGCCGGTGGGACACGACATACCAAGGGATATTGATGGTGGTGTCATTATCTGTCAGGTATGATTCCTGAGGATGACTATGTCAGGCTGTTGCTTGACTAGCCTATGAGACAGTTTTCCCAATTTTGGCACTAGCCCCCGTAAGTTAGTAAGGAGAACTTTGCAGGGTCGAACAGGACTGCAATTGCTGTTGTCGTTTCTGGTGCCTAGGTCGATGCCAGGTGGTCCATCTGGTTTGCTCCTATTTTGTGTCTTTGTAGCAGTTTGTTGCAACTGAGTGGCTTGCTAGGCCATTTCAGAGTTAACCAAATTCCTTTGGGTCTGGAGTCACATGTAGGCCAGACCAGGTAAGGATGGCAGATTTCCTTCCCTATGGGGCGTCAGTGAACCAGATGGGTTTTTACAACAAGCGACAATGTTTTCATGGTCATCATTGGATTTTTAATTCCAGGTTTTTATTGAATTCAAATTCCACCATCCACCATTGCGGGATGCGAACCCAGTTCCCCAGAGTTTTACCCTGGGTCTCTGGAATACTCGTCCGGCAATAATACCACTATGCCATCACCTCCCCCCATGTTCAGTTTCTGGCTCTGTCTGACTTTGTGGCCCTTCAGTTTAGAGAAAAATTCTGTGGGTGTTGTTGCAGATTCGGCCACAGCTAGATCAGGTGAATGGTCACTGCATGATCTTTATGAAGGGCTAACTGCAGTTAACCGGAACAGATTGTGCTCTAAGTTGACAGTCAAGATACCGAGACCACAAATTCAGTGTACTGATCATCCTTACTCGCTACACTGTTTTGTTGCCTTGCCCAACAATCGGATTTATTAATATTCACAATTTAACAGTGACAAGACACAGCTAACATTACACTTTCATTATTGATTATAATTACTTTTCACTGAAATCATTTAGTGATAAATGATTCAATTCACCACCTTGATAAATAGGCTTCATGAAGAGTTAAAAAAATACTGTTATGCGGCCAGTAAAGTTCAGGCCAGAATTTATGAAGCAATGGAACATAGGAACAGGAGTGGACCACTCAGCTTCATGAGCTTATTCCTTCATTCAGGTAGATCATGAGAAAACTGTACCTCAGCTCCATTTCCCTGCCTTTGTTCAATATGACTTGGTATCCGTACCCAACAAGTATCCATCGAGCTCAGTCTTGAAAATTTAAGTTCACCCAACAACCACAGCCTTTAGAGGAAATAGTTCCATACATCTTTAACTGTTAGTGTGAAAAAATGTTGCTTAATTTTACACATATCAATTTTATGCACCTTGTCCTGACAATTTAACCTTTAAGACCTGGCATCATCCTGGTGAATCAATCTTTACTGCGTCCCCTCCAAAGAGAATATATCTTACCTGGGGTTTCTTTTTAGTTCATGGGGTGTGGGCATTGCTTGCAATGCCAGTGTTTATTCCCCATCCCTTGTTGCCTTGAGAAGTTGCTGGTGAGCTGCCTTCTCGAACTGCTGCAGTTTGTGTGGTGAAAGTCCTGTTAGGGAGGCAGTTCAAGTATTTTGACCCAGAGGCAGTGAATGAATGGCGATATACTTCCATGTCAGGATGGCATGTGGCTTGGAGGGGAACTTGCAGGTGGTGATGTTCCAATATGCTTGTTTCCCTTTTCCTTCTAGGTAGTAGAGTTTGAGGCTTGGAGAGTGCTGTCAAAGAAGCCATGGGGTGTTGCTGCAGTGCATTTTGTAGATGACACACAGTGCTGCAATGGTGTTGCATTGGTGGAGAGAGTGAATGAATGAGGTGGTGAATGGGGTGCTGATCGGACAGGCTGCTTTGCCCTGGATGGTTTTGAGCTTCAAGTGTGTTGGAGCTGCACTCATCCAGGCAGGCGGAGACTATTCCATCACACTCCTGTTCTGTGCCTTGTAGATGGTGGACAGGCTTTGGGAAATCAGGAGGTGAGTTACTCATCAAAGAATTCCCAGCCTGTGATCTGCTCTTGTAGCCATGTTATTTATGTGGCTGGTCCAGTTAAGTTTCTGATCAATGTTGACAGCCAGGATGTTGATGGTGAGGAATTCAATGATGCTAACTTGGCAGGGGTGTGGGAACCAAGAAAAAATATTAGGGAGAAATACCAGGGTGCACAAAATACTGGGAAGTACAGATAGCACTAATATAGAGAATAGGAAGTTAATAGGTAAAGTTGGGGTGTGGGAAAAAGTAAAAAAATCTAAATCAGGGTTATTATGCATGTATGTGAATGCATGGAGCATAGTAAATAAGATTGGGGAGTTACTGGCACAGGTTGCCATGTGGAAATATGATGCTGCAGTGATAACAGAGACCTGGCTCAAGGAAGGGCAGAACTGGGTGTTAAATATTCCAGGGAACAAGGTGCTCTGAAGAGATAGGGAAGAAAGGAAAGGAGGAGGGGTGGCAGTATTGGTTAAGGAGAGCATTGCAGTGCTGGAGAAACAGGATGTCCCAGAGGGTTCAAGGACAGAATCAATTTAGCTAGAGCTAAGGAACAAAAAGGGTGCAATTAAATTGCTCAGTGTAGTCTATAGACCACCAACTAGTGAGAAGGACATAGAAGAACAAATCTGCAGGGAAATTACAGAGAGATACAGGCAATATAGATTAGTTATAATGGGGGGCTTTAATAACCTGAATGTAGACTGGGACAGTGGTAGTATAAATGGTGGCAAGGGGCACATGTTCCTAGATTGTGAATTACCTGGAAAAACTCAGCAGGTCTGGCAGCATCGGCGGAGAAGAAATCAGTTAACGTTTCGAGCCTTCATGGCCCTTCGGCAGAACTGAAGCATAGTTAGAAGAAGGGAGAAATATAAATTTGTTTAAGGTGGGTGGGGGGGTGGGGGGGTGGGGGGGGTGGGGGGAGAGAGAGACATTGAGGGTGGGTGATTGTGGAGATGAGCAGATAATCAAAAGATGTCACAGACAAAAGGGTCAAAGAGGTGTTGAAGGTGGTGATATTTGTCTGAGAAAAGTGCTAATTAAGAATGGAAGACAGGATACTCAAAGTACAGCTCTAGTGGGGGTGGGGTGGAAAGACTAACAAGCTTTTTAGTTTTAGATTTAAAAATAATGGAAATAGGTGGGGAAAGAAGAATCTATATAAATTATTGAAAAAAAAGCAGGGGCGGGGATAGAAACGGGGTGGGGATGGGGGGAGGGGGAGTTTAAGATCTAAAGTTGTTGAATTCAATATTCAGCCCGGAAGGCTGTAAAGTGCCTAGTCGGAAGATGAGGTGCTGTTCCTCCAGTTTGCGTTGGGCTTCACTGTTCCAGTGAAGCCCAACGCAAACTGGAGGAACAGCACCTCATCTTCCGACTAGGCACTTTACAGCCTTCCGGGCTGAATATTGAATTCAACAACTTTAGATCTTAAACTCCCCCTCCCCCCATCCCCACCCCGTTCCTTCCGCCCCCCCCCCCCGCTTTTTTTTCAATAATTTATATAGATTCTTCTTTCCCCACCTATTTCCATTATTTTTAAATCTAAAACTAAAACCTTGTTAGTCTTTCCACCCCACCCCCACTAGAGCTGTACTTTGAATATCCTGTCTTCCATTCTTAATTAGCACTTTTCTCAGACAAATATCACCACCTTCAACACCTCTTTGACCCTTTTGTCTGTGACATCTTTTGATTATCTGCTCATCTCCACAATCACCACACCCTCTATGCCTCTCTCTCTCTCTCTCCCCAAACCCACCCCCCCCCCCCCACCCACCTTAAACCAATTTATATTTCTCCCTTCTTCTAACTATGCTTCAGTTCTGCCGAAGGGCCATGAAGGCTCGAAACGTTAACTGATTTCTTCTCCGCCGATGCTGCCAGACCTGCTGAGTTTTTCCAGGTAATTCTGTTTTTGTTTTGGATTTCCAGCATCCGCAGTAGCTTTTAGCTTTTTGTTTTTATGTTCCTAGATTGTGTTCAGGAAAATTTTCTACAACATTATGTGTCCAATCCAACAAGAAAAGATGCACTGATGGACCTGGTGCTTGGAAATGGGGTGGGCCAAGTTGATCAAGTGTCATTGGGGATACATTTAGGAGACAGTGATCACTGAATTGTATGTTTTAGGATGATGATGGAAAGGATGATAGGCAATCCAGAGTAAGAATAACCAACTGGACAAGTGCCGATTTCAATGGGGCAAGGACAGAGCTGGGCCAGATAGACTGAAATGAAAGATTAGCAGGAAAAACTAGCTGAAATATGGGCTACCTTCAAAAGAGAATTAGTTCGGGCACAGTCAAGGTATATTCCATCGAAAGGGAAAGGTAGGGCAAACAAATCCAGAGCTCCCCATATTGAAAAGGAGATTGAAATTAAGATAAAGAAAAAAAAGTGCGCTTATGACAGGTTTCAGGTAGAAAATGCAATTGAGAACCAAGAGGAATACAGAAGGTTCAGAGGGGAGGTGAAAAAGCATATTAGAGAAGAAAGAGAGATTATGAGAAAAGACTGGCAGCCAATATAAAAGGGAATCCCAAAGTCTTCTATAGGTATATAAATAGTAAAAAAGTGGTAAAATGAGGAGTAGGGCCGATTAGGGTCCTAAAGGGAAATTTACACATGGATGAAGGGGCCATGTCTGAGGTATTAAATGAATACTTTGCATCTGTCTTTACCAAGGGGGTAGATGCCACCCAGGCCATGATGACAGATGAGGAAACTCTGTCACTAGAAGGGTTCAAAATTGATAAGGAGGAAGTGTTGAATAGACCTACGGTACTTAAAGTTGACAAGGCACTGGGACCGGGTGAGATGCATCCAAGGATATTGAAGGAACTGAGAGTAGAAATTGCAGGGGCACTGGCCATAATCTTTCAGTCTTCCCTAGACTCAGGGGTGGTGCCAGAGGACTGGAGAATTGCAAACATTACGCCCTTGTTCAAAAAAAGGGTTGTAAAGATAAGCCCGGCAATTACAGACCAGTTAGTTTAACATCAGTGGTGGCAAGATTCTAGAAACAATTATTCGGGATAGAATTAGTAGTCACATAGAAAAATATGGGTTGATAAGGAAGAGTCAGCATTGATGTCTAAAGGGGAAATCGTGTTTAACTAACTTGCTGGAGTATTTTGAAGAGGTAGCAGAAAAGGTTGATGAGGGTAATTCTGCTGATGTAGTGTACATGGACTTTCAAAAAGCATTTGACACAGTGCTACACAACTGACTTGTGAGAAAAGTTATTGCTCATGGAATAAAAGGGACAGTAGCAACGCGGATACAAAATTGGCTGAAAAACAGGAAGCAGAGAGTAATGGTCAATTGATGTTTTTCGGGCTGGAGGAAGGTTTGTAGTGGAGTTCCCCAGGGGTCAGTATTGGGACCCTTGATTTTCCTGATATATATTAATGATCTAGATCTTGGTGTGCAGGTTACAATTTCAAAGTTTGCAGATGATACCAAACTTGGGAGTGTTGTGAACTGTGAGGAGGATGGTGTTGAACTTCAAGAGGGCATAGACAAGTTGGTGGAGTGGGCAGATAGGTGGCAGATGAAGTTCAATGCAGAGAAGTGTGAAGTGGTGCATTTTGGTAGGAAGAACATGGACAGACAATATCAAATATGGGGTGAAATTTTGAAGGGAGTGCAGGAGCAGAAAGACTTGGGTGCATATGTGCATAGATCATTGAAGGTGGTCGGACAGGTGGAGAGAGCAATTAATAAAGCATATAGTATCCTGGGCTTTATTAATAGGGGCATAGAGTACAAGAGCAGGGAGGTTATGCTGAATTTATATAAGATACTCGTTAGGCCTCAGCTGGAATATTGTGTACAGTTCTGGGCACCATAGGAAGGATGTGACACATTGGAGTGCAGAAGAGGTTTACAAGAATGGTTCCAGGGATGAGAAACTTCAGCTATGAAGATAGATTGCGGCGTTTGGGACTGTTCTCCCTGGAGAGAAGAAGGCTAACAGGAGATTTGTTAGAGATGTTCAAAATCATGAGGCGGCTGGACAGACTAGATAGCGAGAAGCTGTTCCCAGCCTTAAAGGATCAAGAACAAGAGGGTACAGATTTAGAGTGGTTTACAAAAGCAGCTAGTGTGACGTTAGAAAAAACTTTTTCACACAACGAGTGGTTCGGTTCTGGAATGCACTGCGTGGAAATGTGGTGGAGGCAGGTTCAATTGAGGCATTCAAGAGGACATTAGACGATTATTTGAATAGAAACAATGTGCAAGGGTACGGGGAAAAGGCAGGGCAATGGGACTAAGTCATAATGCTCATTTGGAGAGCCAGTGTAGACATGATGGCCTGAATGGCCTCCTTCTGTGCTGTTAAGATTCTGTGATTCTGTTATTCTAATGCCCTTGACTATCAAGGGAGATGGTTAGACTCTCTCTTGGGAGATGGCCATTGTCAGGTGCATGTGTGGCTCCAATGTTACTTGCTATTTTACAACCCAACCCTGAATGTTGTCTGGGTCTTGCTGCATGTGGGCATGAACTGCTTCTTTATTTGAGAAGTTGCGAATGGTGCCCAATGCTGAACACAGGAACTAGGAAAAATATGAAGATTATTTAACAATTGAGGAATTTCAAACACCACAACGGAGAAGATCCAAGAAGCAAGCATGATGATAATCTTTACCTTTCATTGCGTTCTACTGGATTATGCTATAATAAATCCATGGGACGTTATTGGCTTGGACTTGAGGAATACTATAATCGTTCAGTTCAAATCTAATGTTAATTCATTTAGCAGGATCAACAGATTGGAAACTTTTCCAGTTGTTCAATTTAGTATGCTCATGGGATTTGAAGTGCAAAGCTGCTGAACAATATCATCATAGCCTTGTGCTCATGACCAAAATCTCAACAATTATTCTTGGTTGGAAAAAAATGACTATTACCATTTCCATATAGTCAATTGCAGGCCATCCTCATGAATAAGCTTTACCTTGACTGGTTTATTCGTAAAATAAATGATGGAACTTACATAACAATAATCATTGTACTAACTGTTTTTTAAAATTATATGAGCAGGATGGAATTGATTTTAATGCTTGACAAATTGTGCATGACAAGAAATTGCACATTTTCTCATGCTTATTAAGCTTTGGCAAACTGCTCTAATCTTCCAGTCTTAATATTATACGTAGTCTGACATTGCAAGAGTTGCCAGTGGAACTCACACGTCAGCTTAAAATTCATAGAAATAACAGCTCAGAAGGGGTTGTTTGGCCAGTCACACCAGTGCTAGAGCTATCAGCTAGGGCTTTTTACTTCTTCACTTGCCAGCATCTGAGTTTCTCCCCAGTCATTTAAACGGACAGGAAAACCGCAGGCAGTCAATCCAGGAAGTGGAAAATCGCAGCCATCTCCTCGAAACCCATTCCCTTGCATTTTCTCTGTATACCTTTACACTGTTCACTTTTACATTTGTAGGTGACAGTAGAACATCTGCATCAATAGTCACTTCTAATAAAGCATTTCATGTTTTAATAATCCTTTGTTTACAAAATACGGTTTCTTGCTCTCTCCTTTGTTTTCAGAGCCACAAAAGTTTATAGTAAAGAAGGTGGCTATTCTGCATATTGTATCTCTTTTTTTTACCAGCAATCAAAAAGTAATTCTGCTGCCCTGCCTTCTCCCCATAGCATGTATCTTTTACTAACTCAAATCTTTATCTCCTCAAAAATTCTAATGCTCTTTGCCTCAACTATTCCCTGTGGTCCAAGAAGCCATGATGCAAAAAATATTCTCCTAAAATTTCTCCTCACTCTCTGACAACACTGCTTTAACACTAGCATCTACCAGACAATGAAGAAGATTGCCCAGGTATGTCCGGTCCACAAAAAGCAGGACAAATCCAACATGGCCAATTACCACCCCATTATTCTACTTCCAATCATCAGCAACGCAATGGAAAGTGTTGTCAATAGTGCTATCAAGTGGCACTTACTCAGCAATAACCTGCTCACTGACGCTCAGTTTGAGGTCCGTCAGGGTTACTCAGACCCTGACCTCATTACAGCCTTTTTCCAAACATGGACAGAGCTGAATGCCAGAGCTGAGGTGAGAGTGACTGCCCTTCATATCAAGGCACCATTTGATCGAGTGTGCCGTCAAGGAGCCCTAGCAAAACTGGAGTCAATGAGAATCAGGGGGAAAACTCTCCACTAGTTGTAGTCATACCTAGCACAAAGGTAGATGGTTGTGGTTGTAGGAGATGGTTGTGGTTGTAGGAGATCAGTCATCTCAGTCCCAGGGCATCACTGCAGGAGTTCCTCAGTGGAATGTACTCGGCCCAACCATCTTCAGTTGCTTCATCAATGATCCTCCGTCATAAGGTCAGAAGTGGGGATGTTTGCTGATGATTGCACAGTGTTCAGCACCATTTGCAACTCCTCAGATACTGAAACAGTCCATGTCCAAGTGCAGCAGGACCTGGACAATATCCAGGCTTGGGCTGACAAGTGGCAAGTACCATTCACACCACACAAGTGTCAGGCAATGACCATCTCCAAAAAAAGAGAATTTAACCATTCAGTGGCATTACTATCGCTGAATCCTCCACTATCGACATCCTGGGGGTTACCATTGACCAGAAACTGAACTGGCCTAGCCATATAAATGCTATGGCTACAAGAACAGATCAGAGGCTAGGAATCCTGTGCCGGGTAACTCACTTCCTGACTCCCCAAAACCTGTCCACCATCTACAAGGCACAGGTCAGGGGTGTGATGGAATATTCTACACTTGCATGTATGAGTGTGGCTTCAACAACACTCAAGAAACTGTGCGCCATCCACAACAAAGCAGCCTGCTTGATTGGCACCCCATTGACAAACATTCACCCCCCTCCACCACTGATGCACAGTGGCAGCAGTTTACAGGGCCTGGGTAAGGGGGTGGTGGGTGGGGAGGGTGCTGATGGTCCCAAGCGTCAGGACACAGAATCTGCAGGGGCTTGATTTTCTCGTCCAGACTAAGCAGCCGGAGCTGCAGACCTGATAGACCAGTTAGAAAAGAATAGATCAGTCAGGCTGAGAATTCCAACCTTTTAAAATCTCGTCAGTGTCAGGTCTGTTTCACTAGTTGCTGCGCTGCTGCTTCTGACCTTTGCGCAGCTTTATGGGTCCGATTTTTTTTGAAAAACCCACCAGAAAAACTCAGAACCGCCCAAAGGTCAGCAGCAGCAGCACAGCAACTGAGAGTGCTCTTGCTGGAAAAATGGAAAGTCAAATTCCCATAACTTTCAAATCAATTGGTTGCTGTGCATGGGTGGGCTGCCGTGGGGGGCATGGGTAAGAGAGGTTGGTGGGGCGGTGGGTAGAGAGGTTGGTGGGGGGATAGAGAGGTTGGTGGGGGGGTAGAGGGGTTGTGGTGGGGTTAGAGAGGTTAGTGGGGGGTAGAAAGGTTGGTGGGGGGTTGTAGAGAGGTTGATGGGGGGTTAGAGAGGTTGGTGGGGGGGGTAGAGAGGTTGGTTCGGGAGGTTGGTTGGAGAGGTTGTTGGGAGACGTTGGTGGGAGAGATTGGTAGAGAGATTTGGGGAGAGGTTGGGGGGTGGGGAGGAGGTTAGAGGTGGTGTGAGGGGGGTTGAGGGGAGATTGGTGGGGGAAATTGGGGTTTGAGGGGAGGTTGAGGGAGATTATAATGGGAGAATGGGAGGCTTGGGGTGAGGTTGGAGGGGATTGGAGGAAGATTGGGCAAGGTTGAAGGGGGAGTTGGAGGGGGCATTTGTGGGACAGTTGGAATGGGGGCCGGTCGGGTGGGATTGGGGGGAGGTTGGAGGGGGAGATTGGGGGGAGGTTGGAGGGGGAGATTGGGGGGAAGGTTGGAGGGGGAGATTGGGGGGAAGGTTGGAGGGGGTTTGGGGGGAGGTGGAGTTAGTTACAGAGTTGAATTGCTTTTGTAAATGTAGTGATTTCTTTGTAGTCACTTTCCTAACATTAGTTGATTGCTCTGTGATTAATTATCCTTAGATAATCAGTAATGGGCCTCCAATTTCACCATTGCTATTGTCTTTATATACTCACCCCATTAAAACCATTCCCTATGTTATTGTGTTGGCTGCAAATCGTGCTTTGGAATGTCCCGAGGTTGTGAAGGGTGCTACATGAATGCACGTCCTTTCTTTCATTTTAATAATTTAAAAAATCTTCTATTAAATCTCAACTTAATGGGATTAGTCACAGGAGCTCAGGCCTCTCCTATCCTTGGTAGCATTCTAATGAATCTGTGTTCTACACTTTCTTTGGATTATAATGTTTGGTCTATAATGAGATGTCAAAAACTGTAATGACCTGAACTGTTGATTTTTTTACAAACTGATCATTACCTCTTTGCTCTTGTACTCTATGCCACTATTTATAAACTGAAATACCTTTTATTAATAAACTTGAGTTAATGTACTTTAATTACTGATTTACCAACTAGGAGTCAATGCCTCTTTATTGCTGCTTTACCAACTAGTAGTCACAATTATGCTCCATCTCCTTGTCAAAAGCTTTTATGATTTTGAAAATGTTAATCAGGTCTCCTCTTAACCTTAGAGATAAAAACAAAAAACTACTGCGGATGCTGGAAATCCAAAACAAAAACAGAATTAACTGGAAAAACTCAGCAGGTCTGGCAGCATCGGCGGAGAAGAAAAGAGTCGACGTTTCGAGTCCTCATGACCCTTCAACAGAACTGAGTATAGTTAGGAGAGGGGTGAAATATAAGCTGGTTTAAGGTGGGGGGCAGGGGTGGGGGGTGCGGTGTGGAGAGAAGTTGAGGGTGGGGTGGTTGTAGGGACAAGCAAGCAGTGATAGGAGCAGATAATCACCTTCAACACCTCTTTGATCCTTTTGTCTGTGACATCTTTTGATTATCTGCTCCTATCACTGCTTGCTTGTCCCTACAGCCACCCGACCCTCAACTTCTCTCTCCCCACACCCCCCCCGCCACCCGCTCCCCCCCCCCACCCCTGCCCCCCCACCTTAAACCAGCTTATATTTCACCTCTCTCCTAACTATACTCAGTTCTGTTGAAGGGTCATGAGGACTCGAAACGTCGACTCTTTTCTTCTCCGCCGATGCTGCCAGACCTGCTGAGTTTTTCCAGGTAATTCTGTTTTTGTTCTCCTCTTAACCTTCTCTGTTTCAATAAAAAGTCCACATTTTTGGAGTACTTCTTCATAAGTTTAACCTCTTATTTGAGTGTAATTTTGGAGAACGTTCACTGTACAGTTTGTTGGGTCTAATTCTCTTTCTATAAGGTAGTGTCCAGAGCATACAATTACATAGCATTTACATAGAAATTGCAGCATTGAAACAACTTGTTCATCTTAAACTGTTGAGGCTGGATTTTGAGCTCCCCCGGGCGTGAAGGAGCTGGTTGGGGGGGTGGGGGGGTGGTGTTGGTGGGGAGGGGAGGCTCATTAAATCTAGTGGGTGGCCTGCCATTGCCTACCTCCTGCAATTATACCAACCACACTGGTAGTGTTGGTTGGTAATTAATTCCCACTCAAGGGCCTCCTCCCACCACTGCTGGGATTTAACCAGCGGCTGGAGAGGTCCATGCAAAGTGGCCAACCATGCAGTTTTCCCTGCACTGGCTGGTGGTGGGCAGGGGGCATCCCTTTTTAATGTGCCCCTATGCCCATCAGCAGGTCCCTCAGGTTTTACCCCGAGGCTGCCCTCTCCCCACTGAACTCTCAAACCCAGCCCGCCACCCATCTCGCCCAGGCCTTCCAACTTAGCAACTGGCAAGATCCCCAAATATTTACCCAAATCCTGTTCCAACACGTCTGTCCCAAAGTGGCCAGCAGCTCTCCGAGTGGGGCTTCTTGTTCCTGAGGAGTAGAATCCCACTTCCATCCTAATAACAGCCAATTGGCCATTAAATGGCTGCGGGATGGCCGTTGTTCCCCTTGGAAGTCTTTTTACCCAGGTGGGACAGGGGGCGGGGGGCGGTGCCTTGTTTCATTCAGTCCAATTGTGTTGTTTCACATGAGCAATAGCCCTTGTCACAAGAATCCACCCCATTCCTTTATCTATGTATTCCCTTTTCCTTCTAGAACTGCATAATATTCTCCAACTGTGGCCTTTAACAACATTTTGCAAAATGCATTTGCATTTCCCTGATATTTTTAATCAATGTTGCACATTTAAAATCCAGAATCCCATTCACCTTATGTTTCCTTCTTCCACCTTTATCTCTTTATTCACATCCCTAGATCGCTCATTTGCTCTGGTTTGTCTTCCTTCATGAGACAGTAATAGCCTCAAAATGTAACAGGGCCTTACTGCCCTGTTAACATCAGTGATGCAGCAGGCTCCACTTTTAAAGTGGCTACCACCTGGTGTCCAAAGCTCAGCTAATGAGGTACATATTAAAATGTAATGAAATATAACACCAAGTACCAATGAAATATTGACCATATTGTTTTAGTGATTTTGGGTGAGGGATAAATATTGACCAGGGCACCAGACAAATTCCCCTGCTCTCCTTCAAATAGTGCCATCCACCTGAAAGGGCAGATGAGGCCTCAGTTTAATATCTCATTTGAAAGATGGCACCTAAAACAGTGTCACATTCAGTATTGCACTGAAGCATCAACCTGGATTATGTTCCTGAGCCTGCAGTAGGGCTTGAACCCATGATTTCTGACTCAAAGGTGACAGTACTACCACTGAGCCAAGGTTGAAAAATCTAACTGGATATCTCCTACATCTACCTCTATCATGGTTTACTAAGTCCCCTAATTTTGTATCAGTAAATTTCATTCTAAGTGTCCTTGCACTCATTTCCAAATCATTTATATCAACAATCGCTTGGTGGAATAAAACTTGATTATTACTGAAAAGAGAGACATGTTGCTGAAGCTTTTCAGCTTGCACTCATCAGGACAAATGCAAGAATGCCAAATTTCAAATGTTCACAACAATTTATACTACAGGAGAAAAGGGTGCTGATTGGTTGGCAAGTCAATTCTGATTGGCTGAGGAAGTTTTGGCAACATGTCTCTCTTTTCAGCAATATTCATTGATGGAAAACAAAAGGCCCTAAAAAACATCCCTGAAACACATCATGACACATAGCTATGAATCGGAAAAACATCCACTCACCCATACTTTCTGCTTTGTATCTGTGGTAATCTGATGTGTAAGAAGAATGTTATAATGGAAGATCACATGATCTTAGTATCCAATAGCAGAGTAGCTCAGGCTACCTTAGTAGTCAGTAGGAGTAGTCTGGAGTTAGAGTCTGTAATGTAGAGACAGGGTTTAAGTTGTAAACATACAAATGTAACTGCTGAGTTCCTTTGTAAATAAATAGAATGTGTTCTTCATAAGAACCATCTACTGATCTGCTATGTCTATGGCACTAACTCAGTCATCCCAAAACAAGCATGCAACCTGGATCCATTAGTCCAGCTAAACTAGTGACCAGGATCCAACAAACTGGTGACAAGGAAAAAGCAAGAAAAAGCAAGGAAAGGATGAGAAAAAGCAAGAAAAGGTGAGGAAGGAAATCAAGTGAATAGAAATCGGGCTGCACCTCACACAGTAATTGCAAGTAGAATTTCCGTCCTAATAATCGAAGCAGTCCCCTTGAAGCATGCCACAGTTTGGAAGAGTTGATGCTTTCAACCCAATGGTGGACGATTGGTTTCATTATGTTGAATGCCATGTGTTCTTTTTCCAAGCTAATGACATTGCAGGGGAGGAGAAGAGGCGAGCAATCCTCTTATCCATGTATGGGAGTAAGACCTATGGATTGATTCAAAATTTGATGGTAGCCAGTGCCCCAGATTCAAAAAGTTTTGATGAATTAGTGAACCTTGTGAAGAATCATTAACAGCCCAAGCCCTTGGTAACGATGCAATGATTCAAATTTAATTCAAGAAATAGAGCCCCAGGGGAGACAGTTGCTTGTTACGTGGCAAGTCTGAAACTGATAACAGAATATTGCGCATTTAGTACATCTATAAATGATATGCTTAAAGATCATTGGTGTGTGGCATAAATGAAGATACGATTCAGAAGAGATTACTGTCTGGAACAAATTTGGGTTTTCAGAAGGCTCTAGAAAGAGCACTGGCCATGGAAAGCACAGTGAGGGACTCAAAAGCCATACAAGGAGAGCAAAATGGCGTGATCCTCCATGTTGAGTGGGGAGCCCCAGACAAAAAGGGCATGAAAATGCACAGCTCTGATGAGAAGTGGGAAGCAGCCACCACTTGCAGACAAATAAAAAGAAATGGTGTAGCAGCAAGAACATGGAATAACGGTAACAGAGGTGGAAGCAGACAACCTTGTGATGAATGGAAGTTTAAAAAAACCAAATGTTTTTACTATCATCGAAACTGACACCTTATGAGGCATTGCAAAGATAGAATCAGGCAGATTTTCAATCAAAGGAAAAAACCCTGTGAGATCCATAACGGAGAAAAGCCTGAAGCAACAGATTCAGATATTTATTCATTGTATAATTTAAAAGTAGGAAGAACAGAACCCATCTATGTAACAGTGAGGGCAAATTATAGACCTATCACAATGGACACATAAGCTTCCACTATGGTAATATGTGAGCATACCTTCAAATACCTGAATTATGGGGAGTGCAAATTAAATTTGGAAGAAACAGATGCCATACTGAAAACTTACATGGGAGAAGACATCAAAATCAAAGGCATATGTAGGGTTACTGTACAGTACGGAAGTCAATTAGTAAAATTACCCTTGGTGGTGGTAGCAGGAGAGGGGCCAAGCATTTTTGGATGAAACAGGTTGAAAGAAATTAAATTGGATTGGACTGAGATCTTCCAGCTGAGTACCAGTGGGCTACATGAGCTACTACAAAAATATGCCTCTGTTTTCCAAGATGAACTCGGGAAGATCCAGGGACTACAAGCAAAAATTCATGTGGATCCAAATGCTACTCCCTGATTATGAAGGCAAGACCGGTACCTTATGGTTGACGCCGAATTGGATAGATTAGAGAAACTGGGAGTTATACAATCTGTGCCGTTCTCAGAATGGGCAGCATCAATAGTCCCCGTACTTAAACCCGACCAAAGCATTCGAATTTGTGAGACTACAAATGGACAGTTAATAAAGTGGCTAAGTTGGGCATACACCCTATACCAAAAAATGAAGACCTGTATGCTAAGCTGGGAGGTGGAACCGTCTAAATGAAGCTTGATATGAGCCATGCTTATCAACAATTGGAGTTAGAGAAGGCCTCCCAGAAGTTTGTCACAATTAATACACACAAAGCATTGTACCAATGTACCTGTTTGTCTTTTGGTGTATCCTCTGCATGCACCATATTCCAAAGGACAATAGAAAATTTACTGCAGGGATTGCCTCACGTTGTAGTTTACTTAGATGATGTTCCCGTGACAGGACTTACTGAAAAGGAACATTTGGTAAACTTGGAAGAAGTTTTGAAACATTTTTCACAGGTGGGAGTGCGTTTAAAAAAAGAAAAGTGCACATTCCAAGTGAAAGAGATAACTTATTTAGGTTTAGGTCACAAGGTAGATTCACAGGGCCTCCACCTAGTTGAGGAAAAAGTGAGAGCCATTAGAGAGGCACCAGCACCAAAGAACGCCTCAGAGCTCAAATCATTCTTGGGGACGATCAATTACTATGGACACTTCTTGCCTAATTTGTTGACAGAACTGGCATCCTGTATTACCTACTCAAGGAAAACCGACATTGGTCTTGGCAAACACCACAGAAAGAAGCTTTCACAAAGGTGAGACAACTGTTGCGTTCATCCACTCTATTAGTATACTTTAACCAAAGAAAAGAGTTAGCTTTGACATGTGACACATCACCCTATGGAGTGGGAGCAGTGCTCTCCTATTGAATGGATGATGGATCAGGACGACTTATTGGATATGTATCAAGAATGCTAAACATAGTGGAAAAAGGACACTCACAGATAGAAAAAGAAGGCTTGTCAATCATCTTTGGTGTCAAGAAATTTCACCAGTATGCATACGGTTGTCATTTTACTATCGTTTTGGACCACAAGCCTTTGATAGGATTGTTCAGTGAGGACAAGGCTATACCACCCATAGCCTCAGCAAGAATACAGAGATGGGCATTGATTCTGGCAGCGTATGAGTATACTTTCATCCACAGGCCTGGAAATCAGGTTGCAAACACTGATGCACTTAGCTGTTTGCCTTTGAAAGAAAACAATGAGGATGTTCCAGTTCCTTAAGAACTTGTTTTATTATTGATCATCTTAGATTCATCACCATATGTGCTAGACAGATTAGAGATTGGACAAGTCGAGACCAAGTCTTATCCAAAGTACGAGAACAAGTTCTTCACAGTTGGTCACAAGAACAGGAGTTTGACAAAATGAAACCGTATTTTCACAGAAGACATCAGATAACCAGCCAGGATGGTATCTTATTGTGGGGAGCCTGAGTGATAGTTCCTCCAAAAGGACGAAAGCCATTGTTAACTGAACTACACAGTGCCCATCCAGGAATTTCCCGAATGAAGACCTTAGCAAGCAACTACCTATGGTGGCCTGGAATGGATGGAGAAGTAGAGAGCTTAATGAGAAGTTGTACGTGGTGTCAGCAAGTGCAAAAGTTACCTCCAACAGCTCCGTTACGCCCTTGGGAGTGGCCAGGAAGTCTGCGGGTGTGATTGCATATTTACTGTGTGGGATCTTTTATGGGAACAATGTTCCTACTTATTGTTGATACTCACTCAAAATGGATGGACATATATGAGGTCACCAGCATCTTCTGCTACAATTGACAAGCTACGTTAAAGTTCCGCCATCAACGGACTACCAGAAGTAGTAGTATCAGATAACAGATTAGCATTTACGAGCGCTGAGTTTCAATGGTTTATCAGCCTCAACGGTATCACTCATGTTAAAACATCACCGTGCCACTCTTCATCAAATAGACTGGCTGAGAGCACGGTTCAAACACCCGAAACTGGCATGAAGAAAATCACTGGAGACTCCATAGTGACCAAGCTAGCACATTTTGTTTTCCATTATAGGACCACCCCTCACATGACAACAGGTGTCACACCTGAGGAATTGTTAATGAAATGCCACCTCAAAATGAGATTGAGCTTAGTAATGCCAAATTTAGCAGGGAACGTGGAAAGGAGTCAGGGAAGTCAGAAAACTGGAAATGACTGGCATTATTGTGACAGAACGTTTACCGTCGGAGAGATGGTATATGTGAAAACCCTTGGAGAAGGACCCAAGTGGTTATCAGGTGAAATAAGAGCAGTGACTGGTCTTCTTTCTTACCACATGAAAGTGGAAGACCGAGTCATACGAAATACATAGATCATATAAGGAGGAGAGAAACAAAGTATCAGGTAATGATTCCTCAAGTGTTCACGACTGCGTCAATGTCTCCTGTTGAAAGAATTTAATTGAGTACAGGTGTGTTTGAAAGACCGGCTATACCTGCAAGAGTTGTGAGAACAGATATGCAGGTGCCCATTGAAGAACCTGATGTTCGGATAACACCAGAAAAGGAGGTTCCTGACAAAGCATCATAATCTGGAGAGCTGAGACAATCTACACGCATAAGGAAACACCCAGAAAGACTGAATTTGTAAATTACTTATCTGTATAAATAATTTGATATTTTGAGAAAAATTGTAATTGTAACTGTAAAATGTATTTTGGAGTAAAGGGAGAGGGATGTGGTAATCTGATGTGCAATATACCTTTAAGGAGAATGTTATAATGGAAGATCACATGATCTTAGTATCCAATAGCAGAGTAGCGTGGGCTACCTTAGTCGTCAGTAGTCAGTAGGAGTAGTCTAGAGTTAGAGTCTGTAATGTAGAGACAGGGTTTGACAGGGTAAGCACACAAGTGTAACTGCTGAGTTCCTTTGTAAATAAATAGAATGTGTTCTACCTAAGAACTGTCTGCTGATCTACTCTGTCTAAGGTACCAACTCATTCATCCTGAAACAAGTGCGCAATCCAGATTCATTAGTCCAACCAAACTAGTGACCAGGATCCAACAGTATCCCTCAGCCATCTCCTTATCTATATAGCTACATTTGTGGCTCCATCTTTGTAACAAGCCTCTTATTTGGTACCTCATCAAATGTCTTCTGAAAATCTATGTAAATAACATCTGCATCACCTTTATCTATGCACACTAAGATTCCCTCAAAAAGTTCAATTACTATAAGCGCTTACTACTGAAGGCAGAAAATCTAAATAATACTTAATAAAAAAACTATCACTGATGATTAACCATTTAAAAATATGTACCCTTGTAATGTCATTTTCTTGGTGTTAGACCATTAGTCAGAAGGAAATTGAACACTGTGAGGCAACCTTAACAAGCAATTTAAAACTTTAGCAGCACCAGCACTAAGTATGTTGCTGCTAACCTTATCATCCTTGCAGTTACTAGATTTAATAGAACACTTTGCTAAGCAGATTGTTAACACATAATGAACAGAAATAATACAGGCCTAGAAATGCCTAGGGCTGGAGAAGGTATCAACTCAATTTATGCCTCTACTTAAGCTGGATCCTGACTCCACTGGGATTCCATTTTATTTGGTTTGAACCTAGAAATTCCAATTTGAGAGGCAGTGAGTGAATCTCCCACCCTTACCCTGGTATCATTGGGCTTTTTCATGAGGATTGTTCAGCATTTCCCAGGAAATTTCTTGCTTACACCCTCGAAGAATCTCAGCAGAACTCTTACCAGTTGAGACCTGAAATGAGCTGTTTTAGGGCTAAACATTTGTTAGAGTAAGATAACCAATCCAAGAAGCAAGGAAGCTATGATAATCCTGTATGAAACACTGCTTCAGCTCCAACTTCAGTATTGTGTCCAGTTCTGAGGCCACACTTTAAGAAGGATGTGAAGGCTTTAGAGTGGGTCCAGAAAAGATTCATGAGAATGACTTGCGGGATGAGTAACTTCAGTTTTGTGGATAGATTGGAGAAGATGGAACTGTTCTCTTTGGAGAAGAGATTAAGAAGAGATTCAATAGAGGTGTTCAAAATCATGAGGGGTTTGGAGAGAATAGATAGGGAGAGACTGTTCCTGCTGGCAGAAGAATCGAGAACCGGAGGACACAGATTTAAAGTGATTGGCAAAAGAAGTAATGGCAACATGAAGAAAACCTTCTTTCTGGAGCTAGTAGCTAGGGTTTGGAATGCACTGCCTGAGAGTGTGATGGAGGCAGATTCAATTGAGACCTTCAAAATGGAATTGGATGATCATCTGAAAAGAAGAAATATGCACGGTTACTAGAAAAAGGCAGGGGAGTGGGTCTAGGTGAATTACTCTTGCGGAGAACCAGCACGGATATGCTGGGCTGAATGACCTCCTTCTGTGCTGTAATCATTTTATGATCCTAATTACCTTCTGTATCTCCAGTGTATCTCCAGTGGTGGCTGAAGAGTTTTGAAAAAAATCTCTTCGGCCCATTTGAATCTTGAATGGATTTTGTGGCACCTTGGATCAGCTTGGGCCAGGGCAACTGCTGCTGGTGCAACCTAACAAGCAATAATAGCCTACACGAACTAGACAAGTGACCATTCCCAGCATTTCTGATACAGTGGCCAATCTTGGACAGGACAGATGGGGGATTCTACTCTGCTAAACTTCAGCAGATGGAAATGAGATCCCATGAATTTCCAGGCCATCTGTAGAACTGTTTATACTTTGAATCAATATAATGTTTTCTTATTATTATTAACAGCAATTATAAAACTATAGCTGGTAATAATGAAATTGGAAGCTTTGACCATTGTATTCCCCACTCTATCTGATCTTTTGGTTTTGCAGTATAAAACCTTCAATTTTTTCATGCTTTCGCATTTGGCCCTATCTAATCAGTTTTTTTAAAAAGAATCCCAGCGTCTCTCATCCTCTGAAAGTTTTACATTTCATGGCAATAAAAGGCAGCATCCAACTTTGTACAGCCTCACTTAGATTTGATTTGGACTGATAGCAAGCAAACTACAGTGATGCTAACAAGTCATGTCATATTTTTTATTCATTCATGGGATGTGGGCATCACTGACTAGGCCAGCATTTATTGCCTATCCCTAATTTCCCTTGAGAAGGTGGTGGTGAGCTGTCTTCTTGAGCCACTGCAGTCCATGTGGTATAGGTACACCCACAATGCTGTTAGGGAGGGAGCTCCAGGATTTTGACCCAGCGACAATGAAGGAACGATGATATATTTCCAAGTCAGGATGGTGAATGGCTTGGAGGGGAACTGGTGTTGGTGTTACCATCTATCTGCTGCCCTTGTCCTTCTAGATGGTGGTGGTCGTGGGTTTGAAAGGTGCTGTCTGAGGAATCTTGGTGAGTTCCTGTGGTGCATCTTGTAGATGGTACACACTGCTGCTACTGTGCATCGGTGGTGGAGGGAGTGAATGTTTGTGGATGGGCCCAATCAAGTGAACTGTTTTGTCCTGGATGATGTTGGGCTTCTTAAGTGTTGTGGGAGCTGCACTCATCCAGGCAAGTGGGGAGTATTCCATCACACTCTTGACTTGTGCCTTGTAGATGTTGGACAGCCTTTGGAGAGTCAGGAGGTGAGTTACTCACCACAGCATTCCCAGCCTCTTGACCTACTCTTGTAGCCATAGTGTTTATATGACTAGTCCAGTTCAGTTTCTGGTCAATGGTAACGCCCAGGATGTTGATCTCTTTCTCTTCTTTTCATTATCATCTCCAACTGTCTTCAGATTGGTACCATTCATTCTCTACTGTCTTTGTTCTTCGAAAAGTTTGTTCTTATTCATTCCATTGGCTTTTTGTAGCCATTTCCCAGCTTTGAAATGTTCTGAGTCTGATCCTCCTTGACCTGGTTGGAGTGATCTGGCATGAAGCCATTTGTCTTGAAAGTACTCTTTGGCTCTAATCATCTCCAACCTCATTCCTTTAATTCTCTGTAAAATATGTCCTTTGATGCCTTCAGTTCTCTGACTCCAGCCTGGAATCAAGATATGTTCACCATCTCTCACTCTTTTGGCTACATTTTGATTCTTGTTGCTCTGAATAACAGTAGCCAATTCTTTTGGTGTTTCATTTTGCCCAACCTGGTTGTGGCTTAATCCTCCCTACTTCAGAATTATGATGTCATCACTGTAGTTTAGTCCTTTACTATTCTGCTTTCTCCCTTTAAAATTGGCACCAATTCTGTGTTATGGTGTGCTTGTAGCTTGCTTACGTGCTGCCTCTGAGCCTTATGAGCTGAATTTTCCAAGCGCGCTGGTGGTAGGCGTGATAGGTGGTGTGTGCGGAAAATATGGCACGACCTGCTTCACGACGGCATGAAGGCAGGACGCAAACGTCCTCTCAGCCTGCCGATGGCAAGCTGAGTTTCCCACCATCAGTTGGCATGGAGCTAATTGTATTACATTAGCATATAATTAAAAGGCCATCTTGCCAGGCTCTTGGAACCCCAATTTATTGTCTGTCCTCATGCCGACGTGTTTCACAGCAGCGCGCAGGCAACGTGCACTTGGCGATCTTCACTTTGGGGTAACTGAGGTGAGTGAGCAGCAGCGTTCACCACAGCTCGCCCATTGTTTACAGGTCTCAGGGGCGCCGGGGGGGACAGGGGCAACTGATGCCTGGCCCTGGAGGCAATTAATGAGGTGGGGGTGGTATCCGGGGGCAAGTGCTGGCCAGCCTCAGAGGCGACTGCTGAGGGGAGGCGGGGGTGTCTGGGGGCAAGTGCTGGCCAGCCTCGGAGACGACTGCTGAGGGGAGGCGGGGGTGTCTGGGGGAAAGTGCTGGCCAGCCTCGGAGGTGACTGTTGCCTGTGGTGGAGTGGGGGTCAAATGATGCCCTGGCGCTGCATTCCGTGCACAGGCAATCGAGGTGGGGGCCAGGGTAAGTGAGGGAAGTGGCCACACATTAGGGACGTCTGTATAAACTGATCATGCCTCTGCAACTGAGACAGATCATGCGCAGACGCAGTGATATGATTGGAACCGGGCTCCTAGCCTGCCCACCCATGCAAGAAACGCAGAGGGACCAAAGGGCCACAAAGCGCTCCATACCTTAACCCACACTCCCCCGCCGCCAGGCCTCCAACCCCACCGGCATAGACTTATGTCCACCACCACTTTATTGGACTGTGGAGCAGTTGGACTGCACTCATTGTACAATCTCCTCCCCAACGCTGGCCTTGTACCAGTCACTGCTGGAGGTGCTTACAGCCCCTTTGCAATCTCAGCATCCCAGTTTGGACCAGTGTCCCCAATGTCGCAGGGTGACAGGCCAGCCATGCAGCGCACTCAACTATGGCCTTCCGAGGGATGACTAGCATCCTCTGGGAAGCATTAAGGGGCGGTCACACAGGCCAGGAAAGGTGCTAAGTACAGCCATGATAACCACATCCCTCTCTCTTTCATGCTGCAGGAGGACCACGTCAGGATCATGGGTCCTGGTGACCTAGCTTTATGCATGATGGCCTACAGAGACCGGAGAAGGCGGAGGAGAGAGCGACTGAGGCTCCTGGCTGTGCAAAGGCAAGAGCAGCAACCTCATGAAGAAGGGGCAGCAGGGGCTCCTGCACACGCTGCCCAGGAGCGACAGTGAGCCGTGGCTGGTCAGCACCAAGTAGTTCCCAGGGTCTATAGATGACGCCTGCCATTCCTGCAGATGACTGAGAATTAGTGTCGCCAACGTCTGCGCATGTCCAGGGACCTGATGGCTCACATTTACCACTTACTGCAGGACTTGGCGCCAAGGGGGCATGGAGGGCATCCACTGCCAGTGGCTGTGAAAGTGACCGTGGTGTTCTATTTCGGGACATCCACAGCAGAGATGGAGGCAGCCTGCTGACTGTGATGCCCTGTCTGTGATGACCTTGGCAGACGTCCTCTGGAAGGCCAAGACTTGGTGGGCCCTGGCCTGCTTTTGGGGTCCTGCTGTGTGGCAATGGCAACCTCCTCGGCCTGTGAAGCTGGAGCTGCGGAGGTCACAGGAAGAGGGGATTAGGATGGGCCAGTCGCTCCCAGAGTCACCTGGGTGGATGGCCCCTGATTGTGCACCTGCTGATCCTCTACCCTATGGGTGCCCGAGGACCCCTGCCTGACTCCCGTGAGCAGAAGGGGTAGCTGGAGTGAGATCAAGCAGCCCAGCACCCCTCTCGTGTATACACTGTTGGAAGCCAACTATGGCATCAGCGATGGAGTTAAGCCTGTGCAGTAGTGTAGGAGTGACGTCCTGGACCAAGGTTTCCATGGCGGCCGCCATCCTACCAGTGTTGGCCTCATAGCGTTGCAATGCCAGCGCTATCACCTCAGCCTGAAGATGATGGACTCCTCCATCCTGCCTTGCAATCTGAGGAGTGCAGCGGACATCCCTTCCTGATGTTCTTGAGCTTGCCTTTGCAGCTCCAGCAATTTTAACATGACCGAGTCCAGAGGCTCATAATCTGACTCAGGCACAGCAACGTTCTGGCCTCCAGCAGTTCTCCGAAGTCCCTGCCTCCACCTGCAGTGGATCAGAAAGTGCAACGTGCTCACCAGATTGTGATCCCAAGGTTACTCTAAAGCTAGGTCCCACCGAGGTGTGTGTCTCTGCACTGGTGGAGGGTGTGGGTGAGTGTTGTGATGGGACTTCAGGGAGGGTGACTTCAGATTTCTCTTCAGAAGTTTCTTTGGTGCTTGATTGGAGGCCCCAGGACTCTGTCGGCTGTTTCCCAGATGTGCCTGCAAAAGCAAAGGGAGATAATTAGTACATGGCAATGGCTTGTGAAAGAGGACACATCACTCACAGCATGGTTGTCTGATGGATGTTGCACTGCTGGATCCTCACTTGATAGAGCAGCGCCGACCTCACCTTCAGCACAGGGCTGGCCCCGGTCATCGCTGGCCAGCTGGATGGCTCTGTTTTCGAATTCTGTCAAAACTTTGACCTCTGGCACCCCTCCACCTGTCTGCAACCTTTCCCTCCTGTTGTGTGCCAATTTGTCCTGCATGAATAGCCGTGGGGAAAGTGTATCAGGACGCCTGCCAGGCCAGATGATAAGCATGCCTGGCCTGTGTGGGCGGTGAGTGGTCCCATGGACGGGATGTGAGGACAATGACGGTGAGTGTGAGAGAGTGAATGGTGATGCCCCTTGAACTGGCAGTGAGTGAGGGCCCAGTGGATATGTGATGGGTTTGTGTGTGTGTGCTCTGAAGAAGAGTCATACGGACTCAAAATGTTGACTCTGTTTTTCTCTCCACAGATGCTATCAGACCTGCTGAGTTTCTCCAGCATTTTCTGTTTTTGTTAGAGTGTGTGAGTTGGGAGTGATGGAAAGAATGACTTACCCTGGTGGAACGAAAGGGATCATTCATCCTTTTGTGGCACTGGGTGGCTTTCCTCCTCTACAGGGCGTTCGAGCTGACCACCGCTGCCACCGCCTCCCAAGCCAGGTTGGTGACATTGCTACCCATCCTGCGGCCAGAACCAGGGTACAGCATATCCCAGCGGGCCTCCATGGCATCCAGCAGTTGCTCAAGGGACCCGTCATTGAAGCGGGGGCCTGCAGTCTTTTTTCCTTTGCTAGCCCTGACTCCCAGGCAGCGGCGGTGAGCTGGTGACAATGAGCTCTTTGCTAGCGGTTACCTTTTAAAGATGGCAGCCGGTGTGACGCAACAGCAGGGTGATGACTGGCAGGCGGGCGAAACAGAGTCGCCCGCCAATGAAATGGCGTGTTTTGTGGGAGTAAATAAATAATGAGGTGGGCTTGGGACAATATGACGTGAAAATGTGTCATTTTCGTCGGTGGGCAGGACTCCATTTTACCCACCCGCTACTGCACTTAGTGCAAACCTGGGAAAATTCTGCCCTATATGTGGCTAGGTTCTCTGTATTTAAATTGCCTCCTTGACTTGCCTGTAGATTAGTAGATATACCATCACAGCCTTCCCATTAAGGCTTTAGCTTAAAGTCATATCTAGTTTTATGTGAACTACATTCAGAAAATCTGTTGCAGTAAAATCCCAGCTGACAGCTACATACTGTGCTAAAGAATAATTTTCTACCAGAATTGTACCAATTATATTTATAGACCACATAGTTGATGTCATGACTGAAACAGAACCGTAACTGATGCATATATAATTTTTAAATAGCAAAGTGTTCAAGAAATTAATTTGTGCTCAACCCTTTAGATTTTTGAAACTGTTTAAGTAGACCATCTTTCTCTAAGCATGTATGTCTCTTCTGGTTCTTAAATCCTTTATATTGCCTGATATTCTCAAGCCTCTATTGATAACGTGCCATCCACAGGAATTCATTATGACAGGCATTTGGATCATCCGGAACAATTTTAACCTACCAAATAGCTATTATCCTAAAAGACCCCATCTTTCAATATTTTTAACTCAAAAGTCACAGTTCAATTATAACACTTCACCCTTTCTGCTTTGAAGGTTAAAAGTAAATTAGGTCAACAATTGTTTGGCAACGATTGATTAAACTTACTTATATTGGATGATTGTACAATCCAAATGTATTTAACATCAGCTTTTATTTAGTTTAATGAAGTACTTCTCATCAGGACCTTGTGGTGAGGCACAAAATCAATGCATGGTTAGTGGACAAAGTTTACACTCTCTTCAAATCACAAGTACGCACTTTAAAAGTATGTTATTTCAATTATACAAGTATTGGACTGGACCAAACTGAATCAGCTGAATCAGCAGCCATTGATTGATGGAGGAACCTTAACAAAAGAATACTTATGATAGTTTGATATTCCCACTATTATAAAGCAAGTGTCCCATGAAAGTCAACACCTTTTAAAGGTTGTACCATTTTTCTCACCACTTCGCGCAGGTTTTTAATATTCTATAATTTGTAGCAGCATTGAATTTTAAAGCAATTGTGTTGGCTGTTAAATAGCTCTAAACTGATGCTCCACAGATTGGGCATATATGACGAATTAAAGTTTCTAGGGCACAGTAGTCTAGTGGTTATGTTGCTGGACATAATCCACAGACTTGGGTGAATAATTATTAACTGAATGTGTTCATCAATGCCCTTCAGAAAAAGAAACCTGCCATTCAAGTTTCACCTGACCTATATGCGACTCCAATCCCACACCAATATATTATGGGAATAACCTACTTGACTTTGTCCTTACCAATCTACTTGTCTCTGATGTTTCTGTCCACAATAGCATAGTTAATAATGATTCCCTTGCACTGCTCAAGCAGTTAGTGAGCCATTAACTAGCATTAGTGGTGTGTAGATTGCAAACCTTTTTGGCAATGGGCCAACACCAAGTATGAAAAGCCTGTTTCACTGTACAGTTTTAAATTCTTGTAGATTAGATAATGCAGAAATGGAAGGATATTTTTGAACAGGTAGGAAAGACCACAAGAATTTTCTGAAGGAGGAGAAAAGCTCAGCAATACTGAATGAAGCAAGTGAATTAACTCTTCACTACAAAGAGGAGCCAATGGAAATCTGGAAGGGTTTCGTAATGAACAAAAGCACCAAGGTAATACAAGATCATTGACATCACACAGTCCCAATCATCAATTGCTCTGTCACATTTGCACCTGAAATTGCCTCAAATTTTACATTCAAAAACATAGCAATGAGTTGCTACTGCACTGGTAAAAAATGTGTCAATTGGTATTAGTGTAATGACTCGACGAAGCAGATATGTTTCACCAAGGAACAGCTAAACTTTATTACAGAGACCTTTTCAGGTGCTACATGCTTGGCCAATACTCTTGTCAGGGAGCCCCACCACCAGATTGCCCCCGCTTAGGGTCAGATCCCCCACAGAACATCTCGTGACCCCTGATAGACAGCAGGAGGGGCTATACCCTCAGTTACTACATTTCCTCCTCCTTTAGTTTTTTTACAATTTCTATTAACAGGGAAACATTTGAACATCCAACAACATATACATATATACAAGTTCAGGTTATTAAAGATCAAGTCTCTGAGGTGCTCTCCTTATATGGTTAGAGCAGCATAGCTCTACCACTTGAGGTTCCTCAACAGGATCGACAGGATCTGGAATAGCAGCATGAGACAAATCATCGGAATGTGGCAGTACAGGATTTGGCAATGCTACAGAGACATTGGGCATGTCTATCTGTCAACTCAGGAATTGATGGTTTGACGTTAATCACAGGCAGAATAGTTGGTTGTTGGAATATCTCTCTGGCACGAATATGATCTATATACTTACGGACGATTCTATCTCCCAATTGTACTTGATAGGATAGTAGACCAGTCTCTGAGACAATGGTTCCAGGAGCCCAACAAGGTCTATTGCCAAAATGTCACACGAATACTGTGTCACTCTACAGTGAATTTGTGAGTGTGCTATGTATGTTGTGGTTAAATTTTTGATTACTCTGATTACACTCTACTTTCCTCTTCAAATTTGGAAACACCAGGTTTAGCCATGTACATAGGCGGCATTTCATCAATAATTCAGATGATGTTGAACCCGTAGTCAAATGTGGTGTGGCATGTTAACTGAAAAGAAAGCGGGAAAGTTGACATTCCAGAGTGCCTTCCGATAGCTTTTTTATGCCAGACTTAAAAGTTTGTACTGCCCTTTTCGCTAAGCCATTCAATGAGGGATGGTAAAGGGCTGTTTAAATATGTCTGATTCCGTTCAGATCCATAAATTTCTGAAACTCTGTGCTGGTGCCAATATCTGAAACAACAATTTCAGGTAGGCTATGTATGCTGAAACTATGACGTAGCTTCTCCATAGTTGCGTTTGACATTGGCAACTTGACTTCATATATATCCAGCTATTTGGAATGTGCATCAGTGATTAACGAGAACATGGTACCCAAGAAAGGTCTTACATAATCGATATGTAATCAAACCCAGGGTCGACCAGGCTGATGCAGGGGAGCCGGAACAGGCAACTTCTGTTGTTGCTGACAGTGGAGGCTGCACTTGACCAAGTTTTCAATATCTTCATCAATGCCTGGCCACCATAAATAACTTTGTGCAAGCATTTTCATTTTTGATATGCCAGGATGGGCATTATGGAGTTCTGCCAAGAGTGACTCTCTGCTTTGTGGTGGGACCACCAATCTTGACCCCCACAACAAAATTGCACCTTGGCAGCTCAATTCTGTCTGTCTGACATGGAATGGTCTCAATTCTTCAGGATCAGGTAAGTTAGGCCATCCTTTTAAGGCAAAGTCTCTGACTTTTGATAATGTTGGATCTTTGTTGGATGTTTGTCCAATTTCTAATTTGTTTCGCACACACGGGTGAAGAATCTACAAAGTTCAATGTGTAGGCCAGGACAGTATATAAAAGTATATTCATATGCAGATAATGTCAAAGCCTATTGTTGTAACCTTGCTGATGCTATTTGCGGGATAGCCTTGTCCTCGCTGAATAAACCCATTTAATGGTTTATGGTATGCTTGTGGCATCCAATGCTCTTCATTCTAGCACCTTGAGCTCCAAAGTCGGGTTAGCCTTTTCTAATCTGATTTCTGTCTTTTATTTTTCTGCTTACCGCAGAGTTTTGCCTTGCCCTACATTTTAATTTCACAGTCGACCAATCTCTCCCTGGTGAAATATTCACTTGGTTCAGTTCAGTAGGTGAGTTACCCATGACTTCATTATCCACTTTCACCTTGGAAAGTTCTACGGCTTTTCCTTTCAATGCCTCTTTTGTTTCATTCAGCTGGTTCTTCAGCTCTTCAGAGTCTTCCTTCTATCGCTTGGCTTCCTCCTGGAACATTGAACATTGTTGAGCCTTCTCTGCAAACTGTTTCTTCAATTTGTTCAGAAAGGCACTAAATTCATTTTGTTTCTCTTCATGATTTTCCAGAGGAACCACCTCTGAGCTGAGGGATCCTTGCAGCATGTGAAGGTCCTTCAACTCATCCCAAGAGGCCGGGTTGCATTTTCTTAGAAGTTCTGGAACTCCATGGGATTTTAGGTGAAATATCTCAGACCAGTCAAGCTTGATCTTCTGTAGCCAGTCTCAGCCTCAAAGACTGGGTCCTCCTCCTTTCGCAATTATTACAAGCAGCTGGGCTGTCTGTTGCTTGTAAGAAACTGGTCCTTTGGTGATGCCCTTTACCTGAATGGATTCTCCCGCGTATGTCCTTAGTTTAGCGGTTGTCCACTCCAGGTTTATTGGCTGTCTACCTTCATTAAGATACCTGAAAGTGTGCTCTCTCACCAGCGTAGTTGAGGCTCCCATATCCATGTCCGTTATTAGTGGCTTCTCATTATCTTGGATTGTGACAGTGATAGGTTCAGTTTTCACAGCAGTTACGTTATAGGGGGAGTAAACATCAGTGTCAGCAGCTTCAGGTTCTGATGTATTCTTTAATTTGATCATGTTGGTTTGCTGCTTTGCAGGCTGCTTCAGATTTGCCTGCCATTGCCTTATCACGCGGCCTTTCTTATGGCAGTAATGATATTCTGCCTCCTTGAATTTACAGGTGTCTGGTCCATGGTCACCTCCACATCTATAACAACTTAATCTTGGAGTTGCTGCTGAAGTGTTTCTACTAGGTCTTTTCATGTTTCTAATAGCGGACATTGCATCTTGCATCCATACTGTAGGTTTGGTTTTCACGTCATGCTCAGCGGTAGGTTCCTGTTCAATATGAAGAATGGCGCCAAGTTCATGTGTTGCAAAGCCTGCGAGTCTCTTGCAGCACTTCCCATGGCGAGGGAGATTTCCAGGTGCGCTTAAAGTCGATGTCAACCTCGATGCGTAAACAGTGCTCTACGGGGTCGTCCTGAACTCCACAAACTAATCGGTCCCACAGCATCTCATTTAATATGTCCCTGATCGCAGTGTTCCGTTAACTGCTTGAGGTTCGCTACATAGGTCGCGATGGACTTTCCCAGGGCCCTAACTCTGGAATTAAATTTAAAACGCTGCATTATTCCGGATAGCTTTGGCTCGAAGTGTAATTTCACAAGGTCCACTAATTCAGTATAGGACTTAGAATTGGATGTGCTCGGGGCCGTCAGGCTGTGAATGAGGTTGTGTGTTTTACTGTCATATACACTCAAGAGAACGGCTTTCTGCATTGCCTCCACGGTAATTCAGCTCACTATGAAATAAAATAAAAAAGCTCTATAAACCGGCTCCAGTTTTCCATAGCAGCATCATATGGATCGATTCCACCTAAGAGAGCGCCATGAATGGCGAGTAGTCTGTTGTTTTGTTTTTAAAATTCAATGTACTCACAGTAACAGGATGAGGTGTCGAGTCAGAGCTAATTTTACCCTCATTGCCAAATGTAATGACTTGATGGAGCAGACTAGTCTCAACGAGAAACAGCTAAACTTTATTTCAGAGAGCTTTTCAGGTGCTAAACGCTCGGCCAGGACTCTCGCCAGGAAGCCCCACCCCCTGGATTGCCCGCACAAAGGGCTCATTGCTTGGAGACTACACAGGACAGCACATGACCTCTGATGGACAGCAGGAGGGGCTATACCCTCAGTTACCACAATTAGCAAGCAACATTATTTGAAGAAATAGTGTTTGTAACATAACAGATTGGAAAAAAATTGAACATTTGCAAGAAAATGATTAAACTCACAGCACCTGCACAAGCCTGTTGTGCTTGCTTACAGAATCTGATTTTTGATTTCACGGTGGTTGTCAAAGCTATGAGTCTCAGATGATGAGAAGTCCCAAAGTTGTAGACTATAGCTTCCACCATGCATTGTGCCTGGCATTGGTAATTTATTTTAAATGATGGCCAGGAATAGCTATTCACAAAGCACAATAGAACTTGCTGTTTGTCAGTCAAGGAACGTAACCGGACGGACCACCTGGCATTGACCTAGGCACTGGAAACAACAATGACAAACTCAGCGTTGTCGACCCTGCAAAGTCCTCCTTACTAGCATCTGGGGCTTGTGCCAAAATTGGGAGAGCTGTCTCATAGACTAGTCAAACAACAGCCTGACATAGTCATCCTCACGGAATCATATCTTACAAATAATGTCCCAGACACTGCCATCACCATCCCTGGGTATGTCCTGTCCCACTGACAGGACAGACCCAGCAGTGGTGGTGGCACAGTGGTATACAGCCGGGAGGGAGTTGTCCTGGGAGTCGTCAACATCGAATCTGGACCCCATGAAGTCTCATGACATCAGGTCAAACATGGACAAGGAAACCTGCTGATTATCACGTACCGCCCTCCCTCAGCTGAGGAGTCTGTACTCCTCCATGTTGCGCACCACTTGGACAAAGCACTGAGGGTGGCATGGGTGGAGAATGTACTCTGGGTGGGAGACTTCAATGTCTATCACCAAGAGTGGTTCGATAGCACCACTATTGAACGAGCTGGCCGAGCCCTAAAGGTCGTAACTGCTAGACTGGGGCTTGGGCAGGTGGTGAGGGAACCAACCTGAGGGAAAAAACATACTTGACCTCATTCTCCCCTACCTACCCGCCGCAGATGCATCTGTCCATGACAGTATCGGCAGGAGTGACCACCGCACAGTCATTGTGGAGATCAAGTCCCGCCTTCACATTGAGGATACCCTCCATCGTGCTGTGTGGCACTACCACTGTGCTAAATGGGATAGATTTCAAACAGATCTAGCAACTCAAGACTGGGCTTCAATGAGGCGCTGTAGGCCATCAGCAGCAACAGAATTGTACTTGAGCACAAAATGTAACCTCATGGCCCGACATATCCCCCACTCTTCCATTATCACTAAGCCAGGGGATCAACATTGGTTCCCTGAAGAGTGCAGGAGGGCATGTCAGGAGCAGCACAATACCTAAAAATGAGGTGTTAACCTGGTGAAGCTATAACACAGGACTACTTGCATGCCAAACTGTATAAGCAACAAATGATAGAGCTAAGCGATCCCACAACCAGTGGATCAGATCTAAGCTCTGCAATCCTGCCACATCCCATCGTGAATGGTGGTGGACAATTAAACAACTCACTGGAGGAGGACGCTCCACAAATATTCCCATCCTGAATGATGGGGGAGCCCAGCACAGCAGTTCAAAAGATATGGCTAGAGGATTTCCTACAATTTTCAGCCAGAAGCGCTGAGATGATGATCCATCTCGGCTTCCTCTGGAGGTCCCCAGCATCACAAATGCCAGTCTTCAGCCAATTCGATTCACTCCACGTGATGTCAAGAAATGGCTGAAGGTACTGGATACTGCAAAGGCTATGGGCCTTGATAATATTCCGGCAATAGTACTGAAGACTTGTGCTCCAGAAGTTGCTGTGCCCCTAGCCAAGCTGTTCTAGTTCAGCTACAGCACTGGCATCTACCCAGCTAGCTGGAAAATTGCCCAGGTATGTCCTGGACACAAAAAGCAGGACAAATTCAACGAGGCCAATTACCCCCCCATGATCATCAGCAAAATAATGGAAGGGGACATCAACAGTACTATCAAGAAGCATTTTCTTAGCAATAACCTGCTCACTGACGCCCAGTTTGGGTTCCAACAGGTCAGCTCCTGACCTCATTACAGCCTTGGTTCAAACATGGACAAAACAGCTGAATTCCCCAGGTAAGGCAAGAGTGACTGCCCTTGATAAAAAGGCTGCATTTGACCGAGTGCGGCATCAAGGAGCCCTAGTAAAATCGGAGTCAATGGGAGTCAAGGAGAAAACTCTCCACTGTTTGGAGTCATACCCAGCACAAAGAAAGATGGCTATGGTTGTTGGAGGTCAGTCATCTCATCTCATCTCATCTCCAGGATATCACTACAGGAGTTCCTCAGAGTAGTGTCCTAGGCCCAACCATCTTCAGCTGCTTCATCAATGATCTTCCTTCTATCATAAGGTCAGAAGTGGGGATGTTCACTGATGATTGCACAATGTTCAACAGCTCAGATGCTGAAGCAGTCCACGTCCAATGGCAGTAAGATGTGGACAATATCCAGGCTTGGGCTGACAAGTGGTGAATGACATTCGCGCCACACAAATGCCAGGGAATGACTGTCTCCAGCAAGAGAGAATCCAACCATCGCCCCTTGATGTTCAATGGCATTACCATCACTGAACTCCCCCACTATCAACATCCTGGGGTTACCATTGACCAGAAGCTGAACTGGACTTGCCATATAAATACTGTGGCTACAAGAGCAGGCCAGAGGCAGGAATCCTGCAATGAATAACTCACCCCCTGACTCCCTAAAGCCTGGTCCGCCATCTACAAGGCACAAGTCAGGGGTGTGATGGACACCCACTTGCCTGGGCGAGTGCAGCTCACACAACACACAAGAAGCTTGACACCATCCAGGGCAAAGAAGCCCACTTGATTAGCATCCCATCCACAAACATTCACTCCCTCCACCTCCGATGCACAGTGGCAGCAGTGTGTACCATCTACAAGATGCACTGCAGGAATTCACCAAGGCTCCTTAAACAGCACCTTTGAAACCCACGACCGCAACTATCTAGAAGGACAAGGGCAGCAGATAGATGGGAACACCACCACCTGGAAGTTCCCCTCCAAGTCAGTCACCATCCTGACTTGGAAATATATTGCCGTTCCTTCACTGTCACTGGGTCAAAAACCTGAAACTCTCTTCCCAACAGCACTGTGGGTGTACCTACACCACATAGACTGCAGCGGCTCAAGAAGGCAGTTCACCACCACCTTCTCAAGGGCAATTAGGGATGGGCAATAAATGCTGGCCCAGCCAGCGAAGCCCAGATCCTGTAAATGAATATTAAAAAATTTCCACTCTTGCACTCTTGCATATTGATGAAGCTCTCTCATGTATGAAAACCCCAATAAAACTAATTATTAGGAGAAGTAACCAAAATTATTTTTATATAAACCATAAATACAAGATACATCATGAACTCTTAATTATTTTTGAAGGTAACCCTGTAAAAAAAAAATCATATTGGCCAGGATTTTCCGGCCCTGTTGTGGGTGAGACCTGTTGTGGGCGAGGTGGCGCCCAAGCCATTGACTTGCGACGGGACTGGAAGATCCCAGTAGTGGGCGGGTGCGGATAATCCCACCTATTATCTACTTAAATCACTTAAGCATGCAATGAAAAAATATAGTTTAGCCCTTGGTTGGCGGGTGGGCTCCACCGGCTTGGCGGCGGGCGGGCAGCTGAACCCTGCCGCCGAAACAGGGCCCGCCGCCATTTTAAGTGGGTGGGCCAATTAAGGCCCGCCCAGCGGCCTGCCTGACGGGAAGCGCTATGCGCTTCCTGTGCGGGGGGGGCGGGGGAGGGATTCCCCAACTGTCAAAGTGCGCTCTTTCGTGCATGCGCGCGAAACAGCGCACTGCTCCCTGATACTAAGTCCTGTATCAGGGAGTTTAGTGAAAGGTAAGTAAAGTCAGAAAATAGAGACATTTTAAAATTATTAACATGTCCCCCTCATGTGACAATGTCACACGAGATGGGACATGTTGATAACAAACTCATAAAATTTATTAAATTTTTACAAAATGGTAATGAAATTTCATCCCGCAGTGGATGAAGTTTCATTAATAATCTACAGGCTGCTGGGGATCCTGGCCTGCCCGCCAGCCTCAAGATTTAAATGGACTGTGATAATGTCGGGGATTCCTCCCGATGTCATCCCGTGTTATTTTCCCCTCGGCGAGTGGGCCCCGCCCCCAAATCGCCGAGGGGAAAGTCCTGGCCAGTAAGAAAGCTGAACATAGGCATATCTTAAGACAGTGGGCAGAATAGGCAGGAATGATTTGGAGTATGTCTGTATATTTTGTAATATAACTAGTTACATTAGCTTTACTTCTTTTATTTACATTTATCTTAGCTCTCAAAAATGATCACGAAAACAAAATATTTCTATAAACAGTAGGAAGTTCTGGAGGGACTGCATCAATATACAACTTTGAAGGAGGATCCAGAACAAATTTCTTCAATATAAATAACTTTATTTTAAAGAAACCTTTGGCAACACTAATTATTGTTTCAATGATACCTTGTAAAGAAAAGTTTCTTATCAATAACTTCACTGCTGTCAGCTACCCACTGCTGAGCTTTGAAATGTTCTGTCTACGGCCACCTTGATCTGGCTGGAGTGCTCTCCACTGATAGTTCACATTCTGCTCTGTTCATCTCCAATCCTTCTACCTTTATGGCCAGGATTTTGCCCTCATCAGGTGGGCTCGGCATGGGTGAGTGGGAGCGGCTGGGAAGCCAAATGCTACCCGCGATCGGGCTGCAACTGCAATTTCACGCTGGTGGGCCAATCAGCACTGCCTGTGTGTTGGGGGGAGGAGGACGACCAGGGAACTTCACACATGCATGCAGGTGCCCGCAGGTAAAGCTCCCTGTGGCACAGAGCTGTCTCAGATACATGAAGATATAAAAAAAATCAAAAATAAAGTATTTAAAAATGTTACAAAACATGTTATTAATGCAAAGTTAAAACGTTTATTTTATTTTTAATTGCTGTTGGAAACCTGATCCCGCCCGTGGATGCGGCTTCCTAAAGAATGCAAAGGCCGCTTAGCCTTTTCACCATTAGGTTGGATGGGCAGCAAAAAATTACATTTAATTCGTTTTAATGGCCTTAATAGGCCTGTTGATTGCGCGCCCGCCGACCGAAATATCCCATGTCATTTTACGCTCGTTCAGGTCGGGTGCTCGCCCGCCCGACAAAGTAAAAATTCTGGCCTATGTCTCTGTAAAATAGTTCCCACTGCCTTAAGTCTTCTGATCCCATCTGAATTCATGGTTGTTCCCAAAGCTATCAGTCCAGTTGATGCAATGTGCTCGCTACCCTTCACTCTTTTGGCTATATCTTTGTTGCCTTCAATACCAGTAGCCCATTCTCTTGGTGTTTCAGTTTTCAAGCCTAACTATGGCTTCATCCTTCCCTGCTTCAGAATCTTCATGTTGGGACTAATTTGGCTTATTACTATCCTGGTATCCTCCTTCCGGATTGGTATAATTCTATGTAATTGTGTCTCTGATCTACTTGGTGAAAAGAAAGGAATAAGGACATTTACATAGGGTCTTATTTCACCTCAGGGTATTCCAAAGTCTTTCTCAGTCAATGCAATATGCCTTGAAGTGTAGTCACCATAGGGAACCCAGCAACCAATTTGCAAACAGCAAGGCCACACAAATAACAATGTAATAATCACCAGATAATCTGTTTTAATAATGTTGGTTGAGGGATAATTATTAGCCAGGATATCAGTGAAAATTCTCCTGCTCTTCTTTGAATTGTGCCTTGGGGACTTTTATGTCCACTTGAGAAGGCAGATGGCTCTCGATTTAGTGTTTTATCTCAAAGACATCACTTTTGATAGTGCAACATTCCCTCAGTTCTGCACTGGAATGTCAGTCTCTATTTTATGTTCAAGTCTTCGCAGCGGAACTTGAGCCCACGACTCAAAGATGAGAATGTTGCCCCCAAAGCCACAGCCGATGCCGTGTAACAAATGCAAAATTCTGCAAATTCAGCACATGATTATAATTTTGCTGATTTTCTCTGAGCCATTTTGTGTGGTATCCCTCCCACATTGATTCAAGCATCAGAAATATTGCATTAACACCCAAATGTCTACTTAATATAAACTGTTTTTTGCGCATGTGTTTTATTATATCTATTCTTTACCAGGGTAAGGGAATTGTTCACAGCTATCATTGGCTATGGATGCACTGCATACTCCATATCTCCACAAAGAATTCATTCACCCTTCCCTTGTATGAAATTTGTGATATTTGATTGCCATAGAATGAAAGCATAACGCAAATTCTACAGAAAGTATTGTTATCTCATGGGGGTAGCACATCAATACAATAATAGGACTTCTGATTTAAACATACCATAGAACTGTTGCTAGCTGAACAGAGCACAAAGTCAATAATTTAACCACATTAGGATGCTATCAGATGAGTAAATTGTAGCTACCTCCATTGCTACTGCTGATTGCTGCTGAAGTATATAGAAGTGGGTGGATGAAACATTCAACAAGGTAGTTGACTTCTGCAATATGTCCTACTGGTGTCTGAAAGGACCATGTGACATAAAAGTTGATGATGGTGGTTAACCTTCAATACCACTGATAGTATAGAGAACAGTTTGAAAGCAAACAAAAGGAAAGAGAGTAGAGTAATAGTCAGAAGTTGTGCTTTAGGCACTATGGCGAAAGGAGAAAACTAAAAGATGCACAGTATTTAAACCAGGAGAGAGCATGAAGAATTGTGAGTGTCAAGAAAACAAAAAATTGTAATATTTTTCTTTTGTAAATAACCCTGTCATATTTATTATATACGGGGAGACAAGCTGTTGGGGGTGTAATTATGATAATTGGATTAAGAGCTAGAGTGACTGCAAGGGTCTAAAGCCAACAGTAAGAAGTGGTTTTGATATACTAATGAACCAAGAGGAACTTCAATCAAAGTTTTACATAAAATAATAACAGGAGTAATATTGAATTAAGCTGTTTTAGTTCTAAGGGGGATATATATATAGGCTGTAACAGGTGTAAGTAAGGTAAAGTAAAGATAGGGTAAGTTTGATTTTACAAGCCTAAGAGCTAAAGTAAAGAATGAGTATAATCATTTCTGGGAAGAAAGCATTTCTGAAGAGACTGAGACAATAGAGAGATCAAAGGGAAATAACACATTTAAGGAAATACTGAAGCCTATGTTGGGGGGGTGGGATGGCAGTTGTTTAGATCTCCCAGAAGACGGTGTGAACAAGGCCATACTGGAAGAACCAGTTTGTAACCGTATTGATTAAGGATGAAATTGCTTCATTGATAAGAGGGGATATAATGAGAAGTAAGTAGGTAGTGGAGATTTTATGGGTGGAATTAAAATGTAGAAAGGACGTTACTGTAGTGGGAGTGATGTATTTGTCCCCTAGTAGCAGATGTTAAGTGGTAGATTGTATAAACATAGAGATAAGCCAAGCAGGTTGTAATGTCAAAGTGGTTTTAATAGGGGTTTAATAGGGATAAGCAGGCTAACATACTTAAGAATGGTAATGAGAATCTTGTGTGTGTCCAGGATAATTTTTTGTAGCATGCCCCAGAATCAACAAGAGCACATGCCATATTTGATTTAATAGCATAATGGGCCAGACTTAGTTAACAACCTAACAGTGCATGGACATTTATCTAATTGCGATCTATATGATAGAGCTCAATATACGGTTTGAAAGGGAGAAATGCAAAGCAACTACTAAAGGCTGGATTTTTAAAAGGGTCAGAGACTGGATCAGAGATGGACAGGCCTACAAATTGATGCTCCTGGCCTCTGTACCACTTCACCACTGTGATCTTGACCCTGAGCCATTTTGAATGAGGATGGCTTGTGGTTGGGTGGACTGCCTGATGGGAAACAGATGGCAGCCATTTGGTATTAATTACAGGACCTATTAATGCCACTTTCTCACACCACCGACCAATATAGTGGGCTTTGGGCATGGGGCTGGGGGGAGTTGTGGATAGGGTGGTGGGCAATGGATCATGTGAGAGACCTGACCCTCTCCAGGCTGATAACAGCAACCAGGCTACAGTTGCAGAACCTAGCTGTCCCCTGGAGGATCAAGGCCAGACAGCTGTAGCTTTTTGAAACATAAAACCAATTTGCTTTCATTTGTTCCTTACGGTCTCCGTGCTCAGATTGACAGCCCCCACCACAACTGTAGGGTTGCCGATCACTGAGTTCTGGAGAGCCTCCCATTGGCCCTCCAGCGTCTGGAGCCCGCCTGCCATCACTAACCTGGAGCATTGAAGATTGCAGTGGGCATGTTTGAAGCATGCCATGAGGGGTCGGGTGAGTATTCTGGTGAGTTGTGTAACTAGGGCAAAAGAGAGGGCTTTAACCTAAATAGTGGGGGCGAGGGATCAAGTTTGAGAAGATGTGATAAATTAAATAGTGAAGGCAAGGCAAGAGAGTCAGGTAGGAATAAGGGAAATGATGATCAGAGCATGGCAGGAAGGGACAGAATGTACAAACCTAAGAGTGCACCAGCAGATAAGGCTAGAGGTTACAAAAGTAGTAAAAAGACAGAATTAAAGGCTCTGCATATGAATTTATGTAGCATTCCTAACAAAACAGATGAGTAGACAGCGTAAATAGAAATAAATATGTATGGCCTGGTAGGCATTCAAAGACAAGGCTGCAGGATAACAAAGGCTGGGACCTGAACATTCAAGTGTACCTGATAGGAAGGACAGGGAGCAAGCAAAATGTGGAGGGATAGCTCTGTTAATTAAAGTTGACATTAGTACAATAGAGAAATGACCATTGTTCTGGAGATCAAGATATAAAATCAGTTTGTTAGAGATGAGAAATAGTAAAGGTAAGAAGTCACTTGTGGGAGTGGTTTATAGGCCCCCTAACAGTAACTACACTGTAGAACAGGGTATACCGGAAGAAATAATAGGGCTTGTGAGAAAGGCATGATGATGATCATGGATGATTTTAATCTGCACATAGAGTGGACGAATCAGATTGGCAAAGGTAGCCTGGATGATGAGTTCAAAGCATGTTTTCAGGATAGTTTCTTAGAGCAGCACATTCTAGCACTACCCAGAGAGCTGGCTATACTAGATCTGGTCATATGCAATGAGTCAGAATTAATTAATGATCTCATAGGGAATGCACCCCTCGGTAGCAGTGATCATAATATGATTGAATTTCACATTCAATTTGAGGGTGAGAGGAATGGACCTAAGGCTAGTGTTTTAAACTTAAATAAGGGCAATTATGAGGGCATGACGACAGCTGGCTAAAGTGAACTGGGAAATTAGGTTAAGGGATAGGTCAGTTGAGTTGCGATGGCAGACATTTAATGAGATATTTAAGAGTACTCAGATAAGATGTATTCCAGTGATAAAGAAAGACTCTAAGGGAAGGATGCACCTTCGGTGGCTAATTAAAGAAATTAAAGATAGTTTCAACTTGAAAAAAATATATAATTCCGTAAAGATGAGTGGCAGGTCAAAAAATTGGATTGAACTTAAAAAGCAACGTGGATTAAGGGGAACCTGTGGATGTGCTGTTCTTAGATTTCCAAAAAGCATTTGACAATGTGCCATATCAAAGGTTACTATGCAAAATAAGAGCTCATGGTGTAGGCAGTAATATATTAGCATCGTTAGAAGATTTGGTAACTAACAGGAAACAGAGAGTAGATATAAATGGGTCATTCTCAGGTTGGCTAGGTGTTACAAGTGGAACAGTTGGGATTTCCACTGTTTGCAATTTATATCAATGACTTGGATGAAGGGACTGAATGTATAGTTGTTAAATTTGCTGATGACACAAAAATATGTAGTAAATTAAGTTATGAAGAGGACATAAGGAGTCTGCAAAGGGACATAGATAGGTTAAGTAAGTGGGCAAAAATTTGGCAGATGGAGTATAATGTGGGAAATGTGAACGTGTCCACTTTGGCAGGAAGATTAGAAAAGCAGCACATTATTTAAATAGAGTGAGATTGTAGAACTCTTGACAAGGTGGATGCTGAAAGGATGTTTCCCATTGTGGGAGAGACTAGAACTAGGAGACACCCATTAGAAATAATGGGTCTCCCATTTAAGAAGAAATTTTTTCTCAGAGAGTTGAGAGGCTTTGGAAGTTTCTTCCCTGGAGACCAGAGGAAGCAGAGTCATTGAATATTTTTTAAGGCAGAGGTAGAAACTGTCTAAACTGACTAAATAGGGAGTCAAAGGTCATCGGGGATAGGCGGAATGTGGAGTTGAGGCCACAGTCAGATCAGCCATGACCTTATTGAATGGTAGGGCAGACCCAGGGAACCAAATAGCCTACTCCTGCTCTTAATTTGTATGTTCATGTGGAGTCCAGAACTAGCCCCCATTCCTGGTTCCCGATCCCTAATTGAAAATCCTGCGCTAAGTTTTTATATTTAGGAAGGCTAACTTCAATGTGTTGAGACAGAGACTGTCCAAAATAAACTGAGCGAATCTGTTAATGGGTAATATGACTGAAGTTTGGTGGGAGATGCTGAAAAAAGAATTTGTGATACAAAACCAGTTTATATCCCTGAGGGTAAAGAGTTCTACTTGCCAAATCGACCATGGACAACTAAAGATGTAAGAGACAACATATGTCAGTCAAACAAAAAAATGACCGTTCCTGGTAAATGGGAGAGATAGAAGAGCAATGGGTGACAAATATGAAAATAAACTTGCAAGGGATAACAAAATCAACACAAATATTCTTTGCAATTACATTTGGGAATAAAAAAGGGTGATTAGGAACCCCTTGAAAACAAATAATGGTGACATTGTCAATGGTAATGAAGAAATGGCAGACTTACTGGGTAATTACTTTGCTCTAGTATTTACAGCAGAGGAAGAGATCAGTATGCTAGACATCCCAAGGAAATTAATAATGAATCAGTGGAAAGGACTCAACAAAATTATTTTAAGCAAACTGACTGTAATCTTCCAAAGTTCGCTCAATTCAGGAATAATTCCTTTGGAGTGGAAATCGTATCACTCCGCTATTTAAGAAAGGTGATAGAGGGAAACCAGGGAATTATAGACCGGTTGGCTTAACATCTGTTGTCAGGAAATTAATAAAGTCTATATTTAGGGATAGGGTGACTGAAATCTTGAAAGTCTTCAGCTGTTCAGGGAGAATCAGCATGGATTTGTAAAGGTAGGTCATGCCTGACAAATCTGATAGAATTTTTTTGAAGAAGTGACTAAAATAGTGGACAGGAAAATATCTATGGATGTTACTTATTTTGTTATGATCCAGTTAGGGACTGTTAGCATTTAAAAATAAATTAAAATACCTAATTTTAATCAATAGAACTACACCAAGGGTTTCACTTTTATAAACAATAAAGTTGGCTTGTTGAAAAAGAAATAAACAAAGCAAATATGATTAAGTTAACGCTATAGCTTATAACAATATGTAATGCACTCAGTTGTACCTCTTACTTCCCTAAGAATTCTACTGTAAGACACATCAATCTTAAAGTTAATTACTTCTGTGTGGACCACCCATAGGCATGCCACATTCCTCTGGAGAATTTTCCTCAGCCCCAGCTATTCTCAGAGGTAAAACTTGAATCTCTCTTTGGGGGAGATGATGGCGTATTGGTATCATCACTGGACTAATAATCCAGAGACCCAAGGTAATGGTCTGGGAATCTGGGTTCGAATCCTGCCATGGTAGATGGTGGAATTTCAATTCAATAAAAGTCTGGAATTAAAAGTTTAATGATGACCATGAAACCATTATGGATTGTTGTTAAAAACCCATCTGGTTCACCCTTGCCCTTTAAGGAAGGAAATCTGCCATCTTTACCTGGTCTGGCCTACATATGACTCCATACCCACAGCAATGTGGTTGACTCTTAACTGCCCTGTGAAAAGGCCTAGAAAGACGACAAAGCTTCAAAAAAGGAATGAAAGTGTATGGACCACCTAGCATCGACCTGGGCACCAGAAATGACAAGGGCAAACTCTGTTGATCCTGCAAAGCCATCCTTACTAACATCTGTGGGCTTGTGCCAAAATTTGGGAGAGCTGTCTCACAGACTATTCAAGCAACAGTCTGACATAGTCACCCTCATGGAATCATATCTTACAGGTAATGCCCCAGACACCACCATCACCATCCCTTGGTATGTCATGTCCCACCAGCAGCAGCGGTGGTGGCACAGTGGTATACAGTTGGGAGGGAGTTGCCCTGGGAGCCCTCAACATTGACTCCGGGCCCCATGAAGTCTCATGGTATCAGGTCAAACATGGGCAGGGAAACCTCCTGCTGATTACCGTGTACCGCCCTCCCTAAGCTAATGAATCAGTGCTCCTCCATGTTGAGCACCACTTGGACTAAGCACTGAGGGTGGGGGCAGAATGTACTCTGGGTGGGGAACTTCAATATCCAACTCAGTAGCACCACTGCTGACCGAGTTGGCTGAGTCCTAAAGGACATAGCTGCTAGACTGGGTCTGCAGCAAGTGGTGAGGGAACCAACAAAAGGGAAAAACATCCTTGACCTGCCTGCTGCAGATGTATCTGTCCATGACAGTTTCGGTAAGAGTGACCACTGCACAGTCGTTGTGGAGACGAAGTCCCGCCTTCACATTGAGGATACCCTCCATCATGTTGTGTGGCACTATCAGCATGCTAAGTAGGATAGATTTCGAACAGACCTAGCTATTCAAGACTGGGCATCCATGAGGCACTGTGGGCCATCAGCAGCAGAAGAATTGTACTAGAACACAACCTGTAACTTCATGGCCTGGCATATCCCCCACTCTACCATTACCATCAAGCCAGGGGATCAACCCTGGTTCAATGAAGAGTACAGGAGGACATGCCAGGAGCAGCACCAGGCATACCAAAAATGAGACGTCAACCTGGTGAAGCTATAAAACAGGACTACTTACGTGTCAAAAAGCATAAGCAGAAAGTGATAGAGCTAAGCGATCCCACAACCAACGGATCAGATCTAAGCTCTGCAGTCCTGCCACATCCAGTCGTGAATAATGGTGGACAATTAAACAACTCACTGGAGGAAGAGACTCCATAAATATCACCATATTCAATGATGGGGGAGACCAGCACATCAGTGCAAAACATTTGGCTGAAGCATTTGCTACAAACTTCAGCCAGAAGTGCCAAGTGGATGATCCACTTGCCTCTTCCGGAGGTCCCCAGCATCACAGATGCCAGTCTTCAGCCAATTCCATTCACTCCACGTGATATCAAGAATTGGCTGAAGGCACTGGATAGTGCAAAGGCTATGGGCCCTGACAATATTCCAGCAATAGTACTGAAGGCTTGTGCTCCAGAACTTGCCGCACCCCTAGCCAAGCTGTTCCAGTACAGCTACAACTTTGGCATTTGCCTGGCTATGTGGACTCAATTTGGGTTCCACCAGGGCCACTCAGCTCATGAACTCATTATTGCCTTGGTTCAAACATGGACAAAGAGCTGAACTCATGGGGTGAAGCGAAAGTGTCTGCCCTTGACATCAAGGCCGAATTTGACCAAGTGTGGCATCAAGGAGCCCTAGCAAAACTGGAGTCAATGGGAATCAGGGGCAAAACTCTCCCCTGGCTGGAGTCATACCCAGCACAAAGGAAGATGGTTGTGGTTGTCGGAGGTCAGTCATCTCAGCTCCAAACATCCGTTGCTTGCAGGAGTTCCTTAGGATAGTGTCCTCGGCCCAACCATCTCCAGCTGCTTCATCAGTGATCTTCCTTCCATCATATAGGCAGAAGTGGGGATGTTCACTGACGATTGCACAACGTTCAGCATCATTCGCGACTCCTCAGATACTAAAGCAGTCCATGTCAAAATGCAGCAAAACCTGGACAATATCGAGGCATGGGCTGATAAGTGGAAAGTAACATTCACGCCACACAAGTGCCAGCCAGTGACCATCTCCAACGCGAGAGAATCTATCCATCGCCCCTTGATGTTCAATGGCACTGAATCCCCCACTATCAACATCCTGGGTGTTACCATTGACCAGAAACTGAACTGGACTAGTCATATAAATACTGTATCTACAAGAGCAGGTCAGAGACTAGGAATCCTGCAGCAAGTAACTCACCTCCTGACTACCCTGTCCACCATCTACAAGGCACAAGTCAGGAGTGTGATGGAAAGCTCCCCACTTGCCTGGATGAGTGAAGCTCCCACAACACTCAAGAAGCTTGATACTGTCCAGGACAAAGCAGCTGGCTTGATTGCCACCACATCTACAAATATTCACTCCCTCTACCACCAATGCACAGTAGCAGCAGTGTGTACCATCTACAAGATGCACTGCAGTAATTCACCATGGCTCCTTTGACAGCACCTTCCAAACCCATGACCACTACCATCTAGAAGGACAATGGCAACAGATAGATGGGAACACAGCCACCTGAAAGCACATACACAATGTAGTTCCTGAAACCCTCTTTTGTACCTAATTCTGGCCTCAGCCCACCTCAGCATGGATTTGTGAATGGGAAATCATGTTTGGTGAACTTGTTGGAGAGTCGATGGACATAATATACTTGGAATTTCAGATGGCTTTTGATGAAGTACCCCACAGGAGGTTAATTAGCAAAATAAAAGCACACTGGATAGCAGGCAATGCACTGGCATGGATTAAGGATTGGCTAACACGTGGAAAACATAGAGTAGGAATAAACAGGTCATTCTCATGTTGTCAGGTTGTGACTAGTGGGGTACCGCAAGGATCAGTACTTGGGGCCCAAGCTGTTCACAATATATATCAATGATTTGGATATGGGAGCCAAATGTAATATTTCCAAATTTGTGGATGATACAAAGCTAGGCAGGAATGTGAGGAAGATGTAAAGCGGCTGCAGGAGGATTTGGACAGACTTAGCAAGTGGGCAAAAACATGAAATATAATGTGGGAAAATGTGAGATTATCCACTTTGGTAGAAGGAAGGGATGGGCAGAGTATTTCCTAAATGGTAAGAGATTAGAAAGTGTAGATGTACAAAGGCACCTGGGTGACCTTGTCCAAAAGTCACTGAAGGCTAACATGCAGGGGCAGCAAACTATTAGAAATGCTGATGGAGTGTTAACTTTTATCGCAAAAGGATTCAAGTACAGGAGTAGTGAAGTTTTGCTTCAATTGTATAGAAGCTTGGTTAGACCGCACCTGGAGAGCTGTGTGCAGTTATGGTCCCCTTACCTCAGAAAGGATATTATTGCCAAAGAGAGAGTGCAACGAAGTCTCACCAAACTTGTCCCGGGATGGCGGGACTGTCTTATGAAGAGAGATTGGGAAAACTGAGCCTGTATTCTCTAGAGTTTCGAAGGATGAGAGGTGATCTCATTGAAACCTGCAAAACACTTAAAGGAATAGACAGGGTAGATGCAGGTCCACCAGTGACTGCGTCATGACCACCTTTCGGAAGTGAGTTTGGAACTTGCCCAGTCAGCCAATTGTTCTGATGCCCCCTAAAATGCACATTGATTTCCAGCCTGTGCCCAAGGGGTGAAAAGCTCTGGGGCATATGGTCACACTTTTGTGCTTTTGCATTGCTTGAGTGCACAGAAAAGCTTCAGAGGCCTGTCTCCAAGCATGTCCACGGAGCTGTTGCTGAACGGTCTCAGCTGTGGAAGAAAGCTCACTTTTAACAAGCTTTTCCAAGTGGGTAGCCACTCCCCTCAACCCCTCCCCCCTCATCCAGCATGTGCTTGTGTACTTCCTTCAGTCTGTGCTGCTTTGCCCCCTACTCCACCCTGGCCCAACCCGCACTGGAGCCCTTGCCATGGCACCGCACTGAAAGCCCGCCGGGTAAAAGAGATTTTCATGTGTCCCGCCCCCACCACCATCCCCCCCACCAAATGTGCAGCGCCTCTTACTTAATGACCGACTGGCGATAGTCGTGAGCGTTGCACAAGGTTGTGTGCACTCACTCCCGGGTTCCACTCGGAGTTCAGCTCACCAGGTTCACGCTGCTTATGTACATTTGTGAAACCACTGATGTGCCCAAATGATCCAGCGTGGGGCGCTGATTCCGGCGAGCAGGACTTATAATGAGATGCTAAAGTATTGAAATTAGGTTCTTGATGTGCGGTGTTGGGAAGTGCAGCCCGCCATTGAAGGGTGGAACGGACGATCACAAACTGGTTTCACAATGGTGTGAAACTGATTTTTGCCCTTCTCGCTATATTGGGGGAGGCGATGGCGATTGGGGCGAAAGGCAGCCATGGCGCAGTCACTGGTGGAGGTGCTCACAGCCCCTTGCAATGTCGTTATTAAGGGTTGGACCAGTCTCCCACATGGTTCAAGCTAATAGCGCAGCCTTTCAGTATGTGTTAGGAGAATGTCTGTGCCTGAGCTGATAGCACAGCATGCAGTCCAGTGGCCGAAGCTGCCACCAATCGGTCCAGTTGAGTGGAGCGGAGGTGGATGGGGTTTCGGATAGCCATGAAGCACACTACACACTGGCCATCCAAGTAGCGGCCAGCACTCTCCTGCATACATGCAGGGGCCTTCAGACTTAACCAAGAGAGATTCTTAGGACACCTATTCTAATCCTCGCGTCTCTCTCTTTGATCCAGCAGGAGGAGAACATCAGGATCATGGAGCCTGGTGATTTATCGGTATGCCTCATGGCTCACAGGGAGCAGAGAAGAAGAAGAAGGGTATGGCAGAAATGCCTGGCTTGGCAAAGGGAGGAGCACCTCCCTCAAGATGAAGAGGTGGCAAGCCTGCTACGCACACAACTGAAGATCCACAAAAGCTGTCACTCATAGGTGCCTCGCTAGACCCAGGGTCTATAGACGGTGCTTGTCATTCCTGCAGGTGACTGAGAACAAGGGTTCTAGGGAACTGGTCGGTCACATATGCCACCTGTTGCAGGATTTGGCACTGGGCGACATGGAGGACATTCACTGACAGTGGCCGTGAAAGTGACCGTGGCACTCAATTTTTACGTGAGTGCTCCCTTCCAGGGCTCCACAGATGACTTGTGAGGGATCCCGCAAGCCTCCACCCATAAGTATATCCAGGAGGTGTCATGAAAGTATAATAATTTTCATTATATTTTTCTGGTTTATTGTGAAGTAAGTTTATGGGTGTAAGTATAGTTGGGTCTGTGTGTGATTTAATTACATTTGGAGTCAATAGACTGCAAGTTTAAATCATCAAAAGAAGCTAGGTGCTTGACATGCTAATGAGTAAACATGGATGCTGGCTTAGCATGAAAGGTGTGAAGGGAATTTGCATTTTTAGATAAATGAAGGGAGATTTGGATTTCAAAGGGATTTTAGTCTGTTTACCACTAGCCAGATAAGCAAGGCTAAGGAGTGTGTCAGTTAACGTTTCGAGTCCTCACGACCCTTCGTTAACTGATTTCTTCTCCACCGATGCTGCCAGACCTGCTGAGTTTTTCCAGGTAATTCTGTTTTTGTTTTGGATTTCCAGCATCCGCAGTAGCTTTTAGCTTTTTGTTTTTATCTAAGGAATGTGTTTATTTTTCCCAAAGGTTACTGACAATACATAGCAGCAACATAAAAGTTTTTATATTATGAGGGAAATACAGTTTCAAAGATGCGTGGAGCAATAGGATTTATATATTAAAAAGAGAGAAACATATATAAAGGAGAATGGAGGGTTATGTGAAAAGAGAAGGCCATGTAAAGTCTAACAGGAGTGTGTGAAACAGCCTTAATGAAGCCTCCAATATTTGTGCATAATTCTGCTGTCTACCAAAACTGAAGCTGGAGAAAAAGCCATTTGGAATTCCACTGTCCAGGGTATTGTGTTAACTTACTGAGTCTGTTTAAGTTTAAAATTTATTTTGGACAGTTGCCTTAAAGGGAGTGTAATGGGGTGGCTGGGAAGGGGGGGTGGTGGTCAGGTAAATTCAGAATCTTAGGAGTTATTATATTAGCAATTGTAGTCTTACGTATTGCTTGGAATCTTTTATGTTTTGTTAATAAATATTTTAATTTAATTTTTAAAATCTCTAAAGGTCTTGATGGACTTATCACTTCTGAATTCAGTGCACGCATCTTGTAATAAATACAAATTGCAAAGCGCGACCAAGTTTCCCTCATGTCCACCTGGCACACATCATCTGCCATGTCATAACAGAGGTCACGGACTCCATCTTAGCGAAGGCACAGAACTTTGTGCATTTCACCTGGGATTAGGAAAGCCAGGAAGCAAGAGTGCTGGGATTTGCACAGATCTCTAGTTTTCCACAGGTGAGGGATGCCATTGACTGCATTCATGTGGCGCTTAGATCTCCGTGGCAACAAGCAGGCAACTACATCAACTGCAAGGGCTTCCAATCACTGAATGTTCAGCTGGTGTGCGACCACCACGAATGCATCCTGCAGGTCTGCTCATGATTCCCAGGGAGCGCCCATGACTCTTACATCCGTAACAGGTCTCAGACACCTGACAGCTTCCAGTGTCCAGAGAGGCTGCAGGGTTGGCTCCTCGGGCACAAGGGTTACCTACAGAGAATGTGGCTCTTGCTGCCCAGGCGGTGGCCTCAGACTGCAGCAGAGCTACCATAATACAAGGCCCATGCCGCGACCATGATTTGGTGGAGCAAACGATATGCATTTTGAAAATGAGGTTTTGGGGCCTCAGCAGGTCTGCTGGAGCACTACAATACAGTCCACCGAGGTGTTGCGCATCATTATCACTTGCTGCATGCTACAGAACCTGGTGCTACAACAGGCGGAGGAGCTGGCTGAGGAGGAGATGGAAGAGCTGCACGTCTCCTCCAATGATGAGGGCATTGAAGGAGATGATGGTGATGAGATCCTCAAAGGCGAAGTTGCAGTGATGAGGCCCATCGCACTGGTCAGCCAAGCCAGGTGCACTCAGGAGGCCCTCACTGACACAAGATTCATGGAGGGTGATGACAAAATACAGTGAGGACAGTCCTGATATCCTCACCTTGCATCTGAGAATGTTTGACTCCCGTGTGGCTGATGGCAGTATACATACCCTTAGTGCTCAAGCTTATGTCATGTCGAAGCAGCAGAGGCCCTAATAGTCACTAGATTCCATGAGAATTATGATGTGCAGTGAGGACACTCCACAGATCTTCACACAGCCTCTGTGAATGTCTAACTCCTGTCTGGCTGAGGGCAGCTTGCTTGTGTTGTGTGATTAGGGCCATATCATGGGGACACAGCCGTGAAACATTAAATGCATCTGATTCTTTGGCAGCCTTCAGCACCTGTCCCCTTCAAGAGCACTGTGTCACCAGTCACAGATGCTGAAGCGATGTGGGAGCCAGCCCCACCTCAAAGGTGTGGGTGGTGAGTGGCGCCATGGATGGAATGAGGACACAGTCTGCAGGGCAGATGAAGGGAATGAATAGTGATGTCCCTTGAACTGGCAGTAAGTGAGATCCCTGTGGGTGAGTAATGGGCTTGTGAGTGTGTGGGTTGAGAGTGATGAGAAGAGTGACTTACCCAGATGGATTGGAGGGGATCATTCAGGGTAGCTGTCCTCTTAAGCAGGGCATTGACACCACTGCCACCACCTCCCATGCTGGATTGGTGGCCTTGCTTGCTGGCCTTCATCCAGAACAGGGGTAGAGGACTTCATGGTGGCCTCCACTGTATCCAGTAGGCACCCGAGGGAGGCGTTGCTAAATTTGGGTCCAGCATGTTTCCTCCTTTTGGCAACCATGACTTTCCAGCAGCTTCCGATCCCTTGCAGAGTGTTAACTCTGTGCAGGGGCGCTCTTTAAGTATGGTGCCTGGATTATTAAAGGCCTGAGGTGACAATGGGGCAGGAAAATCAGAGGCCACTCTGTCAGCAATCCGATGTGTTTCCCATGAATGCATTATTAATGAGGGGAACACACCGGGAATGGGTGCGATATGGCACAAAAATCCACCATTGTGGCCAGTGGGCAAAATGACTTTTTTCACTCCCACTATTGCACTTAGTGCAAATCTGGGGCAATTCAACTCTATATCTCTACGAAACTAAATCAGTTTAAAGGGTTAATTTGGGATTCAGTAATTAGGCTGCATGCAACTAAATTAAATCAAATCTAAATTTTCAAAACTCTCCTTTTTAAACCTACACCTCATAAGATTAATGCTGTGATTACGCCTCACCACCTTCCATGTGGTTAATGATGAAGTTAATGTTTTACCCTGCTTACATTGCAAGTCTATCTAACTGTCATTTAATTTGACTAACTTCTTTCAGTGAGCTGCAAACCATACAAGGTCCAAACTGCAACTAAAGAGCTCTCCCAGCAAACGCCCAGATAAATTCAAAGCAGGGACCCTTCCTAAGCTCTACCCATGTCCATGACAATGTAGCCTGCTCCCGATCTTTAAGCTAATTATCCCCCATTTACGATTTATTTTTTGACCTGACAAAGTAAATGGGTTTTACAATCTTTCATGGTTTACTTAATGCTTTTAAACTAATTTAGTTCTAACTCCCAAAATAAAAACATCTCTCTGGAATGCACTTCTTGCAAGGTTTGCAGACATCATGTCTCTAGTTCTTTAGCTAAGTAAGTCAACCTGTTCTTTTATAGCTCTACCTCTTCTTTTTTGACTTTATTAAACAAACATGGGTCACCTTTTGAACTGTCATCTCTCAAGGTTTGCTAGCAATCTTTAAAGCCCAGCATTTTAATTACCTTACCTTTCTGTTAACCTCTTAAGGTAACATGACTCCAGCTTTTGAAGTGTAATAGGCTCAAATCTTGCTTTAATTGTATTTACCCCATTTCCTATAGTTAAACTTTAATTCATAAAACTAAAAATTATATTCTAAAGTACATGAACTATGAACTAGATCCACAACAATATGTACTTCCAGAAGGCATATGATAAAGTCTTTCAAAGGCTGTTAGTTAAAGTTGAATTTCATGGAATTGAAGGTAAATTATTGACCTGGTTTGGAAACTGGCTAAGCCGCAGGAGACAGAGAATAGGGAGAATGGGTAGATACTCTAACATGCAAGAGGTGACTAGTGGTATCCCACAAGGATCTACGCTGGGACCTCAATTAATCTTTGCTTTATTAATGACATAGAGAGCTACATATTCAAATTTACTGATGACAAAGTTATGCAGCATTGTATGTAGTGTAGATGAAAGTGTAAAATTGCAAAGAGGGATTAATAGAATAAGTGAATGGGCAAAACTATAGCAAATGGATTTCAGTGTGGGCAAATGTGAAGTCATCACTTTAGACCTAAAAATGATAGAACAGGGTACTTTCTAAATGGTGGAAAGCTACAAACAATGGAAATTCAGAGGATTGGGCTTCTGGTTACATGGATCAATAAAATATTATGTACAGATAAAGAAAATAATCAAAAAATCTGATGGCCTTTATATCTAGAGGACTAGAATATAAAGAAGAAGAAATCAGGCTTCAGCTCTACAAAGTCCTGGTTAGGCCAAATCTGCAATATTGTGAGTAGTTCTGGACATCACACCTTAGGAAGGATAAATTGGCCTTGGAGGGAGTGCAAATAGGCATGTCAGAACGATACCTGGCCTCCAAGGGTTAAATGACAAGGAGTGATTACACAAACTGGGGTTGTATTCCTTGGAATTTAGAGGTTTAAAGAGTGATTGGATTGAAATTTTCCAGATAGTAAGGGGAACTGATAGGATAGGTAGCGAGAAACTATTTCTGCAGGTTGGAGAGTCTAGGGCTGGGATTTTCCGGTGCTGCCATTGTGGGACGTGCCACGGGGAATGTGGCAGACCAGCCAAAAGTCAAATGAATTTCGGCAGGACCGGGCGGTCCTGAGTGGGTAGGGCCAGAAATTCCTGTCCTAGGGCTAGGAGCATGGCCTAAAAATTAGAGCCAGACCTTTCAGGAGTGAAATTAGGAAATACATTTACACGGAAAGAGTGATAGAAGTTTCTAAATGGTGAAAAGCTGGAAACAGTGGGGGTGCAAAGACACATGGGGGCCCAGGTACATAGGTCATTAAAATGTAATGATCAATTGTTAATCTTAATTATGAGATTGATAGATTTTTGTTAGTCAAAAGTATTAAGAGACATGGGGACAAGGCAAATATATGAAGACAAATCACAGATCAGTCATAATCTAATTGAATTTCTTTATATTCAATCATGGGACGTGGGCTTCGCTGGTTGGGCCAGCACTTATTTTCCACCCCTAATGGCCCTTGAGAAGGTGGTGGTGAGCTGCCTTCTTGAACCGCTGCAGTCCATGTGCTGTACCCACAGTGCTGTTAGGAAGGGAGTTCCAGGATTTTGACCCAGCAACAGCGAATGGCAGAATAGGCTTGAGGGGCTGGATGACCTACTTCTGTTCCTATTGATATTAATATGCCTGACTATGCCTGCAGGGCTTGTAGGCCAGGTATCACTGAGCCTTCACTGAGTTCAAGCCATGTTATCTAGTGAACCTCCATCATGTGTAAGTGGTGGACTCCAGTGTTGTAGATTTATTCCCTGGGATTTTTTTTTTCTCGAAACACATGTGCCTTTGAAGCTTTATAGGCTTACCTTTCCTCCTGCTTCTGTTGCACTAAAAGATATCCACCAGCCTTTGCTGCATCCATTGCATCAAGCTAGAAACTGCTGTGCTATGCATTTCAATCAGAATTAAATTAGGCTTCAGATGGGGTTCTTAGTGTGGGTAGGTTTTATTTTATTCATTTTTGGGATGTGAGCATTGCTGGCAAGACCAACATTTAATGCTAATCTCTAATTTCCCTTGAGAAGGTAGTGCTCAGCTGCCTTCTTGAACCACTTGTGTCCACATTACTGTTAGGGAGGGAGTTCCAGGATCTTGACCCAGTGACAGTGAAGGAATAGTGATATAGTTTCAAGTCAGGGTGGTTTGTGAGTTGGAGGGGAACTTGCGGATAGTGGTGTTCCCACTGTACTTGTTCTTCTACGTGTAGAGGTCACAGGTTTGGAAGGTTCTGCCAAAGGAGTCTTGGTCAGTTACTGCAATGCATCTTGTAGATGGTACATACTGCTGTCACTGTGTGCTGGTGCGGGAGGGAGTAAGTGTTTAAGGTGGTAGATGGAGCACCAATCAAGTGGGCTGCATTGTCCTGGATGGCACTGAGCTTCTTGAGTGTTGGAACTACATACACCTAAGCAAGTGGAAATCCTAACTTGTGCCTTGTAGATGGTGGGCAGGCTTTGGGAAGTCAGGAGCTGAGTTACTTACCATAAAAGTCCCAGCCTCTGACCACCTAGCTACAGTCCAGTTAAGTATCTGGTCAATGGTAACCTCAGAATGTTGATGGTGGGAAATTCAGCGATGGTAATGCTATTGAATGTACAGGGGAGATAATTAGATTCTCCCTTGTTTGAAATTGCCATTGCCTGGCACTTGTGTGTTTCAAATGTTACTTGTCACTTATCAGACTGAGCCTGAATGTTGTCCAGATCTTTGCTGAATGCAGGTATGGACTGCTTCAGTATCTGAGAAGTTACGAATTGTACTGAACATTATGCAATCAGTGAATATTTCCACGTCTGACCTTATGTCAGAGGGGAAGTCATTAATGAAGCAGCTTTCTTGGGCCAAATACACTACTCTGAGGAACTCCTGCAGTGATGTTCTGGGTTTGAGATGAGTGGCTTCCAACAATTACAACTTTTGTGCTAGTTATGACTTTTAAAAAATTCTTTCATGGGATGCAGTGTTACTGGCAAGGCCATTATTTGTTGCCCATTCCTAACTGCCCTTGAAAAGGTGATGATGAGCTGCCTTCGCAAACTGTTGCAGTCCATGTGGTGTAAGTACACTCACAGTGCTGTTAGGGAGGGAGTTCCAGGGTTTTGGTCGAGTGACAGTGAAGGAATGGTGTGTGGCCAGCTGCTGTTTTTCGAATATAATAAAAGGATCATGACATTGTGGAATCTTTTTATGGATACAGGGAAAAGCTAAGTTTACAATTATTATTTAACATTATTATTACTATTTAACATTATTTATAAGGCTAACATAAGCTAACTTCTGCAAATGAGTTAACAGAGAATCTTTATGCTGTGTTCATGGTTTTGTACTAATATTAAGATGGTGACTGGTTAAAGGCCAGGCAACAAATGGTTAAAGGCCAGGCAACAATTGTTTTCTTTCCCAGTTTGTGACCTTTTTGATTACAAATATCGTGTAAAGTTGTTTGCTTAAAACTCAAAGTAAGGTCAGAAAGTAATGTCTTAATGTAATGCAACTGATGATTGCCGTTTGTTTAGAATATCATTGAATGAGTAGAAATTCAGCAGTTTGTAATCACCCTTATGCAATGGTTGCTTGGTGGTACCGGGGACAGATGGGGGAGGTGCTGAAGCAAGCAGATCCAGGAGGGGATTGGCCCAACTTGCTGTCAGGACCTTCCTGCTCTTGGGAGGGTAGCTGGGTGTGAAAATGAGCTAATCATGGACCATCACTATCATATAAAGGAGCCAATCAGAAAGTGTGTACATGGCAGGGCAGGAAGCAGAGGCCTATTTGAGCACGGTGTTCGTTAGGCTCAAGGCCATCGCTGCAGCCGGACAAGGAAGGGGGATAATCTGGTCAGCTATCTGAACAGAGAATGAATAAGGACGGATCTACCACCTGATCCTGTCTGTTTTTTGGGGAAAACAAGCAACTATAGCACAGGGAGTGTAGTCACTGGTATAAGTATTACTGAACTGTCTGTAACAGAAATCAAATAATAAAGTGCAGTTGTTTTGAGTGAAGTCTCGAGTTTTGGGTCATTGATATCCAGAGTAAACCTCCGAACCCAGGTGGTAGGAATCGTCTACAAGTGATTTAGTTCTAAGTCAGGAAGTTGTGTGGAATGGAGGGGAACTTGCAGGTGGTGGTGTTCTCATGTGTCTACTGCCCTTGTCCTTCTAGATGGTAAAGGTCATGGGTTTGGAAGGTGCTTTTAAAGGAGCACTGTTGAGCTGCTGCAATGCATCTTGTATATAGTACACACTGTTGCCACTGTGTGTCGATGGTGGAGGGAGTGAATGTTGGTGGATGGGGTGCTGATCAAGTGGGCTACTTTGTTTTGGATGGTGCCAAGCTTTTTGAGTATTGTTGGAACCACATTCATACAGGCAAAGTGGAAAGTATTCTATCACAATCCTGACTTGTTCCTTGTAGATGGTAGACAGGATTTGGGGAGTCAGGAGGTGCATTACTCCCCTCAGAATTCACAGCTTCAGACCTGCTCTTGTAACTACAGTATTTATATCTCTAGCCCACTTCAGTTTCTGGTCAATGGTAATGCCCAGGATGTTGACAGAGAAAGATTCAGTGATGGTAATGCCATTGAATGTCAAGGGGCGATGATAATGTTATCTCTTTTTGGAGATGGTCATTGCCTGGTACTTATGTGGCAGGAATGTTACTTGCCACTTATCAGCCCAAGCCTGAATGTTGTCCATGCCTTGCTGCATATCAGAACGAAATTCTTCAATATCTGAGGAGTCGCGAATGACACTGATCATTGTGCAATCATCAGAGAACATCCCACTTCTGACATTTTGAGGAAGGTCATTGATGAAGCAGCTGAAGAAGGTTGAGCCTAGGATACTACCTTGAGGAACTCCTGCAGTGATGTCCTGGAACTGAGGTGATTTACCACCAACAGCCACAACTATCTTCCTTAGTGTGAGGTATGACCCCAGCCAGTGGAGAGTTTTCCTCCTGATTCCCACTGACTTCAAGAAGTGGCTGGAGGGATAGTAGATGCTTTGGTTTTAATTTTCCAAAATCGTCTTCATTCTCGAAAGGTCCCATCAGACTGGGCAATAGCAAATATAACTCCTCCATTCAAAAAGGGAAGGGGACAGAAAACAGGTAACTACAGGCCAGTTAGTCTAGTGTCTGTCATAGTGAAAAGGCTAGAATCTGTTATTGAGGAGATCATAGCAGGGCATTAGAAAATCTTAATGTAATTAGGCAGAGTCAACATAGTTTTGTGAAAAGGAAACCATGTTTGACTAATTTAAAAGAGTTCTATGAGAAAGTAACAGGTAATGTGCATAAAGGGGAACCTGTAGATGTGGTGTGCTTTCCAAAAGGTATTTGATAAGGTGCCATATCAAAGGTTACTGCACAAAATTAGAGCTCATGGTTTAGGGGAAACATATTATCATGGATAAGAGGATTCGTTGGCTAACAGGAAGCAGAGAGTGGGGATGAATGGATCATTTTCAGGTTGGCAAGCTGTAACCAGTGGAGTGACACACAGATCAGTGCTGGGGACTCAACTATCTACGGTCTACATCAATGACTTGGATGAGGGACTGAATGTATGCTTGCTAATTTGCTGATGACACAAAGATAGATGGGAAAGTAAATTATGAGGGGGAAATAAACAGCCTACAAAGGAACTTAGATAGCTTAAGTGAGTGGGCAAAAAATGGTAGGTGGAGTATAATGTGGAAAAATGTGAATTCATCCACTTTAGCAGGAAGAATAGACGAACAGGATATTATTTAAACAAAGAAAGATTGCAAAACTCTGCAGTACAGAGGGGCCTGGGTGTCCTGGGACATGAATCACAGAAGTTAGTATGCAGGTACACAAGTGATAAGGAAGGCACACAGTATGTTGGCAGTTATTGCAAGGAAGATGGAATATAAAATGTAGGGAAGTTTTGCTACAATTGAAGAGGGTGTTGTTGAGGGTACACCTGGAGTTCTGTGTACAGTTTTGGTCTCCTTACTTGAGAAAGGATATAATAGCATTAGAAGTTCAGAGAAGGTTTCTGGGGTGAAAGGGTTACCTTATGAGGAAAAGTTGTAACAATTGGGGTTTAGAAGAATGAGAGATGATCTTATTGAAACTTATAAGATGCTGAGGGGAATTTACAGGGTGGATGCTGAGAGGATGTTTCCCTTTGCAGGAGAGACAGGAACAAGGGGGTACAGATAAAAAATAAGGGGCCTCCTATTTAAGATGGAGATGAGGGGAATTTTTTCTCAGGGGGTTGTTGTTCTGTGGTCTTCTCTATCCCAGAGAGCAGTGGAGGCAGATTCATTGAATATTTTTAAGGCTGTGTTAGCTAGATTCTTGATTGACATGGGAGTCAAATGTTTTGGGGGCTGATTGGAAAGTAGAGTTGAGGCCACAATGGGTTTGCCAACCCTCCCGGAATAGCTGGGAGTCCCCCAAAATCATCCTCTATCTCCCAGAGGCCAAACAAAGCATTCTGGGAGCATGTCACCTCCCGGCAATGGCAGCCAGGACCATCCACCAGCCAATCATAGACCGGCTCGAGTACTATCTGACATTCCCTATATCAGGGACCATCCGCCAGTCAGTCATAGCCATTACTCGAATACCGCCTTATCTTCGGTATGTCTGGGACTGGCCTCTAGCCAATCACAGCCTTCATTCAGGTACCACTTGGCCTTCCCTCTGTGAGGAACCTACTCCCCCACCCACAGAAAAGCCAGACTCAGCGTCAGAGGAAGGCTCGTGATGGAAATATCCAAATAACCCACAGACCACATGATCAGTGCTCCAATCAGCTGAGGTTGCAGAGCTGGGGGAAAGAGTGCTGACTATGAGCCAAGGTTAGGCTGGGCTGGGACCATGTTGGTATAGCGATTAATTAGTATTATTAGTTATTAATGTTATTAATTTGTGTCAGAGTGAATTGGTGGTGACTGCGTGGACTGTGGTGTGCTGCGGGTTTATATCCCCCGAGAGCAACTGGCAGGGGAAGGAATTATTCAGACTCAAGAGAGGAATTTAGTGGAGACAGGTTCATCCCCCTTCACTCAATGCCACAGGTCTTTTCTGTAGTTTCACTCACTCATGCCACACCGCTGGCTTTCTGTGATGTCACTTCCTCCAGCTTTCTGTGTCCTAACTTCTGCCAACATCTCCCGAAATATGTCTAGCCAGAGATGGCAAACCTAGACCACAATCAGATCAGCCATGATCTTATCAAGTGGCTGAGCAGGATTGAGGGGCTGAATAGCTTACTCCTGCTCCTAATTTGTACGTTTTAATGTTCGTATGTTCAAATTATGCCACAAAACATGATGGAGGGTGTCCTCAGTGGGAAGACAGGACTTTGTCTCCACAAAGACTGTAAGGTGATCACTCCTACCAATACTGTCATCGACAGATATCTATGCGACAGGTGGATTGTCTAGGTTTTTCCCTTTTGTTGATTCCCTCATCACCTGCCAAAGGCCCAATCTGGCAGATATGTGCTTTGGGGCTTGGCCAGCTCAGGCAGTAGTGATGCTACCAAGCCACTCTTGGTGATGGACATTAAATCTCCCACCCAGAGTACATTTTTCAGTGCTTATTCCAAGTGGGGTTTATCATGGAGGAGTACTGATTGATCAGCTGATTGAGGAAAGGTGCTGGGTGGTAATCAGCATGAGGTTTACTTATCTGTGTTTGGCCTACTGCCATGAGACTTCAAGGGGTCCTTAATCATTGTTGAGGTTGCCCAGGGCAACTCCTCCTAGACTGTATGCCACTGTGCCATCCCCTCTGATGGGTCTGTCCTGCCAATGGGACAGGACATACCCAGGAATGGTGATAGGGGTATCTGGAAAATTTGCCTGTAAAGTATGTTTCATTGAGTGTGACTATGTATGGGGTTCACTTTTATATTATCTGGAAAATATATATAATAATATATTAATAATATATATAATAATATATTATTTTATATTATCTGGAAAATTTGCCTGTAAAGTATGTTTCATTGAGTGTGACTATGTATGGGGTTCACTTTTATATTATGACATCTCTCCCTTCCTCTACACAAAACAATATGCATAAATTTCACTTGATTGGTCCCCAACCAGACTTAAAAGAGCTTAATAATAAATTAATTTTACCATTCATTTTAGAATGGGAGTTTGACTCTGAGTATCAGTACTAATGGGAGAAAAATTCAGCACTAATTTCATCTGGTCTTGCAATGTGTTTGTGTATGTCTAATTTTTTGTTACAATTAACACACATTTTCTTTCATGTTTTCAATTAACCTCATTCCAGAGAAGACTGTTATCTCTTAAACTGTTACAGTTGAAATTGTTAGCTTGATATTGCTGCTTTCTCTCTTCTGGGCCGCAGGGCACATTTAATTGGATTTAGTCTTTTAGACTTTTAGTAAGTAATATATGACTAGCTTGCCAAGAAATATTCTGCTTATATCATGATTATGCTGGGATTGGAGCTTCTGATTTACTGTTTCAAAAAATAAATGTCCAATTTGTTATATTTGTATGTGCCCCATTTAATCAAATACAAAGCACATTAACCTGCATGAAAACTCTATTATACAGTGCAAAATATCTTTTGCAAAAAGTTGCAACTGTGTGAAAGATGTCTGATAGATTGGCTAATTAATATGCGGAGTGCTTGAACTAAGAATTATAAAAAGTGGGATTGGATTGGATTTGTTTGATGTGTGAATCCTGCCCTTGGAACTAATACATATATTCCCCTGGAGATAAGTTTAATGGTTTCACACTTGGTATGATTCTTAGTGTCTCATTGTTATCTAATACACTTTAAGAAAATTTTTACTCTATTAGCTCAGTGCATTAATCCAACAAGTAGCTCAGGTTGATTCTCCATTTTGTGCCGAGTTTGAGGATCTTTAGCCAGATTTGCAGTTTCAGTGCTTCAGTTAGCCTGAGCATCCCTGGGTTAGGGTGGGCAATTTGGCAAACTACCTGTCTGAAATTTGATATGAGGGCATAGAGAGAGTACAGCATCAGGATTTCATGTGATGTGATCAGCACATGCCCGACAACCCCTAACTCTGACTGCTGACACTGATTCCTGGTGCTTGGATATGGAGAGAGAGAGACCACTTTGCCAAGGCACCAGAGAATGCTAATGGAACTGTATTCTAGCAATCACACATTACCTTCAGGGGAGGAGGGAAGAAATAAAATTGTGTTTAAAATGCGACAGAAAGTGGCTTGTGGGAAAAGGCCAGTGAGTGATCATGGGGGAATATAGCCAATGATTTACAATGGCAGTGGTGATAGAGCTGGAAAGAAAGAAAGACCAGAGAGTCTTTAGCAATGATAGAGCCATGGTTAATGATGGAAAATGGGAGGAGCTCATCGATGCTTCTTCGCTGTCATTCATTACTAATTAAATGTTATATAGTGTTTAACAATTATGTTTAAAAAATAGTAACACTATCCCATCAGCATTCGAAATTATTTTTGTGATATGATTGGCTGAATACCGAACACATATATAGCACAGGTAATGTTCCACTATTCTGAGCATTCAGTGATACAGCCAACAGAATATCGCTTGAATAAATGCTGGATATATTCAGCAGGTCTGGCAGCATCTGTGGAGAGCAAAACAGAGTTAACGTTTCAGGTCGATGACTTTTCATTAGTTTACTTCCAGACCTAGTAAGTAATTTCCCATTACATTTTGAATGAAGTTACATTGCTTGTACAGATATCATGGTTGCGGTTGGTCTGACTATTTCTTCTTAATAGAGTGTTTCCAGCGAAATGTGTCTATATATTAAAAGAGAAAAGGGCAATCAACTGGTTTATGAATCCCCGCGGGACCTGTAGTTGTTCATTTGCTGTCGCGTTGCTCGGGGGCCTCTTTGGAGTCAGGTAATTGATACTGTATATTGAATATTATTACAACCTGAAACTAGCAAATTAAATGTGACTGTCAGTCATAGACACAGGCAACTCGGTGCTACTTTCACACATATTTAGAAATTAAATAGCCCAATAATGTCACCAAACAAAACAGAAAGATCAATGAAACTGGCATGTCGAATCCGAGGTTGCTACATAATTTACATGGTTTCGTAATCCTCTAGGTAATATCTGACTAAAATTGCCTTCAACGACAATTTATATTCGCTTTTCGATTGATCTGTCTTGAGGTTCTAATTCCAGAATATGCAATAATGTGGAGATAAGTGTCAGAAGTATTGGACGCCAGAACCGTCAATAAATGTATTGATCTGACGAATGGACAGGTCATTCTGTGCAGTTGTATCAACACTGATACAACTGAACCAAAGGGAGACTTGTTCGCCGGTTCCCAATAGCCCCTCAAGTGTCTCCCCCTCTGATGCAGACCAATACATTTTTTTTTTGCTCCATACAAGTGCTTATTATAGACGGCGTTGTGTCTATTTTAAGTTCCTGAGCGCAATCGAGCAGCTTTGAATCGGTTGATTTTTATTTGCATGTGCTCAGGCTGCTGCAGCGAGTCCCCCCCGTTAGGGGGCGCGACTCTCCCGCAGTAGCAGCAGCAGCAGCACTCGGCACAGTGGAGCAGCGGCGCTGAACGCCACTGACAGAAGCGCCTCTAGGCTATGATCAGTTAAAGGTAAGCAGCAAATTTGTTCATTAGGGTTCCAAGTAGAACTTACTCTCTTATACAAGTAAATGTCATTGCACAGAAACGTAGAGCGAGCGACGGAGCAGAATGCCCTCTCTGAGGAATTGCTCCTCAAAACAGCGTTGAGGTGTGTGTGTGTGTGTGTGATCTGTTAACCATTTGAATCTAGCCAAGCGCAGCATAGAAACACGTGTGGAGATTAAGTTGCAAACTCTATCAGGAGAATCAAACACGGTGATTTGGAATGCGATTCGTGAAGTAAACGAGCAGGTATGAAATCCCGGCTGTCGTGTCTTCACAGTGACACACATTTCGGCTCAGGGCACGGCTCGTCAGTCATAAAGTGTCGAACCGAACGTCTTTGTTGGGGCTCCATTTTTTATTCATATGATTAATATGTGAGACATTGCTTGTGGGGGAAAAATGCAAATATGGAGCAGGTAGCAGTTCCAAAACTCCCCTCGTGCCATTGGACTTCCTGCTGTTTAACGCTGACAGGTCTCGCCTCTCGCTGCGAACAAGCTTGTCTCTGAAATAGATTGTGTGCAAACGTAAGATTAATGCTTGCCGCTTTTCAGTACAAGTACAGCCGCAATTGTTTCTATTGGTTAGCAATTGATACGATTCCCAGCACTCCAGTTTGTTACTGAATCCTGTACATTTATATCCCCTCCAATCCTTGGCATCTCTCAATCTTCAGTACTATGAACCAAACTTCAGGCAGTGTTTAACGGAAGAGGCAGGGTTTGACTGTTGTTCTTGGCTTAGCCTTTGCGTCCTAAACCCACTCCGCAACGCGAGCTAACTCGTCTCCGATTTGCAGGCCCCAGGGTCATTCACCCTCCAGTTAACCCTCTCCCCGCCCTGACACCTACACTGAAGATTAGGGAGCGATGGCGTAGTGATATTGTCACTGGGCTATAATGTCCTGGGGACCCGGTTTCAAATGGAATTTGAATTCAATTTTAAAAAAAAACTCTGGAATTAAAAAGTCTAATGATTAGCCTGGCTCAATAATGCCCTTTAGGGAAGGAAATAAATCTGCTGCCCCTGGTCTGGCCTTCATGTGACTCCAGACCCACAGCAATGTGATTGACTCTTAAAGGCCCTGTGAATGGGCCTAGCCAGCGACACCCACATCCAATGAAAAAAAAAACTGATTGGTGATCTTATCACGTGACCTCTTGCCTCCTTCACACCCCCTCCCCCGTCAATCAGTTTTATCGCATCTTGTCCAAGAACTCAAACAGCAGGAGCTGAAGTAGGCCACTGGGGCCCTATTCCACCCGGCCCCATTTTCAATAAGGTCGTGGCTGATCTCCCTCTACTCCCCCTTCCTGCACTATCCCCATGTCACTTCATTCCCTCAGCATCCAAAAAATAATAATAATCTATCGACCTCTGGCTTGAATATGCTCAATGAGTCTCCAAAGCACGGAATTGTTTTATTCACTCCCCTGGGCTGATGGCAGTAACGTCCTGGGGATTAATATTCCAGCACAGTCCCTGGGGGAGTCAATACACTCTCTCACACCATCGCCATGCAGTGCCGGCATCTGCAGACTAGTTAGTGAAGCACTGGACATCATCTGAATGTGCGACCAGAGCGCTTTAAATGATGTAGCCGTTATTACACATCGCTGTGAGATTGTATGTTAAAAAAAAAAGGGGCAGAACAGGGGAATTTGGAGATTTTAGTTTGCACATTGCCCCTGGATACAGTAATCCCTCGTCAGAGAACAACCTGACCTTTGGAGGAACCGAACTCTGTGCGCTTAAACAAAACACTCCAGGCTCAGCGGGCCGAATGTCCTCTTTCTGTGCTCCACCTGCGTGTATCACCTGTGAAGGGGACGTGGCGGGGTTTGGCCTGAGCTCTTCAATCCAGTGCAGTAACTTTGTTGGGAATATGTGGGCGCGATGCTTGTGATTCTGCACCCCTCGCCCCTCCTACACACACACACACACACACATAACCTGTGACAGACTCGGATTAACCCTGCAGCCTTCCCGAGTTCGCGTACGCCAGGCACGTGTGGGCTGAGGCACCGACGCCTCCGGTTAATTTTGCTGGAATTAAAATCGAGACAATTCACCGCGGTAGCGAGGGCCGGAGTTTTCAGGGGCTGGCAAAGAGAAAGAGGAAGCAATTGTGCGCTCAAAGCTGAGGCACCAAGAAAAGTGCAGTGCCCAGTATTTTAAGCCGCTTTTGCCTTCCCCTTAGCTGGACGCATGAACAGCACAAGGTATTTTCTCCATGTCTTCTGTCAAATGAAACCTTAATTTATGCTCTGATTAATCTTGCTGGCGGTATATTTAGTGGCCCAATTTTAAGGGGATCTATGTGAGAGAGGTAGAAGGATTGATTGCAAGTTTTAAAATGATTGGCGGTAGTTGAGGCGTCTTCCTATTAGCCCATAAATAGATGCAACAGATAAGGTGGCGTTTTGTTTATTGGACTGTAGGCCAGGCTAATAAAATGATTTTCCGGAAAGCAGTCTTTCCCTGTTTAACAATGCACATGAAGCGCTCACTGTGTGCACTTCACATAAGGATGCTCTGTCTCCTCCGCTGGCGGCCAGCTCATTGAATGCACTGTTCAACAGAACATGTCCCTTTAGTCGTTCTGGCAAGTCACCCATGGCTCCTTGGCTCGGGTGACGGGCTGAATTTATAAGAACCCCTTTCTTCGCGACTTCGGCCAAGTGGCTGCACGCGCGGACGCTTTAGTGAAAGGCGCCATATACTTTTCGACCCTTAAGTGGAGTGAAGTCCATCAGCTCTTTGTGTTTTAGAGGAGTGCGATACCTCCTTCCTTCAGCCCCTGGGGCGGGGGGGTGGAAATCACACAGTCACTTCTCTGCACTTGTCAGGAGGCTGCATCGCCTGGGTCAGCATTCCTTACACTACCGTGAGTGCGAATCATTTTGCTTTTTTTTAAAAAAAGACTGGAGGCATTGCATCCGGTTTTATATTCAATCCTTTTGGAATTAGCAGAACTTCATCCCCAGGAAATCCAACCCCCTCCCCCCTCCCCTCCCCGCCAACCCCCTCCCAAGACCCCCCATCCCACCTCCCCCGCTCTCAGCTGTGAGTGTTGAATTTTGATGGGGAGGATTTAGTTGGGTCAGAGCCACCTCTGGATATAATGGTGCAGCGTTGATGACTGCGGGTCGGAGGGGGATCGAGAAGCGGGCGTACTGCTAACAGTTTGTGAATGGAGCCAAGCCAAGGTTTTTGAGCGAGCGGCGGCGGCGGCGGCAGGTGAAGGGGTAACTTTAGAAAGGCGCTCGCTTCTGCCCCACATCGGGGACGCCGGCGGAGGCTTGGAGCTGAAATCCCAGCGCCGATCTCTCCCGACACGACTTTAACATGACGTTTTAGTGTAGCTCTGAGCCACTGGGAGGAAGCATTTGACTGGCGTTTATTTTTTTAATACTTTCTCTCCCTCGGTCACGTCATTATAAATTAGCATCGGCACCGACTTAATTCATCATCTCGGACCGAGATCGATCAAGCCACAGACTCCCACCAATGAATTAATAAGTTGGCCGAACCACCCCCCCTCTCTTTTTATTTCCCGGTTCTATGGAAATTTTGCGACCCGACTGTCAAACCGTAACTGCAAGCTCTGGTCCCAGGCTAAAAACCTCAGCCCAAGCGGGAGATTTGAAAGAAAAACACGCCCAGCCACCAGTTAAAACGCTGATCGAAGCTGAGGGCCTGGTTGTAACATTGGCGGATTGGCGAGTTAAGTTACTGTCGGAAACACAAGTGTTCCCTCGCTGAGCTACAGGTTCACTCCATGTCACTCGTTCCTTTTTTCAGCCCAAGCGGCAACAGAAGGAAAAAAATCCTACAAACCATCGTTGAGCTGATTTGCATTTATCCACCAGCACCCAGTATTGACATGGAAACCTTTTGCAACGTTTTTTTTTCCCTATCGCTACCGTGTTTGGCAGATTTCTGATCAGCGTTTTAACTGGTGGCTGGGCGTGTTTTTCTTTCAAATCTCCCGATTAAAGTCGTGTTGTTGGACGTATTCTGTGAGGGGTTAGTTTTTAGCCTGGGACCAGAGCTTGCAGTTGACGGTTTGACCAGTTGGGGTCGCTCCTACGCTTGCTTTAACTGCAGAGCTGTCATTGTCCTTGTTACTCTCGCTCGCTCGTGCTGCGGACCCTGGAACAGCAACACCGTGTCCCCGTGTTGCCTTCCAGTCCGCTCTGATAAATCCGTATCTACCTCAGCCGCTAATGCTACCAGGCGTTTCAATTGTAGCAGCATAAAGTATTAAAATTGCAAGTTCAAAATGACAGAGCTGAGATTGGCGCGAGGAAGATTCCCTTTGGTCTGATGTCCCGCGATTATGTAACAGTGCAGGACGGTTAATGTTATGACCTTTGCAACTAATTCAACAACCCCGTATTCAGACTGGTAACTTGAGTTCCAATTTAGCAAACCGTGTAGCCATTCAGCGGCCGGATAAGGATTCAAAACACTGCATAGATCACAGTGCTTTGAACGAGATAAGTAGATAGGACTCGCAATTGTCGGCAGCAGGTGAAGGGAAGGGCATTGATGTGCGGTAATGTTGTCAAAATTAAGGAAGGCTTCATTAAAAGATAGATTTTTGTCACCTTTCTAGAGAGGTGATGGCATACTGTGGGCGGCCCCAGCTGTGAGCTAAATGCCTGGGATCTCTCTGGACTGACATCAATCTCAAATTCAAAATGTGGGACTGCACGGCTGATTCGATCATCCTGGGGAATGTTGAGTGTTTCTTCAGCTCTCGTTGACTGGCCTTTCTGTCAGAATGCAACAGTTTCTGCAAGTTTCGTAACGCTTCTCTTCCACCCCCCCCTTCCCCCCCACCCCCATAGCTTCTATTAATACAGCAAGCATTGTAATCGCCCCGTTTTAATGGAGAGGGAGATGAAGATGATCACAGATGGGGCATGATTGTTTTTTCGGTGCCAGCCCCCGCTGCTTACCCTTCAATCGGCATTTTTCACGGGGTTTGACCAACAGCAAAAGCCACCGAATGGGCCTCCCCGCCGCTCTGAGGTTACAATGAGCCGCGGAGACTTTCTGTAAGTGAATGCGGGGCAATGCAGAACGATTGCTGTTTAAAACACCACTGTCAACCGAACTGATTCCGTGACTGACCCCCCCCCCCTCCTCCCCTTGCCAGAACAGGTAATAAAAATACTTCATCGCCCCCTTTCCCCACCCATCCACCCACAGCCCAGGCTGATATGGGCAGCAGCTCTTGTCGCCATTTCGTTTCCTCAGTGACTCTTGACCCTCACACTGGCCTCACACTGACACTCGGGACATTTTCCTAAGGTGTGTGGAGTGGGCTGTGTGAGTCTCTCTCTCTCTCTCTCTCTCCCCCCCCAACTCTGTGCACGCTGCTGCCTCGCCGCGGGGACACACCTGTCTGCTCGCCGATCAGAATATGGGATTTTAATAAAGGCGGCGGAGCTATCAGGGGGACCCCGAAGGGGGAAACGCCGGGCGACTGACATGCTGGATGCCAAGCGGTGAGGATCTGTGGTCAGTGGGAGCCAAGCGCATTGCTTTCCTTTTCTTCTCCGCCGATGCTGCCAGACTTGCTGAGTTTTTCCAGGTAATTCTGTTTTTATTTTGTTTTGCTTTCCTCCCTTGTCTGGTCGCTCTTCAGTGCTGTAGCTCCACGTCAGAAGACTGTGTGTGTAGCAGTGCAGTGGGATGCTTGCTTTTTTTTTCTAGGTGTCTTTTTTTTGGCAATTGGCTGATCTGACGTCTGAATGTGCTCCTTATTGATTCTCACCACTGGATTTTTTTTTTTTGCCGATCTTTCCTCCCACTTCCCCCTACCCAACCCCCCCCCTCCCCCCTCTCTCTCTCTCCCCTCCCCCCCCCCCCCCCACCCCCTCCCCTCTCTCTCTCTCTCCCCTCCTCCCCTCCCCCCCCACTTCCAACACTCCATCCTCTTCTCCCTCCCTGTAGCGCCGCTGAGCTGGACTTGTGGATGATTTCTTCAAGAATCTCAGAGTCTGAAGCCATGGATGTCCCACCATCCCTTGCAGCGGAAGAGTGCTCCTTTGCGCAGTGAATGAGTGAAGAACATGCGGGGATTGCTAATGGTTTGGGAAACATATGCTCTCTCCGATCCCTCTGCCTCCCTGTGACCATGTCGTGATCCTCTATCCCTGGGGCCGCCGATCGCTGCTGCTCGCTCCTCAATCCAACCCAGCCGTGCGTGGAACCTGCTACCAGAGACGAGAGGTGGGGGAGAGAAAATCCGCCCCTGGAATTGATCTAAACACAAAAACCATGAAGATTATCTCTCCGCTTCTGAACAACCTGGTCTTTGAGTGTTCGACGAGACTTTTCCTGTGCCTGTTGTGGATGGGATATTCTCAAGGAATGCCGCACGTTTTAAGATTTGGTAAGATTTTTTCATTTATTATTATTATTATTTTTTCTTTTGGAACCTCATTCGCAAACGCGCGCTCTCAAAACTTGGATGCGCGATCGGGTCCGACCAGCACGCAGTCCAGCCTGTTTGAGCCCCGCTGTTGCCCCTGTTGCATTGGCAGGGGATTGAAATGGTCCAGTCTGTTTACAGCAGATTCCTCTTTTAAAGAAGCCGCTCGCCTCAGCTTTTGCTCCCGTCTCTGAGTGAGCTGGACCAGCGGGACTGACGGCAGCAATGTTGTAATCTCCAGTACCGTGTTCTAACATGGCAAATGTTCTTTTTGAAGAAAAAAAAAGACATTTTTCGAAGCCTATAAACTTCTCGCAGCATTACCTGATTTTGCATAAAGTTTATGTTCCAGTCATATTGGTCAACGCAGATTTTTAAATATATATATATATATATAGCCGGGTTTGGGAACGGAATACCGGCGCCTTTTACTTAACGTTTACACCTTGTCTAAGATGCAGAGAGAGTTAACGGGTAGTCTTGGGATGGAGGGAACAGCCGAATGTCTCACCACCCCCGCAGGCGTTCTGGTTCATTATGTTCGGCTATGAGGCCAAAGCGTCCCAAAGGATCGTTCTCAAAAGGAGAAGATTAGCACAGAATTGTACATGGACAGTCTGTGACCGAGGGGCTAGGCTAAAACTGACGGCATCCTCTCCAGGAACATGCCCACCACAACTTGTAAATAGTTATTGTTAAGGAGAGTCATAGATACAAATAGTGTGTGCACTTCGAGACTGAACAGCTTGCTAATCAACTCTTTTCGCGTGGATACTTCCAGTTTGTCATTAGCCACAAGAGCGGGGATAGGCGAAGTTCTGTATGAAGTGTCGGCGACAATTAAATATTTGAGATGTACGTGCGAATTCAACTGGTATCAATTAGCGCTTTCTGTTTTTCTGTTTGCAAATAATTTCGAAATCAGACTCCTCACCAAGGCAGATTTGAGCAATTAACTCGAGAGAGAGAGAGAGAGAGAGAAAAAGAATATCTGCCACCAAATTTCAACATGCACACATGTCAGTATGACATGGCTGCATTAGACTGAAGTCTAAGGGCGCTGGTGTTTTGCAAGGCGGGGGAGGGGGTGGGGGGGAGATTGGCGTGGCTCCGGGAGCAGCAAGTCTTAGGGTTAAGTGAGCAAATGTTTATTGAGTGGCACAGTGATAGCAATCGCCCAAACCGACGGGGTTCCTATTGATTGGATGCGCTGGATTCGCAGTGGTTCATATCTACTTTCTTGTAGCCACAGGTTGGTGATCAGTTAGTATGAAGAGTATTGAGAGCGGCGCCGCTCTCTTAGCAGTGACACGAACGCCACTTTTAACACTCAGGGTCACTTTCGTATACACATACTTCATTTCGGTAAAAGGCACACGGAATCCACAGCCACAGCTTCCTGGAAGGTGGGAAGTATTCACCGGCGCCCGAAGTGCCGCCGTTCAGGAGATACGATAACGTTCGCACCTCACTCTGAAAACTTAAGCAACCCCCTGTAATCATCACAAAACAAAACCGTCCACTCTGCTCGCAACAGTCATCCCTTCCAAATCCTTACAGTTTCTAGCCCCCAGCAGCTCGATTTGTGCCTTCAAAGCTCTAGTCTGCAGCTTCAACACGGAAAGCCTTAATGGAAATCGCTGCATCAAGGCTGAAATATGACGTTTATGAAATCCGCTTGGGTTGAAGGGATTGTGTATCAAACACTGTCACCGCAGTTCTATTACTGTGCCTCACTAACCCTGCAGGGCGCTTGTAATACCATTTTTGTGCGTGATGTCCGTCATCCAAACAGACAACAGCGGGATCAAAGGATAAACACTACAAGCTGTGACACTTCCCACATATCCTGGTCTTTCCGGGTCGAGGTATCCCACAGCAATACCACGGGTCTCCATCACTAAAGGCGATTGGCGTTTTACTCAGCGCTTTCAGGATTGAAAGTTGCAAGCATCTAATCCCGTGCGGGTCATACGCCAATCTATCTCTAGCACATCCACACGATGGTTGTCAACATTTATGATTAGGTTCGAGGGAACAGAACTATAGGCAGGGGTTTCCATTGGAATAGCCCTAGCTTCATTTTTTTTTCAGAGCTGCCTTTGCCTCTGGCGTTTTGAGAGCCAACAGCCCGCGACCCTCGGCAGAGCTGACGTGAGCTTGTCTCACTTCTGTGCGAACAGGTAGTGGGGCAAGTGAGAGGCAGTGAGCACTGTTTAAAAGTCAAACTGCACCTTCAGTTTAGCTTAGCGCTCTGGCAACACACGAGGACTTGAATTCCTCCAACTATGGCTTTTGAGATGTACCACCATCCCTTATTCTCCTTGATCAACCTCAAAATTGCCATGATTAACATTTCGTATTTATTTTCCTTTTATTAATATGGTGGTGGTGTTGGGGGCGGGGGTGGGGGGCTGTTGTAACCCTTTTCTGTGCTCTGGCATCGAGGAACAGGAAGCCGGTATTACTCCTGATGACACGCTACATTTTAAAACTGCCCTATTCCTGCCATATAAAATGTTTCTGCTACCTGAGAATCGATTAAACCAGTTGAGTATAAACATGCCATCTGTGACTGTAACCTTCACACTATCAGTCGCTATGACAATCCGCATTGTAGCTCCTTAATTGTTCCGCGACAACCTGAATCCGGACAGCGTGTCCACGATGCACTTGGAGAGTGCTGGTGAAATCCTGAACCGGCCGCCTCAAGTAAAAAGAGAACATGCGAAGTGCCAGTGCAAATGCACACAGTATTTATCTCTGCTTTCAGTTCGCCCTGCGTCAGGTTTAACATGAACAGCGCTCAGCACAGACATTGCAAAGCCCTGTCCTGTGACGGTGTGGCGTTTCATTGCTGAATCGTCGGTAATACTAAACGCCTGTGTCCTTTTTTTTAACCATTAGCTTCATTGACGCACTGTTGTTCTGATCTTTGTGTCCATCGTGTGACGATATTTTTGGGGAAACAAAATAAAAAGCCCCCTGCAGAGCCGCTGTAGAGGAGGCTGGCCTGTGGGACTGTGTTCTGATTAAGACAGGGAGTTTTATGGAAACGTGTGATGTGACATATCAAAATAAAAACAGAATTACCTGGAAAAACTCAGCAAGTCTGGCAGCATCGGTGGAGAAGAAATCAGTCAACGTTTCGAGCCCTCATGGCCCTTCAGCAGAACTGGTAGTGCTGCTGGGGGAGAAATAAGGTGTTTGATTTTCAGCACCCAGGACAGCGGCACCTTGTTCGCAAATCAAACCTCGCCAGGGCTGCAGTCACCGACGCGGTTTGAGGCGCAGCCAATGATATTCGCTTTTTGATTCCTAACCAGGAATCTGTGACTTCAGTGTGACTTCAGTCACCGTGAAGTACAACAAGTAGAGAGTCATACACAATCTGCGCCAGGACATTGCTACAGTCAGAATCAATAACTACAGCCAGTAGCAAGATCAGCACCGTAACCCCAGGCTGCAACAACCATGAGCGGAAACATTGTCAGGCTTTAAGTCCTATTTACAAGCAGATCTGTGGCCAGAACCTGCGTTATAACTGCATCTAGACCCAATTAGGAACAGAACTACGCTGCGAATCGGGGTGTATGGTGATGCAGCGCTAATGTCCCTAGCCCAGTAAATTTAGTAGCCTCGGCTCATCCTCTGGAGACATGGGTTCGAGTCCCATCGTAGCAGCTGGTGGGAATTAAACTCACTCAATGAACCTAGTCTCTTTTAACAGTTACCACGAAGCTTTTTTTTGTTAAAAACCGATCTGGTTCACTAATGTCCTTTAGGGAAGCAAACCTGCCATCCTTACCTGGTCTGCTCTATATGTGACTCTAGACCCACAGACTTTTAACTGCCCTCTGAAATGGCCGAGCAAGCCACTCAGTTCAAGGGCAATTAGGGATGGGCAACAAATGCTGGCCTTGCCTGTGACGCCCACACCCCATGAAAGAATAAAACAAAACCTCCTTCTGTGATTTTTGATTCATTGAATGATCTAGCACAAGAGTCTATTCGGCCTATCGTGCCTGCGCTGGCTCTTAGATACATCTAGCCCCAGTCCCATACCGCTATATTTTTTTCGGTTGAATTATTTATCCAGTTCTCTTGAACATTTATTATTGAATCAACTCCCACCTCCCTTTCAGGCAGCGAATTCCAGATCGAAGCAACTCGCTGCATTAAAAGAAAACTCGTCCTGTCGCCCAGGCTACCCCTGCTCCTATTTCGTATGTTCGTATGATATAAGGACATAGAATCGTGGTTCAACAATTTATACAGTCAACAACCAGACTCAGAACCAGAGTTACAACCTCTCTTCCCGAGTTTCCCAGAGACAATTCCCATTTACTATTAAAGAATTATGCACGAGTTCGGGAGAGGCTCGAAGCTTTTTTTTCGTGGTAGGTGGTGCAGAGTAGTAGGGACTAAGACTTTGGAATTGGCCTTTGGAGGGAAAACAGACGGGGAAAGGAAAGCATGAGAAAAATCTGTGCTGAAGCCAATGAAAGGCTGGGCTTTGACCAGCGCCCACTGCAGGAAAGTGTTAAGACACGGGGGGCAGCAGACGGTGACGGTGACTGGACGAGCACAGGCTCCCCACACACCGCGAAACTACAGCCCGACTCGAAACAACCAGACGTGAAGGAACCAGAGGGGAGGCAGAGAGTAACTAACAGCGGGAGAGTTCAACCTAGCACAGCAACGGGAGGCTTCAAGGGAAATCTTGACTGACTGCCCTGTCGCTGGGTAACCAAAAACCTTCATTTGCTGGGAAAGTTTAGAAATGTGATGGTAATATTAAAGAAGGGGGAATGGGGGTGAACGTTGGGGCTGTATTCCGTTTTTTAAAGCTTATTTTTAGCGGCTGTTACTCTTGGCTCAGGCTCACATCCCACAAGTTAAACGTTTATCAGATGGTTTCCTCAGACAGAATGAGAGCTCGACTGAGAGGGGAACTGCGTCCATTCCTGCCAGTTACCGCAATTGGACCTCCCAGCGGGCTGCAGACCTCCTCCGACCCTGGAAGTGATGTGGCATCACCATGTTACTGAGCACGCCAAGTGGGATAGATCATACCCAGGCCCTCATCAACGTTTACCTTCGCTGTTAAGTGTCATAGAAAACTCTTGAAAGATGTGTTAATTTAGAAGCGCCTGGGCATTAAAGGTGAAAGTATCACTATTGACTATTTGAGATTAAATACAGCAAACTGAGATTCCAATATGATAATACCTCAGCCTGATTTTTCTTTGCTGATCTTCCTATCTCTCTCCCTCTTTCCCATGTGTAATTAAACTGGTTGATTGAAGTCACAATAACCCTGGGGCAATAAAAATAGCAATAAAAATGTGTATTTAATGGGATTTGGGGTGGGGGTGGACACTGAATTACATGCAGTTGTTATGGTGCAAGCATTTTAATGGCTCAATATAGTGGCTGACTGCATAAAATATCCTGTACCAGATTAATTGAAAAGGCAATGGGGATTATATATTAGTATTATACAACTGAAGAGGAGAATACAAATCGTAATAGCAACATATAGCATAACTGATAGCCCAGGATGAATGGCAGATTTGTATGGAACCTGCAGTTTTATTTTGCTCTCTAAACATATATAAATTAAGGGTGCCACTAACCTTAAAAGGTACAAGTGATCAAATACACATCAGTGACTCACCTTCTAATCATCTGGTAGTTTGCAGAATCTATGCAAACATACTCCTTTTATCTTCTTTCGTGAAAATGATCAGTTTCTGGCAGTTAGCTAACCATCCAATGTGTTGCTAATAGGATTAACAGCCACATGAGCTCCTGTCCATGATGACTGGACATCTGGAGGTAGAAATTCTGCTCAGGCCGTGGCACAAAATGGGTGATCTTGCAATGGCCGCCTGTTATATGTAGTGCCTCATGTTCAGTTTCATTAACAGCAATGAAACTGAATATCAAGTGTTGCATATAGTGGATAACCAATCTAATATTATCTGTTTTGCACCGCTACCCAAGTGGAATTTCTACCCCCCTGATGTCAGTGCAACATAACTCCAGTTGACAGCTCACATGTTGTGGCATAAGAATTTATCACTTAAAAAAAATTCTACGACTAGGATTATTTGGGCAGTATATGGATAGGTAATTGTTCTGGATTTTGAAATTTAAAATAAATGGCAGCTTAAAATCAACAAAATCCACACTGAATTCATGCCCTGATCAATAGTTCTTTGCGCAATATGTACAAGCACTCATAGTCACACAGACGTTTGCGGCATGGAAGGAGGCTGTTCGGCCCATCATGTCTGCGCTTTTCAACAAAGATCTGACTACGCTAATCCCATTTTCCAGCGCTTGGCCCATAGCCCTGGAGGCAATGGGAATACATATGAATATCTAAATACTTCTTAAATGTTACGAGAGTTTTTGACTCAACAATCCTTTCAGGCAGTGAGTTCCAGGCTCTCACCACCCTCTGGGTGAAAGCATTTCTCCTCAACTCCCTTCTTAGCCTTCTACCTCTTACCTTAAATCTATACCCCCTGGTTATTGACCCCTCTACTAATGTAAAAAGTGCCTTTCTATCCACCTTATCTATGCCCCTCATAATCTTATACACCTCTGTCAGGTCCCCTCTCAACCTTCACTGCTCCAAGGAAAACAACCCCAACCTATTCAATCTTTCCTCATAGCTCAGACCCTCCAGCCCTGGCAGAATCCTGGTAAAGCTCCTCAGCACCCTCTCCAGTGCAATCACATCCTTCCTATAATGTGGTGAACAGAATTGCATGCAGTGTTCCCGTTGCGGCCTAACCAGCATTTTATACTGTTCCAGAATAACCTCCCTGCTCTTGTATTCTATGCCTCGGCTAATAAAGGCAAGTATCCCATATGCCTTCTTAACCACCTTATCTATCTGCCCTGCTACCTTCAGATATGCACACCAAGGTCCCTCTGAGCTTTAGTACTTTCCAGAGTCCTACCATTCATAGTGTAATCCCTTGCCTTGTCAGCCTTCCCCAAGTCCATTACCTCATGCTTTTCCAGGTTGAATTCCATTTGCCACTGCTCTGCCCGCCTGACCAGTCCATTGACACTACTCCTTTTCTTTGCCTGGTTCTGAATGGAACCTATGTACCTGATAAGCTTTTAGTAATGAGAAACAATGTGCATAATCATGAACATAAATGGCAAAACCTATAGAAAGTCAATCTGCACCTTGCACATGCGAGTATGTGGTGCACAGGGATGCCATTTTCAACAAACACAGCATTAGAGAGTAACTTGGGTGTAAATGATGAAACCCCTCAATTTTTGCAGAAATACATTTAAAAATGAGTCATCCAATCTGTACTGCACTCATTCTGACTAAATGGATACACACGCCAATGAAAATATGAATCTAGTTACACAATGCTTTTAAAGGGATGCAGTCTTCGTGAAAAAAAATTGACTTATTTTTGGAAAGGGTTGGGAGGAAAAGCCGCCAGGTTACAAAATTATGGATCACAGAGTGATTGATGAAATTTTGTTGCATTTGGCAACATTGTTTTGCATGAAGACATAGCTTATTTAAAAGTGTAAACACATTCATTTTGGTTGAGGTGAATGAGAAATTTCAATTACTTTTTAAAAATCTCACATATATGGTATCACATGTATTATATAAAATAACATTACATTTAGGATTTAGTGACAGTTCACAGGGTGTTTGTATTACAACTAACATTGTAAATCAGCAGAGTTATACAAGTTCTGCAATTGCCTTGCAATTATATCATGCATGTGAGTTTATCATCAAGGGTTTACTCCTAGATAGCCATCTCTCAATGTAACACATGTCATAGGCAATGGCACTGAATCCAACTGCTGCAGCTTAACATTCTTGCTAATCATTCAGCCTAAGCACCTTTTTCCTTATCTCTCTCCTTCACAGTAGGTTGTGTGGGACCCAGTATTCTATTCACTATTGATAAATCGATTGATTGAATCATTATAGTATTAAAAAACAAGCCTTTGCGGACCAAAGTTTGGTTACAGTACATTTTTAAAAAGTAAAGGCCCCAGGAGGAGTGGGTGTATTGCCATTTCATCTGTTGCTCCTGGCTTTGAATGCAGCACAGACTGATGAGATGGAAAGTTTTGGCTTTCTGCAGGCTGTGAGGGTTCTGTATGAAATAAGTATCAACAGTTCAAGCCCAGTATGCATTGGTAATGAAACTGGCAATCTCCATCAAAGAGAGCACAAAGATGGCAGGCGTGGGAAGTGAAGAAAATGACACTCATGCAGCGGAAGATGTTGTTCTGGGAGTGAGGCTACATCATGTTGCTGGGGAAACATGCTGTGCTCCATTTGACATGGAAGCACTTCTTGTTGGTAATGGGTGTCTGTGGTGGGAAAATGTTCTCTACTTAATTTCTGTCACCTTGATTAGCCAAGAAATGAACAAAACATAATATCATGTAATAATTTGTAGTTACAAAACATATTTAGTAAAGCAATAAGGTGATAACCAACACTATGAAATGGTGGGGAATGAGTTTGGGGAGGTGATCAAAGGCCTGGTCTAAGAGCTGAGAGGTGGACGTGTTTGGGAGAGCACTGCAGTTTGGCTGAAGACATTGATACCATAGTTAGAGTGTAAGGAGAGAGAAAAAAAGGAAGCCAGAGTCTTAAGAAGGAGATGGTAAAGATGGAATAGGGAATGCCATGCAGGGAGTTATGAATTATGACAGGCATGCGGTGGTGTGCAGAGAGAGGGCAGAACGGGATATTAGTGGCAACCGTTGAGGTGACATTATGAGATAAGATGTGGGCAACAAAGTTTGGATGAGTTGTAGTTGATGTGCAGTGAAACATAGTGGCCAGTGATGAGAGCAACAGAGATGTTGATCTTGAAGGGGATGAAGCTGGGGATGAATAGCAGGAGGAAGCAGACTGAGATGAGCAATGTTGTGGTTTTGATCACGGCTTGGAAGAAAACTAATTTGAATCTATTGCAAATATAAGATATGCAGCTTGAGAGAACTGCTTATGGGACATAAACTATTTTGTAACTTTTAAGGCATAATTCAGAACACTTGTGAGTTATTTAGCAAGACATCACACAGTGATTATTTTTCTGTGAACCTCCATTCTCTATCATGCACAGTGCAGTTAACTAATCAATTACTGATTTTTCATTGTTACCACCTAGTGTTATTTTAGAAAATTAAAAATTCAAAGGAAGTGAGGAAAAATAAAAACTTGCACTTCCATGGCACCTTCTCATGTCTTGCAGCTATGTCTCAAAGTACCTCACATTCGTTACCTGTTATGTGTGCAAAATTAATAGCCATTTGAACACAGAAATAACCTCTGAACAACAGTTGAGATGAATGACAAGTTAATCTGTTTTTGTGCTGCTGGTTGAGGGAGAACATCAGGACAACTCATGAAATCTTTTGTGTCTGCTTGAACCACTGGAACAGGCCTATGGTACATTGGTTTAATATCTATTCTGAAGGTTAGCACCTGTGACAATGCTTATACCCTTGGTTTAGCACTGGAGTGTGAACCTAGATTATGCACTTGAATTCTGGAGTTGGTTTCAACAACACTTGACTCTGAGGTGAAAATTCCATCAAATGACAATGATTACATTTTCTGAACTACTTTTAATCATAGCTTCACTTTTCCTTCATAACATAGTGAAGGATTGTGATTTGTCTGACATCATTAGGTCACGGTCTTGAAATTCTAACAGGATCTTGTCCGCTGAGAAACATATTTCCAACATTGCTCAAACTTGTTTGGCGTTCTTAGTTATCTATTTTCTCTTAGGGAGATATAGCTCGCTATCAATATTCACAGGCCTGAGGGACAGGATCCCCCTTCTTGTATGTATTAGTTTTATTTCCCAGTCAGTTTGGCAAATGTTCTTCCTGTTTTAGTTGTTTGTACCATGCACCATTTTCTGGCCAAGAGAGCCACCCTGCCATGGCTGTATTATTGGTTATGAGGATGAGCAGAAGAATAGTTTGGGGTTGATTCATCCTCACTCCTGCTTTGCACCTCTCCCAACAATTTGACAGAAAATTCAGCATCACTGTTTTGAGAAAAAGTGAAGAGATATCTTAAATTCAGCAATCCCCTAAGATAAAATAGGATTTTTGCGACATTGATTTTCTTTGACAATTGAGTTTTCAGTAAACCAACAGTGATTCATTATTTTACCTTAAAAACTATATGCCACTTTCTATTTTGGTTAAACTGAATAAGACATATTCACTACAGTGTCTTATTGCAGACAGGGGGCTCTTGTCAAATAACAGAGATAGTAACATGTATCCAGCATGTTCCTGCAATAATCTATCTGAATCATTTATTAATTCCCTTTGGCTTTGCATCATTAACTGCATGCATTTGGAAGACATGTGTCATGGTATTTATTTGTTTTACTTTTTCCCTAGCAAAGTCAAACCATGGTTTAAAGGGACACACAGAACAGTTGTTGCGACTTAGTTAAAGATACTTTAGTTTAGAATTTCCATTCTTTAATTGCAGGTGATATATTTCACTTGCTGTTAGTGTGATATCCATAGGATGCAACTATTTTAGAGAAAACCTTTTCAGAATAATTGCTATCTGAGAGCTATTTTGCACAGAAACAATGGTACTTAATCAGCAGGAGAAAAGTGCAGTGTTTAATTTAGCATGGTGATGCTGCTAAAGATGTTGTTTCTGAAACAGTAATGGCCTACATTCACCCAGGATGGAGGAAATCACAATCTACCAGAAATGCATGCAGTAAATGATGCAAAGCCAAAGGGAATTAATAAATGATTCAGATAGATTATTGCAGGAACATGCTGGATACATGTGGCTATTCCTGTTATTTGACAAGGGCACCCTGTCTGCAACAAGACACTGTGGTGAATACGTTTCTGCAGAGAATTTATTGCTGTGATACGATTGCTGCAAATCCACCTGCCACACTTCTGTCACAAAGTAAAATCTGTCACTTTCTGGTTACCAATCCAATCAGGCTTCCCAGCAAAAGAAATCAGAGTTCCCTTTATAAATAGGTCAAATGCACTGAAATTAATTTATTCCTCCAGAGACCACAGGGCTTGAATGTCCGTGGGGGTTTTTGCCAGGGCATAACAATGGCGCATGTGAGAAGGAGGAGGATTTCAACATATTTGAATAGATTTAATTATGTTGCTGTTTGCATTTCCATTTGGATTTAATATACACATGCTGGAGTAATTTTTAGTTATTACATCTAGTCAGGTGCAGCAAGTAAAATTGTTATGGCAGTAAGTTGCACATTAGAGTTGGTTGTTAAAACTGAAATATAGGAGTGCCATTATAAGCCATAAACCTGCTCTACACTTCCTATAATATTAAGTATCTTTAAGATCAATTCCACATTCCTTTCATGGTAGAATAAGGTGAATTACAATAGCTGATTTTCTGTATGTAATCACGCTATAATTTGTTACAGATGAATTCAATTTGCATGAGTGGAACATTAACTCATTCTCCAATAGCGATGTAAATGGATTAAGTGATTTACACTGAAATAAAGATTATATTTAAAAAGTCTTATAAATCTACATAAAAAACCTTTTATATTGGGTAATTCTACTTTGTGCCAAGAAAGTTATAACCTCATGCAATGGTTCTCAATTATGGTTAAGTTATACTTAAATGATTCCTTTATATGCTATTACAAAAGCTCATGTTACTTTGTAACACACATTTATATAGGTGTATTGAATATTATGTATGATGCCAATATAAAGAAGAATGTAAATTGGAAAATAAATTATAATAAATTGAGAATTATTGCATTCCAACCAGATAAATGGCTCTCTTCAGATTAGGTTAGTTGGTTAAAAATGATAAAAGACACAAACCATTTATTGATCTTGAACCTTGTTTACCATAAATTCTGATAAATATGCTGGTTGTTAAGTATATTTGGCCATAAAAAGCTGATACAAGATAAACACTACATAAGGGAGGCATTTTCACAACATAAGACCATAAGACATAAGAGCAGAAGTAGGCCATTCGGCCCATTGAGTCTTCTGTGCCATTCAATGAGATCATGGCTGATCTGATAATCCTCAACTCCACTTTCCTGCCTTGGCCCCATGACCCTTGATTCCCTTGCTGATTCAAAGTGAGTCTATCTGAGCCTTGAATATACTTAACGACCCAGCTTCTACAACCCTCTGCAGTAAAGAATTCCACAGATTAACCACCCTCTGAGAGAAGAAATTCCTCCTCATCTCTGTTTTAAATGGGTGACCCCTTACTCTGAGATTATGCCCTCTGGTCCTAGACTCCCCCACAAGGGGAAACAACCTCTCAGCATCTACCCTGTCAAGCCCTCTAAAATCTTATGGCCTGAATTTTTCCCGTGTTGGGCAGGCTCGGTGGGAGTGGGCAGGGGCGGTCATGGAGCCGACCGCCGTCCGCGGTCAGCTCCGCACCTTGATTTTACGCGGGCGGCCCAATTAAGGCCCGCCCAGTGTAATACACAAATGGTAGCGCTGAGCGCTACCTGTTTGGGCAGGGCGAGGAGGGAGAGTCAGGTCCAGCAGCATGCACGCGAAAGAGTGCTTCAATCTCCCTGAGGCAGCTCCGTGCCTCAGGGAGATTGAAGCGCTTTTGAAAGAAATAAATGAATCGACTAAAAATTTAATGAACTATGTCCCCTCATGTGACTGTGTCACATGAGATGGGGCATGTTTTTATTTTTCAGAAAAACTTTTTATTTATTTCGTAAAAGCTTTAGGAAACCTCATCCCGCTCATGGATGAGGTTTCCTAAAAAATGTAAACGCCTCTTGGCCTTTTCACCTGCCCGCCAACTGTAAGGTTAGACGGGCAGCGTAAACTTGAAATTAATTACTTTGTTAATGGCCTTAATAGGCCTTTCAATTATCATCAGGCACGCAGCTGATTCCGGCATGGGCCTGCCGAACAAAACATCATGAGACAGCACGATGACTTCAGGACACACACCCGATGTCATCGTGCGTCATTTTACATGCCGGCATGTCGGGCCTGCCCCCACAAACCGACTGTAAAATCCTGGCCCATATGTTTCAATAAGGTCGCCTCTCATTCTTCTAAACCCCAATGAGTACAGGCCCACTCAACCTCTCCTCATAAGAAAATCCCTCCATCCCCGGGATCAACCTAGTGAACCTTCTCTGGACTGCCTCCAATGCCAGTGTATCTTTCCTTAGATAAGGGGACCAAAACTGTTCACAGTATTCTAGGTGTGGTCTAACTAGTGCCTTGTGTAGTTTTAGCAAGACTTCCCTATTTTTCCACTTCATTCCCTTTGAAATAAAGGCCAACATTCCTATTACCTGTTGAACTTGTATGCTAGCTTTGTGTGATTCATGCACGAGGACTCCCAAATCTTTCTGTTTTGCAGCCTTGTGCAGCCTTTCTCCATTTAAATAATATTCAGCTCCTCTATTCTTCCTGCCAAAGTGCATAACCTCACATTTTCCCACGTTATATTCCATCTGCCACTTTTTTGCCCACTTATTTAACCTGTCTATAACCCTCTGCAGACTCCTTGTGTCATCCTCACCACTTGTCTTCTCACCTATTTTTGTATCATCCGCAAACTTGGCGTTAGTATATTCACTTCCCTCATTGAAGTCATTAACATATATTGTAAATAATAGAGGCCCCAGCATTGATTCCTGTGTCACTCCACTAGTTACAGGTTGCCATCCTGAAAATGCCCCCTTTATCCCAACTTTCTGTCTTCTATTAGTTAGCTAATCCTCTATCCATGCTAATATACTACTCCCAACACCATTGCCAGAAATCTCCCCCCGTCAGGGGGATTGTGCGGGCGCGAACCTGATCGGCGTCCGCGATTGGGTCCGCGCTGCCATTTTACGAGGGCAGGCCAACTAAGGCCCGCCCAGCTCGACACACGCCCAGAAGCGCTGAGCGCTCCCTGTGCAGGTGGGGGATTCCCTGAGTGGTTCGCACATGCACGCGGAAAAGCGCTGAAATCTCTCTGAGGCACAGAGGTGCCTCAGGGAGATTTGATTAAGTTTTAAACATCTAAATAAAGGAATTAAAAACTTTTAAAACATGTCCCCTCATGTGACAGTGTCACATCAGCTGTGACATGTCAATGAATTTTTAAAATCATTTTTACTGAATTTATAAACACTTCATGAAACCTTATTGCACCTGTCGATGAGGTTTCATAAAAAATGCAAAGGCCGCCTGGCCTATTCACCCGCCCATCAACCTTAAGGTTGGACGGGCAGCTCATTTAACTGTTTAAATTATTTTAAACAGGCCTTAGTAGGCCTTTGACAGTTCGGCTGCATGCCCGCCGAACTGAAAATCTAAATGACATGCGGTGATATCGGGACGCCTGTCCAATCTCACCGTGCGTCATTTTACGCATCGGTGAGCGGGCCCTCCCGCTCACTGACCAGAAAATCTTTCCCCATGGGCTCTTATCTTATTATGTAGCCTTACGTGCGGTACCTTATTGAACGCCTTTTGGAAATCCAAATATATTACATCTACTGGTTTCCCTTTATCTATCCTGCTTATTACCTCCTCAAAGAATTCTAATAAAATTTGTCAGGCATGATTTCCCCTTCATGAAGCCATGCTGACTCTGCTTGATTAGATTATGTATTTCTAAATGCTCTGCTATAACATCCTTTATAATAGACTCTAACATTTTCCCAATGACAGACGTTAAGCTAACTGGCCTATAGTTACCTGTTTTTTGTCAGCAGTTGATAACTTAGCCCACTCAGTAGTATAGTGAATCACAAACCTGGATTAAATTTGTAACTTGATTTATTGTTTTCTAAAAATATATACATTTTAAAGTAATATGCCAAAATATTTGTGAACTTGCCTGTACAGCTCTATGCACCTGCTCCACCTCTGTGGGCAGAAATTTGCGTTCAGCGGGCGTGTGCCCGACCCGCTCGAGCGTGAAATGATGCGCGTTGACATTGGCTGAGCGTGCCGGTGTCATCGCGCAGTCGTGCAATAGTTCGGTCGGCGCTGGAGCCAGCGGCGTGCCTGCCGACAATAAAAAGGCCCGTTAAGGCCATTAAGTAATCAATTGAATTAAAATTTTTGCTGCCTGTCCAAGCTAATGTTTGGTGGGCAGGCGAAAAGGCCAAGCGGCCTTTGCATGCTCTTTGCAAACCTCATCCACGGGCGGGATGAGGTTTCCAAAAGCAAATAAAAATAAAATTAAAACTTTAATTTTTCATTAGTAACATCTCCCTGCTCATGTGACAGTCACATGAGGGGACATGTTTCATTAAATTTTTATTTTAAAAAATGTTTTAAAAATATCTCTTCATCTCCCTGAGGCAAGCCCCCTCCCCCGGCCTCCCCCCAACCCCGCACAGGCAGCGCTCAGCATCGTCATTTGCATTTTTAAAATCACGGTCCAGTGCCAATTGCGGGCGGCATTCAAAAAAAAAATCATTCAATCATTCAAAAAAAGCATTCCAAAAATTGCAAGTACTTCAACTCTAATTAAACACAAAAGCAACAGTCCCAACCGCCCCCACCTGCTTTCGCTGAGCACCCCCGCCAAGGGCAAAGTTCTGGCCTATATTTCACAGTTGATTGAGGGCTGCCCTGTGCAGCTTTCATTACACACATGGCATCTTTACAAAGATCCTGAAGTATTGATTTGAAAATACACCGGCAAGTAACACGAGTACAATCGCGGCACTGCAGTTTTGACATCTTATGTAAAATAAAAAATCACTTTAGGCAGTAGTGAATTACAGAGCTGGAAACATGAACTAGCTGCATGATGGATTCATACGCTTTTTTTTTCATGGTGACGGTGTACTTAGCAGATTTCTAGGATTGAAAATCTGTTAAGAACGTACAAATATGAAAGCTAAAACACTCAGTAGGTTGGTCAGCATCTGAAAATAAGAAAAAAATGGGTAAATGCTTTTTCTCATTTTCCCTTTTTACCAGCAACTTTACATGCAATTTTCCTGCCTTGCTCCATCTCTCTTCAAGGTGGTAATTCACAGAAATGTATTTCTTCTGGGCATTAGTGATCTGATTAATGTCTTAGTACTGGCCATCTCCTTGCATGAGCCTGGAGTGTTGAGCCAATTAACAGCCTCTTTTCATTGCCACTGGCATTTTACCAGCTGCAGGTGGGCCCCTCTGCCATATGGGGATAATGTCTGCTGTCCAATGGCAGCCTTCCTCTAGTCTCATGGGGCCTCTGTAACCCATGGAGGGGCACCCTGGTGGCAATGGCCGCCCCCGCGGCAATAGCTTCAGCTGCCTCAACAACATCCCCCCACCCCCTCGTCAGTGCCAGACTTACTGGCCCCAGGGTGGCCTGTCCCCATGGTGTTCTCTATGCTAGATGCAGCCCAAGCAATAGCCATTGCTTCTGGTGGTGCTGCTGAGATTGCTGGCAATTGGCTGGCAGTTCTCAGGGGCGGGTGCCCATCCATTAAGGGGGCTGGAAGCCCGATGGCAATTAACGAGTTGCCGGGTGGCTGAGAACTGCAGCAGGGGATCTCACAGTGGTCCAGGTGGCTTTTGCGACTATTATGGGGGCTCTTGCCTCCCCGACAAAACTCTGGCCAATTAGTGCACTTCACATGGAAATAATTGGACAGCAATTGAGAGCAGACAGTCTGGGTGATTTTTCCTCTTCTCAGCCCCTGCAGACTGAGTCC